>NC_082639.1:186547741-187172741 GCF_028023285.1 Balaenoptera ricei
AGACTGTATATAAAGACCTTATTTTTTGGAGCAGTTTTAGATTTACAACAAAAGTGAGAGGAAGGTACAGAGACTTCCCATTAGACCCACCAGTGTCACACATGTATAGCCTCCCCCATTATCTATATCGTGCACCAGAATCTCCCCAACCTGATCCTAGCAAGCACTGATATTATTTTCTTCATAGTTTTCCCTTTTCCAGATGTCATAAAGTTGGAATTATATAACATGTAGCCTTTTCAGGTTTGCGTCTATCTCTTAATAATGTGTACGTAAGGTCCCTTCATGTATTTTTAAGGCTTGATAGTTCATTTCTTTTTAGTACTAAATTATATGTCTTTCTCTGGATGTGCCACAGTTTATCCATTCACTAACAAAAAAGACATCTTGGTTGCTTTCAAGAATTGGCAATTATAAATAAAGATGCTATGAATATTCGTGTGCAGATTTTCAGTATGAACACAGTTTTCAACTCTTTTGAATAAATACTGGGGAGCACAAATACTGTATTGTATGTTCAATTTGGTAAGAAATCCCAAAAGGGACTTCCAATGTGGCTGTACCATTCTGCATTCCCAACAGCAATAAAGGAGAGTTCCTGTTGATCCACATCCTTGTCAACACTTGGTGTAGTCAGTGTTCTGAATTTTGGACACTCTAATATGAGTATAGTGGTAATTCAATGTTGTTTAATTTTGCATTGAATTTGCATTACCTGGTGACACATTATGTGGAGCATATTTCCATATGCTTATTTGCCATCTGTATGTCTTCTTTGGTGAGGAATCTGTTAATGTATGTGACCTATTTTTTAGTCAGGTTTTGTTTTCTTATCGCTGAGTTTTAAGAATTCTTTTCATATTTTGGAAAACAGTTCTTTATCACATGTGTCTTTTGCAAAAGGTTTTCTCCCATTCTATGGCTTGTGTTCTAATTCTCTAGATATTGTCTTTCTCAGAGCACTTTTTATATTTCATGAAGTCCAGCTTATCCATTACTTCTTTTATGGATCATGTCTTTGGTGTTGTACATAAAAAGCTGGTCACCATACCCAAGGTCATCTAGATTTTTCTATGTTATTTTCTAGGAGTCGTATAGTTTTGAATTTTATATTTAGGTCTGTCATGCATTTTGAGTTAATTTTTGTGAATGGGGTAAGGTCTGTACCTAGATTTACATTTTTTTTTACACATGGCTTCCCCATTATTCCAGCACCGTTTGTTGAGGAGACAATTTTGGCTCCACTGTACTGCCTTTGGGAATGATCAGTTGACTAGATTTATGAGGGCCTGTTTCTGGATTCTCTATTTTGTTACATTGATCTATTTGTCTATTCCTTCATCAGTACCACATTGTTACTGTAGCTTTATAGTAAGTCTTGAAGTCATGTAGCATCAGTCCTCCAACTTTGTTCTTTTCCATATTGTATTAGCTATTCTGGGTCTTTTGCCTCTCCATGTAAACTTTAAACTCAGTTTGTCAATACCCATAAATAACTTGCTGGGATTTTTATTGGAATTGCAGTGAATCTATTGATCAAGTTTGGAAGAACATTGACATTATCATCTTGACAATATTGAGTCTCATCCATGAACACAGAAAATATCTCCATTTATTTCATCCATCAAAGATTTGTAGTTTTTTGCATATAGATTTTATAAATATTTTGTTAGATTTATACCTATTTATTTCATTTTGGGGAATGCTAATATAAATGGTATTGTGTCCTCTTTCTTTTTTTTCTTAATAAGGCTGGCTAGAGGCTTATTGGTTTTATTAATTTTTTTTTACAGTTTTTCTTTGCTTTTTTCCATTGATTTCTTTTTTCCCAATTTTATTGGTTTCTGTTGTAATACTTATTATTTCTTTTTTCCTACTTACTTTGGATTTAATTTTCTTTTTCTTTTTTTATAATTACATGGGTATTGATACTGAAATGTTATTTTTTTTAAAGGAATTCCTTTATTTTTATTATTTATTTATTTATTTATTTATTTATTTATTTATTTATGGCTGTGTTGGGTCTTCGTTTCTGTGCTAGGGCTTTCTCTAGTTGCAGCAAGCGGGGGCCACTACTCATCGCGGTGTGCGGGCCTCTCACTATCGTGGCCTCTCCCGTTGCAGAGCACAAGCTCCAGACGTGCAGGCTCAGTAGTTGTGGCTCACGGGCCTAGTTGCTCCGTGGCATGTGGGATCTTCCCAGACCAGGGCTCGAACCCGTGTCCCCTGCATTGGCAGGCAGATTCTCAACCACTGCGCCACCAGGGAAGCCCCTAATTTTCTCTTCTTTTTCTAGTTTCATAAGGTGGAAATTTAGATTATTGATTTTAGATATTTCTTCTATTCTAATGTATCATTTAATACTATAAATTTCCCTCTAAACATGGCATCCCACATATTTCTGGTCAAGCTCCTTGAGGTAAATCTCACAATATTGTTGGCGCTCTCTTATGACAGCACCCCCTCGTGTTTCTAACCCTCACAGGTGTCAGCACCAAGCCCCAGCAAATGTCAATTACAATTTTGGTTTTCCTACCATTACTCTAGTTCCACAGGTGATTTCCCCTCCTGAGGCTCATCTCCCTGAATTTTCCAATCTGTCTCTCCAATATTGGGGGCAGTAGTTTGCCCTGTTGTTCTCTTCTTTCTCATGGATACATGGTGTTTGATTTTTTAGTCTGTTCAGTTTTTTACTTGTTGTTAGGATGGAGTAGTGACTTCTTTACACATGGAAGTGGAAACCAGAAATTCATAAAATACCATTTTAATGTTTCCTTCCTCTTTTCCCAAATCTTACATCAAACAGAAAGAAAATTAAGGAGTAATTGGAACCATTTTTTTGAGGTGCTCCTTACATGTAGATTAAATGTTATTTTCAATTATTTGTAGATTATAGAATATATCATAAATTTATTCTCTCAGTTTCACTCAGAACTCAATCTCATTGTACTTCCTATCAGTACAGATCTGTGAAATCTAACCAACTGCAATACACCAAGTTGGAATATCTAATAATTTATACACAGGTCAAGTTTAACATGGCCTTCCTGTTTGCTGTGGGAAGAAAACTTCATGAAATACATGCAGAATATTTCAGTAGTATCTGTGAATGTTTAATTTAAAAGAACATCTGTTTTTTAAGCAGCTGAATTGGTTTTGTTTACATACATGCATTCATCATGTCAATTTAAAAATATCTGCGTGTATTCATCAAGTTAGAACACCTGATTCGTAACATTTTGTTAGCCATTAATTTGGGGTTATGAATGTGCAGAAATATCATGCAAATAACATTATTATATATGCCTTTTATTTACTTGTATAAGTCTCTCCCAAATACACCAACTTTCAATCAAAATATTTTTAATCAAAAAGGACTTTTATAGTTAGGATAAATGAAGAACATGAAAGTGAAAAAATTATGCTATCTAAACAATCTATTGAAACATTTGTAATAGACTTTTACAAGCAACTATCTACATTTATAATATATTCAGTTATTTTGGGTTTTCATTATATATTGAGTTTTCATTATAAATTGATAATGCTTTAAGTTTTAGACTACAGTATGTTCTCAATTAATATCTCAGTTACTTTCAGATCCAAACATTTTGGATCCAAACAGTTCTCTATTACCATTTCCTTTATTATAATTTTCACTATCACTTTGCTATACTTTTAAATAGCCTCCTGATTGTTTTCTTTTTATTGATTTCCTATGTTAATTCATTACCAACTATAGGACTTAAGCATCTTCAGGTTTTGTATCTGTGACAAGTTTTGGAACCAACCCCCTGAAGATACTGAGAGAAGATTTATTGTATGGTTTTATTTATGTGTGGAATCTATAAAACAAAACCAAAAACAAACAAAACAAAACAGAAACAGACTCATACATACAGAGAACAAACTAGTAGTCACCAGTGGGGAGGGGTTTGGGGTGGCATGAGATAGATAAAGGGGGTCTAGAGGTACAAACTTCTAGTTGTAAAATACATAAGTTCTGTGGATGTAATGTACGGCACGGGGAATATAATCAGTAACACTGCAATAACTATGGTGACAGACAGTTAGTAGACTTATGGTGGTGATGAATTTGTAATGTATACAAATGTGGAATCACTATGTTGTATACCTGAAACAAATATAATATTGTATATCAACTATAATTTAAATTATGAATTAGTATACTCAGAAAGATTCTAGAGATTATTTTATCTATTAAATACAAATAAATCAAAAAAATTTTAAAGTTTGCTATTTCATTTTGTAGTTTTTGATTATAGTTGATATATTTTTATATGTTATTTGGTGTTTATTTTTTATATGGATACTTCATCCTCTTTCCCTACTTTTCTATTACACTCTTTTCAAGTTTTCCTTGAAAATATAGTAAGAAAAATTTATAGATTAAAAATATGATATTTAAGTCCTTATGTATGATTACTATGTTTAACCGTCAGCCTTTTTTTCCCAGATGTTAGCTTTAAATTATAAGTAGATTTTTAATTCATTTTTTCCCTAAATGGCTATGAAGTCTGCTACTTTTCTGATTGAACTTTGCATTTTGTTTTACCTAATTCAAATTTTTAACCTTCAGTTTATACACAATTTGAATGTATTCTTATATTTATTTCTGAAATTTTTATTTTCTATTTATTTTCAAGCTCATCAGTGCCATAATATTATTATTACTGTAATATTATTAAACACTTGACATATGTCAGTGGGCGCCAAAATTAAAAACTTTCTTTAGATCTCTAATTGTGATTTTTAAAATATCAGATTACTGGAAAAATTAACTTCTCTTAATATATGTCTTCAAAATTAGAAACTTTTATGCTGCTCTGTATATTCAAGTATTAATATATGTCCCTCATTAATCTTTTGAAAATTTTTATATAAATTCTTTACAATATTTGGTAAATGTATACCTAGCTATACATTATGTATCTCTCTCAAACACTTAGGTAATTGTCTACTTTTTTTGTGTGTGTGGGGGAAGTATAGTAGAAATCAATTATATACATTTTAATTGGTAACTATTTACATAATATTATTAGATATCTTAATAGTAAAATACAAAGGCTTTTTTCTTGGTATTGTATATTTAATCCCACATTTATATAATAATAAATCTGTTTTTATTTTTGTAATATGACTTATTAAGTTAATGAGTTTTTAAAAATAAAACATGTACTTCTCTAAAATCACAAATATGCATGGATTTTTTTTCTTTTACTAAACCATTTGCTTTAGTTTGCTAGAATTTAAAACCAATAACTCATGTATGTTTATAATAAATAATGGAATCCTATTTTATGTTTTTGATCAGAAATCATAAAATTTTGTTACAAATGGGGAGCTTTTCTTTATTTTTAATCTGGAACAATTTATATAACATAGAAATCACTCTAACCTTTGAATATACTACTTGCAAAACTTCCTACTTTCAGTAGATTATTTGGGATGTAATCTATTTTTTTACAGTTATTATTGGGTTTCTTCTTTTGGAGACAACGTTTAGGTTATTTATATTTTATAAATAAATCATTACTTTTTAAACAATCACATGTAACCCCTTATAATTTCCTAGGTTACTTTTTTTTCCCTAACATATTCAGTATAGACATCTTACTATTTCCTTTCTTTTTTAATCTATGCTGAAAGAGTTTTGCTCAATGTTGGACTACTTACTAAATCATTAATTTTTAACTATTTATAATTATTTATGTTTCCATTTGATTTTGTCTGTATTTCATTATCATAGCTTTATTGTTTCATAACTCTATTTCTAGTAAACTTTTCTTGCCCAAGAAAAAATTATTTAAACATATTATGTGATTTGAAAATAATTTCTATAGATGCCATATTCCCATAGAAATGTAGCTGCATTTAAAACATAAATTATTTAAAAATATTTATATATTGATTTTAACTAAAAACTTTGTTACATATTTCATTAGCATTAATTTTTTACTGTAAAATATTAGGTAAATATGGGTATAAATTTATTAAATTTTGTTTATGGTATAATGTGTTACCAACTTTTCTAAAAGAAAGGCCAACTTTTCTGGGTACAGTATCCTTAGTTGGCAGGTTTTTGTTTTTTTTTTCTTTCAGCACTTTGAATATATCATCTTACTTCCTTCTGGCCTGTAGTGTTTCTGCTGAAAAAAATCTGCTTATATTCTTATGGGGGTTCCTTGTACATAGAAGTTGTTTTTCCCTTGCTGCTTTTAAGATTCTCTCCTTATCTTTTAACATTTTAAAATTTGATTACAATGCGTCTAAGTGTGGGTCTTTTTAGATTTTCCTTATTTAGTGTCTTGTGCACTGTTTGGATCTGGATGTCCTTTTCTTCTTCAGGTTAGGGATGTTTTCAGTCATTATTTCTTTGAATAAACTTTCTGCCCCTTTCTCACTCTCTTCTCTTTCTGGGACTCCTACAATACATAAATTGAACTGTATGATACTCCTCTTAAGCTAACTTCATTTTTAATTTTTTTTTTTCTATTTGTCCCTCTGATTAGACTACCACTGCCTTGTATTCAAGTTTGCCAATCCTTTCTTCTACTTACTCTAGTCTGCTATTGAACCACAGTGTGAATAGCCAGTTAAGAACTTCCTCTTTGTTTGCTACAGTTCTGTGGGACTTTTGAATGGAAGCGCAGTTTGCTATCAGAGTCAGACAATCTGGGTACCCCTCCCACAGGTGGCAGCTGAAAAGCTGTGGGGCAGATGTGTGTATAGCTCTCTCCAGGGACATACTGGTGACTTGTGGCAGGCAGGAGGAGGAGGGGACGGGAGGGGTCCTCTGTCTTCCCTGGCCTTGGGAGATACTTGCAGTCAGCCCCTAGAGGCATGCTAAATTAGAAGTCTGACCCTCAGGCAGCAGCCTCTCAAGTGTGCAAATAGATTCCATTCAGGAAAAGATTGAGATGGGATTTTTTTTTTTTTTGTCATTTCCCTCTGCACTGAGCCCTGGGAGACTAGCCACTGTGAATGCTCATTCCCCCATTAAAAATTCCTTCTTTGTTTGTGTGGGTATCATAGATACAAGTTCCAATGGCTTTTAGAGTTTGGGGTTTTGGGGACCTGTTCAAAGTTGGGCCTCTACATGTGAGCTCCAACCCTTCTGCTCTTCAGTAAGAAGCTGGAAGTTGAGAGTTCCCACCAGATTTTATGGTGCTGCCAGGGGTGGGGTTTTTGGCAAGAGTATGTTTCAGACTTTCTTACTAATTTCAATATGGGTATTTACTCATTCACTTGATATGTAGGAGTTGTTCAGCTCCCTTCTGGATTTCTTTCAGAGAGAATTGATCCATGTAGAGCTGTACATTTCCATGTGTCCATGAGAGGAGAAAAGTTCAGGAGCCTCCTATGAAACCATCTTTGCAGCCTCTCCTCACATAATAGGTTTTCATGGGTGGAGTTATCTAAAGACAATTTGGAAGCACTCCTCTTTGAGTGTGATGTATTTTAAATATGGCCCAATTATGTTCATCACATTATCAAATATTTAAATTTAGAATCACGTATCATTTTTACCTAACTTACAGATAAACAAATGATGGTGTAATAAAGCTGCAAATAAAGTTTAATTTTTTTGGAACAGATATAGTGACACAACAAAGTACTTAAATTATATTTGCTCTTTATTTCTTTATGATATAAATAGAATATATATATAAATTGTCAGAGAGTTGAATTAAGCAATGATAGTTTGAACAAATATATAAAGAGATTCCAGTTTACCTCAGCCTCAATGTTTGTCATCTGTTTGAGTGAGCTCTCAAAAAATATCTGATATAAACTTAAGCTCTATTAATACAAGTATAAGACCAGAAAGAGGGGAGCCCTAGTATCTGTTTAATCTGTATTTATCAAACTACATTTGAAAAACTATATTCAGTGCTGGATATAATGTATTTAGAGGTATCTTTATAATATAAAGTGGAAAATGACTGTTAAAATTTGATAATAAATATTCAGAACATAGCTACATTTTTAAAACACTTAAGAACACACAATAAGCAAAATTAAATTATTTTGATAATGGAAGCATGCTTATTCCGTTTTCCAAATTAATACTTATTGGTGTCTGTAACTGTAAAATTTGAGTATCTATTTAGTGAATGCAATTTTAAAATTTATTCTTTGAGATGCTTGGAGGATAGTGGAGAAAAATACAGGAGGAAATATGGGTTTAATATCTTATGGATTATCTAACTTTCTATATATATATTTATCTATCTGCTTGCAGGCAATGTCATGAAAAAAGGATATAGAAGAGCTCAAGAAAGCCATGCTTCTCTAGGAAAGGACTTTACAGTTTAACTTGAAGGAGATGTACTGAAAACAAATAATATTTCAGAATATGATGTTAGAATAAAATAATCAGGGGAAGATAAAAAACAGTAACTTTGTGAGGGACATATAAAGATTGAGTCTCTCTCCATAATAATGTGAGCTTTGTACTAACACTTGTGAGGTGAAGAGAAGCTAGCCATTAAAATAAATGAGGATGAATACTCCAAACAGAGGGGACAGCAAATACAGTTAACTTCAGGAGAAAAGAGCAGGTTCTAGAAGTTCAATGTGAACGAAACATTATGTATAAGGGAAAGAGTGATTTGGAGTGAGGTTGGAGATTTGGGTGGGTGAGGTCAACAAGCAGTATAGGTATTTTTTCTCCAAGTGAAATGAGAAGTGGTGGGCTATCCCAGATAAGTGATGTGATTTGATTTAGTGCTTGTCAATGACTGTAGTGAGGAGGAATGAGTACAAGCAGAGAAAAAAATAAAATTAGAGAAGTTACATTATTCCATGGTACAGATGATGGGGATTTGGATAAAAATGGTATCAGTAAAGACTGCAAGGTATGAAGAGAAAAAATATTTTGGAGTTTGATTTGAAGTAATTTATGATTTTTTTTAAGTTGTAGGAGACAAAGTGAAGAAAAATATTACATACATTAAAAGGATCACACAGCATAATCAACTGGGATTTATCCCAGGGATGCAAGGATTTTTTTCAATATCCAAAATCAATCAGTGTGATACACCACATTAACAAATTGAAGAATAAAAAACATATGATCATCTTAATAGACGCAGGAAAAGGTTTTGACAAAATTCAACATCCATTTATGATTAAAACTTTCCAGAAAGTGGGCATAGAGGGAATCTGCCTCAACATAATAAAGGCACAAACTCACAGATAACGTCATACTCAATGGTGAAAAGCTGAAAGCATTTCCTCTAAGATAAGGAAAAAGACAAGGATGTCCACGTTCACCACTTCTACTCAACATAGTTTTGGAAATCTTGGCCACAGCAATCAGAGAAGAAAAACAAAAAAAAAGGAATCTAAATTGGCAAGGGAGAAGTAAAACTGTCACTGTTTGCAGATGACATGATACTATATATAGAAAATCCTAAAAATGCTACCAGAAAACTACCAAAGCTCATCAATGAATTTGGTAATGCTGCAAAATACAAAATTAATACACAGAAATCTTTTGCATTTCTATACACTAACAACAAACTATCAGAAAGAGAAATTAAGGAAACAATTCCATTTACCATCACATCAAAAAGAATAAAATACCTAGGAATTAACTTACCTAAGGAGACAAAACACTTTCACTCTGAAAACTATAAGACACTGATGAAAGAAATCAAAGATGACACAAACAGATGGAAAGATATACCATGTTCATAGATTGGAAGAATCAATACTGTCAAAATGACTATACTACCCAAGGCAATCTACTACCAAGGAAATTTACTAGATTCAATGTAATCCCTATAAAATTAACATGGTATTTTTCACAGAACTAGAACCAAAAATTTTACAATTTGTATGGAAACACCAAAGAATCCAAATAGCCAAAGCAATCCTGAGAAAGAAAAACGGAGCTGGAGAAATCATGCTCACAGACTTCAGAATATATTACAAAGCTACAGTCATCAAAACAGTATGGTACTGGCACAAAAAGAGAAATACAGTTCAATGGAACAGGATAGAAAGCCCAGAAATAAACCCACACACCTATAGTCAATTGATTTATGACAAAGGAGACAAGAATATACAATGGAGAAAAGACAATCTGTTCAATAAGTGGTGCTGGGAAAACTGGCCTGCTACATGTAAAAGAATGAAATTAAAACATTGTCTAACACCATACACAAAAATAAATTAAAAAAAGATTAAAGACCTAAATGTAAGACTGGATACTATAAAACTCTTAGAGGAAAACATAGGCAGAAGACTCTTAAACATAAATTGCAGCAATATCTTTTTGGATTGACCTCCTTGATTATTGAAAAAAAAAACAAAAATAAACAAATGGAACCTAATTAAACTTAAAACTTTTGCACAGCAAAGGAAACCATAAACAAAATGAAAAGACAACCACAGAATGGGAGAAAATATTTGCAAACAATGCCACCAAGGGATTAATCTCCAAAACAGCTCATGCAGCTCAATATCAGAAAAAACAACCATATCAAAAAATGGCAGGAGAACTAAATAGACATTTCTCCAAAGAAGACATACAGATGGCCAGAAAGCACATGAAAAGATGCTCAACATCACTAATTATTAGAGAAACACAAATCAAAACTACAATGAAGTATCACCTCACACCGGTCATAATGGCCATCATCAAAAAGTCTACAAACAATAAATGCTGGAGAGGGTGTGGAGAGAAGGGAACCTTCCTACGCCATTGGTGGGAATGTAAATTTGTGCAACTATGGAGAACAGTATGGAGGTTCCTTAAAAAAACTAAAAATAGAACTACCATATGATCCAGCAATCCCTCTTCTGGGTATATATCTGTAGAAAACCATAGTTTAAAAAGATACATGCACCCCAATGTTCATTACAGCACTATTTACCATAGCCAAGACATGGAAGAAGCCTAAATGTCCATTAATAGAGGAATGGATAAAGAAGATGTGGTACACATATACAATGGAATATTAGTCATAAAAAGAATGAAATAATGCCATTTGCAGCAACATGGATGGACATAGAGAATATCATACTATCTGAAGTTAGTCAGACAGACAAAGACAAATATCACATGATATCACTTTTACGTGGAATCTTAAAAAAAATGATACAAATGAACTTATTTACAAAACAGGAACAGACTCACAGACTTAGAAAACAAACTTATGATTACCAAAGGGGAAAAGTGGGGGGTGGGATAAATTAGGAGTTTGGGAATGTTGTTTTATATGGAACATTATTGTATATAAAATATGTGATCAACAAGGACCTACTGTATTGCACAGGGAACTCTACTCAATACAATTATATTCTGTAATAACCTATATGGGAAAAGAATCTGAAAATGAATAGATACATGTACATGTATAACAGAAACTCTTTGCTGTACACCTGAAAGTAACAACATTGTAAATCAACTATACTCCAACATAAAGTAAAAATTAGGTTAAAAAATAAATAAAAGAGTGATTACTAAATATATGTGTGTTTCATGCTATTTCAAAATTAATTTATTATTAGGGAATTAAAATTATAATAAAATTGTGATCTTAAAAGTTTTATAAACTTTCTTTAAGTTTTATATATATCTATATAATAGTAAAAAATAGTAATAGAATGCTTATGTAGTATGTAGAATGTAGTATTACTGGTCATATAGAAGAGACAGTAGAAACATTTGAATAATACACACCAAAAAGATAATTTAGAAATCAACCTAATTAATCTCAAATTAAATTTGATATGTGTTTAGCGGTACTATATTAAATATCACAGCTCTAGAACATTAGCTTTATTTTCTGTCCCTTTATTGATAAATATTTTTCATAAATTAATAAAATAACTAATGAATTTGATTTTACCAATTTCATGGAAATTAATTGATTTCTATGGATGTATTCTTAAGCATTCTAAGGTTAAATTTTTTTCTGAATCAGATAAAATAAGCAAGGGATTCAAAGCAAGAAAAAAACCCAAAACACAGCCACTATTAATTTGGTCTTGAATCCCCTTTTAAATAGGCAACTTTTTTAAACTTAATTTTTATTTTATATTGGAGTATAGTTGATTTACAATGTTGTGTTAGTTTCAGGGGTACAGCAAAGTGATTCAGTTATGTATATATATCCATATACATATATCCATTCTTTGTCAGATTCTTTCCCATATAGGTTATCACAGAACATTGAGTAGAGTTCCCTGTGCTATACAGTAGGTCCTTGTTGACTATTTTATATATAGTAGTGTACATATGTTAATCCCAAATTCCCAATTTATCCCTCCCCTCTACCTTTCCCCCATGGCAATCATAAGTTTGTTTTCAAAGTCTGTGAGTCTGCCTCTCTTTTGTAAATAAGTTCATTTGTATCATTTTCTTTTAGATTCCACATATAAGTGATATTATATGATATGTCTTTCTCCATCTGACTTACTTCACTTAGTATAATAATCTCTAGGTTCATCCATGTTGCTGCAAGTGACATTATTTCATTCTTTTTTATGGCTGATTACTATTCCACTGTATATATGTACCACATCTTCTTTATCCATTCTTCTGTTGATGGACAATTAGGTTTCTTCCATGTCTTGGCTATTGTAAATAGTGCTGCAATGAACACTGGAGTGTATGTATCTTTTCAAACTATGGTTTTCTCCAGATACATGCCCAGTAGAGGGATCATGGGATCATATGGTAGTTCTATTTTTAGTTTTTAAGTAACCTCCATACTGTTCTCAATAGTGGTTGCACCAATTTACATTCCCACCAACAGTGTAAGAGGGTTCCCTTTTCTCCAGACCCTCTCCAGCATTTATTTTTGTAGACTTTTTGATGATGGCCATTCTGACCAGTGTGAGGTGATACTTCATTGTAGTTTTGATTTGCATTTCTCTAATAATTAGTGACATTGAGCATCTTTTCATGTGCTTTTTGGCCATCTGTATGTCTTCTTTGGAGAAATGTCTATTTAGATCTTCTGCCCATTTTTTGTTGTGGTTGGTTTTTTCTGATATTGAGCTGCATGAGCTGTTTATACATTTTGGAGATTAATCCCTTGTCGGTCGCATTGTTTGCAAATATTTTCTCCCATTCTGTGGGTTGTCTTTTCGTTTTGTTTATGTTTCCTTTACTGTGCAAAAGTTTTAAGTTTAATTAGGTCCCATTTGTTTAATTTTGTTATTTTCATTACTTTAGGAGGTGGATCCAAATAGTTATTGTTGTGATTTATGTCAGAGAGTGCTCTGCCTGTGTTTTCCTCTAATGGTTTTACAGTATCCGGTCTTATGTTTAGGTCTATATACGATGTTCTTGAATTGGAAGAATCTATATTGTCAAAATGACTATACTACCCAAGGCAATCTGCAGATTCAATTCAATCCCTATCAAATTCCCTATGCTGTATTTCACAGAACTAGAACAAAAAAATTAAAATTTGTATGGAAGCACAGAAGACCCCAAATAGCCAAAGCAATCCTAAGAAAGAAAAATGGAGCTGGAGGAATTAGGCTCCCTGACTTCAGACTATACTACAAAGCTTCAGTCATCAAAAGAGTATGGTACTGTCACAAAAACAAAAATAGAGATCAATGGAACAGGATAGAAAGCCCTGAAATAAACCCACACACCTATGGTCAATTAACAAAGGAGGCAAGAGTATACAATGGAGAAAAGACAGTCTCTTCAATAAGCGGTGCTGGGAAAACTGGGCAGCTACATGTAAAAGAATGATATTAGAACATTCTCTAATACCATACACAAAAAAATGAATTCAAAATGGATTAAAGACCTAAATGTAAACAGGCAACTTTTTAATGTGTGGGAGTTTCCCATGTGTAAGGTCTGCAGAATAAGTTTTTGCAAATTGAACAGCACTATCAAGTAACTTTGTGAGCAAATCACATGTGAAGAGCATCAAAAATTATAATGTTACTGCTTATTTATTTTATGAGTCCTCTTTTGTTAGTGGTGTGTACTATTTTTATATGAAACTTTAATTACCTTTCCTTAATTTGCCAGCATAAATCTTTCCTGCCTTCTCTGGTATTGGGACATATTAAAGTGCTTATAAAATTTCACTGGAAATTTTGCTCATGAAAATGTTTTTGAAATGCAATTTGATGCATAGTTCAGACACAAAGTTTTATTGTGTTCAACCATCCTTAACATGTACAATGACACACACACCCCCTTCATTTTACTGACAACATACACCTAGATTCCACAATAGGGACTCAATAACTTTGGACAAAAACCCCTGAGCTATTTGTTTATCCTGTGCTTCTTGGTTTACTTGATAAATATTAAAAGACACTAATTAGAATTTAAATAAAAGATAGAATAACATTTTTAAGTGACTTTATCAGCAATAAATACATTTACTTTCTATGACTGGAATGCTGTTTGCAACAAAATTATGCACTAGTTAAATGGTCTTAAAATTAGGTTGGGTCCTCAGCAATGCTCGATAGTAATAGCATTTTTCTTTGACCCAGCCTCTATTCCTATCTTCAGCATTCTCTTCAGGTTACCTTTCATGATTGTGATTCCGCTTATCCATTGAGTTGAACTTGTCTCCTTTTTTTAGAGACTGTTAAAGGACAATTAAACGTGAACTATCTTAAGTCACATGCCATCCGTCAATTCAGAGAACATGCCACCTCTTTACACTAGTGTCTCAAATGCTCAGGATAGTTTTTCCAGTGCAATTATTTAATTGTAATTTCCATAGGCCATTCTATCATTAGAAAAATCAAGGTGTTTCTGAAAGATGGGCTATTTTATATGATCAGAAAATACATGGCCAGTAGTTCATTATTTATTTATTGTAAAGTGAATTCCCCATTCAGTACTATATTCTGTAGTATAACATGATAATTTATAAACTATTCAATAAGTGCTTAAAAACACAACAGGAGGAGAAGGCATATCAAAAGGCTAAATGACTATAATTCAGTAAAATGAATCATCAACCTTGTTATAGTCACAGTGAAATGAGGCCAAATTTTGTCAATCTGCTTCTAGTTACTGAGTATCATATTGCAAATCAAGTTTTATTGTTTCTTCTTGAAAATTTGAAACTTGGAAATGGTATACCTGTGTTTTGAGCTCAGAGTAGCCATCAAGGCTGATATTCATTGGGTTATTCTGGTGAGTTTAAATGACATAGATATGTGCCCCTTCCCTAAGTACACTTGCTTATTCTTACCTTCAACCATATCTTCTTCCAAAAACCATAGATAAGGAGATATATAACCAAGTTTTCTCATTGAAAATATTTGCCCTTTCCAAAACCACTCATGGGTACACTGTGCAATGGCCTAAGGGCACAGAGTGCTATTAGGATCTCTGCCAGTAAATGCTGTGGAGCCATTTGTAAAGGAGGCTTGTAATTTATCCTACTATGCCCAATGAACAAAAATGTTCCTTCTAAGGCCCTAAGTGTTGGCAGAGTGAAGGATCAGTATGAGTCAGGGGGGGACCTGATCAGAGTTTGAGCAACTTATCTGTTCCGGTTCTGTGTACAGTGGCTCCTCTCTTGTGGATTAAGCATATGTAGAATTATTTTCTACATCTATTCTTTAGATTTTTGCCTACATAAATTAGAAAGTTCTAACGTGCTTTATCTTGACCTTCCTGTATAGTTTGCCTTTTGATGGCATGTTGTCCCTTCTTCTTTGCCCCCATGAGGTAACCCAACTCTATTAAAAGGCTTTTAAACACTGAGAAGTGAGAGTCGTAAGAAATGAGGACAATTTGCCCCCCTTTTCAGAAAACTGCCACTGACAAGCAACATCTTCTGCCCCATCAGAAAGAGGAGGAGGAGATGCAAATTGCAAGGGAGATTTAGTGGAAGCTGTTCATGAGTACTCACACTACCTAAACCATTCCAATTCTGAAGATCCCAATCTTATCCTAAAGATGTCCTAGTTTTCACATAGGATACCTGGCAGGACTATAAATGTAACTGACATTGTAATCTGCAACTTAGCAGGATCAGCAGATCAATGTTTGATTTTGGTTGTCAGCCATCTCAATTTTGCGACTTTGTGAGATAAGAGATCTGTTTATCATATTAAGCTTCTTGGTCTCCACTAATGCTTTGAGCTGATACTTGAATTTTATTCTCTTTTAAAGTTTTCTGATTTTTGAGGCTGCACTCCACTTCACAGTCCTTGATTTTCTCAATTGTTCATACTGTTGAATGGCACTGAATATTCAGTCCTTAAAATTCTAGATCCCAGTGAGTTCTTTATTCCAGATGATCACTAAGGATAATTACATTTTCTCTTGCTGCCATGGAGCAAGGTTTATTATCCTCATTGGGGAATATTAATGGGAAGCTGGCAGCCTAGCTAACCATATAATCTATCCAAGATTACCTACATTTTCCCAGAAATCTGTTCCCTGTTATGCTTTCTAGTAATTAATAGTTGTCAGGGAGCTGGGGGAAAGGAGTTTCTAAGTTCTTTCTGTTTTTATAGGTGAAGATGGATCCCTACCTCTCATTAAATCTTAGCTGTCATGGAATTCCTCCAAGCTGAGAAGGAGGTTTAAATGTTGGAGAAACAAAAATAACAAATATTTACAAATACCACATTGCTTGGCATGACAGATAAGTTCTTTGCTACCCAGCACCAGTTTGCAGGTCCTAGTTTATCTTCTACCTCTTACTATTATGTTGACTTAATATTAAGTCCTTGAAAATGCAGTGATTTTATTTATGCCTTTATTATGCCTTATAATCCTTGCACATGTTTTTTTTTCCCTCAAATTCCATTCAGTGTCTTAAGTAACTGTTCTCATTTTTGATGATTTAACTCTAGAAAATGTTTTCTGTCATCATCCATACAAAATTATGTGATTGTTTTCTCTGTCTAACTTAGCATCATGATCAAGCCACTGTTATGCTGATCATATTGCTGTACAATTATCTTTCTTCCCACCCCCCTTTCTATCTCTTCCCTAGCTCCCCTCTATTCCTCCTTCCCTCCCTTCTTTAATTCCTCAAATTTAACCAAATTAAATTTATAAAAACTTAATTGCATTTTGATACACTAGCAGCATATAGTTTAATGTACTTTAAGATACAATAAAACAGGAACAAAATATAATTTCAGTAGATTACTTGGTTTTCTTGACAATATTCTATTTCTTAACTAGCAATTCTAAATATTTTCCATTAACAATGCATTGTGAAATACACTAAAATTATCACACTTTCCTTCCCACCTCCTCTTAACATTCACCAGATCATTTTTACTATATGCCTTGCTATTTCTTACAATTCTATTAAGGTTAAATTTTTTTTTATTATTTTAAGTGTTATGTTAAGAAGTATATTATTTTATGATCATAATTACAATGAAGTTGATTATATGTATGTTACAAATAAGCAGATTAATTGAGATATCCAATGAATTCCTTCCCTGGAAAATATCTTCATTCTTTTAGTTTCCTTCACTTCATCATTTTCCTTAGAGATTTACTGCAGTCTAGCCACAACTTCACTGCTTCGGTTTTCTGATTATACTATTTAAACTCCTTTAATGGCTTTTTATAGCACAAAAATATTCCAGTATTCTTACATGCATGTAAGAATGTTTTACTACTACCTACTTCTCTAACTTTATCTACCCTACACTGCCCTCATTCCCTGAACTTCCACGCAACATGACTACTTTAAGGTACTTGAACAATCTTTAACAACTCTTTTACAACTTGGTTTTTATCATGTGCCCTTCCCTCTGTCTTAAAGAAAATAAAACGGGGTACTTCCCTGGCAGTCCAGTGCTTAAGACTCCGTGCTTCCGCCAGAGGGGGCATGGGTTCGGTCCCTGGTCAGGGAACTAAGATCCCGCATGCTGTGCGGTGTGGCCAAAAAATTTAAAAAAATAAAAATAAAAAATATAGCCCAAAGATACATAGTAAGAACTAGGGGTGGGAGCCTGGAGCTAGAAACCAGTAGAGTCAGTCACTACATTCCTGAATCATTTTATAAAGAAAACAACCAACTTTTAGTCTTTAAAAATGTTTTGTAACAGAATAACTTCATAATTTACGCAGAAAAAAAGACTGTACA
This sequence comes from Balaenoptera ricei, assembly GCF_028023285.1. Taxonomy (NCBI): domain Eukaryota; kingdom Metazoa; phylum Chordata; class Mammalia; order Artiodactyla; family Balaenopteridae; genus Balaenoptera; species Balaenoptera ricei. The sequence goes on from NC_082639.1 coordinate 186,565,843, forward strand.
GTTGGTTCCTTGGCCATTCCTTTAACTTCAACACTGTCTTAGGACATGACCTTTGGCAAATCTTTCTTAAGGTAATAGCCAAAGGAATTGTTAGGAGTTTCCAGGTCCAAGTAGAGTGAATTTGGCTAAGGTCTCCCTATAGGATTAAGCACCTGTATCCTATTGTGAAGATGCAGTAATGGGTATCCGGCAGGATGAGAGGCAGCTGACCCAGAGCATGGGCTCAGTCCAGTGTGCCTTGGGGCTATCTGATTTATAAGCTATTAAAGCTGAAAGAACCCAATACTGATGTTTTCCATCAGCAGAGGTTGTCCACACACACTCAGACCTCTCTTTCATGACCAAGCTTGTCTTCAGGCCATCAGAATTCTGCCTGGAAGCCACAAGGTATCTGCAAGCCTGTTGTTATGTATGCTATTTGGTTTCCTGCTTTGCTGCCGACCACCCTCGGCATTCTTGGCTTGTGGCTGAATCACTTCAATCTCTGCCTCCATCTTCACATTGCTGCCCTCCTGTCTGTGTCTGTCCTCTCTCTGCCACTTGTCATTGGATTTAGGTCTCACCCTGATAATCCAGGAAGATCTTCTCAAGATCCTTAATCACATCTGCAGATACCCTTAACTTCTGTGATGTTCTGTTAGTTCCTAGCTCCACCCGTCGTTCAAACCAACTCTGCTTAACTTTACTCTTTTTTTTTTTTTTTTAAGTCTTTATTGAATTTGTTACAATATTGCTTCTGTTTTATGCTTTGGCTTTCTGGCCCCCAGGCATGTGGAATCTTATCCCCGACCAGGGATTGAACAAGCACCCCCTGCGTTGGAAGGCGAAGTCATAAACACTGTACTGCCAGGGAAGTCCCTGCTTAATTTTATTCTTATACGGCCTGTTACAAGTTGTAAACAACTATTTCTCCAAGTTACACTAATTCTGCACTAAGTTTCCCAGTACAATAGTCACCAAGTAGAATATGATGTATCCAAAAGAATGCAAACCTTGATACCTTTTAAAGGTATATCACATATTAAAATGTTTAATAAATATTTCTAAAGGATTCTCTAAGTGTTTCCCCTCATGGTTATACTGTAGCTATAGGGTTGGGAGATTTTCATGGGAAATTCATTATAATAAAGCAGAGCAAACAGCTACAGTTGTCCTTGATCTCCCCCCAGACATAAAATATTAAATTACGTCTATGCTGACATTATAAATATTATATAGATGTTTATTTTAACCAGTGATGTCAGAAGAGTATATTTCATTAATTTTCCATGCAGTCAATTTATGTAGGCCAATCATATAAACTAGCATTTTGTTATTTTATGCATATTCATCAAAGAAAATACATTTGAAGAATATAGACCTATGTCACAAAATCTTTTTTTTAGCATCTTTATTGGAGTATAATTGCTTTACAATGGTGTGTTAGTTTCTGCTGTATAACAAAGTGAATAAGCTATACATAAACATACATCCCCATATATCCTCTCTCTTGCGTCTCCCTCCCACCCTCTGTATCCCACGCCTCTAGGTGGAAACAAAGCACCGAGCTGAGCTCCCTGTGTTATGTGGCTGATTCCCACTAGCTATCTATTATACATTTGGTAGTGTATAAATGTCCATGCCACTTCCTCACTTCGTCCCAGCTTACACTTCCCCCTCTCCATGTCCTCAAGTGCATTCTCTATGTCTGCGCCTTTATTCCTGTCCTGCCCCTAGGTTCTTCAGAACCATTTTTTTTTTTTTTTAGATTCCATATGTATGTGTTAGCATACAGTATTTGTTTTTCTCTTTCTGACTTACTTCACTCTGTATGACAGTCTCTAGATCCATCCACCTCACTACAAATAACTCCATTTCGTTTCTTTTTATGGCTGAGTAATATGCCATTGTATATATGTGCCACATCTTCTATATCCATTCATCTGTCGATGGATACTTAAGTTGCTTCCATGTCCTGGCTATTGTAAATAGAGCTGCAATGAACATTGTGGTACATGGCCCTTTTGAATTATGGTTTTCTCAGGGTATATGCCCAGTAGTGGGATTGCTGGGTGTATGGTAGTTCTATTTCTAGTTTTTAAGGAACCTCCATACTGTTCTCCATAGTGGTTGTATCAATTTACATTCCCACCAACAGTGCAAGAGGGTTCCCATTTCTCCACACCCTCTCCAGCATTTATTGTTTGTAGAGTTTTTGATGATGGCCATTCTGACCGGTGTGAGGTAATACTTCATTGTAGTTTTGATTTGCTTTTCTCTAATGATTAGTGATGTTGAGCATTCTTTCATATGTTTGTTGGCAATCTGTATATCTTCACTGGAGAAATATCTATTTAGGTCTACTGCTCATTTTTGGATTGGGTTTTTTTTTGATATTGAGCTGCATGAGCTACCTGTATATTTTGGAGAGTAATCCTTTGTCAGTTGCTTCATTTGCAAATATTTTCTCCCACTCTGAGGGTTGTCTTTTCCTCTTGTTTATGGTTTGCTTTGCTGTGCAAAAGCTTTTAAGTTTCATTAGGTCCCATTTGATTATTTTTATTTCCATTTCTCCAGGAGGTGGGTCAAAAAGGATCTTGCTGTGATGTATGTTATAGAGTGTTCTGCCTATGTTTTCATCTAAGAGTTTTATAGTGTCTGGCCTTACATTTAGGTCTTTAATCCATTTTGAGTTTATTTTCTTGTATGGTGTTAGGGAGTATTCTAATTTCATTCTTTTACATGTAGCTGTCCAGTTTTCCCATCACCACTTATTGAAGAGGCTGTCTTTTCTCCATTGTATATTCTTGCCTCCTTTATCAAAATTAGGTGGCCATATGTGTGTGGGTTTATTTCTGGGCTTTCTATCCTGTTCCATTGATCTGTATTTCTGTTTTTGTGCCAGTACCACACTGTCTTGTAGTATAGTCTGAAGTCAGGGAGCCTGATTCTTCCAGCTCTGTTTTTCTTTTTCAAGATTGCTTTGGTTATTCAGGGTCTTTTGTGTTTCCATACAAATTGTGAAATTTTTTGTTCTAGTTCTCTGAAAAATGTCATTGGTAGTTTGATAGGGATGGCATTGAATCTGTAGATTGCTTTGGTTAGTACAGTCATTTTCACAATGTTGATTCTTCCAATCCAAGAACATGGTATATCTAGCCATCTGTTTGTATCAACTTTAATTTCTTTCAACAGTGTCTTATAGTTTTCTGCATACAGGTCTTTTGTCTCCTTAGGTAGGTTTGTTCTTAGGTATTTTATTCTTTTTGTTGCAATGGTAAATGGGAGTGTTTCCTTAATTTCTCTTTCAGATTTTTCGTCATTAGTGTATAGGAATGCAAGAGATTTCTGTGCATTAATTGTATATCCTGCTACATTACCAAATTCATTGATTAGCTCTAGTAGTTTTCTGGTAGCATCTTTGGGATTCTCTATGTATAGTATCATGTCATCTGCAAACAGTGACAGTGTTACTTCTCCTTCTCTGATTTGGATTCCTTTTATGTCTTTTTCTTCTCTGAGTGCTGTGGCTAAAACTTCCAAAACTATGTTGAATAATAGTGGTGAGAGTGGGCAACCTTTTCTTCTTCCTGATCTTAGTGGAAATGGTTTCAGTTTTTTACCATTGAGAACGATGTTGGCTGTGGGTTTGTCATATATGGCCTTTATTATGTTGAGGTAAGTTTCCTCTATGCCTACTTTCTGGAGAGTTATTATCATAAATGGGTGTTGAATTTTGTCGAAAGCTTTCTCTGCATCGAGATGATCATATGGTTTTTCTCTTTCAATTTGTTAATATGGTGTATCACATTGATTGATTTGAGTATATTGAAGAATCCTTGCACTCCTGGGATAAACCCCACCTGATCATGGTGTACGATCCTTTTAATGTGCTGTTGGATTCTGTTGGCTAGTATTTTGTTGAGGATTTTTGAATCCATATTCATCAGTGATATTGGCCTGTAGTTTTCTTTCTTTGTGACATCTTTGTCCGGTTTTGGCATCAGGGTGATGGTGGCCTTGTAGAATGAGCTTGAGAGTGTTCCTCCCTCTGCTACACTTTGGAAGAGTTTGAGAAGGATAGGTGTTAGCTCTTCTGTAAATGTTTGATAGAATTCGCCTGTGATGCCATCTGGTCCTGGGCTTTTGTTTGTTGGAAGATTTTTAATCACAGTCTCAATTTCAGTGCTTGTGATTGGTCTGTTTATATTTTCTATTTCTTCCTGGTTCAGTCTCAGAAGGGTGTGCTTTTCTAAGAATTTGTCCATTTCTTCCAGGTTGTCCATTTTATTGGCATATAGTTGCTTTAGTAATCTCTCATGATCCTTTGTGTTTCTGCAGTGTCAGTTGTTATTTCTCCTTTTTCATTTCTAAATCTATTGATTTGAGTCTTCTCCCCTTTTTTCCTGATGAGTTTGGCTAATGGTTTATCAATTTTGTTTATCTTCTCAAAGAAGCAGCTTTTAGTTTTATTGATCTTAGCTATTGTTTTCTTCATTTCTTTTTCATTTATTTCTGATCTGATCTTTATGATTTCTTTCCTTCTCCTAACTTTGGGGTTTTTTTGTTCTTCTTTTTCTAGTTGATTTAGGTGTAAGGTTAGGTTGTTTATTTGAGATGTTTCTTGTTTCTTGAGGTAGGATTGTATTGCTATAAAGTTCCCTCTTAGAACTGCTTTTGCTTCATCCCATAGGTTTTGGGTTTTTGTATTTTCATTGTCATTTGTTTCTAGGTATTGTTTGATTTCCTCTTTGATCAAGATCTCTTGGTTATTTAGTAGTGTACTATTTAACCTCCATGTGACAAATTATACACTGATCTCTTGGTTATTTAGTAGTGTATTGTTTAAACTTCATGTGACAAACTCTCTTGAAAGTAAGATGATAAGATGATAACCATAAAATTTACAATCGCTGTTACCTCTGTAGAGGAGGCAAAGAGATACACTAACAAGGAGCAGTCAGAAAACTTCAAAGTGATGCTGCTATTCTGCTTCTCAATTAGTGTGACTAAGTCAAGGCTGAGTTATTATGCAGTATTATAGCAGTATTCACATGTGATTTTGATTATATAATTACATTGAGAAGTGTGACTGGGAGAGTCCTTGGAACCTGATAATTCTTTATGCATATTCAAAGTAAAATAACAGGAAAATTACCATGTGTCTTGAGCAAAAACTTCTTTTGACTCATTGTTTTAAGAAGCCTAATCCAAACTATTCTGTGAAAAAACTTCCCAAAATATAATTATGATCTGTTCTTCATATTTAATGTATACACAACTTATAATGTATAGAAAATACATTTGTATTTACTTTCATAGATATTTTATAATCAATTTTGATGCTTTATGATTGGAATTGAATTTGTACTGATGAAACTACAAAGTACCATTGCACGGTAAGGAAATACTTTGACTTACGACACTGGGGGATATTTTTATCCTTATCCTTATTCTTATTCTTACAGATATTAGTATTATTATTATTATTGTTATTCTTATGTGGCATAGTGTATTATTGTCTACTGCTGTGTTTCAAATTGCTCAAGAATTAATGACCTAAAACAACATACATTTATCAGTTCATAGTTTCTGTGATTCAGGAAGTTGGCCATGGCTTAGCTAGGTCCTCAGCTTCCCCCTCTCCCGCAAGGATGGTATCTAAGTGTCATCCCAGGATCTGCAGACTCATCCAAAGGCTCTAATGGGGAAAGATCCCCTTCTAAGTGCACCTAGTGGTTGTTGGCAGCATTCACTTTCTTGTGAGCGTTGGCCAGAGGTCACCCTGGGTTTCTCGTATCATGGTCTCTCCAATGTGACAATTTGCTTCATCAGAGCTGTAAGCTGAGAAGTTAATAGAGTCTGCTTGCAAGACAGAAGTCACAAACTCTTTGTAACCTAATCATGAAGTGACATATAACTTCTACCTTTTTCTATCAGTTCCACCCTCAATTTAAGGGGATACAATGACATAGTTTGTCAGTTCTAGGAGGTGGCAGTCATTGTGGGCCATCACAGAAGTGTACCTAGCACACAGAGTGTACAGAGAAGATCAAATAAGTAACTTGGGTGCTTGAGATAAAGTGGTAATAAATATATCTAGTTGGAAAGGTGTGGTGTGCTTGAATGTCAGGATAATGCATGTCAACTAACTACACATTTGTAGTTACAAACCTTCTGAGATTGAAGGCATAAATCTCCTTTATAGTAGCATTTGCACAATGTTTAATTCATCTGATTAATTTCTTAGGTAGAGAGTCAGACATAGGAGACACATGGTCTAAATTATAGTCATTTAAATATTATAGGTAGTTTTGATTTGCATTTCTCTAATAATTAGTGATGTTGAGCATCTTTTCATGTGCCTCTTGGCCATCTGTATATCTTCTTTGGTGAAATGTATATTTAGGTCTTCTGCATATTTTAAAATTGGGTTGTTTTTTTGATATTGAGCTACATGAGCTGTTTGTATATTTTGGAGATCAATCCTTTGTCTGTTGCTTCATTTCCAAATATTTTCTCCCATTCTGAGAGTTGTCTTTTTGTCTTGTTTATAGTTTCCTTTGCTATGCAAAAGCTTTTAAGTTTAATTAGGTCCCATTTGTTTATTTTTGTTTTTATTTTCCTTACTTTAGGAGGTGGGTCAGAATGGCCATCATCAAAAAATCTACAAACAATAAATGCTGGAGAGGGTGTGGAGAAAAGGAAACACTTTTGCACTGTTGGTGGGAATGTAACTTTATACAGCCACTACGGAGAACAGTATGTATTTCCTTAGAAAACTAAAAATAGAACTACAACATGACCAAGCAATACCACTACTGGGCATATACCCTGAGAAAACCATAATTCAAAAGGACATATGTACCCCAATGTTCATTGCAGCACTATTTACAATAGCCAGGACATAGAAACAACCTAAATGTCCAACGATGGATGAATGGATAAAGAAGATGTGGTACACATATACAATGGAATATTACTGAGCCATAAAAAGGAACAAGATTGGGTCATTTGTAGAGATGCAGATGGACCTAGAGTCTGTCATACAGAGTGAAGTAAGCCAGAAACAGAAAAACAAATATTGTATATTAACGCATATATGTGGAATCTAGAAAAATGGTACAGATGAACCTATTTGCAGGGCAGGAATAGACACGTAGACGTAGAGAATGTACATGTGGACACAGCGGGGGAAGGGTAGGATGGGACGAATTAGGAGATTAGGCGTGACATAAATACACTACCATGTGTAAAATAGCTAGTGGGAACCTGCTGTATAGCTCAGGGAGCTCAGCTTGGTGCTCTGTGATGACCTAGATGGGGAGGGGAAGGGGGGGAGGGAGGTCCAATAGGGAGGGGATATAGGTATACATATAGCTGATTCACTTCATTGTACAGCAGAAACTAACACAACATTGTAAAGCAATTTTACTGCAATAAAAAAATTGGCAAAGACAAAAAATAAAAATAAATAAATATTATAGGTAATTATACCTAGTAGGATGCTAAACATTCACATGCTTTGATCAAATTTTATGATTTTTAATATGAATGTGGTAAATAATCAAACCACTCATAAATGTGTTCAAATATCTCAGCCTTAAATATTAGCAATAGAAATTACTATTTATATTTACTTTATGAAAACATTGAAATAGGGTAAATTGAGGATTTATGTCATTATCAATATATGCAATATGAATCTATCCTAAAAGTAAGAGGTTTGGATTTAAAATCAAAATAACAACTCAGGAGAAAAATGTATAGTAAGGAAATGACAGGTATATGAATTCTGTAGCAATTACCAATACATCTTTAAATTATCCTCATGATTAAAATTTTGCCAAACTATTTAAATATATGGACCAGATATCAAGGAAACGTTGAACACAGTTGATTATTTAAACCTCATGACTACTTGATGAGATAGATACTAATATTAATCTTGTGATAAGGATGATCACGTATAGGCACACAAATTCATTAACTTGCTCGAGGTTCATAAATGTTGACAAACAGCAGAGTCAGGCATTCAACCCAAGTGGTCTGATTTCAGAATGAGTGCTTTTAACCCAAAGCTGGCTTTTTATTTAGAAAACACAATTTTACAATACATAATTCCCTTGTTAAAACTATTTACCAAACCAATTAGCATTAACAAGGACAACTAAATATTTGAGAAATTCTATAATTAAAATCTAATTTGCATACAAAATGCATACAATTACAAAATTTCCATCTCCAGCAGTTCCTAATTATCATTCCTGGATTTAAAAAGAACATGTGTCCTTTTCAATGAACCGTAATCCCTGACTGTCCATTGATTATTTGAAACTGTTTTAGTCTCACACCACCCCAAATCATTAGTAAGCGATGTTAAATGTATGCAGACTAAGCCTTTTATCTCTAATATGGTAACTACATTTTAACTCACTCAGCTAAGCGTCCCTGGTGATTTCAAACTAAATACTCAAACAGTTATCCAAAGACAAGGCCATTGTCTAAACTCCCTGTCTCTTTACTATTTTTGCTTATAGGGTCAGTAGAGTTTCTGTATTATCCTAGAATAGAAACCCTTTTCTCTGCTTAATCCATCCCTGTGTCCCTTTGCCTTCCATCTTCACCTAATTTTTTCTCTTCAACACTCTGCCTAACCATCTCATAAATTTGTGCCACTTGTTTTTTTTGAATTACTATAATCAATCAATTCTGTAAAGCAGTCATTATTTTTACATATTTTAATCATAATATAACATTTTAATTCATAGGTCTCATCAAAGTGAATTAAAGAGATACAAAATACATGACCCTCTAGGGAAGTATCTTACTTCTTTTTATCCCTACATAAAAATATAAAGCATGCATTGTCATTGGAATTTAGAACTTACAAGGTATTTAGTGACAAATATACAAAATATATCATCATAATCCATAACTGGGGATCAGTGATAATTTTAAGAACTAGAATTTTGGAAAGTATTATATTTTTCATGAAATTGCTTTAACATGGTTTGAGCCCTCCCTATTCAACTGAACTTTGGATAGAGCTAGCGTATTGATTGAGATTGCACTGAATTTATAGGTTCATTTAGAAAGAATTGTTACCTTTACCAATACTGAGAATATAATAGTGCCATTTGGTAAAGGAATCTGTGTATTCATTCATTCAAGTGTCTTCAGTATAAATTGCAGTTTTCTTCCTTTAATTGTGCTTACTTACATGCATTAAAGATTTCTGTTACACTGACAAGTGTATAATATTTTCTGTTTATGTCAGGAGCTCAGTTGATTTGGGAGAAATAAAGCTCAGTTGTCAGGTGTTGGAGTAATTGATTAAAGCAACAAGTCAAAAATGAATGAGTTAATTGCAAACTATAATGGTATAAGCAAGAGTCTAAAATGAGACCAACTCAGCCTGGAACAGCTCACTGGTCTAGGGTCAGGTGGATCAGTGCAGACGTGGGGGGCATCTCAGTGTTGAGGAAACCAAACAAAAGGCTCTGGCAATTTTATGAACCCTGAAGTGGTGTGAGGGCTACAGGGGGAAAGGACTGGGGTGGGAAAGGACTGAGTCAGGTGGGGAAAATCTTCTTCAAGGGTTCCTCCTACTCTCCAGTAAGGAGGTTGAAACTGTATACAAGCCCCTGTATCCCTGTTCTTTGCAGTAAAAGGCTTTTGCCTTAGTCTCCCTGGCCTCCCTTGGGTCTCTAAAAGCTGGTTCAAGAGTTAATAATTAGGAAATGTGAAGTTGTAGAAACAAAGAATAGCTGTTGGGCTGGGAAACTGGTAATAATTTAGACTCTAAATCTTCCACACAGCAGAATCACTGAACTCCCAGTTCCCTGAAGGATATAGACAAGGGCCTGACACACATTCTTAAATTGTTTTTATAGGAAGTAGACCCGCCACCAGATGAAAACTGCTGAGTGCAATAACATAGACCCTAGACTGGTTGAAACCAGAGGGTTGATGATGGTTGAAACTTCACCTTGATGCCAACCAATACGAGAATTGTGCACAAGCTGATCACGTACCCTGCAGCCCCCTCCCTCACACTGCCTTTAAAACCCCTTCTCTGAAAACCATCAGAGAGTTCTGGTCTTATGAGCACAAGCTCCCTCTTCTCCTTGCTTGGTGCCTACAATAAACACTGTCCTTTCCTTCACCACAACCCAATATCGGTAGATTGGCTTTACTGCGTGTGGGCAAGTAGACCCAAGTGTGGTGCAGTAATAAGTTCTCAGCAGAGGCATCTGAGGAGGACCTTTTCCAAAGACTGCAGATAAAGAGATCTAGAAACAAAGGCACCAGGGCTAGGAAAACAAGTAAGTGGAGAGTGTGACCAGCCAGGCAGGCCTGGATCCTTTACTGTAACTCTGTTCAGAGACTGCATTGCATCAGCTGTGCACCAAGTCTGTTATGGAAAGACTTGAAACCTGCCGGGTAAAGCCTTTGTAACTGCCTGTGATCAGGCTTGAAATATTGCACATAAGATTTTAACCAGGACCTAGACTCCTCAGTTTAGAGCTGGCACAGGGATAAAGTATAGATTTTTGTACGGCAATACAAAGTCTATTCACCTTAGAGAACTATTCTCTTGAATTCTAATTAATTGGTGTTGCATCTCCTAGATTTTTTTATAGCTAATTTGTCTCATGCAAAACAATGATACAGTAACTTGGATTAGTAGCATGGTCCAAGGATTTCATATCTGACTGACATTTATATGAATAAAGGGAAAGAACTGTAAGAGCCCCAGGTGGATGCTTTAATGCATTAGCTTGGAGGAGAGCAACAATGCAGGCTGGTTTAAAGCACTGGATATGGGGCTAGATTCCCAAGGTATAAACCTTGGCTCAGCAACCTAAATGCTTTATGATTTAAGGAATGCTTATTTTTGTTTCTGTTTCATCTTTACAATGGTGATAACACAAATATCTATAAGAGTTCAAACACACTAATGTATTTACTGTGCCTAGACCTTGAATACTCAGGCCCCCTCTTAATTCTACAAGCTTTCTTTGGATTCCTCAAGCCCCATTCTGAATAAAATAAAGTTCAGTCCTTCTAAGATCCTATGTGTTGTCACCATCTCTCTTTGGATGTCATAGGTTGCACATGCTAAAACCTCCTGATCTGCTTTCTATTGGAAAACTCTGCTCATTCCAAATCTTTATTTTTATCACTTCAAAAAACCATCTCTGATCCTTTCAGACCAGTACTGGCACGTATCTCCTGAATAAACATAATGCAATAGGCTTACTTATTTCATAGACATTTCCACATTGTTGGTAGTTATTTATTTTTATGATATCTCCTCCCTAGCCTGTGAGTTCTTTGATGGTAAAGACATGTCTTTTAACCCAGTAACCCTGGTGACAGCTGTAGTGCCTCATATATCATAGATGCTCAGAAAATACTGGACAAAAGAAAAAGGAGACAATGATTTTTCTCTGTGCCTGATACTATGCTTCCTCATTACAAAGTTATGAGGCAGCATTTTTGTCTCCACCTTGCAAATGAGAAAAGTAAAGTTTGAAAGAGTTAAGTCCCTTTCAAAAGATCACACAACCAGTAATTATAAAGCAGGGGAGGGCTCCTAGACATATCTACTTCTAAAGTTCATGTTCTTTTCACCACACCCCGCCAGAGTGAGCTATGTGACTACGGCTGCATGTAAAGGATGCCTGGTGTCAGTGCGCATTATTCAGAGACGAGTGAGGGATGTGGTTTGTTTTACAGGAAGGACGGGGAAGCTGTTAGGGAAAGAATGGCAGGGAGGAGAATTAGTGACAAGACCAACTGGGCTAGAGCCTGGAAATTATGATACTGAAGAAAGCAGGGGAACAAGTAAAGAGCAAGTTTCTCCAGATCACAAGGTCACTTTAGGAGTTATTACATTGTTTACTTAAGGCTTTGAGGCTTTGTAGTTATTCTCTTTGTCTGACAGAGGCTGGTGAGAATGCACACATTGACTGACACCAGCAAAGTAAAGGAAGAAAGAATCACAGACAAACACGTTTATTGAACTTTCAGGGTAAGATGAACTAAAAGGACAAATCCATATTGTTCTACTATTCAATTACAAACGTTATGATAGTGAGGCAGGAAAGACAGGGCGGGGCCCGAGGACAGCCTCCTCATGTATAGGCATTAGGCAGAAGGCCAAGCCGCCTCCTTGTTTTGCACTAAAAGAGGCCATGACACATGGAGGAATGGCATCTACAACATAAACTTTGTGGCATCTGAGCAAGAAACTCTGACCATGAAAAGCGTGGAGCATGCGCAATAAAAATGCACAGGTTGCTGATGACCCTGTACTATTAGGGAACCATTGACCGAAACCGCCCACCTTGACGAGGCATGATGATGACCACTTGTCTGAGTTGTCTCACAATAGGAGGTCCAGATAAGGAACATGGCGCTGCTGCTGAAAACTAACCGGGAGAATTCAGGAGGGTCCCAAAGAAGGAGATGCCAGCCCATAATATGTCTTATAAAACTAACTGAGAGAATTTGGGAGGGGCCAAAAGGAGGGAGGAGATGCCAGCCCATAATATTGTCCTACAAACTCCCGGAATCCCTCACGCTGGAATCCATCTTGTCTGAGAGATGTGCACCACCAGGAGGGACCCTGAGTCAGATCAAATATGGGTCAAGCAAGATGATTGGCCAGAGACAACCTGGAAACTCACCCCATTTACCATAAAACCTGAGACTGCAAGCCACGTGGCAGAGCATCTCTCCTGTGTTCCCTCATTCTACTGCTCTCTGCCTGGGCTCCCCTTTCCAACAAAGTCTTCGGCTTTGTCAGTACGTGTGTCTCCTGGGACAATTCATTTCCAAGTATTAGACAAGAGCCCGCTCTTGGGTCCTGGAAGGGTTCCCCCTTCCTGCAACAGTACAACCTTCCATGAGTGGTGGTCGACTAGTAAGGGGAAATTTAAGGGAAAACAACTCTTAGAGTGCGTGTACAATGACTTCAGGAGAAAAATGTGTAGGACTGGGAGCTGATGCAACGTGGTGCAATCCAGACCACACCTCAACCCTCCCCTCAATGAATATTCCACCCCTAATCAAAAAGACCCCCACCCATTCAAAGGGCTAAAAGTAAAAGGGGGATCAAAGAACGCTGCGACGTACCCCTCACTCGCAAGGATGCCCACACACTTCTCCTCTGACTGTGTAACTTTCCCTTCTGACCTAAATACACTGCTTCTTTGTTCTCTTTGCTCCTCAACTTCAGCATGTTTATTTTTCCTTTGTGTTTTGTGTTCCAAATTCTTTTGGAAGAGTTGAACAAAAGAGCCTGGGCTTTTGATAAAGCTTTTCTGGTATCAATAGTATACTTTGTGTGATAGTTAATTTTACATGTCAACTGGCCATGGGTGCCCAGACATTTGGTCAAACATTACCCTGGGTGTGTCCATGAGAGTGATTCTGGATGAGATGGACATTTGAATCAGGAAATCTAGTAAAGCAGACTGACCTTCCTGATGTGGGTGGGCCCCATCCCACAGCTGAATAGAACAAGAGGACAAGTAAGGGGAGGAAGATGGAATTCCTTCTGCTTGACTTCTCTAAGCTCTGACGTCATTTTATTCCTGCCTTCAGACTGGAACTGAAACCTCTGCTCTTCCTGGTCTCTGGCAAGCAGACTTTTGGACTGGAATCACACCGTGGGCTCTTCTGGGTCTCCAACGGCCCGCTGCAGATCTGGGCACTTGTCTACCTCTATAATCCCATGAGTCAGTTCCTTGTAATAAATCTCCTTCTCTCTGCTCTCAAGCTCTCTCTCTCTCTACACACACACACACACACACACACACACACACACACACACACACACACAGTTGGTTCAGTTTCTTTGGAGAACCTTGACTAATACGCTCTGTTAACATATTATATAAAGGCAAACAAAAAAGAAAAAATTCAGCAGTGCATTATTAGACATTATTTATGATCACTGTCATTAAGAGACACGGAGCACTAAATGCATTTGAAGGAAGCCAATTCAGTATTCAATCTTTGTAGCTTAGAGAAGTGGACAACTTTGGCCTATCTGAAAACGATGAAATATAATCAAGTTTCCTGCCCTTCAGTCAACAACTAGTCATTACTGCTTTACAAAATATAAAAGTAGAACGGAATAATACATATGGAACTCAATGATTATATATCTAAGTAGAAATTAACAATAATCTTTAACCAAATATTATGACAAAGTTATCAATAATGTTGATATGAGAGAAAAAAAGGAAGGGACCCAGCAAAGTGCTGTAGAATATATATATATATACACACACACACACACACACACATATGTATAAACATACATATATTTGTACATATAATACACATATATTTGAAATAACTGAGAATTAATTTTCACATGTTTCTAATTTCATTTTAGTTTTACTTGGTTTCATTTTCTGATTTTATTATTTCTATAGATGAAGATGTAAAGATGTTAAAACCTTAGAAAAATATTAAATCAATTTTATATCATTTAAATAAATTGTGCTATAATATTTACAAATATTGATGGTAATAATACTCTTGAATCCATTATTGTGTTTAATAAATTCAATTTATAGTTTACAAAATTGTGAAATGTATTTAATACAAATAATCTTTAACAATTTTGTATCTGACATCCAAAGCAATATTATGTATCATATATTGGGCTGATTTTTACAAAAAAATTTACCCTAATATTTACCTTAAGATTTTTTGAAGGATTTTTTTAGAATTAATTCCTTTTGTACAAAAATATTTTTATCTTATTGCTTGTTATTACTCATTCTCATATGGTAACTGTGGCTATATGTACAATGTATTTATTTTAATATTAGACTGACAACTTCTTTTAAGCTTCCTCTTAGTTTGTTATTATCTCAGTCTTTAGATATGCTAGCTAGGTTAACATAAAGTGTGTGATTTGACATTTGTATACATTGGGAAATGATCACATATTAAGTCCAGTTACCATCTGTCACCATAAAATTGACCCCTCCTCACCCATTTTGCCCAACCCCCAACCTTCCTCTCCTCTGGCAAATACCAATCTGTTCTCTGTATCTATGAATTTTGTTTTGATTTGTTTTGTTTTTAGATTCTACATAAAGGTGAAATCATACAGTATTTGTTTTCCTCTATCTGACTTATTTCACTTAGCATAATAACCTCAAGTCCCATCAATGTTATTGAAAATGGCAATATTTCATCCTTCTTTTTTATGACTGAGTAGTGTATACATTTACACTATGTATATGTATATATCTATATCTATATCTCACAATTTATCCATTCCTCCATCAATGGACACTTAATGCTGTTTCCATATCTTGGCTATTGTAAATAATGCTGCAATGAACATAGGGGTTCATCAATCCTTTTGAATTAGTGTTTTCATTTTCTCCAGATAAATATCCAGAAGTGGAATTGCTGGGTCATATGGTAGTTCTATTTTTAATTTTTGTGAGAAAACTCCATACTGCTTGCCATAGTGGCTGCAGCAGTTTACATTCCCACCAACAGTGTAGGAGGGTTCCCTTTACTCCACAGCTTGGCCAACACATCATTTTTTGTCTTTTTGATAATAGCCATTCTGGGAGGTGTCAGGTGACACTCATTGAGGTTTTGATTTGCATTTCTCTGCTGATTAGTGATGTCAAGCATCTTTTCATGTGCCTGTTGGCTATCTGTGTACCTTCTTTGGAAAAATGCCTTTTCAGGTCCTCTGCTCATTTTTCAATCAGATTGCTTTTTGATATTGAGTTGTATGAGTTCTTTATATGTTTTTTTATATATTTTTTATATTAACCACTTATTGGATATATGATTTGTAAGTACCCTATCCCTTTCAGGAGGTTGCCTTTTTATTTTCTTGAAGGTTTTTGTGGTTTTGCAGAAGTTTTTAGTTTGATGTAATCTTATTTATTTTTGCTTTTGTTGCCATTGCTTTGGAATGCAATCCAAAAATATATCGCTAAGAGTGATGTCAAGGAGCTTATCCACTATGTTTTCTTCTAGAAGTTTTATGGTTTCTGATCTCACATTCAAGTCTTTAAAGCATTTTGAGTTGGTTTTTGTGAATGGTGTAAGATAGTGGTGCTGTTCCATTCTTTTGCATGTGGGTGTCCAGTTTTCCAAGCATCATTTATTGAAGAAACTATCCTTTCCCCAGTGTATATTTTTGCTTCCTTTGTCATAAATTAATGTAGCATATATGCTATATGTGGGTTTATTTCTGGGCTGTCATTCTGTTCCATTGAACTCTGTATCTGTTTTTATGTCAATAGAATACTATTTTTTTGTTATTGTTGCTGTTTTTTTGTTTTTGTTTTTTACCATAGCATTATAATATAGTTTAAAATCGGGGCGTGTCATGCCTCCAGCTCTGTTCTTCATTCTCAAGATTGCTTTGGCTATTTGGGATCTTTTGTGACTCCAACATATTTTAAGAGTGTTTATTCTATGTCTACGAAAAATGCTGCAGGAGGGGTTAATACTGCTATACTTTTTGCAAGCTATGTAAATTACCAGTTAACAGATAAATCATGAAATCCATAGGTATCCAAAGTTTAAGCGCATTTGCATAAAAAAAATACAAAATAAACTTAAAAAATATTCTTAAGTACCTTGTTACCTAAGTACACTTTTATCTTGTATAGTGGTATCTTGTTAAGTATGTGTGTGACAAACAGAATCTATTATTGATTTATAATATAAATAATGATAACTTACATCAATGGATTAGCAGCAAAATCACAACTTCAGGTACACATATATTCTGAATACTTCAAGGGTAAATGTGTAACATTATATTTATTTCCAGTTCTTATTATTTGTATTATATTCTGAAACTCTTATTTCTGAATACAATTTTAGGCTACTTTATAATCATCAATTTTGATTCATTTAATCAGGTTTTAATATTTAGCAATAAAAATGTTGTATTTTAAATCAAATAAACTTTTAAATGTAAATAGTATCTTTCAGTCAATTAGATATCAGCAGATACCAGCATTTCAATCTACATCTTTTTGTAAAAAGTAGAATGCAGATTATCCTATTCAAGAAAGTCTCTGGTTCATAATGAAATGTCTAAAATTAATGAAAGTCATGGAGAATATCTTGTGATACATTTAAAAATCTATGTGCCTTGCCATGAATGTAATTATTATTGCACTTACATTTAATGAGTTTATAAAATAGATAAACTTACTGAATTTAAGAGCATAAAATCAGAATTTAATAGCAATAACAAGAATTAAGCTTGTTACTAAATGAAAATAAATATCTGTATAAAGAAGGTGTGCCATTTACAGTATATTGATAACACATATCAATGAATTATGAATAAAACTAAAACTTCAGATATCAAAATATCTTAGTCTGCCTGTCCTGCTATAACAAAATACCACAAACTGGGTAAAAAACAGCAGAAATATATTGCTCCCTGTTCTGGATGCTGAATGTCTGAGATCAGACTGTGAGCAAGATCAGGTGAGGGCCCTCTTCTGGATTGTAGACTTCTAGTATCCTCACATGATGGAAGGATCTAGGGTGCTCTGTGGAATCTCTTTTATAACACTCATGAGGGCTCCATCCTCATGACCTAAGCACCTCCTAAAAGCCCCTCTTTCTAACACCACCACATTGTACATAAGGATCCCAACATATGAATTTTTCAGGGACACAGACATTCAGACCATAATACAAAATATGGGGGGTTCCAATCAAGATGGTGAAACAGCAGGTCTTGGAGCTCACTTCCTCCCATAAATACATCAAAAATACACCTACATTTGGAACAATTCTCACAGAATACCTACTGAATGCTGGCAGAAGATCTCAGCCAGCCAAAATTGCAAGAAAGATCTCCATGTAACTGGGTAGGACAAAAGAAAAAAAAAATTGGGATGAGACTTGTACCCCTGGGAGGGAGCTGTGAAAGAGGAAAGGTTCCCTCACCCTGGGAAGCCCCTTTTCCAGTGAGGAGATCATTCAGGACAGAAAGGGAGCTTCAGAGGCTTGGAGGAGAACACAGCTGATAGTCTGCAGTAGGCAGAACAGAGAGAGACCTGAACAGATGGCTGGTGTCACCTCTCTGCACTCCCCAGCCAGAGGGTCGCATCCACTGGTGCATGTGGGGGCTGAGTGCTGAAACTTGGGCTTCAGAGGACAGACCTGGGGAGAAGACTGGGGTTGGCTGCATTGGAGACAGACTGAAGGGGCTGGAGTGTGGTATGAGCCGCAACCGGGGGTGTATGCTGAAGAAGCCTGAACCCACCATAAAAGTAAAGCAGCATGTGAACGGAGGGGTGGACCCTGCCATAGCAGCCTCTTTCTCAACATGCTCCCAGTGGGTGTGGTGCAGCTTCTAGGAGTTCTGGGAGTGCGCAAGTGCCAGTGATTTGCCCACATGTGGAGGTGGGGCTGAAACCCAAGCTGATCTCCAGGAGCTGTGTGACTTAGGAGTCAGGGCTGAAACATGAGCCCTCTTCCTATGGCTGTGTGATTGGCAGATTCGCGCCACTGCCGCGAGCATTGTAAACTCAGTGCCTTCAGGACATCAGAGTGGACAACAGGTGCTCCTGTGGCTGGAGTGGGTCCCGAGTTAGCAGCTGTGGGCTTACCAAGTGCAGGCACATGGAGGCGGGGCCAGGGTCTTGCCTGCTTCCATAGCTTCCGTGGTGGGGCCAGGTGTGCTACTACTGCAGTCCTGGTAACTAATTTCAGTGGATCTAAGACTATGGATCTGTGCTGGTGTATTTGTGAATGCAGCACCTGAAGTTCACAAGGGCCTATTGCCTGCATTCCCAGTTGAGGCAGGGCAAAGGACAGTGCCAACAACAGTGTACTTTGTAAGCCTGCACAATGGGTTTCAGGTAACACCACAGAGCGCACTCCCCAGTGGACAGCTCCTGCAGAGGAATACTTAATGGCTCCTCTTCCAAGGGGAGTGCTCCAGTTCTGCCTACTTCACACTGCACTTCAGAAATGGATCTGGGGTCTTCTACTCCAACAACTGGGGAGCAGACCCTGCCTGGAACAGGGTGGTGATAACCACAAAGCAAAGAGGAGACCCTGCTTGATAGCCAGTGCAGGCTCTGGTCATCACATCACCAGTCACACCCCCTATCAAGGGGATAAGAGCCAGCACACATTGAGGAAAGATGCAACAGGTGCATATACTAAAAAGAGCCCTTGCACCAAAAATATTAAACTCACGCAGGCAACACAGGGATGCTTCCACATAAAAATAGCCCTCCAAGACCACAATAGATAACAGTTTCTCCTAAACTCACAGAGCAAGAGAAATATAAGTAAAATGAAAGCGCAGAAGAACCACTCCCAGTTAAAAGATCAAGAGAAGTCACCTGAAAAAACAATGAAACAGACCTCTTCAGTCTAGTAGACACCAAGTTCAAAAAGAATGTAATGAAAATACTGAAGGAATTAAGAAAGGCTATCAATAGAAATGCAGATTACTGTAAAAAGGAACTAGAAACTATAAAGAGGAATCAAGGAAAATTAGAAAACTTATTTGCTGAGATGAAAACTGAGCTAAAGGCAATAAATAGCAAATTGAATAATGTGTATTATTGGGATCTGGAAGATAGAATAATGGAAATCAGCCAATCAGAACAGCAGTCAGAAAGCCAAATGAAAAAAAAAATTAAAAAATAAAGCAATATGAGACCTATGGCATAATATCAAGCATGGCAATCTATGTGTAATAGGGATCCCAGAAGAAGAAAGAGAAAAGGGGATAGAAAAAGTATTTGAAGAATGTATGGCTGAAAACTTCCTAAACTTAAAGAAGGAAACAGATGTCCAGGTACAGGAAGCACAGCAGGTCCCAAACAAGATGAACTGAAACAGACCTACACCAAGACATTATAATTAAAATGGCAAAAGTTAAAGATAGAGGATTCTAAAGGCAGCAAGGGAAAAACAGAGTTCATGACAAGGGAACCCCCATAAGGCTATCAGCTGATTTCTCTACAGAAACGTTGCAGGCCAGAAGGGAGTGGCAAGATTTATTGAAAGTCCTAAAAGGGAAAAACTTGCAATGTAGGATACTCTACCCAGCAAGATTATCCATTTAGAATAGAAGGAGAGATAAAGGATTTGTCAGACAAGCAAAAACTAAAAGAATATAGCAATACTAAACCTACCCTAAAATAAACATTGAAAGGTCTTCTCTAAATAGAAAAGAAGCAAGAATCTATAAAAAAGAGAAAATCGCAATTGGAAAGTAAACCACTTAAATAAGCCAGTACATAGATTATTTAAAAAATCAAAAATTTCTGTGAAAGCAGTGATAACAACAATGAACAGCAAAATGATAAACAGGAAGATGTAAAAGAGGACATCAAGATCATAAAATGTGGGGGAGGAGAGTAAGAAAATACAGATTGTTTAAAAAAATGTGTTTGAGCCTATAGACTATCAGTCTAAAGCAAGTAGATATAGGAAGGGCTTAACATACATGAAAAACAGGGTAACCACAAATCAAAAACATACAGTAGATTCACAAAAACCAAAAAGAAGAGAACACAAACATAATACAAAAGAACACCATTGAACCACAAATGGAAAAGCAAAAAGAAAAAGAAAGGAACAAAGAAGAAATACAAAGTCAATCAGAAAACAAGGTTTAAAATGGCAATAAATAGATATCTATCAATAATTACCTTAAATGTCAAGAAACTAAATGATTCAATCAAAAGACAGAGTGGTAGATTGGATTTAAAAAAAAAAGAGAGCCTATAATATGCTGCCTTAGTAGAGACCCACTTTCGGGCAAAGGACACACATAGATTGAAAGTGAAGGGATGGAAAAAGATAATTCATGCAAACAGAAATGACAAGAAAGTGGGGGTAGCCATACTCTTATCAGACAAAATAGACTTTAAAACAAAAGATAAAAATGACACTATATAATGATAAGAGGATTAATAGGAGAAGAGGATAGTAAATTCGTTCATGTATATGAACCCAATATAGGAGCACCCAAATACATAAAACAAATAAGATATAAAGGAAGAAACTGATGGGAATACAATTAATATTAGGAGACTTTAACACCCCATTGATATCAATGGACAGATCTTCCTGAGAGAAAATCACTAATGCAATGGAGATTCTAAATGACACAATAAAACAGTTAGACTTAATTGATATTTTCAGCACATTACATCCAAAACAACCAAAATAAACATTCTTTTCAAGTGCACATGGAACATTCTCTAAGATTAAACACATAATAGGACACAAAACACACCTAAACAAATTTAAGAGGATAGAAATTATTTCAAGCATCTTTTCTGATTATAAAGGCATGAAACTAGATATCAATCATAGAAAAAGAAATGAGAAAAAAACCTATTACATGGGAAAAAAACAACACATTACTAAAATACCAATAAATAAAAAGTATCGAAATTGGAAGGAAAGAGGTAAGGTTTTCATTATGTGCAAATGACATGATACTATATATAGAGAACTCAAGGGCTCCACACAAAAACTACAAGGACTGATAAATGAATTCAGCAAGGTAGTAGGATACAAGATTAACATACAGAAATCAGTTGTATTTCTTTACACTAACAATGAAATATCAGAAAGGGAATGTAAAAAAAAAATACCTTTAAAAATAGCACCAAAAAAAAAAAAACAAAAAACTTAGGAATAAACCTGACCAAGGAATGAAAGACCTGTATGCTAAGAAATATAAAACATTAATAAAGGAAATTGAAGATGATTGAAAGAAATGGAAAGCTATCCCATGCTCTTAGATTGGAAGAATTAATATTGTTAAAATGGTCATACTACCCAAAGCAATCTACAGATTTAATGTGATATCTATCAAATTACCCATGACATTTTTCACAGAACTAGAACAAACAATCCTAAAATTTATATGGAACTGTAAAAGATCCAAAATTGCCAAAGCAATCCTGAGGAAAAAGAATAAAACTGGAGGCATAAACCTCACAGACTTCAGACAATACTACAAAGCTATAGTAATCAAAACAGTGTGGTATTGGCACAAAAACAGACATAAGGATCATTAGAACAGAATAGAGAGCCCAGAAATAAACCCACACACCTATAGTCAGTTAAGTTTTGACAAAGGAGGCAAGAATATACAATGGGGAAATGACAGTCTTTTCAGCAAGTGGTGTTGGAAAAGCTGGACAGCTACATATAAATCAATGAAGTTAGAACACACCCTCACACCATACACAAAAATAAACTCAAAATGGCTTACAAACTTAAATATAAGACATGACACCAGAAAACTCATAGAAGAGAACATAGGCAAACCATTCTGTGACATAAATAATACCAAAGTTTTCTTAGGGCAGTCTCCCAAGACAATAGAAGTAAAAGCAAAATAAACAAATGTGACCTTATCAAACCTATAACCTCTTGCATAGCAAAGGAAACCATAAATAAAATAACACAAACTATGAAATGGGAGAAAATATTTTCAAATGAGGTGACAAACAAGTGCTTAATTTCCAAAATATGCAAATAGCGCATACAACTCAATAACAAAAAAACAAACAACCCAATCAATAAATGGGCAAAGACCTAAATAGACATTTCTCCAAAGAAGACATACAGATGGCCAAGAGGCACATGAAAAGATGCTCAGCATCACTAATTATTTGAGAAATGCAAATAGAAACTACAATATAGTATCACCTCAAACCAGTCAGGATGGCCATCATTAGAAAGTCTACAAATAATGAATTCTGGAGAGGGTGTGGAGAAACAGGAACCCTCCTACACTGTTGGTGGAAATGTAAATTGGTGCAGCCACTATGGGAAACAGTATAGAGGTTCCTCAAAAAACTAAAAATAGAGTTGATCCAGCAATCTCACTCCTGGGTATATATCCCGACAAAACTATGAATTGTAAAGATACATGCACCCCAATGTTCATAGCTGCAGTATTTACAATAGCCAAGACATGGAAACAACCTAAATGTCCATCAACAGATGAATGGATAAAGAATATGTGGTATGTATATATGATGGAATAATACTCAGCCATAAAAAAGAATGAAATAATGCCATTTGCAGCAACATGGATGGACCTAGATATCATTGTACTAAGTGAAGTAAGTCAGACAGAGAAGGACAAACGCCGTACGATATCACTTATATGTGGAATCTAAAATATGACACAAATGAACTTGTCTACAAAACAGAAACAGACTCACAGATATAGAGAACAGACTGGTGGATGCCAAAGGGGAGGGGGATGAGGGAGGGATTGGGAGTTTAGGATTAGGAAATGTAAACTATTACATATGTATAACTGAATCACTTTGCTGCATGCCAGAAACTAACACCAAACTGTAAATCAACTTTACTTCAATAAAATAAATTTAAAATATATACCAGGTATTAGAAAATATGTGCAAAATATGGAATAGAACAGTGGCAATAGACAAGTGTTCTCCATAATTGTTTCATGTGAAAACTGAAAGGTGCTAAAGGAAAGGAGCACAATTATGGGGTGACAGGGTGCTCTTTTATCATAATAAGTGTGAGTAATGCTGGATACTCTGTATTCTTCTTGGAGTTCGCAATGTTTATAAACATATAAAAGATGTGGAAAAGTTTTCCATTAAATAATAATAATCCTATTATTTTAAATCTGATGTTTCATAAATATATAGCCTTACATAACATTTGATTATTATATTTCTGCAAATCTATTAATGTTTTCTGAAAATGTTGCACTCAACACAATTTGAGCCATGTAATAATATTTGCATTTACAGTCTGTGTGCTGCTGCTATATGCTGAAAACAGTAAACTTTTTAAAACTCTTTTTCCACCAAACACAATTATGCCTAACAGTATTTTTTAAGTATAATAAAAAAGTGTGTGTTGAATATATAATTGTGAACAACAATGATGAGATTATTACCATTTGAGAAAGAGTCAAACCAAAGAATCAGCATTTAAATTTCCATTTTGTTTCCACAAACAATAAAAGCAAACTAGAAATATCTATTTATTACATTGTCCTATGATGAGGGTTAGCAAATGTTAAGAAATAAATATTCCACTATACACTGTATCCAATATCTGCTCAATTCCACGTAGAACATTTTAC
Source organism: Balaenoptera ricei (assembly GCF_028023285.1). Taxonomy (NCBI): domain Eukaryota; kingdom Metazoa; phylum Chordata; class Mammalia; order Artiodactyla; family Balaenopteridae; genus Balaenoptera; species Balaenoptera ricei. The sequence goes on from NC_082639.1 coordinate 186,589,979, forward strand.
GTAATAGCTCCATAATTGTACACCAGAACTGTCCAGAGAGCTTGTTAAAAATCTTATTCTTACCACCTATCTTGTAATAAAGTAAGACTGGGTGGAGCCCAGGAGTTCACATTTATGACACATGACCTAGATGATTCAGACACAGGTGGTTATTACACCACAGTGTTTGGAACACTGGTTTAAAATGAGAGAATTAGACCACTTGCTTCTAGTATGAATTTGATGCATTATAAAAGTCATTTTTTGAGTTTGAATATACTCAATATTTTTTCATCTCAATTTGCCAAATTGACCAATGGTGAGAAAAAAATGAAGTCCTCAAAGTAGAAGAAACATTGTACAAGAAGAAAGATAAAAAATAATGAATTAACATATATTGAATGCCCAGTATATCCCAAGATACTTTACTGAGCTTTTAAAAAACAAGTTAGTGCAGATATTGATATAATACAGAAACTAGGGGAAAGGGATCTCAGTACATATAATTTAACTCTGCAATCTAGGGCCAGTGTTGGAATTTGGTTGCATATTGTATTTGATGAGCTATAGAATACAAAGAAAAAAAAAACCTTCTTAAAGCAAACAGACCAACTTTATAATAGTTGCTAAGAGACATGATCAGGAACACCTGATATAGTCAGGTATCCTGATGGATTGGAATTAAAAATACAAGGTCTTAAAACAAAATATTATGTAACAACCTAAATGGGAAAAGAATTTGAAAAAGAATAGATACATGAATAACTGAATCACTTTGCTGTACACCTGAAACTAGCACAACACTGTTAATCAACTATACTCCCATATAATATACAAAGTTAAAAAAAAAAAGACAAAATAGAGCTTCTAGATTTCTAATGAAAACAATTTCAATAACACCCACCATGACCATCATAATAAAAACTAAAAACTGAAAACTGACCTCACATTTTTTGTGACCCATCTTCCCTGATATATTTTTGTAGTTGATTTTTCTTATAATTGACCATTGTTTAACAACCTCAATCACTCATTGTCCCATTGCTGAAGTCTCTTTACTGTTTGGACCTAGTCTCAGAAGACACACAGTGTCACATCTTTCCGATTATGATGGAGTTACAATTTTTCCCAGATTCAGGTTCCTCAAAAAATTAAAAATAGAACTACCTATGACCCAGCAATTTTACTCCTGGGTATTTATCCAAGAAAACGCTGAAAACAGTAACTTGAAAAGATACATTCACCCCAATGTTCATAGCAGCTTTATTTACAATAGTCAAGATACGGAAGCAACACAAGTGTCCACAAGTGTCTATCAAGAGACGAATGGATAAAGAAGATGTGGAATATATATATATATACACACATGCACACTCTATATTATCACTTATATGTGGAATCTAAAAGATAACACGAATGAATGCATACAGCAAAACAGAAACAGACACAGATATAGAGAACAAATTACTGGTTAACAGTGGGGAGAGGGAAGGGAGGAAGGGAAAGATGAGGGTATGAGATTAAGGGATACAAACTACTACATAAAAAATAACTAATTAACAGGGATATATCATACAGCACAACGAAATACAGCCATTATTTTGTAATAACTTTAAATGGAGTATAATCTACAAAAATATTGAATCACTTTGCTGTACACCTGAAACTAATATAATACTGTAAATCAACTATAATTTTTTTAAAAAAGGAGAGAAACTCCAAGGCCAAAAGATGAGGAAAAAAACAAGCCCACTAATGCAATTTGAAGTTTCTGGTGCCTGTAATTCCAAGAAGCATGAAACACAGCCCAACTTCTAGAAAGATGAATATAAAACCTCACTCTAAAGTTCTCTTTTTTCAGTAAATATTACTCTATAGAACATGTCAGGTTTTTGACAAAAACTTATAAGCCATGTCAGAAGGCAAAAAGAAACATGTCTGAGGAGACAATGCAATTACCAGAACTAGATTTAGATATGACACAGATCTTGAGCTATCAAATAGAGAATTTAGAATAACTATGATTAATGCATTAATATTTCTGATGGGAAAGGTTGGCAACTTGCAAGTCTAAATAGGTCATGTCAACAGAGATATAAAACAATAAGTAAAAGGGGAGGGGAGGAAATCCTAGATATCAAAAACAAATGTAAAAGAAATGAAAATACCTTTTACTGATTCATCAGTAGACTCAACAAGATAAGGAGAAAAATCTGTGAACTTGAAGAAAATTCCTGAAATGAAATTAAAATGGAATAGATTAGTGGTTGCCAGATAGAAGGGGAAGGGTTGAAAGGGTAAAATACAGGGTACTCTAATGGGAAATACAAACTATTAAGTATTTGTCAAAATTCATAGAACTTTATAGAAAGACAGAAAAACCTTAGTAATGTATGCAAACTATTAAAAAATGATTCAAGAGGCTTGGGAATAGGAAGCTGGAGTGCAGAATCTGACAAAAGAATCTAACTGTGTTACAAATGTATGAAACAACATCAATGAAGGGAATTCACCTTTCAGGGGAAAGGTGCTGACCTGAGAAACTTTGGAAGTGAGTGGAATCTGTAAGACAGGAATTAAAAACAAACTAAAAAACAAAAAACTGTCCATAAGCACTGTACTTTAGTTGGTACGGTTGTTTTCCACACGGGTATCAGTGAACAATTCTGAAAACATGGTACTTGTCTGATGAAACTGAATAAGTGAAAGGATACTGAATGGTCAGGTCCAGGTTTCTCACTGTTGGAGTGAAGGTCACAGACAATCAAGGGGAGGAGATTAGAATGATCCATGTTGAAATGGATTAGAATTGGAGACAGTCGGTATGAACTCATGTTTCACTTAATATGGAAACAGATGATTACATACAGAAATATTTGTATATGTGTATATACACCAGTTCATATACACACTTGTATTTCCTTGCTCTGTCAGCTGAGAGGGCCTAAAAGTAAGGGCACCCCAGTAGCAAAGAGCACAGCTATCATCCAGGTCTATTCCATTTTCCAATAAAAGGAACTCACTTGTTTAAAAAAAATGGTTGATTCTAGACTATGGAACGGAATAGGCAAGATGAGCCTGCAGCATCTTGTAGTACCAGAAAGTAAAGAATATTAAAAACAAGCAAACAAATAAAAATCCTCAAAAGTAGGAATATGCTAAAGGGACTCAGAGTCCAACTGAGAGTTCTCAATGGTCAAAGCTGGAACAATCTGAATAACAAAGTTAATTACTGTTGGATTATAATTAAACATGTAAAATGAATAGCCATCAGAACTGAACAAATACAAATACATAACCAAATAAATAGATGGTAAAGAATAGACAAATCACCTATGCAAACGAATTTCAGAGTAGCTTCTTCCCTCTGAAGAAGGATGAGCATATCACCCTTCTCCTTAAGAGTGGCTTGTGTATACTGACTTCCTCTCAAAGAGTGCAGTTTGGAAAGGGGGGATTAAAGAATAACTTCACTGTGGAGAAACCTGACAAATACTAGTTCAGTCAAATGATCAAGGTTCACATCATCAGCAATAAGTTCAAATGACAACATGTGCTCTTGATAAGCTGTGTTGAAAATGGTACTTCACCCCTGTGGTCTTCCTTTCCAATCTCAAAAATCCAGTCTAACCATGAGAACAACATCAGACAAATCCCAATGGAAGAACATTCTACAAAATACCTAACCAGTAATTCTCAAAACTGTCAGGATCATGAAAAACAAGAAAAATTTGAGCAGCTGTTATAGCCCAGAGGAACCTAAAGAGACATGATAAATAAATGTAATAGGATATTCTAGCTGAAATCCTGAAACAGCAAGAGAACATTAGGGAAAAACTAATGAAACCTGAATAAAGTATGGAGTTTAGTTAATAACAATGTATCTTTTCAAATTAGTGTTTCTGGTTTTATTCAGATATATACACAGGAATGGAATTGCTGGATCATATGGTAGTTCTATTCTTAGATTTTTAAGAAACCTCCATACTTCTGCCACAGTGGCTGCACCAATTTACAGTCTCACCAACAGTGAACAATGGTTCTCTTTTCTCCACATCCTCGCCAACATTTGTTATTTGAATTCTTTTTGATGACAGCCATTCTGACAGGTGTGAGGTGGTATCTCATCGTGGTCTTGATTTGCATTTCCCTGATGATTTGTGATATTGAGCATCTTTCCATGTGCCTGTTAGCCACCTGCACTTCTTCTTTGGAAAAAATATTTACAATTGCAAAGTTATGGAAGTATTCTAAGTGTCCATCAAGAGGTAAATAGATTAAGATGAAGTGGTATATATATACAATGGAATACTACTCAGCCATAATAAAGAAAGAAATTTAGCCATTCACAGCAACATGGATGGATTTGGAGGGAATTATTCGAAGTGAAATAAGTTAGACAGAGAAAGACAAATATGGTACAATATCACTTATACATGGAATCTAAAAAATACAACAAACAAGTGGATAAAAAAAAATGAAGTAGACTCACAGATATAGAGAACAAACTAGTGGTTACTATTGGGGAGAGGGAAGGAGGGAGGGACAATATAGGGGTAGGGGAAGAAAAAAGTGTTATTATGGGTTTATATGAAATCATGTGTGTGAAACTTTGAAAAATGTAAAGCACTATGGAATTTAAAGAATCTTTCATTCAATAAAAAATGCATATGCATATACATATATTCTGTACAATGACAATGTATAAAATAAAAATTTTTATATAAAGTATTAAAATTTTTGAAAAAATGTATCCAGTTGATTCAATAGTTGTGACAAGTGTATCATAGTAATGTAGGAGGTTAACAATAGGAGAAACTAGAGAGGGTGTACAGGAATTGTCTGTACCATTTTTGTTACATTTCTATAAATCTAAAACCACCTAAAAACAAAAATTTTTTAAAACACATAAGTAGTTTTAAAAACAGATTATGCTAACATAATGTGTCTTACACGTATATATGCATATGTATGTATGTATAAATGTAATATACACATACATACATAAATATATGGAAAGAGTAGAATGAATGACCATGAATGACTTCCAGAACTTTGAGGAATCAAGATGATGTTCAAATTTAATCTAAGAGGCCTACAGTGACTATACAAGATTCTCTACCTTACTTGTTCTCAACCAAGCCTACATATTCTAATCAACTGTGGAAATTTTTAAAACTAGGACTATATTGATATACAGCTCCCTCCCTAAGAGATTCTGATTTAATTGTTTTGTGATGGGACCTCATTATTTCTTTTTTTGTTATTGTTGGAGTAGTAAAACTATTTTATTTCAGGACTTACTATAAGGCTAGAGCATTCAAGACAATGTGGTGTGAGCAAAAGTAGCGAAAATTAGATCAATGAAACAACTTGGAAAGTTTAGAAACCCACCTGGGACTTCCCTGGCAGTCCAGTGGTAAAGAGTCCGCCTTCCAATGAAAGGGATGTGGGTTTGATCCCTGGTCGGGGAACTAAGATCCCACATGCCACGGGGCAACTAAGCCTGTGTGCCACAACTACTGGCCTTGCACGCCTCAATGAGAGAGCCCGCATGCTGCAAACTACAGAGCCCACATGCCCTGGAGCCCACACAGCACAACTAGAGAGAGAAAACCTGCACACCACAACTACTGAGCTTGCATGCCTCAACGAGAGAGCCCGCATGCTGCAAACTACAGAGCCCACGTGCTTTGGAGCCCATGCACCACAACGACAGAGCCCATGTGCTCTGGAGCCCATGCCCCACAACTAAAGAGAGAAAACCTGCACGCCACAACTAGAGAGAAGCCTGCACGCCACAACAAAGATTCTGCGTACTGCAACTAAGACCTGACACAGCCAAAAAAACTAAAGAAAATAAATAAAAATAAATAATTACAAAATTCAAAACAGAAATCCACCACTTACACTTTTTTTTTATTTTTATTTTTTATTGAAGTATAGTTGACTTACAATGTTATATTTGTTCTGGTGTACAACATAGTGGGCCCACATTATTTCTTAAGAGTTATCATGTGCTTCTGTTATTGAGTTATAATTGAAAAACCACTTTCTAGTTCATTTATTCTAAACTTTTATACTTATTTGATAATATATAAAAATTATTTCATTAATGGAAAACATTTCATTAAATTTAAAGTCTAAAATATAAATATGTATATATAAATATAAATATATACATATATAAAAAATATGATGTAACTGAGTTACATCATAACTTGCATTTTAAAAGCAATTAATAATTCGATCAACTAAGTTTTGTGTGAGAGGAAAACACATGACACTATTTACATTCAATACTCTCCTAATAGGCAGAACCCTGGGTTTGTCCATTCACTGTCCACAAGTGCTGTCCGGCTCTATCTAAACTGAGTAAATGTTCTATAATCTGCACTGTCCAATATGGTAGCTAGGAAGTATATGTGGTTATTGAGCATTTAAAATATGAGTACTGTGAATAAATAACCAATTTTTTAATTGTTAAATTTTAAATAATTTAAATAGCCATATGAAGCTAAAATGGCTACCATGTTGGACATCATGATTCTAGACATTTGTTCTGCAGAATCTGAAATAAGTGAGAGGTACTAAGACCGAATGTTATTGGTTTTTATACAAATGTGTAGAGTCCTATTGGGGAAGATGATGAAATTGATATAAAATATGAAAATAATGAAGTAAGAAAAGACAAAATATCCAAAGTGATGAAGGAGTAAAGAACGAGGAAAGAAAATTTTTGGATAGAGCTTGAGTGGGTATGCAATGGTTTGATAAAATTCCTTACTGAATTTTGAATAAGTATGCAAGCAGATAATGTAACCAATATAAATTTCAATATCTCTTTTCAATGAAATTTCTTTAATGAAATACATATTGTAATGTCTGTTAAACCAGAGGTGTCTATATGTCATTACTCACATGATTATTATTTAAAAGAAGGTGCCATTATATGGGAAATTAATCTCCCACAAAGGAGGCAAGAATATACAATTGAGAAAAGACAGCCTCTTCAATAAATGGTATTAGAAAAACTAGAGAGCTACATACAAAAGAATCAAACTGGACTACACTCTCACAACATGCACAAAAGTAAATTTTAAATGGATTAAAGACTTAAATGTAAGACCTGAAGCCATAAAACTTCTAAAAGAAAACATAGGTAGTACACTTTTTGACATGGGTCTCAATAATAATTTTTTGGATATGTCTCCTCAGGTAAGGGAAACAGAAGCAAAAATAAACAAATGGGACTAAATCAAACTAAAAAGCTTTTTCACAGTGTAGGAAACTATCAACAAAATGAGAAGGCCACCTACTAAATGGAAGAAAACATTTGCAATTGATATAACTGATAAGGAGTTAATATTCAAAATATACAAATACCTCATACAACTCAACATCAAAAAGCAACTCAATTAAAAAATGGGCTGAGGATCTGAATAGGCAATTTTCCAAAGAAGACATACAGATGAGGAATAGCATGTGAAAGATGCTCAACATCACTAAACATCAGGGCAATGCAAATCAAAACCACCCTGAGATATCACCTCACACCTGTCAGAATGGCCATCATCAAAAAGACAACAAATAAAAAATGTTGTCAAGGATGTGGAGAAAAAGGAACCCTTGTGCCATTGTTTGTGGAAATGTAAATTGGTGCAGCCTCTATGGAAAACAGTATGAAGATTCCTCAAAAAATTGAAAATATAACTACAATATGATCCAGGAGTTTGACTTCCAGACACTTTTCCAAAGAAAACAAAAACACTAATTAGAAAAGATATATGCACCCCTATATTCAGTGCAGCATTATTTACAATAGCCAAGATAGAGAAGCAACTCAGGTGCCCATCAATAGATGAATGGTTAAAGAAGATATATATACACACACGGAATGTTACTCAGTCATGGAAAAGAATGAAATCTTGCTATTTGTGACAACATGGATGATGTAGAGGGTGTTAGTTAAGTCAGACAGAGAAAAACAAATACTGTCTGAAACAAATGAGCAAACATAACAAAACAAAGAGTCACAGATACAGAGAATAAACAGGTGGTTGCCAGGGTGGAGGGAGCGGGCGAAGGAGAAATAGGGGAGGGAGATTAAGAGGTGCAAACTTCCAGTTACAAAATAAATGAGTCACAGTGATGACATGTACAGCGTGAGGAACATAGTCAATAACTATGGTGTATCTTTGTGTGTTGACATATAGTAACTAGACTTATCCTGGTGATCATTCTGAAAAGTATAGAAATACCAAATCACTATGCAGTGTAACAGGAACTAACATAGTGTCACAGGTCAATTATACATCAAAAACAAACGAACTCACCAAAAAAAGTGATCAGATTTGTGGTTATCAGAGGCAGGTGGTTAGGGGCAGGGTGAATTGGATGAAGGCAGTCAAAAGTTACAAATTTCCGGTTATAAGATAAATAAGTACTAGGGATGTAATGTACAACATGATAAATATAATTAACACTGCTGCATGTTACAGATCAAAGTTGTTAAGAAAGTAAATTCTAAGATTTCTCATCACAAGAAAAATTTTTCTCCATTTCTTTAATTTGATATCTATAGGAGATGATGGATGTCCACTAAACCTACTGTGATAATCATTTCATGATGTATTTAAGTCAAATCATTATGCTGCATACTTTAAACTTATACAGTGCTATATGTCAATCATATCTCAATAAAACAGGATGAAAATTTAAAAAATAATATAAATAAGATGCCAAATATGTATCATTTCATCTGGAGATAAGAGAGATATGCACCTCCCATTTCCGTATCATCTGGATTATACGTTCTTCCTACATGCTATGACAAAATTCTGCACTTTCTCAAGTATTAAACTACTCATCTTTTTGGAAATTGCATTTTTGCGTGTTCTCCACACACCAGATTATACAGATGGAAGAGTACACACCTAAATGTTGTATATTTAATTAATATAATGTATATTATATATTAAAAACACTCATAAAGCCTCTTTCACCAAGAAAATTAAAAAATAGAGATCTATATCTACATCTATATCCATACATCATGTTATTATCTATTTCAAAACCTACATATAGATTACATCTATTCTTTGTATATATCAAAAATTTTGCAATTAAGAAAAGTCCTTATTGAAAACTAGAAGGAAACTAATTCTAACCCAGCCAAAGTTACAGATCAAAGAAATTCAGTGTTTATTTATATACTACACCAGAAAAGCTGTAGTCTAACATGAAACATACTACCAAAGATTACAAAAATATTGAGATTTATATATATATACATATGTCTTTTAAAGGATAATTACTACAACAATTATATGTTCTATAGTTAATCCAACTTCATGTGAGCCTGCAATACTAGCTGTATGTCAGAATCTACAGTACAAGTTCAGAGCCATTAAAATATTGAAGATCGTACACATATTTAACAAGGAGAAGACTCAGGACCACGTAAAATATCTGTGAAAGTCTTCCTTAACAACTAGATATAGATTCACTCTACAAATTTTAGAGGCATAAAAGTATAGTTTGAAATACAGATGTTACATAAAGGTAAATATTGTTTGAATATAAAGAAACATATTTCAGGATGACAATCTTATGAATAAGTGCATTCATTGGAAATGTTTCAGCAGAGAAAATGACCATCTATTCAGAATGGAAGATAAAGTCTGTGTAATTTATGGTTATATTACATGAATTCAAAATTTGGTAATTACTATACTATGAAAATATTTGAAATCGCACCACCACTTGAAACATGTTTCCTCCATTGCTTTTCAATCATTACAGATTTACTGTTCGTGTTCCCAAGACCTTTCTTCCTCTTAAATGTGTATTTCATGTTATTAGAACAAACGAGACTTTGATTTTACTTCTATCCCTTCCCACCGTGGTGTTCCAACCTTAAACATTAGAGAGTAAGGAATAAAAAGTGTGTTTAATCTGATAGAAAGCAAACCAATAAGAGATTTTTCTAAGCATCATAGGAGCCTTCCTAGCCACACTTGCCTAAATAGGAAATGCAGGATGGGTACACCATGGATTCATCCCATCTTCCCAGGCTGTCAAAGCTCAGCTAAGTTGTTGAGAGACAGCAGAGAGACAAAGAGTGCTCAGCCATCAGGCGCCAGAGTAGCCCATCAAAGCAACAAGTCAAAAATGAAAGAATTAAGCCTTTGATCTCTTATGGTGATGGTAAATCAAGTTCTAAACTGGAGAAAGCGCCAACTCCCCCTGTTCCACTTTCCTCCGTGGAAGGCACACTGTTCAGTCAGCTGGATCAGCACAGACCTGGGGGTCTCTCAGTATGGAGGAAGCCCCAACAAAGGCTCCAGCACTGAGGCCAGGGGAGGGAGTAGAGTGAAGGCTAGGAGAGGAGAAGTGCTGGGTGCTGAGTCAGAGTGGGGAAAGGTGTCCTCAAGGCTTCCCCTTCCCACAGCCTCCCCAGGCTGCATAAAGAGGCTTGGGGGAGGAGCCAGAATAAGACTTCTACGTTGGCCACAGACAAAGAACCTAAGACCACAAATATGCCAAGAGCATGACCACTAGGGGGGCCTGAGTCCTCGACTGCAACTCCCTTTAGAGACTGCCATGCACTGGCTGCACACCAAGTCTGCTGTGGGAAGGGCAAATTTCCCCCATGCAGCTGGCAGGTAAAGACTTTGTAATGACCTATGTTCTAGCCTGAAAAATCACACAGAGGTTTTTAACCAGGAGCGGAACTGCTCACAGTCAGTTTATATAGTTAGGCTGGGGGTTAGGTTGGGACCAGAAGTAGGACCACACTCAAAAAAATTTAATCTTATTTTATAAAGAGCATGGATTAAATCCATCCCTGATCTAAACCTTACTTGATAATGACATTCAGCTGTTGGACTGCCATATGCTGAGAAATATCTATACGTAGTTAAAATATAAATGAAACTTGTCTGTGGATGCTAAAAAAAATAGAGCAGAATGTTATATTGGCACAAATAAATTGAAGATTTCCTAATTAGAAGTGTTTAAGGAGATATGCATAATTATATAATTTTAGATTTGGAAATAATCTGATGTATCAAAGCCAATCTATTGATTTTACATAGGCTTATGAAAAAGTAGGCATATATTAAAAAGTTTATCTAAGCTCACAGGATTAATAATGGTATAGCTGAGGCTAATAACTAGAGCATTGATTCATAATTCCACGAACGTTCTTCTACATCACATTATTTTGAAGTCAAGAGCCATATCATATACCATCACACAAATAGCATGAAATAATACTCAACAACCCTAGCACAGTTTGGAGTCCTTTACCTAGAAATTTCATATTCAAACTGCAGAAAACCAAAAGTGAACAAAAAAATAGTGAAAGAACCCAAAGGGGGGAAAGATACTCTACCAACAGAGGAATAAGTATAAAAATTACATCAGACTTCTCTTCAAAAATCACACAAACAAAAATAGTGGAGTGAAATATTGAAAGTACTGAAAGAAAAAATAACTAGAATTGCATATTGCATATCTGGCAAAACTATCCTTCAAAATAAAGAAGAAATAAAGACTTAATTGGACAAATAAATAATGCATGAATTTGTCACCACTAGACCTGTCTTGAGAGAAATGATAAAAAGAAATCAGAGAGAAAGAAGTGATAAAATCTAGAGCCTTGGATTTACATAAACAAAGTGAGAGTGTTAGAAAACAAATACAATATTTTCTTTTCCTATTCTTATTTGATAAACAGAGAACAGTTTGTTCAAATAAAGAATAACAACAATATACTGTATTTTCATAGTTTATGGATAAGTGAAATGAATGACAATTTTATAAGGGATGGGAGTGAGGAAGTGGAAACACTCTGTTTTATGGTATCTGTACTACCCATAAAGCAGTATAGTGTTAATTAAAAGTGACTTAAATTAGTTGTAAATCTATACTACAAACACTGGAGCAACTGCTAACTTAAAAAAAAAAGTATAATTGATATACTAAGAAGAGAAAGAGAAGGCAGAAACATGAAAACACATAAAACCAAAAGAGGTAGAAAAAAGTACAATTAAAAAATATTCTTATTTTTTGTCCTTGTATTCTCAATACACAAAAAAATTTTAAAACTGAGCAATGAGAAAAGAATCAATCCAATTATAAAATGGACCAAAGAACCTCATCAAAGAAGATGTAAAGATAGCAAATAAGCATTTGAAAAGGTGCTCCCCATAATATATCATTAGGAAATTACAAATCAAAACAATGAGTATCACTATACACTTATTAGAATGACTAAAATTTAAAACTGACAATACCAAATTCTGATGACAATTAAACCACAGGACTGTCATTCATTACCGGAAGGAATGCAAATGGTACAGCTGCTTTGGAAACAGTTTGGTAGTTTCTGACAAGGCTAAACATAGTCTTATCATATGGTTCAGCAAATCTGAATGAGTTGAAATTTATATTCACATAGAAACCTGCATTAAAATGTTAGTAGTAGCTTGATTCATAATTGCTGAAAACTGAAGGATAAGAAAACTGTGATAAATCTATACATTAGAATATTATTCGGTTATAAAAAAAAAACCAGAATAAGGTGTCAAGCCACAAAAAGACATGGAGTAAAACTGACCAGGACCTTCTGGGCCTCTTGGGCCTCTTGGACACAAGCCCCTCTGTGTCCCCTACTTCTTGTTTGTAGAAAAAAACCTGAGTCTCTTAGGCCTTTCTTCCCTGTGTTCTAAAGCACAAACTCAAGCATTTAATGATTAGAGAAGAGAAAAAACCAGAAACAAAGAAAAAACAGTCAAGCAAGAAAAGGAATAATAACTAAAACAAAATCAACCATAAAACAGACTCACAGGACCCTTTGTTTCTCCTTGAGGGATATAGATAGCAATCCCTCTCACATTCTTGAGTTGTTTTTACAGGAACCAGGGCCCCACCAATTGGAAACTTCTGACCACAAGCACATAGACTCTAAACTGGTTGGTGCCACAAGACTGATGACTTAGATTTCCGCAATATCACCCTATTACCTCACCACCAACCAATCAGAAAATTGTCCACAAGCTGATCATGCATCCTACCACCCTTACCCCAACACTGTCTTTAAAAACCCTTGCCTGAAAGCCATTGGGGAGTTTGGCTCTTTTGAGCATGAGCTGCCCATGAACCTTGCTTTGTGCCCTGCAATAAATGCTATACTTTCCTTCACTAAAACCTGGCATCTGTAAATTGGCTTTGCTGTGGATCAAGTGACTGGACCTGAATTTGATTCAGTCACAGGAGGAATCTTAAATGATTATTGCTAAGCAAAAGAAGCCAGTCTGAAAATGCTACATTCTATATGATTCCAACTATATGATACTTTTGGAAAAGCAAAACTATAGAGATAATGTAAAATCAGGGCAGGGAAGGAGGAATAGGTAAAGCACAGGGCATTTTTACGGCAGTGAGTGAATCTATTCTGTGTGATATCATAATGGTGAATTCACAGCATCATCCATTTGTCAAAATCCATTGAAATTTGAAACACTAGGAGTGAACCATGATGTAAACTATGGACTTCGTTAATGATAATGCATCAGTATTGGTTCATCGACTCTAACAAATGTATCACTAATGACGAATGCTAAAAAAGGGAAAATTGTGACAAGGGAAGCACTGTATGACAACTCTTTGGAAATATAAAACTCTAAAAAATATCATCTATTAATTTTAAAAAGTTACACATTTAATTTGCCAAGCGTAGCATAACTGTTGAAAGACTACAAGCTTATATTGTCAGTTTAGAAACTAGTTTTTCTTTCAATATGTCATATAGTAAAATTATTATAATCAGTGTTGATTAGACTGGATGATATAAAAAATGGAACAGTTATATGCACCTACCTCCATTATAGGAGAGCAGCTGACTGTGAAACTGGGCTAGTTGATTCTTAGATTGTGTTACACTGGCCTCTAAGTAGCCCCAGGATGAGCACTGACAAAGTATGCACAGTGAAAATCCTTTTTGGTTTTCCCTGTGTTGTCAAGTTTGATAATCCTTGATTGGATTCTTGCACTTTTAATAAGTTTAATCCAAAGGCAGTCATGTAGGGCGACTTTGCAACATCTATGTTCTTATTACTAATGTGTTGATTTTATAATTTTAACTGTAAGAAAGCAGTATAATTTCTACCATTTTACCATTATTTAGGTCATTTTCATGTAGTACCCAGTAATGACAAAACATACATCTTTGGAGGCCAAATCACTCCATTTAGTTATGAGCTCCTATTAGGTAAAATTATTGTCATTTAGCTTTACATTACCAAGTGTAGCATAGTATCTGCAAAATAAATCATGGTCCATAAATGTTTTCAAACAGAAGTTAAAATAAGAAAAAATAACATTAAAGTGAGTAAAAAATATAACTCTTCAGAATTAATTCTTCACTAAAGTGTACAGAGGAACTCTTTATGTCCCACAAAGGAAAAGTTAATTTTTCTATGTGAATTAGTTGTGTAAGACTTGGTACTTAACAATATATATTTAATATGATTTGACACATTTCTGTATTGGATTTTTCTTATCTGTTCTAGAGGCTCTTTGGCTAGACTCCTTCATGGGAAAGGGGATATAAGACAGTCATTTTAGGTAGCAACCTATTACACAGTTCACCAAAGAATGACACTGGGAAAATTTTAGACAAAAAAAGACGGTTAGTATGTAACTGCGCCAAAACTATTCCCACTGAGAGGAAATCAAAGTAACTGGATAAGCACTGTACAAAAGCTTCTGGCACTCGAATTAAAATTTCCAACTGATTCTTTTACTTTGCTCTGGTATAATCTGACACAGAGAGTTCTTCTTGGAGTCATTTGAAAACAAGTTTTGTTACTATCCCAGCAATTCATGCATAATTCGCTAAAAGGAAAAGAACAAAATCATTCATTTGAATCTTCACATCAGCACTTTTCAACAGGGAAAACTGGATGGAAGACACATGGGAAATCTGTACTATTTTGCAACTTCTTGCAAATGTAACATTATTTCAAAATAAAAGTTTTAAAAAAAAGATGAGGAGGGAGAACTAAGGTACCAAAATGTTCTCAAGTAATCAAATTTTAACTTCATTAATACGAAAGGAAGACATCTGTTTAATAAATAAATAAATTAATTAATCAACTAATTAAGTGTTTAAAGCAATAGCTACTTCTGAGGAGAAATATTTTTCTTCTATAAGGTTGTCAATATATGTTTTCAATACAATAATTTTAATCCACATCAAGCCTCTTTCTTGTGTGTTGTTACAATGTAGGGGTGTGTGTGTGTGTGTGTGTGTGTGTGTGTGTGTTATTATGATTCCTATGTTTGGATTACAGTCACTCAAGTATAATCTGGTATTTTACTTTTCACAAACTAAAAGTCAAGTTCTCATTTTCTCTTTAATTTCCTTTTTAACAAAAATTAGTTCTAAGTGAATAATAATTCCCCATCACATGTACATTTTAAAACAGAAAGTTATGTGTTAGTAAATTGAGATTCATCCACAAATCTCACCAAAAATATTGGGAACGCATTTGTTGGCTGAAATAAAAATGTGCAAAGAAAAAGTTGTGAGTTGAGTTATATTTGGGGACCTTACTGAACACTATAACCTGAAAGACTCTCAGGTAGCTCTCAGGATCTGCTCCCTAGAGGTAAAGGAGGAGCTAAAATGTATACGACTTTTTTTTTGCTGGAAAAAACCATGTAGTCAAACCTCAAAAGTTTACTTCTAATCTCAAAGAACAGACATCTCAAGTTAAAGATTTCAGTGCTTTTCAGTTTATGGGAAGATGCAAGAATCTGGGGTCGTTTGAATTTTTTTCACTAGATACGCATATTCAACTATCCAGGGGCCAGTATATACAAACTACAGAATGCTTCCTTTTTTTTCTCCATTATGAATTCCCCTCAGGGCGCACTCTCCCTGGGCAACTTCAGTGGTTAATGGATTGATCCTGGTAGAACTGGAATGGAAGGCAACATTTTTTTTTCTCTACACATTTCTAGATCAACATTATGAATGAAAAATAATAAGAAATACCAAGTTCTTCCAATTAAAATGAATGTTTCATAAACACTCCAAAATATTGTTCATGTACAAACCAAATACTGGGAAGCATAGCTCCCTTAATCAAATATTCTATTTCAAAAACACTACTAACTTGAGTCAAGTCATGGTTTATTACTGATTTGATGCATCATAGCATTTCAGTGTGGTCCCCACTTCTTATTTTATTTCTCATAGTCACAAGTGAAATACCCTGCCACTGACAAGTGAATATCAGTAACATTCAGTGACTGAGACATTTCATGTGTGAAAGGAGCATATTCAATTCCCTCAGAATAATTCTATCAACAGTGATACAATGATTGCCTTTATGATGAAAGTGAAAATTTTAGTAAGCACTGATAGTTTTCAAGCATCATATTTAGTTTCCCTAAGACTGTCACTGGTCATTTATCTTGAGAAGGCTATTTTGTTGTGTTGTTCTATTTTGACAGTCAGTCATCTGGGCTTACTTGAATCTGATAAAACATAAGAAAGACTCTCCAGTCTTAAATGGCTTCTTTTGTGATGCAGTATAGATAATGCTATTTGGAAGTTCCTAAATTCCTAATATATTTTTCTTTACAATTGCACATCACCTTAAATTTACTTAACCTTAACATGGATTCTAATAATGCATTTTAAGGAGGCTCAACATTTTAAATTTGATATATCTTAATTTACATCATTAGGTCACAACACTGTCACTAAGAAATATCTAATAATACAATCAAAAAATCCAAGCCAGTAATTGACCTGCTTTATGCTGTAGGGACATAAACTTCTAGTATTTTATCTCCTTAAAGTAAAAATAAAACTGCTGGTAGACATCAAAATGTAAAGAAGCTACTTTTAGAGAAGTAATTTTTCAAGAATTTATTTCTCATTGGGAAGCTGATTACATATGTGCTTCTCATCATTCAATTTTAAAAATCAGATGGATTTCATACACCATGATCAAGTGGGATTTATCCCAGGGATGCAAGGATTCTTCAATATATGCAAATCAATCAATGTGATATACCATATTAACAAATTGAAGAATAAAAACCATATGATCATCTCAATAGATGCAGAAAAAGCTTTTGACAAAATCCAACACCCATTTATGATAAAAACTCTCCAGAAAGTGGGCATAGAGGAACCTACCTCAACATAATAAAGGCCATATACAACAAACCCACAGCAAACATCATTCTCAATGGTGAAAAACTGAAAGAATTTCCTCTAAGATCACGAACAAGACAAGGATGCCCACTCTCACCACTATTATTCAACATAGTTTTGGAAATCCTAACCACAGCAATCAGAGAAGAAAAAGAAATAAAAGGAATACAAATTGGAAAAGAGGAAATAAAACTGTCACTGTTTGCAAATGACATAATACTATACATAGAGAATCCTAAAGATGCCACCAGCAAACTACTAGAGCTAATCAATGAATTTGGTAAAGTTGCAGGATACAAAACTAATGCATACAAATCTCTTTCAGTCTTATACACTAATGAAGAAAAATCTGAAAGAGAAATTAAGGAAACACTCCCATTTACCATTACAACAAAAAGAATAAAATACCTAGGAATAAACCTACTTAGGGAGACAAAAGACCTGTATGCAGAAAACTATAAGACACTGATGAAAGAAATTAAAGATGATACCAACAGATGGAGAGATATACCAGGTTCTTGGATTGGAAGAATCAATATTGTGAAAATGACACTATACTACCCAAAGCAATCTACAGATTCAATGCAATCCCTATAAAATTACCAGTGGCAATTTTTACAGAACTAGAACAAAAAATCTTAAAATTTGTATGAAGACAAAAAAGACCCCAAATAGCCAAAGCAGTCTTGAGGGAAAAAAACGGAGCTGGAGGAATCAGACTTCCTGACATCAGACTACACTACAAAGCTACAGTAATCAAGACAATATGGTACTGGCACAGAAACAGAAACATAGATCAATGGAACAAGATAGAAAGCCCAGAGATCAACCCACACACCTACGGTCAACTAATCTATGACAAAGGAGGCAAGGATATATAATGAAGAAAAGACAGTCTCTTCAATAAGTGGTGCTGGGAAAACTGGACAGCTACATGTAAAAGAATGAAACTAGAACACTCCCTAACACCATACACAAAAATAAACTCAAAATGGATTAGAGACCTAAATATAGGACTGGACACTATAAAACTCTTAGAGGAAAACATAGGAAGAACACTCTTTGACATAAATCACAGCAAGATCTTTTTTGATCCACCTCCTAGAGTAATGGAAATAAAAAAAAATAATAAACAAATGGGACCTAATGAAACTTAAAAGCTTTTGCACAGCAAAGGCAACCATAAACAAGATGAAAAGACAACCCTCAGAATGGGAGAAAATATTTGCAAATGAATCAATGGACAAAGGATTAATCTCCAAAATATATAAACAGCTCATGCAGCTCAATATTAAAAAAACAAACAACCCAATCCAAAAATGGGCAGAAGACCTAAATAGACATTCCTCCAAAGAAGACATACAGATGGCCAAGAAGCACATGAAAAGCTGCTCAACATCACTAATTATTAGAGAAATGCAAATCAAAACTACAATGAGGTATCACCTCACACCAGTTAGAATGGGCATCATCAGAAAATCTACAAACAACAAATGCTGGAGACGGTGTGGAGAAATGGGAACCCTCTTGCACTGTTGGTGGGAATGTAAATTGATACAGTCACTATGGAGAACAAGACGGAGGTTCCTTAAAAAACTAAAAATAGAATTACCATATGATCCAGCAATCCCACTACTGGGCATATACCCAGAGAAAACCATAATTCAAAAAGACACTTGCACCCCAATGTTCATTGTAGCACTATTTACAATAGCCAGGTCATGGAAGCAACCTAAATGCCCATCGACAGAAGAATGGATAAGGAAGTTGTGGTACATATATAGAATGGAATATTACTCAGCCATAAAAAGGAACGAAATTGGGTCATTTGTTTGCTAGTATTTTGTTGAGGATTTTTGCATCTATATTCATCAGTGATATTGGTCTGTAATTTTCTTTTTTCGTAGTGTCTTTGTCTGGTTTTGGTATCAGGGTGATGGTGGCCTCATAGAATGAGTTTGGGAGTGTTCCTTCCTCTGCAATTTTTTGGAAGAGTTTGAGAAGGATGGGTGTTAGCTCTTCTCTAAATGTTTGATAGAATTCACCTGTGAAGCCATCTGGTCCTGGACTTTTGTTTGTTGGAAGATTTTTAATCACAGTTTCAATTTCATTACTTGTGATTGGTCTGTTCATATTTTCTATTTCTTCCTGGTTCAGTCTTGGAAGGTTATACCTTTCTAAGAATTTGTCCATTTCTTCCAGGTTGTCCATTTTATTGGCATAAAGTTGCTTGTAGTAGTCTCTTAGGATGCTTTGTATTTCTGCAGTGTCTGTTGTAACTTCTCCTTTTTCATTTCTGATTTTATTGATTTGAGTCCTCTCCCTCTTTTTCTTGATGAGTCTGGCTAATGGCTTATCAATTTTGTTTATCTTCTCAAAGAACCAACTTTTAGTTTTATTGATCTTTGCTATTGTTTTCTTTGTTTCTATTTCATTTATTTCTGCTCTGATCTTTATGATTTCTTTCCTTCTGCTAACTTTGGGTTTTGTTTGTTCTTCTTTCTCTAGTTTCTTTAAGTGTAAGGTTAGATTGTTTACTTGAGCTTTTTCTTGTTTCTTTAGGTAGGCTTGTATAGCTATAAACTTCCCTCTTAGAACTGCTTTTGCTGCATCCCATAGGTTTTGGGTCGTCGTGTTTTCATTGTCATTTGTCTCTAGGTATTTTTTGATTTCCTGTTTGATTTCTTCAGTGATCTCTTGGTTATTTAGTAACGTATTGTTTAGCCTCCATGTGTTTGTCCTTTTTACGTTTTTTTCCCTGTAATTCATTTCTAATCTCATAGCATTGTGGTCAGAAAAGATGCTTGATATGATTTCAATTTTCTTAAATTTACTGAGGTTTGATTTGTGACCCAAGATGTGATCTATCTTGGAGAATGTTCCGTGCGCACTTGAGAAGAACGTGTAATCTGCTGTTTTTGGATGGAATGTCCGATATATATCAATTAAATCTATCTGGTCTATCGTGTCATTTAAAGCTTCTGTTTCCTTATTTATTTTCATTTTGGATGATCTGTCCATTGGTGTAAGTGAGGTGTTAAAGTCCCCCACTATTATTGTGTTACTGTCGATTTCCTCTTTTATAGCTGTTAGCAGTTGCCTTATGTATTGAGGTGCTCCTATGTTGGGTGCATATATATTTATAATTGTTATATCTTCTTCTTGGATTGATCCCTGGATCATTATGTAGTGTCCTTCCTTGTCTCTTGTAACATTCTTTATTTTAAAGTCTATTTTATCTGATATGAGTATAGCTACTCCAGCTTTCTTTTGATTTCCATTTGCA
Organism: Balaenoptera ricei; assembly: GCF_028023285.1. Classification (NCBI taxonomy): domain Eukaryota; kingdom Metazoa; phylum Chordata; class Mammalia; order Artiodactyla; family Balaenopteridae; genus Balaenoptera; species Balaenoptera ricei. The sequence goes on from NC_082639.1 coordinate 186,610,486, forward strand.
TGGAATATCTTTTTCCATCCCCTCACTTTCAGTCTGTATGTGTCCCTAGGTCTAAAGTGGGTCTCTTGTAGACAGCATATATATGGGTCTTGTTTTTGTATCCATTCAGCCAGTCTATGTCTTTTGGTTGGGGCATTTAATCCATTCACGTTTAAGGTAATAATCGATATGTATGTTCCTATGACCATTTTCTTAATTGTTTTGGGTTTGTTTTTGTAGGTCCTTTTCTTCTCTTGTGTTTCCCACTTAGAGAAGTTCCTTTAGCATTTGTTGTAGAGCTGGTTTGGTGGTGCTGAATTCTCTTAGCTTTTGCTTGTCTGTAAAGCTTTTGATTTCTCCATCAAATCTAAATGAGATCCTTGCCGGGTAGAGTAATCTTGGTTGTAGGTTCTTCCCTTTCATCACTTTAAGTATATCATGCCACTCCCTTCTGGCTTGCAGAGTTTCTGCTGAGAAATCAGCTGTTAACCTTATGGGAGTTCCCTTGTATGTTATTTGTCGTCTTTCCCTTGCTGCTTTCAATAATTTTTCTTTGTCTTTAATTTTTGCCACTTTGATTACTATGTGTCTCGGCGTGTTTCTCCTTGGGTTTATCCTGTATGGGACTCTCTGCGCTTCCTGGACTTGGGTGGCTATTTCCTTTCCCATGTTAGGGAAGTTTTCGACTATAATCTCTTCAAATATTTTCTCTGGTCCTTTCTCTCTCTCTTCTCCTTCTGGGACCCCTATAATGCGAATGTTGTTGCGTTTAATGTTGTCCCAGAGGTCTCTTAGGCTGTCTTCATTTCTTTTCATTCTTTTTTCTTTAGTCTGTTCCGCAGCAGTGAATTCCATCATTCTGTCTTCCAGGTCACTTATCCGTTCTTCTGCCTCAGTTATTCTGCTATTGATTCCTTCTAGTGTAGTTTTCATTTCAGTTATTGTATTGGTCATCTCTGTTTGTTTGTTCTTTAATTCTTCTAGGTCTTTGTTAATCATTTCTTGCATCTTCTCAATCTTTGCCTCCATTCTTATTCCGAGGTCCTGGATCATCTTCACTATCATTATTCTGAATTCTTTTTCTGGAAGGTTGCCTATCTCCACTTCATTTAGTTGTTTTTCTGGGGTTTTTTCTTGTTCCTTCATCTGGTACATAGCCCTCTGCCTTTTCATCTTCTCTATCTTTCTGTAACTGTGGTTTTTGGTCCACAGGCTGCAGGATTATAGTTTTTCTTGCTTCTGTTGTCTGCCCTCTGGTGGTTGAGGCTATCTAAGAGGCTTGATGGGAGGCTCTGGTGGTGGGTAGAGCTGACTGTTGCTGTGGCAGTCAGAGCTCAGTAAAACCTTAATCCACTTGACTGTTGATGGGTGGGGCTGGGTTCCCTCCCTGTTGCTGTGGCGGTCAGAGCTCAGTAAAACCTTAATCCACTTGACTGTTGATGGGTGGGGCTGGGTTCCCTCCCTGTTGCTGTGGTGGTCAGAGCTCAGTAAAACCTTAATCCACTTGACTGTTGATGGGTGGGGCTGGGTTCCCTCCCTGTTGGCTGTTTTGCCTGAGGCAACCCAACACTGGAGCCTACCCGTGCTCTTTGGTGGGGTTAATGGCAGACTCTGGGAGGGCTCACGCCAAGGAGAACTTCCCAGAACCTCTGCTGCCAGTGTCCTTATCCCCACGGTGAAACAGAGCCACCACTCGCCTCTGCAGGAGACCCCCCAACACCAGCAGGTAGGTCTGGTTCAGTCTCCCCCAGGCTCACTGCTCCTTCCCCTGGGTCCTGATGCACACATTACTTTGTGTGTGCCCTCCAAGAGTGGGATCTCTGTTTCCCCCAGTCCCGTCAAAGTCCTGCAATCCAATTCCCACTAGGCTTCAAAGTCTGATTCTCTAGGAATTCCTCCTCCCGTTGCCTGACCCCCAGGTTGGGAAGCCTGACATGGGGCTCAGAACCTTTACTCCAGTGGGTGGACTTCTGTGGTATAAGTGTTCGCCAGTCTGTGAGTCACCCACCCAGCAGTTATGGGGTTTGATTTTACTCTGATTGCGCCCCTCCTACCGTCTCACTGTGGCTTCTTCTCTGTCCTTGGACGTGGGGTATCCTCCTTGGTGAAGTCCAGGGTCTTCCTGTCAATGATTGTCCAGCAGCCAGTTGAGATTCTGGTGCTCTCGCAAGAGGGAGTGACAGCACGTCCTTCTACTCCGCCATCTTGGTTAATCTCCTGGGTCATTTGTTGATACGTGGATGGATCTAGAGACTGTCATACAGAGTGAAGTAAGTCAGAAAGAGAAAAACAAATATCGTATATTAATGCATATATGTGGAACCTAGAAAAATGGTACAGATGAACCGGTTTACATGGCAGAAGTTGAGACACAGATGTAGAGAAATAACATATGGACAACTAAGGGGGGAAAGTCGCGGGGGGGTGGGGGTGGTGGTGTGATGAATTGGGCGATTGGGACTGACATGTATACACTGATGTGTATAAAACTGATCACAAATATGAACCTGCTGTATAAAAAAATAAATAAAATTCAAAAATTAAAAATAAATAAAATTAGATGGATTAAAACGGACATTTTTTGAGAATCCAGGTGAATTTTATATAAAATAGTTGGGTTTGAGTGTTATTTGCATGTGGCATTTTGTGTTTTTACCTGTTTCATAAAGATAAGACATATATTTCATTATTCCATAGAGGAATGATATTTTTAATATTCATTAAAAATTATTTAAAATAAGATACTTTGGTATTTTCATCAGAAAAACATATTGAGTCCAAAATTGCTCAAAAGGTACAGGGAAATCAAGTTTATATTAAATGCTCATTTCTAGGAAATGTGTTGATAGATGATGGGTATTTTTAATGGCTTACTGAACTCTTGGAAGGAAAAGTGGTAAATATATCATAAATAGTAACAGCACAAACTACTGACATCATGAGTAGTTCACTTGACTCCAGAAGATTTGCTTTTTATATTTGATGGCTCAAATTCAGTGCACTTTTTTCTTGGGCTGTGAATAAACCACCACTCAGAACAGACATAAAGGATAATTTCAAAAGAGAGAGAGAGATTTCCAGTTACTTTGTAAAAACAAAATTCTCAATTTATTCTTATTCATTTGGTGGTGATTAAAATAAAATAAGAATTTATGTCATAAATTAATTGGAAGAAAGCTGGTGCTGCTCCCCAGACACTAGCCAATAATGCAGAGACAGCTGAATATCTTCCTTAGTTCGTTTTTATATATATATATTTTAAACACCTTTATTGGAGTGTAATTGCTTTACAATGTTGTGATAGTTTCTGCTGTATAGCAAAGAGAATCAGATTTATGTATACATATATCCCTATATCCCTTCTCTCTTGCGTCTCCTTCCCACCCTCCCTATCCCACGATTCTTGGTGGTCACAAGCACCTAGCTGATCTCACTGTGCGATGCAGCTGTTTCCCACTAGCTATTTTACATTTGGTAATGTATATATGTCAATGCTACTCTTTCACTTCATCCCAGCTTACCCTTCCCCCTCCCTGTGTAATCAAGTCCATTTTCGACATCTGCATCTTTATTTCTATCCTGTCCCTAGGTTTGTCAGCATTTTTTTTCTTTTTTTTAGATTCCATATAGATATGTTAGCATACGGTATTTGTTTTTCTCTTTCTAATTTACTTCACTCTGTATGACAGACCCTATGTCCATCCACCTCAGTACAAATAACTCAATTGCATTTCTTTTTATGGCCAAGTAATATTCCATTGTATATATGTGCCACATCTTCTTTATCCATTCATCTGTCAATGGACACATAGGTTGCTTCCATGTCCAGGCTATTGTAAATAGAGCTGCAATGAACATTGTGGTACATGACTCTTTTTGAATTATGGTTTTCTCCGGGTATATGCCCAGTAGTGGGATTGCTGGGTCATATGGTAGTTCTATTTTTAGTCTTTTAAGGAACCTCCATAATGTTCTCCATAGTGGTTGTATCAGTTTACATTCCCACCAAGAGTGCAAGAGGGTTCCCTTTTCTCCACACCCTCTCTAGCATTTACTGTTTGGAGATTTTTTGATGATGGCCATTCTGACCAGTATGAGATGATATCTCATTGTAGTTTTGATTTGCATTTCTCTAACGATTAATGATGTTGAGCATTCTTTCATGTGTTTGTTGGCAATCTGTATATCTTCTTTGGAGAAATGTCTATTTAGGTCTTCTGCCCATTTTTGGATTGGGTTGTTTGTTTTTTGATATTGAGCTGCATGAGCTGCTTGTAAATTTTGGAGATTAATCCTTTATCAGTTGCTTCATTTGCAAATATTTTCTCCCATTCTGAGGGTTGTCTTTTCATCTTGTTTATGTTTTCCTTTGCTGTGAAAAAGGTTTTAAGTTTCATTAGGTCCCATTTGTTTATTTTTTTAATTTCCATTACTCTAGGAGGTGGGTCAAAAAGGATCTTGCTGTGATTTATGTCATAGTGTGTTCTGCCTATGTTTTCTTCAGGAGTTTGATAGTGTCTGGCCTTACATTTAGGTCTTTCATCCATTTTGAGTTTATTTTTGTGTATTGTGTTAGGGAGTCTTCTAATTTCACTCTTTTACATGAAGCTGAACAGTTTTCCCAGCACCACTTATTGAAGACACTGTCTTTTCTCCATTGTATATTCTTGCCTCCTTTATCAAAGATAAGGTGACCATATGTGCGTGGGTTTATATCTGGGCTTTCTATCCTGTTCCATTGATCTATATTTCTGTTTTTGTGCCAGTACCATACTGTCTTGATTACTGTAGCTTTGTAGGGTAGTCTGAAGTCAGGGAGCCTGATTCCTCCAGCTCCGTTTTTCTTTCTCAAGATTGCTTTGGGTATTCGCGGTCTTTTGTGTTTCCATACAAATTGTGAAATGTTTTCTTCCAGCTCTGTGAAAAAATGCCAGTGGTAGTTTGATAGGGATTGCATTGAATATGTAGATTGCTTTGGGTAGTAGAGTCATTTTCACAATGTTGATTTTTCCAATCCAAGAACATGGTATATCTCTCCATCTATTTGTATCATCTTTGATTTCTTTCATTAGTGTCTTATAATTTTCTGCATACAGGTCTTTAGTTTCCTTAGGTAGGTTTATTCCTAGGTATTTTATTCTTTTTGTTGTAATGGTAAATGGGAGTGTTTTCTTAATTTCACTTTCAGATTTTTCATCATTAGTGTAGATGAATGCAAGAGATTTCTGTGCATTAATTTTGTATCCTGCTACTTTACCAAATTCATTGATTAGCTCTAATAGTTTTCTGGTAGCATATTTAGGATTCTCTATGTATAGTATCATGTCATCTGCAAACAGTGACAGCTTTACTTCTTCTTTTCCGATTTGGATTCCTTTTATTCCTTTTTCTTCTCTGATTGCTGTGGCTAACACTTCCAAAACTATGTTGAATAATAGTGGTGAGAGTGGGCAACCTTGTCTTGTTCCTGATCTTAGTGGAAATGGTTTCAGTTTTTCACCATTGAGGATAATGTTGGCTGTGGGTTTGTCATATATGGCCTTTATTACGTTGAGGTAAGTTCCCTCTACGTCTACTTTCTGGAGGGTTTTTTATCATAAATGGGTGTGAATTTTGTCAAAAGTTTTTTCTGCATCTATTGAGATGATCATATGGTTTTTCTCCTTCAATTTGTTAATATGGTGTATCACACTGATTGATTTGCGTATATTGAAGAATCCTTGCATTCCTGGTATAAACCCCACTTGATCATGGTGTATGATCCTTTTAATGTGCTGTTGGATTCTGTTGGGTAGTATTTTGTTGAGGATTTTTGCATCTATGTTCATCAGTGATATTGGCCTGTAGTTTTCTTTCTTTGTGACATCTTTGTCTGGTTTTGGTGTCAGGGTGGTCTCGTAGAATGATTTTGGGAGTGTCCTCCCTGTGCTATATTTTGGAAGAGTTTGAGAAGGATAGGTGTTAGCTCTTCTGTAAATGTTTGATAGAATTCGCCTCTGAAGCCTTCTGGTCCTGGACTTTTGTTTGGTGGAAGATTTTTTATCACAGTTTCATTTTCATTACTTGTGATTGGTCTGTTCCTATTTTCTATTTTTTCCTGGTTCAGTCTCGGCATGTTGTGCATTTCTAAGCATTTGTCCATTTCTTCCAGGTTGTCCATTTTTTTGGCATATAGTTGCTTGTAGTAATCTCTCATGATCCTTTGTATTTCTGCAGTGTCAGTTGTTCCTTCTCCTTTTTCATTTCTAATTATATCGATTTGAGTCTTCCCCCTTTTTTTCTTGATGAATCTGGCTAATGGTTTATCAATTTTGTTTATCTTCGCAGAGTACCAGCTTTTAGATTTATTGATCTTTGCTATCATTTCCTTCGTTTCTTATTCATTTCTTTCTGATCTGATCTTTATGATTTCTTTCCTTCTGCTAACTTTGAGGGTTTTTTGTTCTTCTTCCTCTAATTGCCTTAGGTGTAAGGATAGGTTGTTTATTTGAGATGGTTCTTGTTTCTTGAGGTAGGATTGTATAGCTATAAACTTCCCTCTTAGAACTGCTTTTGCTGCATCCCATAGGTTTTGGGTCCTCATGTTTTCATTGTCATTTGTTTCTAGGTACTTTTTGATTTCCTCTTTGATTTCTTCAGTGATCCCTTGGTTATTAAGTAGTGTATTGTTTAGCCTCCACGTGTTTCTATTTTTTACAGATTTTTCCTGTAATTGATAGCTGGTCTCGTAGCATTGTGGTCAGAAAAGATACTTGATACAATTTCAATTTTCTTAAATTTAGCAAGGCTTTATTTGTGACCCAAAATATGATCTATCATGGAGAATGTTCCATGAGCACTTGAGAAGAAAGTGTATCCTGTTGTTTTTGGATGGAATTTCCTATAACTATCAATTAATCAATTAAGTCCATCTTGTTTAATGTATCATTTAAAGCTTGTGTTTCCTTATTTATTTTCATTTTGGATGATCTGTCCATTGGTGAAAGTGGGATATTAAAGTCCCCTAGTATGATTGTTTGCTCTTTAGTTCTTCTAGGTCCTTGTTAAACGTTTCTTTTATTTTCTCCATTCTATTTCCAAGATTTTGGATCATCTTTACTATCATTATTCTGAATTCTTTTTCAAGTAGACTGCCTATTTCCTCTTCATTTGTTAGGTCTGGTGGGTTTTTACCTTGTTCCTTCATCTGCCGTGTGCTTCTCTGTCTTCTCATTTTGCTTAACTTACTGTGTTTGGGATCTCCTTTTCGCAGGCTGCAGGTTCCTAGTTTCCATTGTTTTTGGTGTCTGTCCCCAGTGGCTAAGGTTGGTTCAATGGGCTGTGTAGGGTTCCTGGTGGAGGCGACTAGTGTCCATGTTCTGGTGGATGAGGCTGGATCTTGTCTTTCTGGTGGGCAGGTCTGCGTCTGGTGGTGTTTTTGGGTGTCTGTGACCTTATTATGATTTTAGGCAGCCTCTCTCCTAATGGGTGGGTTTGTGTTCCTGTCTTGCTAGTTGTTTGGCATAGGGTGTCCTGCACTGTAGCTTGCTGGTCATTGAGTGGAGCTGGGTATCAGCGTTGAGATGGAGATCTCTGGGAGATTTTCACCATGTGATATTATGTGGAGCTGGGAGGTCTCTTGTGGATCAGTGTCCTGAACTTGGCTCTCCCACCTCAGAGGCACAGCCCTGATGCCTGGGTGGAGCACCAAGAGCCTGTCATCAACAGGGCTCAGAAGAAAAGGGAGAAAAAAAAGAGAGAAAGAATGAAAAAGATAAAATAAAATAATATAAAATGAAATAAAATTTATTAAAATAAAAAATAAAAAATAATTATTAAAAAAAATTTTAAGTAATAAAAAAAAAGAAAGAAAGAAAAAAGAGAGCAATCAAATGAAAAAACAAATCCACCAATGCTAACCAGCGGTAAAAACTATACTAAAAAGAAAGAAAAAAAAAACCAAAAACGGACAGACAGAACCCTAGGACAAATGGTAAAAGCAAAGCTATACAGACAAAATCACACACAGAAGCATACACACACACACTCACAAAAAGTGAAAAAGGGGAAAAAATATATATATCGTTGCTCCCAAAGTCCACCTCCTCAATTTGGAATGATTCATTGTCTATTCAGGTATTCCACAGCTGCAGGGTACATCAAGTTGACTGTGGAGATTTAATCCGCTGCTCCTGAGGCTGCTGGGAGAAATTTCCCTTTCTCTTCTCTGTTCGCACAGCTCCTGGGGTTCAGCTTTGGATTTGGCCCCGCCTCTGCGTGTAGGTCACCTGAGGGCGTCTGTTCTTCGCTCAGACAGGACGGGGTTAAAGTAGCAGCTGATTCGGGGGCTCTGGCTCACTCAGGCCGGGGGGAGGGAGGGGTACGGAGTTTAGGGCGAACCTGTGGCGGCAGAGCCCGGCGTGATGTTGCACCAGCGTGAGGCGTGCCATGGCTGCACAGGCTCCCAGGAGGGGAGGTGTGGATAGTGACCTATGCTTGCTCACAGGCTTCTTGGTGGTGGCAGCAGCAGCCTTAGCGTCTCATGCCCATCTCTGGGGTCTGCGCTGATAGCTGCGGCTTGCACCCGTCTCTGGAGCTCCTTTAAGCGGAGCTCTTAATCCCCTCTCCTCGTGCACCAGGAAACAAAGAGGCAAGAAAAAAATCTCTTGCCTCTTCGGCAGCTCCAGACTTTTTCCCGGACTCCCTCCCGGCTAGCTGTGGCGCACTAGTCCCTTCAGGCTGTGTTCACACCGCCAACCCCAGTCCTCTCCCTGTGATCCGACCGAAGCCCGAGCCTCAGCTCCCAGCCCCCACCCATTCCAGCGGGTGATCAGACAAGCCTCTTGGGCTGGTGAGTGCTGGTCAGCACCGCTCCTCTGTGTGGGAATCTCTCTGCTTTGCCCTCCGCACCCCTGTGGCTGCGCTCTCCTCCGTGGCTCCAAAGCTTCCCCCCTCCACCACCCGCAGTCTCCACCTGCGAAGGGCCTTCCTAGTGTGTGGAAACCTTTCCTCCTTCACAGCTCCCTCCTAGTGGTGCAGGTCCCGTCCCTATTCTTTTGTCTCTGTTTTTTCTTTTTTCTTGTGCCCTACCCAGGTACGTGGGGAGTTTCTTGCCTTTTGGGAGGTCTGAGGTCCTCTGCCAGTGTTCAGTAGGTGTTCTGTAGGAGGTGTTCCACACGTAGATGTATTTCTGATGTATTTGTGGGGAGGAAGGTGATCTCCACGTCTTACTCTTCTGCCATCTTGAAGCTCCTCCCCCATTTATAAGTTTATGTAATAGGCTTCCTTTAGTGGATTGCCTCCAGTAAAGTCATATGTTCATATGTTGACCCTTTTGAACCTTTCAGCTAATTCTTTCATGACTTTAAAATGGTTCATCTTTGTTTCTCAGGGAAAGGAGAGCTCCAAATAGAATGCTCTCTTTTGGGTGTGTGTGAAGAGTCCTGTAGAAATGGCAACTGGCAGAAATCAATACATGTCACAAATCTGTGTGTCCTCATATTGGAAAAAGAATAAGATTCCGATTATACAAACTGATGCTGAGAATGTGGAAAAAAAGGAAACGTCTGCATGCTGGTGGGAGTGCAAATCTGCCAAAACAATCTTAATGTCATTTTGACAATACCTCACAAAATTAAGTTGCCCAAAACTAAAGACAGCCTATTCCACAGCAATTCTACACTCGTTGCTTACCCTGCAGAGACTCTTATGCTGTGCCCAAAGAGGCACAGGACAACAGTGTTTAGTGCAGCCATATTTTCTAATATCAAAACTTAAAATGACCTAGCCTCCAGAAAAATTAATGAAATAGATCCAAGCATATCAGCAAAGATGAACCTCACTAACATGGTCTGAGAATTCAACATATTACAAACAGAGACCATATGAAACTACTCAAATAACATTTTAAAATGTGTAACATATTGACATAGTTTTTTAAAAGTACCTATGATATAAAGATAAAATATATATGTAAACCATTAACTATATAATTTAATTTCAATGAAATTAAATTATTTTAATAATTATACTTGACTTTCCTCCCTCTCTCCCACCCTCTCTTCTCTCTTCCTTTTCCAATTATGAAAAACATATGCTAAGAAGCATAGGTTTTACAGAAATACAAATTTGCATTCAGTGACAACTCAGAACTTCATAAATATGTAGTTTGGGGCCAATAGCTTGACCTTGGTGAACTAGAACTCCTTCATCTGTTTCTTCAAATGTATTTTGAAGTTGAAAGGAGAAAATGAACATAGAGCTGCTAATATAGTGTCAACATAAGAGCCGAGACTTCTCTTTCAGATATCACTATTTTTATTCCACAAAAACAATGTTGGAATTATTGTGTAAAAATATAATTATGCAAAACCTAGAAAATTTACATCCTAATATTTAAACACATTAATATAAAAATTGGCAATATGACTTTGCCTGTTTTATAATAGTTACTCATTAGAAGAACTTGGATATATAATTGTTTCTCATTCAATTCTTCTGGTTTTTTTTTAAAGATTTATTTTTTATTTGTTTATTTATTTATAATTTTGGGCTGAGTCTGGTTTTAGTTGTGGCACACGGGATCTTCGTTGAGGCATGAGGGATTTTTCATTGTGGCGCACGGGCTTCTCTTTTGTTGTGGCCTGCAAGTTTTCGCTCTCTAGTTGTGGTACATGGGTTCCAGAGCATGTGGGCACTGTAGTTTGCAGCATGTGGGCTCTCTCTTTGAGGCACACAAGCTCAGTAGTTCTGGCGCATGAGCTTAGCTGCTCTGCCACATGTGGGATCTTAGTTCCCTGACCATGGATCTAACCCGCGTCCCCTGCATTGTAAGGAGGATTCTTTACCAATGAACCACCAGGGAAGTCCCCAATTCTTCTCTTAATGTAATGTTTAGTTCACTTCATTATTTCTCTGATACTCTTGCAAGCAGAGTTTTGTTTTGTTTATTTCAATTAAAATTAAAGAAAATTGCTTCTCTATGCTTTCTTTATTCAGTGAATATTGATTAAAAATAAAAGGGCAAATAAATTAAAAATCCTACCCTTTTGCTCATAGTTTTGGAAAGATTTACAGAAAGTTATTATCTCACATATTCTTTTGTTCAGGCATTCAGGTAATATGAGGTAGTCTATACTCTGCTACTTTGATAAATGCTACAGAAGATACAAAGCTGAGTAAATCAACTATTCTCAAAGAGTTTATGCTCTATTTTGTTCATCAATTGACATATGTAGGAATTAAATTACCAAATCATGTTCTCAGATTAAAATAAATCATGACTAGCGGTCTATTTTGTACCTAAAGCAGTGATTATTATTGCCAGGCTCAGAGTCCTTTTAGAACACTGTAAATGACATTTTTCCATTTATTCTAAATGTAAGTTCCATTCAGGGGTTTTTGTCTTTTCTGTTACTGCTTTATCTGTTTGTAGTGCCTACATAAGTTCCTGTTGTAGAGTGAATAAATGAATGAATTTGTCTTTTTCTGCACTAGAATTATGTCATTTGGTGCTTGATAGTGTATTTTGCTAACAGAAGTACTTTTTTTTTCTTTTCAAAAGGTTGTTGATTATTCTTTGACATTTAATTATTCCAAAAAAATTATAACTTTGCCAATTGACCCAAAGTTCATATTGTAATTTCAAATAAAATTGTAGTACATTTAAAAAATTAATTTGAAGCTACTATATGCTGTTTTAAGTGCATTTTTAGCTCATTAAGTACTCAAAACAACCCTGTGAAATATGTACTGTTATTTTTTCCCTGTTATAAATGAGAACATCAAGGCACATGAAACAAATAATTTCTCTCTTAGGGGAGGTTGAGACTGAACCATGCAGTTTGTCTTCAGAGCTTGTGTTTCTAACAGTTATACTTTCTTTTTCCCATACAAGATTATGTCTCTCTATAAAGTTATTATATATGTATATATATATACACACACACATATAAGTTTTCGTAATTGTGAAAGAATTCTTCTTGCATCACAGTTGACCTTAAGATAGATTATCCAGGTGGACCAAATCTAATTGCAGAAATCTTTTTAACAGCAGAGATGTCTCTGGCTGGCAGCAGGAGAAAAAGCCAAAGAAATTAGGAGCTTGATAAGGGTTCACATACTGATGCAGCTTTGATAATAGAGGAGGCCAGGTGAGAGGAATGTGGACATCCCTTAGGTGCAGAGAGTGGCCTGGCTGACAGTTAATAAGGAAATGGGGACCTTCTACTTAGAGCTGCAAAATACTGGATTTGGACAACAACCAGTAAAGTTAGAAGAACCCCACACCCCATATGAGAACTGCAGCTTCAGCCTACACCTCATTTTCAGTCTTATGATATGCTGAACAGAGAACCTCACCATGCAATCCCAGACTTCTGACCTACAGAACTGTGAAATAGTAAAGGAGTGTTGTTTCACACACTACATTTATGGTAATGTGTTATAGCAGTAGTAGAACACTGATAATACATACTCACTTTACCTTAGTGGTTATTTCTAGAATAAGTAAAAAAAAACACAGAAAAGTTACTAGCCTTTTGAATTGATTCCAGTAATTGTTTTTTAAGTAGATTCTCTTGTGTTTCCACCTGTGGATACTGATTATGCCTTTTCAACATCTATACTGCGTTTTCAATGTCTTATTTACTGCTTACTAACTGCAGAACAATACTAAAAATTAGCAATGATGAGAGATTTCAGTATATTTTTCCTGACAATAATAGCAATTCTATCACTTCATCACATTGTTAAGAATTGATATTGAGATGTACTTTATCAATAAAAATCATGCTAGTTTTTTTCTGCTTATCAATAATTTAATCACAAAGACTTATTAAAGATTATCAAATACATTTAGTATCTACTGAAATATTCAAATGATGTTCTTTCCTTTAGTTGTTATTAAATTGAATTATGTTGATGATTTTTCTAAGGTTGAAACACCTTTTTGTTTCTTTAGTGAAACAACCATTATTATATTATTTTTAACTCTGCCATTGTATTTGGCACACTTAATATTTTATTAAGTATTTGTGCATCTCTATTTGCATAAATGAAATATATCTGCTGTTTTTCTTGTGAGAACAATAATGCTTGATATAGGTGTAAATTTCATGCTGTATTTATAAAAAGAATTACACAGCATTTTCTATTTTTCTGTTTTGGAACATCTGAAACTAGAATTTTTTCTCTTCTTGTTTTAATATATTATAAGCTTCTTTTCATTTAAAGCCTATTAAAGTTAAATAGAATTTGACTGTGAAGCCATCTGGTCCTAGAATTTTGCTTGTTGGAAGAATTTAATCACAGTGTCAATTTCATTACTCGTGATTGGTATGTTCATATTTTCTATTTCTTCGTGGTTCAGTCTTGGGAGATTGTACCTTTCCAAGAATTTGTCCATTTCTTCGACATTGTCCAATTTATTGGTATACAGTTGCTTGTAATAGTCTTTTATGATCCTTTGTATTTCTGTAATGTCAGTTGTAACTTCTCCTTTTTCATTTATAATTTTATTGATTTGAGTTCTTCCATTTTTTTCTTGATGAGTCAGGCTAAAGGTTTATCAATTGTGTTTATCTTCTCAAAGAACCAGCTTTTAATTTCATTGATCTTTGCCATTGTTTTCTCCATCTCTATTTCCTTTATTTCTGCTCTGATCTTTGTGATTTCTTTCCTTCTACTAACTTTGGGTTTTGTTTGTTCTTCTTTCTCTAGTTGCTTTAGGTGTAATGTTAGACTGTTTATTTGAGATTTTTCTTGTTTTGTAAGGTAAGATTGTATTGCTATAAACTTCTCCCTTAGAATTGCTTTTGCTGAAATCCATAGGTTTTGGATCCTTGTTTTCATTGTCATTTGTCTCTAGGTATTTTTTTATCTCCTCCTTGATTTCTTCAGTGATACATTCGTTATTTAGTAACATATTGTTTAAGGTCCATGTGTTTGTGTTCTGTACAGTTGTTTTTCCTGTAATTGATTTCCAATTTCATAGCGTTGCATTTGGAAAAGATGCTTGATATGATTTCAATTTTCTTAAAACTTACTCAGGCTTCATTTTTGACCCAAGATGTGATCTAGCTTAGAGAATGTTCCATTTGCACTTGAGAAGAAAGTGTATTCTGCTGCTTTCGGAGGAAAACTAATTAAACTTAAAAGCTTTTGTGCATCAAAGGAAACCATAAACACAATGAAAAGACAACCCTCAGAATGGGAGAAAAAAATTTGTAAATGAAGCAACCAACAAGGGATTAATCTCCAAAATATGCAAACAACTCATGCGGCTCAATATCCAAAAAACATACAACCCAATCAAAAAATGGGCAGAAGAGCTAAATAGACATTTCTCCAAAGAAGACATACAGATGGCAAAAAAGCACATGAAAAGATGCTCAACATCACTAATTATTAGAGAAATGCAAATCAAAACCACAATGAGGTATCACCTCACACTGGTGAGAATGGCCATCATCACAAAATCTATGAACAATGAATGCTGGAGAGGGTGTGGAAAAAAGGGAACCCTCTTGCACTGTTGGTGGGAATGTAAATTGGTACAGCCACTATGGAGAACAGTATGGAGGTTCCTCAAAAAACTAAAAATAGAGCTATCATTGACCCAGCAATCCAACTCCTAGGCATACAACCAGGGGAAAACCATAACTTGAAAAGATACATGCACCCTAATTTTAATTGCAGCACTATTTACGATATCCAGGACATGGAAGCAACCTAAATGTCCATCAACAGAGGAATGGTAATAATGTATTACCATTTTCTTTATAGTTTTGGGTTTGTTTTTGTAGGTCTTTTTCTTCTCTTGTGTTTCTCACCTAGAGAACTTCCTTTAGCATTTGTTGTAAAGCTGGTTTGGTGGTGGTGATTTCTATTAGCTTTTGCTTGTCTGAAAAGCTTTTGATTTCTCCATCAAATCTGAATGAGATTCTTGCTGGGTAGAGTAATCTTAGTTGTAGGTTTTTTGATTTCATTACTTTAAATATATCCTACTACTCCCTTCTGGCTTGCAGAGTTTCTGCTGAAAAATCAACTGTTAACCTTATGGGGATTCCCTTGTATGTTATTTTTTGCTTTTCCCTTGTTGCTTTTAATATTTTTTCTTTGAATTTAATTTTTGATTAACTTGTGTCTTGGCATGTTTCTCCTTGGGTTTATCCTGTATGGGATTCTCTGCACTTCCTGGACTTGGGTGACTATTTCCTTTCCCATATTAGGGAAGTATTAGACTATAATCTCTTTTAATATTTTCTCAGATCTTTTCTCTTTCTTTTCTTCTTCTGTGACCCCTATAATTCGAATGTTGGTGCATTTAATGTTGTCCCAGAGGTTTCTGAGACTTTCCTCATTTCTTTTCATTCTTTTTTCTTTACTCTGCTCCCTGGCAGTTATTTCCACCATTCTATCTTCCAGCTCACTTTTTCATTCTTCTGTCTCAGTTATTCTGCTATTGATTCCTTCTAGTGTATTTTTCACTTCAGTTATTGTATTGTTCATCACTGTTTGTTTGTTCTTTAGTTCTTCTAGGTCCTTGTTAAACACTTCTTGTATTTTCTTGATCCATGTTTTCATTCTATATCTGAGATTTTGGATCATCTTTACTATCATTACTCTGAATTCTCTTTCAGGTAGGAATAGTCTCTTAAGTTATTTGGTCTTGTAAGTTTTTACTTTGCTTCTTTGTCTGTAACATATTTTTTTGTCATCTTATTTTTTGATGGGTGGGGCTGTGTTCCTGTCTTGCCGGTTGTTTGGCGTGAGGCATCCAGCATTGGAGTTTGCAGGCAGCTGGGTGGAGGCGGGTCTTGGTGCCCAGATGAGGAACTCTGGGAGACCTCACACTGATTAATACTCCCTTGGACATGAAGTTCTCTGTTAGTACAGTTGTCAGTGGCTTGGACTTTGTTCTCCCACAACAGAAGCTCAGGCCTGACCCCTGGCCTGGGAACCAAGACACCGCAAGCAACACACATGGCAAAAAAAAAAAAAAAAAAGCAACAAACAGAAAAGAGCAGAACAATAACAAACAATAACAAAGAACAAAAAAGAAAATGAAATTAGAAAAGTGAAAAATATATTAGAAAAAATCAATAAAAATAAAACAACAGTTAATAAAACAAAAAAGAACCATGATAGTGGGAAAAAATTAAGAAAATCAAAAAATAAAAATTAAAACAATGTAAAAAAATTTAAAAATTCCCTGTTGCCTCCTGTCAGTGTCCTTATCCCATGGTGAGCTACAGCTTACCCTTGCCTCTCCAGTAGGCCTCTAAGAGCTCTAGGTAGGTCTCTGGACCCACTGTGTCAGTCCCACCTCTGCGTGTGTTCCTCTTATCAGCATCTGTTCCTGAAGCTGGCATGGAGGACACATTCCCGTGCAGGCCAGATGGGGTACAGGCCTCCACAGGTGTGCCTACAGGGGCCAGCACAGCCGGAGGTGGCCTTGGAGGGGAGCGGAGCTTCGGCTGCCAGGACCTGGGCCGCCAGAGGTGGCTTTGACAGAGGCGGAGCTTGGGCCTGGCACACACATGTCTGGAAGAGGCCTGGGGAGGAGGGACTCAGGCCCAGGACCCACGTGAGTGGAAAAGGCTTTGGTGGTGTGTGGCAGGGGCTCAGGCCCAGGACCCACATGTACAGAAGAGGCCTTGTGGGTGTGTAAATAGATTAAATGCTCCAACCAAAAGTCATGGGCTGGATGAATGGATACAAAAACAAGACCTGTATATATGCTGTCTACAAGAGACCCACTTCAGACTAAGAGACACATACAGACTGAAAGTGAGGGGATAGTAAAAGATATTCCATGCAAATTGAAATCTAAAGAAAGCTTGAGTAGCAAAACTCATATCAGATAAACTAGACTTTAAAATAAAGATGGTTACAAGAGACAAGGAAGGACATTACAGAATTTTCAAGGGATCAATCCCAGAAGAATACATAACAATAATAAATATTTATGAACTCAACATAGCAGTACCTCTATACATAAGGCAAATGCTAACAGCCATAAAGGGAAATGGAAAGTAACACAGTAATAGTGGGGGATTTTAACACCCCACTTACACCAATGGACAAATCAACCAGACAGAAAATAAGTAAGGAAAGATAGGCTTTAAATGATACAATAGACCAGTTAGACTTAATGGATATTTAGAGGACATTCCATCTGAAAGCAGCAGAATACACTTTCTTTCAAGTGCACACGGAACATTCTCCAAGATAGATCATATCCTGGGTCACAAATCAAGCCTCAGGAAATTTAAGAAACTTGAAATCCTATAGAGCATCTTTTCCAATCACAATGCTATGAGATTAGAAATAAATTACAGGAAAAAAACTGTACAAAACACAAACACGTGGAGGCTAAACAATATGCTACTAAAGCCAAGACATCACTGAAGAAATCAAAGAGGAAATTTAAAAAATACCTAGAAACAAATGACAACAAAAACACACCCCAAAACCTATGGGATGCAGCAAAAGCAGTTCTAAGAGAGAAGTTTATAGCAATTCAATCCTACCTCAAGAAACAAGAAAAAGCTCAAATAAACAACCTAATCTTACACCTAAAGCAACTAGAGAAAAAAGAACAAACAAAACCCAAAGTTAGTAGAAGGAAAGAAATCATAAAAATCAGAGGTGAAATAGAAACAAAGAAAACAATAGCAACAATCAATGAAACTAAAAGCTGGTTCTTTGAGAAGATAAACAAAATTGATAAACCTTTAGCCAGACTCATCAAGAAAAAAAAGGGAGAGGATTCAAACCAATAAACTTACAAATGAAAAAGGAGAAATTACAACTGACACCACAGAAATAGAGAGGATCATAAGAGATTAATACAAGCAACTACATGCCAATAAAATGGACAACCTGGAAGAAATGGACAAATTCTTAGAAAGGTACAACCTTCCAAGACTGAACCAGGAAAAATAGAAAATATAAACTGACCAATCACTAGCACTGAAATTGAGATTGTGATTAAAAATCTTCCAGCAAACAAAAAGTTCAGGACCAGATGGCTTCACAATAGAATTCTATCAAACATTTAGAGAAGAGTTAACACCCATCCTTCTCAAATTCTTCCAAAAAATTGCAGAGGAAGGAATACTCCCAAGCCCATTCTATGAGGCCACCATCAATCACCCTGACAACCAAATCAGACAAAGATACTACAAATAAAGAAAATTACAGACCAATATCACTAATAAACATAGACGCAAAAATCCTCAACAAAACACTAGCAAACAGAACCCAACAACACATTAAAAGGATCATACAACATGAAAAAGTGAGATTTATCCAAGGGATGCAAGGAGTCTTCAATATGTGCAAATCAATCAATGTGATACACCATATTAACAAATTGAAGAATAAAAACCATATGATCATCTCAATAGATGCAGAAAAAGGTTTTGACAAAATTCAACACCCATCTGTGATAAAAACTCTCCAGAAAGTGGGCATAGAGGGAACCTACCTCAACATAATAAACGCCATGTATGAAAAAGCCACAGCAAACATCATTCTCAGTGGTGAAAACCTGAAAGCATTTCCTCTCAGATCAGGAACAAGACAAGGATGTCCACTCTCACCACTATTATTCAACATAATTTTGGAAGTTCTAGCCATGGCAATTAGAGAAGAAAAATAAAAGGAATACAAATTGGAAAAGAAGTAAACTGTCACTGTTTGCAGATGACATGATACTATATCTAGAAAATCCTAACGATGCCACCAGAAAACTACTAGAACTAATCAATGAATTTGGTAAAGTTGCAGAATACAAAATTAATGCACCAAAATCACTTGCACTCCTTTACACTAACAATGAAAGATCAGAAAGAGAAATTAAGGAAATAATCCCATTCACCATTCAAACAAAAAGAATAAAATACCTAGGAATAAACCTACCTAAGGAGGCAAAAGACCTGTATGCAGAAAATTATAAGACACTGATGAAAGTAATCAAAGAAGAAACAAACAGATGGAGAGCTATACCATGTTCTTGGACTGGAAGAGTCAATATTGTCAAAATAAGTATACTACCCAAGGCAATCTATAGATTCAGTGCAATCCCTATCAAATTACCAATGGCATTTTTCAAAGAATTAGAATAAAAGTTTTTATAATTTGTATGGAAACACAAAAGAGCTCGAATAGTCAAAGCAATCTTGAGAAAGAAAAATGGAGCTGGAGGAATCAGGCTCCCCAACTTCAGATTATACTACAAAGCTACAGTAATCAAGACAGTATGGTACTGGCACAAAAACAGAAATATAGATCAATGGAACAGGATAGAAAACCCAGAGATAAACCCACGCACCTATGGTCACCTAATCTATGACAAAGGAGGTAAGAATATACAGGGAGAAGACAGTCTCTTCAATAAGTGGTGCTGGGAAAACAGGACAGCTACATGTAAAAGAATGCAATTAGAACACTCCCTTACACCATACACAAAAATAAACTCAAAATCTATTAAAGACCTAAATGTAAGACCTGACACTATAAAACTCTTAGAATGACAACATAGGCAGAACACTCTCTGACATAATTAGCACCAATATCTCTTTGATCCACCTCCTAGAGTAATAAAAATAAAAACAAAAATAAACCAGTGGGACCTAATGAAACTTAAAAACTTTTGCACACCAAAGGAAACCATAAGCACAACAAAAAGACAACTCTTAGATTGGGAGAAAATATTTGCAAATGAAGCAACTGACAAGGCATTAATCTCCAAAATATACAAACTGCTCATGCAGCTCAATATCAAAAAAAAAAAACAACCAAAACAAAAAATGGGCAGAAGACCTAAATAAACATTTCTCCAAAGAAGACATATAGATGACCAAGAGGCACATGAAAAGATGTTCAACATCACTAATTATTAGAGAAATGCAAATCAAAACTACAGTGAGGTATCACCTCACACCAGTGAGAATGACCAACATCAAAAAATCTCAAACAATAAATGCTGGAGAGGGTGTGGAAAAAAAGGAACTCTCTTGCACTGCTGGTGGGAATGTAAATTGGTACAACCATTATGGAGAACAGTATGGAGGTCCTTAAAAAACTAAAGATAGAACTATCATATGACCGAGCAATCCCACTACTGGGAATATACTCTGAGAAAACTATAATTGAAAAAGACACATGCACCCTAATGTTCACTGCAGCACTATTTACAATAGCCAGGACATGGAAGCAACCTAAATGTCCATCGACAGATGAATGGATAAAGAAGACATGGTATGTATACATACTATGGAATATTACTCAGCCATTAAAAGGAATGAAATCAGGTCATCTGTAGATACATGGATGGACCTAGAGTCTGTTATACAGAGTGAAGTAAGCCAGAAAGAGAAAAACAAATATCATATATTAACCCATACATGTGGAATCTAGAAAAATAATACAGATGAACCTATTTGCAGGGCAGGAATAGAGACATAGACGTAGAGAATGAATGTGTGGACATGGGGTGAGGAGGGAGGGCTGGGATGATTGGGGACTCTGGGATTGATGTATGTGCACTACCATGTGTAAAATAGATAGCTGGTGGGAACCTGCTGTGTAACTCAGGGAGCTCAGCTCAGTGCTCTCTGGTGACCTAGATGGGTGGGATGTGGGGGTGGGAGGGAGGTCCAAGAGGGAGAGGATATATGTATACATATAGCTGATTCACTTTGCTGTACACCTGAAACTAACACAACATTGTAAATCAACTATACTCCAATAAAAATTAAAAGAAAAATAAAGCCTATTCAAGTTAAATAATCCCCATGACTTAACATTAGCAATTTTTTTTTGAAATTTACTTGATCATTCAATTTTTTTTCAAATTACTGATAAACATTAATGTGCTGTATAAAATGTAGTTATGTTTAATCACCTCAATCTGTTAGCATACATCCTAATCATATTTGCATTTTATTAGACTTAAACACAGTCTTTCTTTTATCATCTACAGATCTTTGTTTTTCATCTGATTACTGGACTTACCTTAAATTTCCCTATTCACCTTCTTTGAATGGTTTTACTTTAGTTGGAAGTTGAATTCATTAATTTTTAGACCTGTTTTCTTAGTATTCAATATATTTAAGGCTTTGGATTCTCCAACATTGCTTTGATCCCATTCACTGGGTTCTGACAGGGCACCTTTGGTTGTACAAGTGATGCTCTGCAGGGTAATGTACCATCTGGGTGCATGCTATTCACATCTCAGGTGGTAACTTATATGAGAGTGTGTGAGGAAACACAGCTTTGGTTTCCCAGCAGAGTCCTGGAGAAGAGGAAAGCTTCCTCCTAAATAAACCCACAAGAACACAAATAGCTGGTGATGGGCACACAGACCTACCTACAGCCACATCTTGTCCTTACTGCTTTCTGGGTATCTCATGGGGTTTCTTTCCCAGTCAACTTATTTCTCAGAGCCCTGGATTCTCACCCTTGGCTTCCCTGGGAAGAGACTGATCAAACAGGAGTGTGCTCCTGTGCTATACAGGAGTGTGCTAAACAACTTCCCCAGGTTCACAACCAGGGCTCAGGACACTGATTCTCAAAGTTTATATTGTTTATTGTTTTTATTCTTAAAGAATAGCTCTTTGGGTGAATTTAAGCGGGAAGCTACTCATTGAATCCTAGAATCAGGGCCTCTCTGACACCTTCCATAGTCCTTTTTCTCTTATTTCCTTTTCAGGCTGACACTGTTCATGGTCACCTAACACTGCAGAAATGGGGAGACCCCTTCAGTTTTGCTCTTCCCAAGTTCAGTAATATATTAACATTGTGTGACATATAATAATGTCAAAAACATTGCTTTCAGGAACGAGCACCTTTTCTTATTTTGCATAAAGGCATTTTTGGGCCAGTAGCATCCCTAGATTTTTTAATATAAATTAGTTCAAACAGCCTATAATTTCTATAATTTCAGCTTTGAAATTTTATAGATGAAAACCATTACATAAAACGATTATGTGTTCTTGTTGCCATTCTAGTATGTATTTTTAGTTTTAGAGGTTTTTTTGTTTTATTATTACACATTTCCTTTTTTGTGAATGTCTTGGGCTTTTAAAAAACATGTACTCTCTATGGAGTAACAGGTGAATGGCTATGTACATATGTACACTGATTATAGTTCCTTGGCTACTGTAAAGAAGGAATCAGAGATGGGTATGAGGCCAAGAAGTATCTATATTTCCTTTTGAATATATGGGAGGCTTGCTTCCTGGGTTTGAGTTCATTTGCTGAAGAGATCAAACATCACCTAGGGGAAATGCTTCATTTCTCCAACAAGACCCCGCACTCTGGCAGTTTCCTCTGGCAAAATCTTCAGTCATCTCTCCTCGGGCTTCAGTCTTAGAACAAATACTGGGGTCAACGACCCTGAGGACTAGAAACTACAGTAGTTGTGACAGAATAATTTAATAACTGTACTGAAGACCTACATTCCATTCCTTTTTCCCAATTTGTTAGCACCTGATAGTATAGATATTCAAAAATTCTTCTGTGGAATCTGGATTTTCTGTTGTCCTGATTTTCACCTGTATATCTTTGAAAGATGCCCAATATTTTTATACTTTTATATTGATCTGATTTCACCTGCTTTGTGTCTTAGATTAATTTCTCATTGTTTTGTTCCATTAATGACACATTTCCTGATTTGCCTCATACTCTGTAAATAGTTCTATTTTATATCCTTTCAGTTGTTTCAGTTGGATTTGGTGAAGGAAGATAAGAAAACATACTCATTTACACATCATGAACTAGATTTCTGTTCTTCGTTTGTAAGACATTTTAATGGAAGAGAAATTATTATAATTATACATAAAATGATGTATGTTGAACTATGATTATGCAAGTTATTCTGACAGTCATCAAAGGAATTTATGACAGACTTAAAGGTACTAACAATAGAAACATAGCTGTTAAAATTAATTTCAAATCTTTGATCATCAGCAATAGAACACACAGGGTGAAAGACCTATCTACAGGGTCAGTAGGGTGAATAACTGTGTGGCAGAGTAATGCACTCAGACTCTGGTGTGAAAATTACTCCATGCTTGGTTTTTCCATTTCCACTGAACCAAACTCATCAGTTACATACGTAAAGCTACATTCTCACTCACTGACAGTCCTTAACTTTTTGTTCTGTTTTTATTTATATTTTTGTTCATTGGTTGATTAGATGGTTCTTTGCTTATTGACCCATAGGAATGTTTAAAAGGATTTTGTTAGTGTGTGTAATTCACTGCTCAAATGAGACATTTTGTGGTCATTGTGTAGCCATTCTGAAGACAATGGTCACAAACACCTCTGCTTTCAAAGGTATATAATCATCAGGGGATGAGTATAGTGGTAGAAGTAACATCTTGTATAGGGAAGGCTATTAGTATGGACACTAAGGGTCAAGGGATTTCTCAGATGAGACAATGGACCTGGTAGTGTAAGGACTTCTGTTACCAGGCTACATGGAGGATGACAGTCACTTCTCAGCTGTGCATTGAGTTGTTGAAGAGCATCAACCACAACCCGAGCCATCTTTTCCAGACATCCATGAAGCCCATAGGACTGATGTGAAATACCTCTAAACTTTTAACCTTGGAGGATTCCAGAGCTCTCAGGTCTTACATCTCTTCTCTTTTCTGTCTATAATTGTCCTTTTGATGATCTCTAGCCTTGTGACTTTAAATATTAGGTAGGTGCTGATCACTCCCAAATATATACCTCAAACCCTAGCCTTTCCTCTGAAATCCAAAGTGTATATCCAAATTCCTACTCGGTATCTCTCCTTGTATGCTTAACAGGCATCACAAACTCATCTGATCTGATCTTTCCCCAAAACTTGCTCTATCCATATTGCTGCTCATTAGTTGAAGACTCCATTTTTTAATTTATTCTAACCTAACACCTTGAAGTCATCCTTGATTCTCTGTTTATCTGTCATTCTCATCCAGTTTATATGCAAATCTTGCTCCCTGTAGCACCTAAAATCATGCCACTCTTTCAGTGATATTGTTTCTTGCTTTACAGTTTACTTTTGCATGTTAATAAAGCCACACATTTATTTAGTGTTTTTGTCTAAGTCATGTGTGTTTGTGTGCGTGCGTTTGTATATGTATAGTTTCTACTTTTTGGTATTCTATTTGGAGAATGGTTCTTGTGCGTTCTAATTCAAGCTTCATTTGCTTTTTTTGTTTTTATTTTTAGTTTTTTGATCATCATTTTAAAAATTATTTGATTGACATTTATTTATGTTTAATATAATTTCTTCTATCTGCCCAGTTACTCTTTGTTTTCTTTGTGCCTCTTCTGGTTTTGTTCTTTCTTATTTATTGTCTTAAGTATTTTGTTGAGATATTTACTTTTAACTTGTTATTAATGTTTATTAATATTTTCTCAGTGCTTGCCTTAGTGATTAGAATGGATACCCTACTTGTAGTCAACCTTAAATATGTACTTTTACTACTTCTAAGAAAATGCAAGATTTTACACAACCTCTACTTACCACATACCATATTTTTCTATTGTCTTGATATATTTTAATTATGCATATATTTTAATCACTTAAATTTATGGTTTTAAAATTGTATATTCCTTAATATTTACTGACATAACATTTTCTGTTACTTTTCCTTCCTTCTTGTGTTGGTGTAATTCATTTAACATTATTTACCTTGCTTTTCTTTAGCATTTCTTTTAGTCCAGGCCTCTGTCAGAAAAATGTCAGTTTTCATTTGCTAAATTTAAAAAAAACAATTTCACTGTCTACAGAATTCTAGGATGACAATTATTTTATTTCAGCACAAAAAGGTGTCTTTTTTTGTTTTCATGCTTACATGGTTTCTTTTGAGAAATCAAAAGTTAGTTTCAACTGTTTCTTTACTAAGAAAGTGTATTTTTTTCATATGGCAGTTATTAATATTTTTTGTCTTTTATTTTCAGCAGTTTGCTAGGTTATATTTAGAGTGTTTTTTGTTGTACTTATCAAGCTTGGGCTTCATAGGGCCTTTTGAATGTGTAGATTGATCTTTTTCAACAGTTTTAGAAAATTCTCTGCTCAGGTCTATTCTTTTATAACAAATTACATATACACTATACTTTTCCATCATGCTCCATTATGGTTTGACACATCTTTCTGTATTTATAAAGATGTTTCCCTATTTATGCTTTACTCCAGGTATTTTGTACTGATATAACTTCCACTTTACCAATTCTCCATTGTATGTACTCTGCTCTTTAATCCCATCTCTATAATACTTAAGCTTAGTTATTTTATTTTTCACTTCTAGGATGTCCTTTTCTAATATATTCACGTTCTCTGGGGAAATTCTCTATTTTTAGTCTCCTTTCCTTAATATATTAATCAGAGTTATTATCATAATGATCATGTTTGACACCTTTCATTGTCAGTATCAATTATGATTCAGTTTATACTGCCTGTTTTTCAATTTGGTTTTATATTATTTGATGCTGCTTCCTAGTCAAAATTCCAAACCTGTCATCGTGTGTGATTGCTGTCACAGGCTCTGGATATTCCTACAGAGAAGATGTAATAATTCCATCACATCACAGAGCCATGTGCTCTAAGATTCAGCTTTCTATCAGTCTCCCATGCCCCTGCCACAAATAAGACAACAAGGTCTTAGAATATGGCTCATTTCATTGCACTTGCTTTTACTCTGAGATCTTGACACACTATGTCATGGTTGATTAGGTGATTTCCAATGTTTTAAATTGTTCTTTTTGTGTTTTATGCATTCTGCATAGTTGTCTTAGGTGTGAAATTAAGTTTAAAAAATAACATTATAGGGGCTTCCCTGGTGGCGCAGTGGTTGGGAATCTGCCTGCTAATGCAGGGGACACGGGTTCGCGCCCTGGACTGGGAGGATCCCGCATGCCGCGGAGCAGCTAGGCCCGTGAGCCACAACTACTGAGCCTGCGCGTCTGGAGCCTGTGCTCCGCAGGAAGAGAGGCCACAATGGTGAGAGGTCCGTGCACCACGATGAAGAGTGGCCCCCGCTTGCCGCAACTACAGAAAGCCCTGGCACAGAAACGAAGACCCGACATAGCAATCAATCAATCAATCAATCAATAAATCTTTAAAAAAACAATAATAATAACATTATAAAGCTGCTACCCAGCCACCTTTTCATACACAAAAGTTGAAGTCACACTGTATCTGAATGTTTTCCTGATCTCATTCTCATTTTATTTTAATCACCTTTGTATTCTGAAGAACATCTACTTGTCAAAGAGTTCTCATACATTTATTAATCTCGAAACCATTGTATATTCTCAAACATGAGGACACTTTTTAGAAACGTATCTCTTTCTCATTTTATGTATCATGTTTGTCAGTATAATACCTAGAAACTTATTTTAATGATTAAGACCTTGGGATCTTGAGTCAATTCAAAACAGTGCATGCAACTGGTCATACAATGTGGGTTATAAAATCACTCTACAAATAATTATACCTACATTCTTGGTTCATTGGAGGAGTATGAGATAATGTGCATAAATCCCTTGGTATTTTCCCTCAGATATAATATGTCTCAATAAATAGTAGCTAACATCATTTTCATGTTGATAATGATTGTGTTAATAATCATTATTATTGTAAATAATCTTTGACTCAGTGAAAACTTTATCCTTTGAGAATACTTACCCTGCATGAGCCTCAATTTTACTTATTTGTAAAATAGGAATAGTAATACAACTATACTTGGAACTTAGTGTGTCATTGACCATTTAATTTTTTACTCCTTCTTCTGGTTATATTACTCATTTCCTTAAGCAATAAATGCACTTTGTGTCCAAACATACATCACTTCACAAAGAAACAGGAGCATTATAACTATTTACTTAGAATTTTACAAATAGTAAATCTATCAAAAGTGTGTATTTAAATTTCTGCATTTTATTAAAAATTTACCGTATCAAGTATGCTCATTCAAAATCAAGTTATTTACTACTTCTTTAAAATTTAAAAGCATATCTAATATGTAATAGATACCTAAATAGAGAAAAGCATGATACAGTGTGTTCTGTGCTAAGGATTGGTAGAAGATCAGGTGTTTAATTCAAAGCTGATAATCACAGGTAAGCCTGGATGCTTATCTGAGATATATCAGAACTCTTCAGGTTTTATGATCACGTTGACAGCCACTTCCCGCCCCTGACATTTTGCTATTTCAGGAGAAGTCGCAGAATGTAATTTCTTAGAGCCAGGTAAACCTGAAGAGGCAAAGTTCCAAAAAATGAAATTTATGAAATAAATCTATTTGAATAAAATATTAATCAAGGGATCTCCTTGAAGTAAAATATTTTGAAGAAGCAGATATAAATTGCTTTGACCTTTCATGTACCATACAGAACAAGCATTTGCATTTACAACAATAAAATGCCTCATCCATATTTGACAGAATAGCTTGAAAATGAAAAGAAACTTCAATTAAAGATCTAAATCCTGAATGCTGATTCTAGGTTAATGTTAATAGACATTTTGCATTACATGTTTTTTATTAATCTAAAGGAGTAGACAGATTTCTAACACACAGTCAATAACAGGAGGCAAAAATGACACTACCTGCTATTCAACTATTGAAGTTATAAAAATGAGGCTTTGTTTTTGTTTTGTTTTGTTTTGAAGGAAAGAGGATGTACAGTAGAAAAACTGAGGTGGTAGAGAAGGAGGAAGGGAGGACATCAGAAACAACTTTTTATAGTTTTGTAGCTTTTCCCAGGCTGGTCTTTGCCCCACATTTTTACCTCACTTTTCTAATAATTCATAGGTGTACTGTTGTTGTCGATGTGAACCCTGAATTTCCGGAGGAAAATGATGACGCGAGAGAAGTTAGTGGGAGTGGACTAGTGGCCAAACATAAATGTGGCTTTTGCATTTCATTTTCCTACCAGTGTTTTCTACTTAATTTTTGCCCACATTTCAGTTTGGATGAAATCATTTGTTGTCCTTACATCCAGTAGATAGATTTCTTTTTTGAGAAAAAAAAAGAGCTTTATATTTTATGTAATTTTTTATAGAGATATAAAAGCATTTTCAATTGTGTAAGTTTAAGGTGTACAATATGTTGATTTGACATATTTATATATTACAATATGATTATCACCATAGCGTTAGCTAACACTTCTATAATATCACATAATGACCATTTCTTTTTTGTAGTGAGAACATTTAAGATCTAGTCTCTTAGCAGTATTGAAGTATATAATACAGTATTGTTGACTACAATCTCAAAGTTATCATTAGATCCCCAGAACTTATTCACCTTCTAGCTGCAAGTTTGTACCATTTTAATAACATCTTCCCAATTCCCCATACCCCAGCCCCTGGTAACCAGCATTCCACTCTCTTTTACAATGAATTTGGCTTTTTAAAATTTCATATATAAAAGATACAGCACTGTATCTGTCTGACCTATCTCACTTAGCATAATGCCCTCAAGATCCATGCATTTTGTTGCAAATGGCAGGATTTACTTCTCTTTATGGCTGAATAATACTCCCTGTCTTCTTTCTCCATTCATCAGCTGACACTTAGGTTGCTTCCATATCTTGGTTATCGTGAATACTTATGCATAAATATGGAGTGCAGATATCTTATTGATAACCTCTTTTCACTTCCTTTGGATGTATACCCAGAAGTGGAATTACTGGGTCACAGTGTATTTCTATTCTTACTTCCTTGAGAAATCTCCATACTGTTTTCCATAGTGGCTAAAGCAATTTACAGTCCTACCAACAATACATAAGGGATTCCTCTTCTCCACAAAAGTCTTCTTGATGATTGCATTCTAATAAGTCAGAGGTGATACCTTACTGTGGCTTTGATTTTCATTTCCCTGATGACTACATGCTTTTCATGTACTTCTTGTCTATTTGAACAGCTTCTTTGGAATAAATGTATATTCAGTTTTTGGGCCCAATTTTAAATTGGGTTGTTTGATTTCTTTGCTATTGAGTTGTATGAGTTCTTTGTATATTTTGGAAGTTGACTCCTTATCATATATATCATTTGCAAATATTTTCTCTTATACCTTAGGCTTCTTGTTCATTTTGTTGATGGCTTCTTTTGCTGTGCAGATGCTTTTAAATTTGATGCAGTCTCACTTGATATGTTTTCTCTTGTTGCTTGTGCCTTTGATGTCATATGCAAAAAGCTATTGTCAAGACCACCGTTAAAGAGGTTTTTTCCCTGTTTTCTTCTAAGAGTTTTACAGTTTCAAGTCTTTAATTCATTTCAATTTGATTTTTGTGAGTGTGAGAAGGTGGTCTAGTTTCATTTTTCTGCATTTTCTGTGGTTATCCACCTTTCCCAATGCTCCTTATTAAAGAGAATACCCCTTCCCCATTATATACTCTTGCATCCTTTGTTGTAAATTAATTGACCATATATGTATGAGTTTATTTCTGGGCTGTATTCTGTTCCATTGAGCTATGTCTGTGCTTTTATGCCAATACAATGCTGCTTTGATTATAATAGCTTTGTAATATACTTTAAACTCAGGGATTGTGATGCCTCCAGCTTTGTCCTTCTTTCTCAAGATGACTTTGGCTTTTCAAGGTCTTTTGTGGTTCCATACAAATTTTAGGATTGTTTTTTCTATTTCTGTAAAAAAAAAAATGTCTTTGAGGTTTTCATAGGAATTGCATTGAATGGACATTTAAACAATATTAATTCTTCCAATCCATGAGCATGGAAAAAATCTTTCCATTTATTTGAGGCATCTTCAATTTCTTTCATCAGTATCTTATAGTTTTCAATGCTCAGTTCCTTTACCTCCTGAGTTAAATTTATTCCCAGGTATTTATTCTTTTTGATGCAATTATAAACAAATAGTTTTCTAAATTTCTGTTTCTGACAGTTTGTTATTATTGTATGGAAATGTAACTAATTTGTGTATTGAATTGTCTCCTGCAACTCTACTGAATTTCTTTATTAGTTCTAGTGGTTTTTCGATGGAGTCTACAGGGTTTTCTACATAAATATCATGTCATCTGCAATTAGAGACATGTGCTCTCTCCCCTGTGGAAGAGGTGGCAGCCAGCTAGTTCAGCCGTATATTCTGTCACCTTGGGGGTGATGCAGTGCTTGCAAAGTTCCTCTTACCCTCTCCAATGTATAAAATCTCTGTTTGTTTGTTTTGGGGGGACTTTTTTTTTTTTTTTTTTTTGCTCCAATGAAGTTCTGGAATGTCTCCTCAGGAAACCTGGAATTCTACAAAGGCTTTCTTGTCTGTGGGTGTCTTCCCAAGTCAGTGATCTCCAGGTACCTCAATTGTGGTAGAGAGGGGCTGAGACCAGTTCACAGGCTCTTGCTGGTTCCACGGCCCATACTAAAGTCTATCTGCATATTAGCTGATGCACAGGTGGGTGAGACTCCTCTGGGGTCCCTTAGCATATGGTGCTAGATTCCACAACTTCCACAGAG
Source organism: Balaenoptera ricei (assembly GCF_028023285.1). Lineage (NCBI taxonomy): Eukaryota > Metazoa > Chordata > Mammalia > Artiodactyla > Balaenopteridae > Balaenoptera > Balaenoptera ricei. The sequence continues at coordinate 186,640,919 of NC_082639.1, forward strand.
ACTCTTTTATCCATGATGGATGCCAAATTTTAGTTGCTAAAAGCAGGGGTAAGAAGGAGGGTAGTCTTATGTTGCCATGATGTTGATGTCACTCCAAGAGGACATTTTGACATGATAATTTTATATATAATTATAACTGTCAGTTAGTACTCAAAGAAAACATTTTTGCTATTTTAAGTAATATGCATCTATGAAAAATATATAATACCACAGTTAAAACTCCACTGCTTGTCAGACCTCTGAGTTTAGTATCTGTGTGGATCACATTGAAAGAAAGAAATTAACACAAAAAAATCAGATGAAAAAGAAAAATGAACATCCCTTCTCTCCCAGCTTTTAAAACTTAATTTAAAAACAAAATATGAAGTCAGAAAATGTCCTAACTACTTGGATATGTGGGTTTGAAATAGCTTAAAAAGTTGGGCATAATGACTTTGGGCCTATTTTGATTATTTTGAAAAAAAAGAGCAACTCAAAGAATTTAAGATCTTAACATTGTATCAATTTTATACTCAAGCAAATGAATTTTCAAACAAAGTTTTATGTTATCAGGTTGATTTTTGTTTGGTTTTAACATATAAAATTATTTTTCCCAATGTACTGAATTTCCCTTGAAGATATATTTTTCCTGCATATCACTGCCTTATTAATAAATAGAAATGGAACATCAGCTTAAATAGACCTTATAATGGTTGGCTATTATTATAGAAATTCATAATAACTGGCAGCAGACTTAGCCACTTTCCTGAAAACATGTTTAATGTTAAAAGTAAATTGTAGAATCTGAGAGGAAGAAACAAACAAACAAACAAAAAACCTCCATTGATACATGCCAATGGAAAACCTGGTAAAGATGGTATCAATAATAAAACTGATAGTAAATGTAAACTTAATACAATTAAAATTTACTTATTTATGCTTAAAGCCTCATCCTATATATCTAGATAGCTCTACATTTAGGGAGATTGTGGATTATAGGTATAGTGAATAACATTTGCAAATTAGGTAGAACGATATTCCTTTTTATTGATTCTAATATGACCCAGTGTTTGAGTGTGTGTATATGTGTGTGTGTGTGTTTATATGGTGTTCATGCATATATTAAATGGGTGTGTGAAGTTGAGTGCAATGCCTTAGCTTTATCACATGAGAACAATCTAAATAATATTAAGAGTCAACTCAGGACTAAGCTTGGACTTTTTTGAAAATTTGAAATCATTGTAAATGACCCAGGTAGAAATACCAATATATGGATTAAAAAAAAAATTATTGCCTCACAGAACCATTAAAACTTACATAGGCTCCCCGAAGTTATCCATTGTTAAGTACATAAAATTTAGCCATTTTTATTCTAGTCTTTCAATGTAGTGTTCTTAATAAGATTAACATTTCCCTAGTGGCTTTCTTGGTGAATGAATAAATGGGAAACTCATTGTCCCACTGCCCTTTGCTTTGCCTATTTGGTGATGTCACAGTAAGGATTACATACTCACTATTTGCTTATTTATCTGATATTTACTTTTATCCTAAGCATCTTCTATTTAAAATAGTAATTACTTTAAACATTGAGCAGAAGGATCCAACAAGATATCCTAGGATAAGAAACAGGGATTTTTCCAACCTTTCTCATGTAATGCATTCAGCGTCCTACACTCAGTACCCCTAATTAGAAAATAAAATTTGTTGTATTATGTCTAGAGTACTATTATGTGCTATTTTTGTTATCTCTAAAAAATTTATGCAAACCTGCATCTTAAATTCGTATCATAGGAAAGATTGTTAGAGCTGCCAAGAATGTAGTCTATAGTGTTCAGAGAGAAGTTACAATGCCCTAGAAATTCATGGTTCTGAGAAAAGGCACTGACCTAAACTCTATGTAGGATATCACCAGAAAGCTATTTATCCTTCTCCAGTTACCATGACGGGGAAGAATCTATAGGAGTTAAAGAATGGTTCATTTCTGAGATTCATTTTAGAAGTTGAGTGGCAAAAATGATGGTTTTTCACAGTGATTTGGCTCTGTCCAAGGCTTGTTCTAACATTTCATAATTTTGTTCCATTGTTACATCATGGGCAGCTTTGCAATTATAAATTAATTTTTGTCAATGTAAACCTATTAGATAACAAAAATTTAAAAGATATGTAACACAACAATAATAATACAAATCTGTTTTATGATTTTCCCAAATATACTAAAGAAACTGTCATTATTTAAGCTTTGTAATTAAAGGAAAGTCAATATGAATATTGCATATTTTGTTTTCCTTTTAACTCTAAAAAATTATTAATTTCTTGTTTGGAGTTCGCAGAAGGAACTCCAAAGGAGAATACAAAATTATTATATTTTGTTTCTATTGCTGTTTTTGTTTGGTCTCATTTTTGTGTTTGGTTTTTGGTTTTTCAGTAATATAGATTTCAATCTTCTTCCAATAACAGAGTTAATTGCTCATGAAAATAAAGAAATCTGTATATCTTTAACTGCAGTTTTCCCAACTTAAAAGTTAAACACTTAAATGAACATGCCTTATTTAAAGTAATATTTTTCATTTTGATAGGATACATCAAAAAAAGATAAGTCAGAAGATTCAGGGGCAATGCTAAGCACCCTCAATATTCTCTGAAACTAAATAATAAACATTTTAATGAATATTAGGAAAAATTTTGCCAATTATTATTTAGATAGCATTCATTTTCAAATATTTGGAAACGAAATACTATTTTTATTATGGTACTTCTTCCTGAATTTTTTTCTCATGCACCCAAAGAGAACTTAATTTTTTCATCTTTCCTGTTGTAGAGAAGAAAGATTCCATTTCCGAGAGGAAATAGAATGTCAAGCCATCCTTTTCCCATGTCTTAGGCCCAATGCATAATGGTTCATTTCCAGGAATTTAAAAATATCACACATCCATACACATATAATCACTGAGACATGTAAGAATCAGGAGACAGAGTTATTCCACCTAATATTTAAAAAATATTTTACAATTTGTACAATCTCCCCCAAATATTGAACTGCTCAGATGTAAAAGATAAGTCTGTAAAGATTAAGAAAATTTTAATTTTATTAGTTGATATTTGGTATCTTTTTTTGGTATGTCTTTAATTTCCTATCATAAAGAGTACAAAAGAGGAACTACTAAACTTTTAAAATAACAATGCATTTTTACCACCTCCACTCTAAGGCAAAATTATGGCTAATTTTCTCCCTGACCTTAAAAAGAAAATTGTCTATTTATTACACTTTCTGTAACTCTTATTATTTTTTTCCCTCCATTTAACCCTTGGGAACTAAACAGGAGTAAGACACCTATAACTTAACATGTTCACAATACAAACTTACATATATTACTATATTTGTCTTTTTTCCTCAAAGAGGTGTTAGCATTTTACTCTGAAAACATCTTGATTGTTGATACATGTTTACTCTTATCAGTTAATAATTAAAAATGAAAACATTTATATGGTTGATGATTTACAATTTTCAAAACCCCTCCACAGATATTATTTTTAGGCTTTAATTTTGTTACTGGAAAAATACACATGAGTTTTTCTCTTTAGAATATGGTAGCCAAATAGAATCTAAGGAACAAGTGAAGCAGATAAAGGATATCATATGAAGAAGGTGATTTATAAGCTTAGAATTTCATGTAGAGAGCTAAGAGTTCTCAGTACTGATATTTCTTTAGAAGCTTTACCCCATAACAGAGATCTGCATGATTTTTTTCTATATTAAGGCTATAATATATTCTGAATAACATGCTGCTGCAAGTAATTTACTATAGGGTGGCAAATATTTGATTTGCAAAATAGAGTGACAAAAAAATGCAATTTATGTCTCTTTCTATTGTCATTTACCAAAATGTGGATTATCTTTACATTTTTAAAAATTGTATTTTCAAATCACTCATAATTAAAGCACCAATCAAGTTCTGTCCCCACCAAATTGAGTCCTATTGCAAACTCAGAATTTTAAAAGATTTAATGTAAAAATAAGTCAGCAGCCTAGAGGCCAGACTGTTCACTATAAATCTTTTAGAAAATGTGTTCCTCAACCTGTAAGCTCTCATCTGTTTCCCTGATGAGTTTATGTCTGAATTTCTGGAACTCTCAGTGGTACATAAACAGGTATTTAGGATTTAAGATATTCATAAGATATTAAACATAACTATAGTAAAATTTCTATAAATGCATTAACAAAATGATTAAAATATTTGTGAGTACAATATCTAAGACATAAAAAATATTTTCTTAGATTATGTTTCTGTTTGAAAAAAACTTTTAAGTATATGTTCACTTCACATAATTGAATAAAAATGTATTCAATCAGTAATAGACCATAATGTAGACTATTTGATCTGTTTTATGTGGAAAAATATTGAGAAATTATTATTTTTTGCCTGGATGGGCTGAAGGACTAGATCTTCGGTATTAAGACACAAAGACTATTACTACAGTATTAGGCACTGTACCCTAATCACTTTCTTGCTTGTTGTCCTTGAAAATTACCCACAAGATGATACCAAGTGGCCTTCTCAGTAAAAAAGAGAAAATACATCACTCAGTTTTCTCAAAGTTTTCTATAGTTGTGAAAGTTATATTTAAGTTTAATCATGAGGATTAACTGATTGCTACATGGGAAGTTTCACTAAAAAGTAATCCTGAGACTCCAGAAAAGAAAGTCCTATATCTGGAGTGTGATGAGGTGACAGAACCGAGCTTCTCCCTCATAACCAACCTGCTAAGTCAATGTTCCACGTGCATTTTGTTCTGCTTTGTTTTTACATCCTGAGTAAAGACCGTAATTCAATAGCAATAAAAATATTATTAACTAAATATTTTCAAAAATGTATATAACTAATGAAGAGTCTGATTTTTATACAGAGCAAATAAATAATTTCAGAGGAAGATTAACAGGCCAGATCTTCTGAAAAAGTACTAATTTCCAGCTCCATTAGTTTTGTTGCACCAGCTTTTGTGACCACCTGCCAGCTGTGATTCATGCTGAACCATAATAAGCTGAAGAATTCAAACCACACACACACACACACACACACACACACACACACACGCACACACAAAATCAAATGACTATAGAGAAAAACTAATTCAAAAAAATTTAAAGGTTAGGTTTGGGTGAAGAGTGGAAATATTATAACATTTTATTTAGGGGAAATATATTTATATCTTTGAAGAAGGAATGGGAGACTTTGGGGCTTAAGGAATGTCTTCGAAACATTCAATCAAGAAGGTACACTGAGCAGACAAGATAATCTCTGCCACCCTTCTCAAAAACCAGAACTTCTAAGTTATAATGATTAAAAGTAGTCAAGGAGGAATCTCCAGCTACTAAATTTAGAAAGGAACCTGAATCTGTACTTTGCCTCTCTTTGCTTTTACTCTCTCTCCTAGAACAGTGACATGTATAGAGCAGGCAAGTAATAAATATTTGTGGATAAGTAAATTAATGAAGATACCCTGTTTTCCCATTGGTAAAATGGGGGTAGAGTTGGGAAACAGAACTAAATAGAACCTCAAGTTTTTTTTCTGCTCTGTATTCTTAAAAATTCTGTATTGTGTATTACACAATTTCCATAGCTATAAATAAAGTATGTTTATCAATTTGTTAGTATCTAAGTGCCTACCTTAAGATTTAACATAAAGTTTGATGAAAGTGGGTATTTAATTATATCCTACTGAAGTTATTATTCTCTTGACTTATGTCCCTTACAAAATCTTAAACAAAGCCCATCAACCTTCAAGAAAGGAGGACTTTTATCCTCATTCCACCCTTTGAATCTTAATGCTTGGTCATATTCCAGCATTAATTGCTTTATCTCCAAACTAATGAGCTAATTTGCATTTCTTACACAGAGTACTTGCTGTCTAAACATCCATATGAATCTGAAATTTAGTCAGTCATCCATATATGTAGCCTCATGCTTCCAAACATCTGGCTATTTAGAAACTGCAGGATGTTTGAAATAGCATTTTATCATTCATGTGGAGTATTGTTCATAAACTTTTGAGGTCAAAGGACTGTTTGGCAGTAGATGATAGCTATCAGCCTACTCACTGGGGCAACTGCTTGTTCACACACTCACAAGATTTTGCATGTAGTTTTGGAGACTTAGATCATTTGAAGCCTGTCCATAATCTCAAGGCTAATTATCCCATATCTTGACGGTTACTGTTTTGTAGTCAGTATTTTATGATGAATTATATTGACATTAGAAACATTTTATCTCCATATTGTCTTTAAGCCAATCTTTGCAAGTATTTACAAACTGTTACATATTTAAGAATATCTTTGTGAAATTGTTTGTTTAATATCACCTCCTCCATTAGTGTACTCCCTGAGGTCAGCTACTCTTAAATTGTTCATCAATTTACCATCAGCACCTAAGACGTTTTCTAGTCCCACAGAGAATGGTTGTTGAATTAACCAAGTATTTACAAGTGAGTCAAATTTTTTATGGTTGAAAATATTAGAAAACATTTCTACTACAGGAAGAAATTTTCTTTTCCTCTGTCTCTGCCTGTCTGTCTGTCTCTCCTTATTTTTTTTAAATCCACATTTCCAAACTAGGCCATTAGCTATCCCAGGAGAAAGGCGGAATCATTCAAATCTCTTTGAGACTGCGAAGAAGAAACAAATGTATAGGTTTTAGAGGGTATAAATTTTCCCTAAGAAGTTGAGATTTAGTAATTCACATGCATCAGCTGCATCTTCTCCATGTATTAGATTAACTTCACCTACATAGACATCATCTACTTAGGTTACCAAGGTGACAGAAAAGCATCCTAATCCAAATCCAGATAATTTAAGTATTTCTGAGCATTGAAACAATGTATCACGTCTTCCTTCTTGATGTATTTCCTTCAGTAGGTTTTCTGGATCTCACATCTTATCTCACTGGTAGCTCCTTTGCTGCTCTCTCCTCTTATCCACTGCATCAGCACTCAGTTCTCTTTCTTTCTCTGCTCTTTATACTTACTCTTTGGGTAATCTCTTCCTGCCCAAGAGCTTTAAATAATTACTACATATGCAAACAAATCCAAAATGTGTATGTCTCTAACCCTCTTTCTCCCAAACCCATACATACATCTATATATAACAGAATACTTAAGATATCGAATGTAATATGTTAAATATTAAACTCCTGATATTCTCATCTTTCTTAATCTCATTCTTTCTTCCCAGTTGATGATAATATCACCAAGCCAAAAATATAAGATTCCTACAGGATTCTTTGTCTCATTCTTACCCCACACCTTAAACCCCATATTCAATCCATGGTGGAAATCCATGCTAACACCATGGTCCATACCCTACTCGAACAGCTGAAAAGAGCAGTTTCTGCTTTAGTACCCAAAATTTTCTCTTAATACTGAGGATGGAGTCATTCTTTTAAAAAATATTTATAAATAACATGATGCCATTCCATTTCTCTAATCCTGCATAACTGACTAAATGTCAAAAATCGTCACATGATCTGGCCTCCCACGCAGTGTCTGAAGTTTTTTTTCTTACTTTTTCCTTAGTTTATTCTACTTCAGTCACAATGGTCTCCTTGTTGTTTCTCAAAGATTCTGGGCATTCTTCTGAGTTAAGATCTTTATTTCATCTACTTGTAATCTACTTTTATCTCTTCTCTATCTCTCAAAGTTTTTGCACAAATCTTGCCTTCTCAACAGCTGCCCTACTTAAAAATCCCAAATATTTGTCAAAACACTCCTTATCCTCTTTACTTTATTCTTTTTTCCTCCTTTCTCCCCATAGCACCTTCACTTTCTAGCATACTAGATAATTTACTTACTTATAACATTTTAATTCAGTACCTAATATTCTTGCTTGAGTAGACCTTGAGAATATGTTCCTGACCTCTGATACACTACTTCAGAAAAATTTTGTCATCTGGGATGGTATCCAAGAAAGCAATTAAATCAACATGTACATAGTGTGTAGACATATCAAGCAGAATTAAAGGATAACTTGTTTTCATCGGAAAATAACGAAATTACTAAGTTATAAGGATAATCACAAAAATGCTTCTAGATTGAGTTGTAAAAAATAAAATAGGAAAAATAAAAAGAATATAGTGATTTTTTTAAAAAAAATGTATGCTAGACAGAAAATAAGACTAGGAGGATATGAAGTTTTTAATTACCATGTTAATTTTACCAAGCTAAACTGAGTATTGGAAAGAGGCTTGCAATTGTCTGTTTACATATAGTTATTCCCAAGATATACATATGCTTAAAGAAACAATTTTCCCACTAAATGATTGACTGCATTTGTTATACTGAAAAGGAAACTGCAGGAGTAATACATAACATAAAAAATGAAGAATTTTTAAAAAGACTATCAATCTAAGGGCAAAAGTACCTTTCTTTTTCTTTGAAATATGCCAAGGTAAAGTTGCCTAGTGAAAGAAATCGTTGGACAGTCAGCTGCTTGGTGACCATAATTATCCTATTTATTCTTAAATTACCCTTTACTGTAAAAACCTCCCAATAATTCCAAACAAAGGCCCTGTTTTCCACTAATAAATGGGTAGTAAAAGAAGAATAATAAAACACACATGTACACACACAAACACACACATAAGATTTTACTACCAATGATATTGGCTATTTATATTTAAAAAAATAAAAAAGATAAATTTTTAGATTTTAAAAATCTAAAAAAACAAAGACATTTAAAAAAAAGAATTAATTTAAAAAATCATGGTCTAGTTCATGGAGGAAACTTAAAAGTCTTACAAAGAAAACAAAACATCTGTTTTTAAAAGTAAAATTGCATGTTTGTTTAAAGAATTCTCACAAATATTTATTTAGTATAATAAAGAATGGAAAACATAGCATATTCCAAAGTAACATACTATTTTCATTAGGGTTTTATGCCAGCTTTGTCAGATCTTAAGGGATTTGTCTTTGTGAACCTGAAGGGATGATAAAATAGGTAAAAAGATTCTCCTTTTAAGATGCTCCACAAGTGGTCTGTGAGTGGAAGAGATAGTATACAGTCTCTTGACATTTCACTGATTGCCAATCTCTCTCCCTATTGCCAGTGTTCAGTGCACTCAGTGGAAAAGGTGGCTTCTGTTGTGGGTTAAATTGTGTCCTCTAAGGAGATATGTGGGAATCCTAACCCCTGGTTCTGTGAATGTACCTAATTTTTTTTTTTTGTCCTTGTTGGTTATCTATTTTATATATAGTAGTGTGTATATGTTAATCTCAAACTCCTAACTTATCTCTCCCGCTACCGTTCCCCTTTGGTAAGCATAAATTTGTTTTCTATGTCTCTGAGTCCATTTCTGTCTTGTAAGTATGTTAATTTGTATCCTTTTTTTCTTAGATTCCACATATAAGCTATATCACATGATATTTGTCTTTCCCTGTCTAGCTTTCCTCACTTGGTATGACTATCTCTAGGTCCATCCATGTTGCTACAAAAATGGCATTATTTCATTCTTTCTTATGGCTGAGTAATATTCCACTGTATCTATGTACCACATCTTCCTTATCGAGTCATCTGTAGATGGATAATTAGATTATTCCATGTCTTGGCTATTGTAAATAGCGCTGCAATGAACATTGGGTTACATGTATCTTTGAGAATTATAGTTTCCTCTGGATATATGCCCAGGAGTGGGGATGCAGGATCATATGGCAGCTTTTAGTTTTTTAAGGAACCTCCATACTGTTCTCCATAGTGCCTGTATCAATTTATATTCCCACCAACAGTGCAAGAGGGTTCCCTTTTCTCCACACACTCTCCAGCATTTAATGTTGGTAGATTTTTTGATGATGGCCATTCTCACTGGTGTGAGGTGATAACTCATTGTAGTTTTGATTTTCATTTCTCTAATAATTAGCAATGCTAAGCATCTTTTCATGTGCCTTTTGGCCATCTGTATGTCTCCTTTGGAGAAATGTCTTCTTAGATCTTCTGTCCATTTTTTGATTGGGTTGTTTGTTTTTTTGAAATTGAGTTGCATGAGCTGTTTGTAAATTTTGGAGACTAATCCCTTGACAGTCGCATCATTTGCAAATTTTTTTCCCATCTCTGTGTTGTCTTTTTATTTTGTTTATGTGTTTTTGTTGTTGTTGTTGTTGTGCAAAAGCTTTTAAGTTTAATTAGGTCCCATTTGATTATTTTTGTTTTTATTTCCATTACTCTAGGAGACAGATTGAAAAATATTTTGCTGCAATTTATGTCAAAGAGTGTTCTGCCTGTGTTTTCTTCTAAGAGTTTTACAGTATCAGGTTTTACATTTAGGTCTTTAATCCATTTTGAGAGTATTTTTGTGTATGGTATTAGAGAATTTTCTAATTTCATTCTTTTACATGTAGCTGTCCAGTTTTCCTGGCACCACTTATTGAAGAGACTGTCTTTTCTCCATTGTTGTGTCTTGCCTCCTTTGTTGCAGATTAATTGACCATATGTGTGTGTGTTTATTTCTTGGCTTTCTATCCTGTTCCACTGATCTATATTTCTGATTTTGTGTCAGTACTATACTGTTTTGATTACAATAGCTTTGTAGTATAGTCTGAAGTCAGGGAGCCTGATTCCCCCAGCTCCATTTTTCTTTCTCAAGATTGCTTTGGTTATTTGGGGTCTTTTGTGTTTCCACAGAAACTTAAAAATTTTTTTTGTTCTAGTTGTGTGAAAAATGCCATTGGTAATTTGATAGGAATTTCATTGAATCTGTGGATTGCCTTGGGTAGTATAGTCATTTTGACAATATTGATTCTTTCAATCCAAGAACACAGTATCTTTCCATTTGTTTGTGTCATGAATGTAACCTATTTGAAAATGATCTCTGCGAAATAAGTGAGATGTAAGTTAAGATGAGTTTATACAAACTAGGGTGAATCCTTAATCCAATATGACTGGTTTCTTCGTAAGAAGAGAAGAGACAAAGAAATAGATGGAAAACACAGGGAAGGAGTCCATCTAATAACAGAGGTAGAGCTTGGAGTGATGTCTGTACAAGCCAAGGAATAGCAAGGATTTCTGGCAACACCAAAATCCAAGAGAAAGACATGGAACTGATTGTCCCCTAGGTTATTACTGCTAAAGTTTAAGCTGTGTGTCAGTGGTAAAATATGTGTATATTTTGGCTCCATGAAGACACACTGGATCAGAACTATAGTTGTGCAGTTATGTACTGCACAAGGCACCACGTTTAACAGCCACCATTCACATCAGAGACATTACTGATTGTTTTATTTAGAATGATAATTTTCCAAATGAGTAAGTAAATGTCTTCAGGAATAGGTTCTTTTTGCTTGGTTTTTTTCCTTTAAAACATCTGTTTTAATTTTCATAAGATTTTCTATGAGCTAGCAATATCCTTCAGATACTTGATGTGCTTAGACCCCTACATAAAAATAACCATATAAATATTTCTGATATGAAAGTAGCTGATCCTTTCATATCTTCTCTAACTTCCATGATGTAAAAGTACTGTATCTGGATCTTTTGAATCCTTTCAACATTTAATTAGGGAAATTATGTAAGCTGTAAACTATGAGTATTTAGTTCTTTATGCCACAGGAGTTTTATGGTAAGGTAAACACAAAATAACTACAGTTTCATGATGCTGTGCAAGGGTAACATAATGTAAGAATAAAAAGACTTATGAGAATTTTGTAGAATAACATACAATTAGTAGAAAATGAGTTTTTGGTATTTTTCCAGGCATAATTATTTTCTTTGAACCGAATTATTTTCAAGAGAGCAAAATTTTAAAATGTAACAGTGAAAAGACTGAATACATTTTATTTTCTTAAGTTTTCTTAAAAATTGATATAGTATCATCTCTGGCTTATGTCTTAATGAAGACCTCATTTGTTAAATTTAAAAATTAAATGATTTTAATAATTTAGAAATAGTGCTCCTTGTTATGCCTTTCCTAATTCAAAAGTTAAATTTTCTTTAATAATAGTAACAGAGGTAGATGCTAGAGTTACTAGAGTTATTATTAAACAGTAAGTCTTAAATATCAAGGTTAAAGAACAGGAAAGTTTATTGGATATTGCAAACATCAGTCTATATAGTGAGAAAATAAATCAGTCTTACCAATATATAACCATAATCCCAATACATTTTGCACTTTGGGGAGGGGGTAAATTAAAATAAAACTAAAAGTCCTTCTTTATGTGACATTTGTTTTCTAAGCCAATTCAAATGTTCTTTATACTGGTTTATTTGACATTTTTTTGTTCTTCTGGATGTAATTAATTTGTAGGAATGCAGAGTACCTAGTGTTAAACATTTGGTGTTTATATGAGAAATTTTCTGCTCCATAATATGTTGAAAAATGAGTCATTTGCCTACTAGCACACTGGAAGTATAGTTATAATTTTTTTACTCAAAGCCCATGATTTAATTTGTATTCTGCTCACTATTTCCACAGACTCCTGAATAAATTTTGAGAACATGAGAAAATGGAAACAATCTCCCCTTCACAGAGTTAAAGATGGTTAAATTTCTTAAGTGAAATAACAAAGCTCATGAGTCTTTTTAAAAAGATCTGCTGAAAGGAGGAGTGCCAAACTGGTGGAAAGTTAAAACAAATGAATGGACAGCAAGTATAGCTATCTTGGGTAAAGGGAAAACATAAACATAGTGCATTTTGCACTAATGATCAGTGACTGAATGTTACATACATACTACATATTTTTTTTCAAAATCTATCATGCACACACAAAGACAATATTTTTCTTTCATAGTAAAAATAGTCAATGTTTGTTGAGAACTTAACTATACTTTTACATTTATGAAGTCAGTACTCTTCTTCCCCATAAGGCATAAGTGATTAAGTTGCCCAAGAGAAATTATGCTTAAGAGTGTATTTGTATGACAAACATTTTATAGTGTCACTTGTTATGCTATACTGCCTTTCAATTCCGCAGAATGGGGCCATGTTCCTCAAAATCAAAGTAACAGACATTGAAAGAAAATAGAATACATATAATAGGATCTCTATATGTTATCTTAGCAATGGCATTAAAGACTTTGATGTTTTTAAACACACTATTAGCATTAATAATAACTGAGTGCTAATTATTTGCTAGTATTAATTAAAATTTACTCCTTATGATCAGATTAAATAGTAGGATCTAGCAAATATACATATACCACTCAGGTTTCTGAATTAACAATTAGTCATACCAATTTCTAAAAATATCCTAGCGAATCAAGAAAAAAATAAAAGCACATTTCAAATTATTTTAGCTTTAAATAAATTCACTTAAAATTTTGAGAAATTTGTATAATGGCAAAATATATGCATATCTTTAAAGTTTTTAATGGCTTCTATTTGCAAAACTATCTTAGACTCAGCTGTGATTGTAGACCTAGCCTTAAGCCTGTAAGAAATGTTCTTACATGCATTTTCTTTATTTCTTTGCATACAAAATCCGTGATATTTATTGAGCAACAGTTTTGAAATGGACATTAAAGTAGGGGCTAGAGATCCAGCAGGAAATGAAAGATACCACTCTCATGGCAGAGAGTGAAGTCCAGAATGCACAAAACTTATAAGTAAAATATTCAACATCATTCATGGCAGTAAATACTATGGAAGAGGATAAAGCAGATAAGATAAGAAAGAGTGTGTGTATGCGTGCATGTGTATGTACATGTGTATGTGCAGGTATATGTGCGTGTGGTGTTGGAGTGGGTAGTTGGAATTTTAAATAGAATGGTGGGAAAAACCTTACCAAGAATACTATATTTTAATTTTTGCAAATATAGAATTTTGTATATTCAACACATGAAAAGTAGTTTTCCATGCTGCTTTATGTCTTTAAACCAAAAATATATTATTTGAGTCGTGGTCTAATATAATTTATTTATACTGTTTAATATTTTGAGAATTTAAGGAGATTTCCATGTTCTTACTATCAAAAATCACATTAGAATTGCATTGCCTATCCTTTTAAAGTAATGAGTCTATATTTTTTCTTTTAAATTTTTTAAATTTATTTTTTTTTATATAGCAGGTTCTTATTAGTTATCTATTTTATACATATTAGTGTATATATGTCAATCCCAATCTCCCAATTCATCCTACCACGACCCCCCACCCCCACTTCACCCCCTTGGTGTCCATACGTTGGTTCTCTACATCTGAGTCTCTATTTCTGCCTTGCAACCCAGTTCATCAGTACCATTTTTCTAGATTCCACATATATACAATATATGATGTTTGTTTTACTCTTTCTGACTTACTTCACTCTGTATGATAGTCTCTACGTCCATCCGTGTCTCTACAAATGACCCAATTTCATTCCTTTTTATGGCTAATATTCCATTGTATATATGTACCACATCTTTATCCATTCATCTGTCAATGGGTATTTAGGTTGCTTCCATGGCCTGGCTATTGCAAATAGTGCTGCAATGAATACTGGGGTGCATGTGTCTTTTTGAATTATGGTTTTCTCTGGGTATATGCCCCATAGTGGTATTGCTGGATCAATGGTTGCTCTATTTTTAGTTGTTTTTTTTTTTTTTTAAATAAATGAGCTTTTTTTAAACTTTAATTTACTTATTTATTTATTTATTTTTGGCTGTGTTGGGTCTTCGTTTCTGTGCGAGGGCTTTCTCTAGTTGTGGCAAGTGGGGAGCACTCTTCATCGCGGTGCGTGGGCCTCTCACTATCGCGGCCTCTCTTGTTGCAGAGCACAGGCTCCAGACGCGCAGGCTCAGTAATTGTGGCTCACGGGCCTAGTTGCTCTGCGGCATGTGGGATCTCCCCAGACCAGGGCTCGAACCCGTGTCCCCTGCATTAGCAGGCAGATTCTCAACCACTGGGCCAGCAGGGAAGCCCTCTATTTTTAGTTTTTTATGGAAACTCCATACTGTTCTCCATAATGGCTGTATCAGTTTACATTCCCACCAACGTGCAAAAGGGTTCCCTTTTCTCCACACCCTCTCCAGCATTTATTGTGCATTTTTTGATGATGGCCATTCTGACCAGTGTGAGATGATAACTCATTGTTTTGATTTGCATTTCTCTAATGATCAGTGATGTTGAGCATCTTTTCATGTGCCTTTTGGTCATCTGTATGTCTTCTTTGGAGAAATGTCTATTTAGGTCTTCTGCCCATTTATTGATTGGGTTGTTTGTTTTTTTAATATTGAGTTGCATGAGCTGTTTATATGTTTTGTAGTTTAATCCTTTGTCCATTGATTTGTTTGCAAATATTTTCTCCCATCCTGAGGGTTGTATTTTTGTCTTGGTTAGAGTTTCTTTGCTGTGCAAAAGCTTTTCAGTTTCATTAGATCCCATTTGTTTATTTTTGTTTTTATTTCCATTACTCTAGGAGGTGGGTCAAAAAAGATCTCTCTGTGATATATGTCAAAGAGTGTTTTTCTTATGTTTTCCTTTAAGAGTTTTACAGTGTCCAGTCTTACATTTAGGTCTGTAATCCATTTGGAGTTTATTTTTGTGTATGGTGTTAGGAAGTGTTCTAATTTCATTCTTTTACATGTAGCTGTCCAGTTTTCCCAGCACCACTTACTGAAGAGACTGTCTTTTCTCCATTGTATATCCTTGCCTCCTCTGTCACAGATTAGCTGACCATAGGTGTGTGGGTTTATCTCTGGGCTTTCTATCCTGTCCCATTGATCTCTATTTCTGTGTTTGTGCCAGTACCATATTGTCTTGATTACTATAGCTTTGTAGTATTGTCTGAAGTCAGGGAGTCTGATTCCTCCAGCTCTGTTTTTTTTCCCCTCAAGATTGCTTTGGCTATTTGGGGTCTTCTGTGTCTCCATACAAATATTAAGAATTTTTGTTCTAGTTCTGTAAAAAATACCATTGGTAATTTGATAGGGATTGCACTGAATCTGTAGTTTGCTTTGGGTAGTATAGTTATTTGCACAATATTGATTCTTCCAATCCAAGAACATGGTATATCTCTCCATCTGTTTGCATCATCTTTAATTTCTTTCATCAGTGTCTTATATAGTTTTCTGCATACAGGTCTTTTGTCTCCCTAGGTAGGTTTATTCCTAGGTATTTTATTCTTTATGTTGCAGTGGTAAATGGGAGTGTTTACTTAATTTCTCTATCAGATTTTTCATCATTAGTGTATAGGAATGAAAGAGATTTCTGTGCATTAGTTTTGTATCCTCAGCTCTACCAAATTCATGGATTAGCTCTAGTGGTTTTCTGGTGGCATCTTTAGGATTCTCTATGTATAGTATCATGTCATCTGCAAACAGTGACACTCTAATCTCAGAGTGTTGTGGTTGGAAAAGATACTTGATATGATTTAAATTTTCTTAAATTTACCAAGGCTGGATTCGTGACCCAAGATGTGATCTATCCTGGAGAATGTTCCCTGTGCACTTGAGAAGAAATTGTAATCTGCTCTTTTCGGATGGAATCTCCTATAAATATCAGGTAAATATGGTCTATTGTGCCATTTAAAGCTAGGGTGGCTCCTTTCCCATGTTAGGGAAGTTTTCGACTATAATCTCTTCAAATATTTTCTCAGGTCCTTTCCTTCTCTCTTCTCCTTCTGTGACCTCTATAATGCGAATGTTGTTGCATTTAATGTTGTCCCAGAGGTCTCTTAGGCTGTCTTCATTTCTTTTCATTCTTTTTTCTTTATTCTGTTCCACAGCAGTGAATTCCACCATTCTGTCTTCCAGGTCACTTATCCATTCTTCTGCCTCACTTATTCTGCTATTGATTCCTTCTAGTGTAGCTTTCATTTCAGTTATTGTATTGTTCATCTCTGTTTGTTTGTTCTTTAATTCTTCTAGGTCTTTGTAAAACATTTCTTGATCTTCTTGATCTTTGCCTCCATTCGTTTACCAAGGTGCTGGATCATCTTCACTATCATTATTTTGAATTATTTTTCTGGAAGGTTGCCTATCTTCACTTCATTAATTATTTTTCTGGGGTTTTATCTTGTTCCTTCAGCTGGTACATAGTTCTGTGCCTTTTTATTTTGTCTATATTTCTGTGAATGTGGTTTTCGTTCCACATGCTGCAGTACTGTAGTTCTTCTTGCTTCTGCTGTCTGCCCTCTGGTGGATGAGGCTATCTAAGAGGCTTGTGCAAGCTTCCTGATGGGAAGGACTGGTGGTGGGCAGAGCTCAGTAAAACTTTAATCTGCTTGTCTGCTGATGGGTGGGGCTGGGTTCCCTCCCTGTTGGTTGTTTGGCCTGAGGCAATCCATCACTGGAGGCTACAATCTCTTTGGTGGGGCTAATGGTGGACTCTGGGAGGGCTCACGCCAAAGAGTACTTCCCGGAACTTCTGCTGCCAGTGTCCTTGTCCCCGCTGTGAGCCCCAGCCACCCCCTGCCTCTGCAGGAGACCCTCCAACACTAGAAGGTAGGTCTGTTTCTGTCTCCTATGGGGTCACTGCTCCTTCCCCCTGGGTCCCGATGTGCAGACTACTTTGTGTGTGCCCTCCAAGAGTGGAGTCTCTGTTTCTCCCAGTCCTGTCAAAGTCCTGCAATCAAATCCCGCTAGCCTTCAAAGTCTGATTCTCTGGGAATTCCTCCTCCCACTGCCGGACCCCCAGGTTGGGAAGCCTGACATGGGGCTCAGAACCTTCACTCCAGTGGATGGACTTCTGTGGTATAATTGTTCTCCAGTTTGTCAGTCACCCACCCAGTGGTTATGGGATTTGATTTTATTGTGATGGTCCCCCTCCTACTATCTCATTGTGGCCTTTCCTTTGTCTTTGGATGTGGGACACCTTTTTTGGCAAGTTCCAGTGTCTTCCTTTCGATGACTGTTCAGCAGTTAGTTGTGATTCCGGTGCTCTCACAAGAGGGAGTGAGCACATGTCCTTGTACTCTACCACCTTGAACCAATCCTATCAATAATGAGAGTTTCTTAGAAAAAAATTACTAGGTCAAAAATTCAAAAATTTAAGAAAACTTCAGTTACTGAAATGATTCATCATGTTGATCTTCAAAGGAGCTGTCCAATTTACAATAACTAATTTACTGACAAGGTATAAATTTTATTTCAAAACGTCCTCAACTATATTCAGTACAGTGATTTTACTACTACTAGAAAATATTGAAACAGTACCTTTTTTAGTATGTATTTTTTAATAGAAAACTTGAAGTTTTTTCTTACTTTTTTGTTATATGTATTTTCTTACATATAATTCTAATTTTGAAATATGATAAACCCTTTTTATTTTTAGATAAATATTGTTTTCAGTTTTTAAATATTTTAATTAAAATCATGTGTTATTTTAAAGACACTAACCCTTTTATATATCTGAAAAAAATATTTCTCTTAAGAAAAGGAGAGGGTAATTTTAAATTATACAGCATTTTAATTTTAGAATCTCTTGTCATTAGTCATCTCCTTTACAGTTTTTTCCGTCATTTAGAAAAACGGAAACAACTTTCATCTTCAGAGCTCTCTTAGGTAACTGGGTTTCCCTGACTGGGTTTTCTTTGTGTTATCACCATTGGTTGTTGTCTACATTTAATTTCTCTGGAAGTTTGAAACAAGGTAGAAGCTTAGGGATTTTCTTTCTTACAATTGCTAAGCAGACTTCATAGCACCATTTTGTGGTGATACATGAGTTTTTCAGCAAATAACACTAATTTCATTTTTGACTTTGATCTTTATCACTAAAATATGATGCCATAATGATCAGAAAATGGGTTCAGGACATAATCACTGAAGTTATTTGAGCAAATGTCCTGCAGTTTTGAGGATTCTTAGTAATTTGTCCTCCTCTTCAACTTTCTTATTTCATATCTGATCACTGAGTTCTTTTTGACAATAATTCTCTATTTCATTCCCCTGACTAGATTTGTCTTATGTGTCAATTATGTGTCATTAATTTCCTTATGAAGTCTTATTTTTAAATGTGTTTGCTATCTAACTGAAATGATAGCTTTTCAGTATGCCATCACAGATATATATATATATATACAAATTTAATATTGCCTCGAGGATTTTAATGCAATAACTTTGTTGATTTATTTCCCTAAAATACTGACTTTTAGAATATCATATTGTTATGCATTATTCCTTTATCTGTATATAAAAAATCATGAGCATGAAACACACTTAAGTCAATTAATTACATCTTTATGTTTAACAGCTTATGATCAAATAAGTTCTCAAACATGTTGATGATAAATATATCATCTCTCATTTAAAGGGGTTTATATGGAGATTGAGAATGAAAATAATCTCTATAAAGACTTTGAAAAGCCTACGTTAAATTATAATCACAATATAAGGTGAGTTACTTTGTGAATGTCACAATTACTTGATCAGCATTTTTCTCAAACAAGAGTAACCTTTAAACTACAAGTGACCTGTTATACACTCACATACAGTTATTCCCTTTTAATCTACTTGGTATTACCTGTCTCTTTATCAGTCTATCCCTAGAAACTATCACACACAACGTTTGGCCTCTATCTAGTATTATATAAGATAATCTAAGTAGTAACCAGATTATTATTCATCGTCCACTATGTTCTTTATCTAACTTGGGTATGTGAGTACAGAGATATCTGTGGCAAGAATTAGAAGACTGAAACTTTACATTTTCTTCTTAAAACTCTCTCAAAATAAAGATATATTTCCAAAAAAAGAAGAAAAAAACCAAAACAAAAGCCTCTGCATTAATTTCTTGTTTACTGTCACCTTGATGCAAGTTAACACAGTGAGATCATCTGTCAGCGGAGATCAGGACTAGAGGAAATGGTAGCTGTAATTGGTAAATCAGAAGAAGGAAAGTATAAATGAGGACATATTTCAGCAAAGATCAAAGAACTCCTTTTAAAAGAGCAAGCCTCTGTTGATGGACACTTAGGTTGCTTCCATGTCCTGGCTATTGTAAATAGAGCTGCAATGAACATTTTGGTACATGAGTCTTTTTGAATTATGGTTTTCTCAGGGTATATGCCCAGTGGTGGGATTGCTGGGTTGTATGGTAGTTATATTTTTAGTTTTTTAAGGAAAGTGCACACTGTTCTCCATAGTGGCTGTATCAATTTACATTCCCACCAACAGTGCAAGAGGGTTCCCTTTTCTCCACACCCTCTCCAGTATTTATTGTTTGTAGATTTTTGGATGATGGCCATTCTGACCGGTGTGAGATGATATCTCATTGTAGTTTTGATTTGCAATTCTCTAATGATTAATGATGTTGAGCATTCTTTCATGTGTTTGTTGGCAATCTGTATATCTTCTTTGGAGAAATGTCTATTTAGGTCAGATGAATGGATAAAGAAGATGTGGCACATATATACAATGGAATTTTACTCAGCCCTAAAAAGAAACGAAATTTAGTTATTTGTAGTGAGGTGGATGGACCTAGAGTCTGTCATACAGAGTGAAGTAAGTCAGAAAGAGAAAAACAAATACCGTATGCTAACACATACATATGGAATCTAAAAAGAAAAAAAAAAAATCGTCATGAAGAACCTCGGGGCAAGACGGGAATAAAGACACAGACCTACTAGAGAATGGACTTGAGGATATGGGGAGGGGGAAGGGTAAGCTGGGCCAAAATGAGAGAGTGGCATGGACATATACACACTACCAAATGTAAAATACATAGCTAGTGGGAAGCAGCCGCATAGCACAGGGAGATCAGCTCGGTGCTTTGTGACCGACTGGAGGGGTGGGATAGGGAGAGTCGGAGGGAGGGGGACTCAAGAGGGAAGAGATATGGGGACATATGTGTATGTATAACTGATTCACTTTGTTATAAGGCAGAAACTAACACACTATTGTAAAGCAATTATACTCCAATAAAGATGTTTAAAAAAAAAAAAAGAGCAAGCTTTAGTGAACGGTTAATGAAGATTGAGAGGACAAAGGTGGCCCCCTCAGAATAAGTGAGATTATTGCAGGGTCGTAAAATGTAGATATCTTTGATTGAAGTTTAATGGAAACTATTGTTTAATTTAATAACAGAACTTTATTGTTAGCTGAGATGTTCTTTAAAATTTGATGCCTATAAACTTCTGATTCTGTTAATTGAAACTTGTGTCTCTCTTTCTTGAGCTTTCTCACCCTGTGTGACAAAGAAGGAGGCTATTTGAGTTTGAGGATCATACAACCTCATTTTCCAGAACAGTTTAAATTTAGAATTATCTTTCTTCTATTTTCATAAACATAATTAAGGAAGTTTTAAAACATTCTTAAATGTGCCAGTGATTCATGGTAGATGGAAATTAAGTCAGGAATGGATTCTTTTCCTTCCAGTTTCATGATGAGTTCTTTTGTGTAGCTGCTGTCTGTTTACAAGTTGTAGAGGGGACTATGTAACTTACTTCTATGCCTAAAGTGTTTTAACCCGTGTGTATCTTTATAAAGTTATATAAGCATTGGTGAAGATTAGCAGTGAAACAGAAGATCGGTTCAGGTAAACGTGAAAAGGATTTGTATGTTGCAATAAAGAATAAGTTTTCACTGCCCTAAGTTGATGTATATATCAGTGAAGATCTACCTATTCTAAAAGGCACCATTGCTTTTTCAGTGAAAATACAGGGCCTTAGATTCTGACAGATCTGCTAGCAAACTTCAGCATCTTCACTTGACAATTTGTGTTCCTAGTCGACTGCAGTAAATTTTTGAGACTACCCTACTCATTTGTAAAATAGGGTTATTGATGCCTCTTGAACAGGGTATTAATGTGGTGTCATATTAATATGATATTGATAGTACACTGTAGATGCTCAATTGATGAGAGGAATTAATGTTACTATTTTGAGAAAAATGGAGTCGATGGCATTTAAAAACCTGTTTTTGTTTGTTTTCATTCATATGTAAAATTTATCATTATTAAGATAGTATTCTAACTCATTAGGATAGAGTAATATAATTAGAGAGATTGAAATATAGAAATAAGCAAATGACTAAGAAATCATGAAGAAGAGATTAGATGAATTGGGACCTAGAATCTGAGCATTTAAGCCAGATCTTTAAAGATGAGCAAATCATATTTGGTTTGAAATGGTAACAACTAGACTTTTTAATATGACCAGGGACAATATGATAGTTCTAGACATATTCAACATAATGTCCTTTATGGACTTATAAGATCCTACATTTCATAATATACATACATCAATGTGATTTATATTACAAGTGCACAGAAAAACAAACAAAATACTCTTGCTTCAAAAATATTTATATCTGTTAAATTTTGCCCATGACATTTAGTGACTTTAACCATGTAAATAAATTCCTATATCCTATTAATGCTGGTAAACACAAATGAAAAGAGAGAGATTAGTGCATTTAGTTGATGTGTGTTTCTGTGTTTATGTACCATTATTAGGTACCATGATTACCTGTGAAACTCATGTGCATTCTTTTCTACTTCAAGTAATATATATATGTCATTTTGTCTGGAGGCTTTTTTTTTTAAACTTTTCCCGATAAACAAGAGCCTTTGCAAACTAAGAGCCTTCAAAATGACCAGAGAGTCAAAGAATGTAACCTTAACAGGTCATGTGGTGCAACTATGATTTTCTCTAACAGGTGGCATTTAAACTATTATATTCCAATGACAAGAACCTCTTCGGACAACAGAGGAAAATGGCATAACGCAAGCTATTTCTGTGACCGGGATTTTGGCTCTAGAATGTGAAATAGTTCATTTCTTCAATCTTAACTTACAATAAAATATGGTTTTGTTTGTGATAATAAAACAAACTCCCCAGCAATCGTTGTTAAGGTTTTGGGAACAGTTTATAGAATTATACCTAGCAGGTAATAATCTTTTTTATACAACCTGCTGTAATAAACTGGTAGATTCAATGGGGGTTAAGTATAAACAAGTCAATATTTAATGAAATTTGATTCATAACATACGTGTAATATTTCAAATGGCTATTTCATTACTAGGTAGTTAAAATTAATTACAGTTATACATTAATGTTTAGAATTATCTTAAATGTTTGCTACGCAGTACATTTACATATATGCCTGGAATTGGCATTTAACCAGGCATAACAATTTAATTCATTAACAGATTTTAAAGAATAAACCTTTTTGTCAAATATTACTCACTCATATAAAATCTGAACAGACATAATGGGGACATATTTTGTAATTGAGAGAAAGAAAAGGAAACACAGCTGAGATTAGCAATTCTCACAGCCTTTCAAAAAAAAATGAGGAGAAAATTTTGTCTTTCTGATAATAACTAATTCACAAAAAAAAAAAAACATCCAGAGGTGTAGTATTTTATGGCAACTGAATGTCATTTTTGTTTGTGTCTGCTGACAGCTGTGTAAATTAAGTCCTATGTTGATCACCAATACAGAAGAATATATGAAGCCACATTGTTAAAAGCCCCAAAGTCTCTTTAAATCATTTAAATATTGTTACTCCTTTGAAGGTTGTTATATGCATTACTTTTTTAAATAGGAAATGTGTGTGTGTGTGTGTGTGTGTGAAAGAGAGAGAGAAAGAGAGAGATTAATTACAGTAAATAGCATTGGTAGTATTGTCTTAATTCACCTCTTTCTGTTTCCATGTCTTATACCATGAGATGTCCTATACCTTCTACTAGAGACTGGATTTACTTCCCACCTCTTGACTTTGAACTCACTCCTCTGACTTGCTTTATCCACCAGGATATTAGCACACATGACACAAGCATGTTTGTGAGGTAGACTTTCTCTTTTAGGCTTCTGTTCTTTCTATAAGAATATAAAGGTCACTTCAAGAAGAACAAGAATCATAAGAACCAAACTTGAATCCAAAACTAACCTACATCTCCCAAACACAAGCCAAACTGGATATGTGAGCAAGATAGACAAAAGTGGATTTTTTGGTTTGTTTTTGGCTACAGTCTTATTATGAAGTATTATTGTGGCTATAGCTTACAACTCTGTTGTTTAGGTTCTGGTCATGTCCCAATCCTTTGGTTCTGCGGTGGGGGGGGGGGGGCGGAGAAACTTTGGTCCCAGGTGTCCTTCGAGGTAAAATTGTCTCCTTTGCTCATGCTTCAGCTGCAGGACTTGAGGTTTTGTTCTGTTGTCTCTGGAAAACGACTCATTATCTTGTTAGAAAGAGGAGAGGGCCAGTTTGGAGCTGGTTCTGAGGTTAGGTTACAGGTCCATCCATGTTATTGCATGTATCATATTTCATTACTGCCCAATAATATTCCATTGTTTGTTGGTCCTTTCAATAGTTGATGGACATTTGAGTTCTTTGAACATTTTTTCTATTAAAAATAATGCTGCTATAAATATCAGTCTATACAAGATTTTGTGTGGGCATGTTTTTATTTCTCTTAGGTATATACCTGGGAATGGAACTGCTGAATCATGTGGCAACTCTATGTTTAACCTTTGGAGAAACTGTCAGA
Source organism: Balaenoptera ricei (assembly GCF_028023285.1). Taxonomy (NCBI): domain Eukaryota; kingdom Metazoa; phylum Chordata; class Mammalia; order Artiodactyla; family Balaenopteridae; genus Balaenoptera; species Balaenoptera ricei. The sequence continues at coordinate 186,665,278 of NC_082639.1, forward strand.
CTGTCAAAGCTCTTGCCTCATTTTACAGTCCATCAGCATTGTATGAAGGTTCACGTTTCTCCACTTGGTTGACCATCCTACTGACTGTAAAGTGGTATTTTGGTATGGTTTTGATTTGCATTTCCCTATGGGATAGTGATGTTTAATTGAACATCTTTTCATGTTTCTATTGGTCATTTCCACATCTTATAGAAATCTTTACTAAGATCTTTTGCTGATGTTTTATTTGGGTTATTTGTCTTTTATTATTGAGTTGTAAGAGATTTTATGCAATCTGGACACAGGTTCTTTTTTAGATACATGACTTGAAAATTGTTTCACCCATTCTCTGAGCTGCTTTTCAATGTCTTGGTGATGTCATTTGAAGAACAAAGTTGTTGTTTTTTTTTTGGTAAAGTCCAATATATCTGTTTTTGTCTTTTGCAGCTTGTGTTTTTTTTTTTTTTTTTAAGTATAATCACTTTACAAAGTTGTGTTAGTTTCTGCTGTACAATGAAGTGAATCATCTATATGTATACATATATTCCCTCCCTCTTGGACCTCCTTCCCACGCCCCCCCCATCCCACCCATCTAGGTCATCACAGAGCACCGAGCTGAGCTTCCTGTGCTTTATAGCAGGTTCCCACTAGCTATCTATTTTACACATAGTAGTGTATATGTCTATCTTAATCTCCAAACTCAACCCACCCTCCCCTTCCCATCCCCCTGCACCGTGTCCACATGTCCATTCTCTACATCTGTGTCTCTATTCCTGCCCTGGAAATAGGTTCATCTGTACCATTTTTCTAGATTCCACATATATGTGTTAATATATGATATTTGTTTTTCTCTTTCTGACTTAGTTCACTCTGTATGACAGACTCTAGGTCCATCCACATCACTACAAATGACCTGATTTCTTTCCTTTTTATGGCTAATATCCCATTGTATATATATATACCACATCTTCTTTATCCATTCATCTGTTGTTGGTGTCACACATAAAAGGCCTTTTTCTAACCAAGTCCAGGAAGAGATATTCTGATATACAGGCATACTTCATTTTATTGCCTTTTGCAGACACAGTGTTTTCTACAAACTGCAGGTTTGTGGCTACCCTGTGTCAAGCAAGTCTATAGGCACCATTTTTCCAACAGCTTATTTTTAATAAAGGTAAGTACATTGTTTTTTCAGATATAACCCTATTGTACACTTAATAGACTATAGTGTAAACATAACTATTATATGCACTGGGAAACCAAAAAATGTGTGTGATACACTTTATTGCAGTATTTTCTTTGTTGTGGTGGCCTGAAACCGAACCTGTAATGTCTCTGAGTTCTGCCTGTATTCTCTGAAGTCATACAGTTTTAGCTCTTATATGTTGTTATTTTTCTCTTCTTGTTCTTTTGGCAATATGACAATGTACTTATTAAGGAAAGTTTATAAAATAAGTCCTACTATATGGAGATATAATCTCCCGTTTTGTTTATTTTCCTGATTTTTTTCGGCTGTTGTTGGTTGATTGTTTTCTATGAAACGTTTTAAATCAGTTTGATGAAGAACTCTAATAGGATTTTTATTTGAGATTGCAAGAAAATGAGAGATAAATTTGTGAGAAATTAGCATCTTTAAGTTATTTAGTTTTTTTAATCAACGATAATAGGCTATGGACTTTTCACCACCTTTGACTTCTCTAAACAATGACTGTACAATCTCTGTTAGATTCTTGCACATCTTTTTCAAATATTTACTCATAAATAATGTATATTTTTGATGCTATTGTAAATGTCATTTGTACTTTTAAGACATTTCCAATTGTTTGGTACTAAAATACAGTTTTTTAATATTGAACACGTAGCCATAAACTTACTAAATTCACTTATTTATGTTAATAATTTTCCTGTAGGTTTCTTTGTATTTTCTATATACATAATCACCTCAAACAAAAATAAGGGCACTTATTTTTTTCTTTCTAATCATTATTCATTTTCTTTCTTTTTCTAGACTAATTTTGTGAGCTAGATCCTCAAGTACAATGATGAATGGAAACAATGATAGTGACCTTTCTTGTTTCTAATATCAATATTTCACAATTCTGTAGAGATTGGCAGAAAATCTTAAGTAATTAAGTTCCATTCTCTTCTAAATGAGCATTGAGTTTTTCAAATACTTATTACAGTGATAAGATCACATGATATTTCTACCTCATTCTTCTAATGGGGCGAATTGTACTTTATGGTTATAAAATGCTGAAACAAATTAAAAGAAAACATCATTTGTTCATGAGGTATCCTCCTTAATGCTTGATTTAATTTGTTAACTCTTTTAAGATATTTGCATGTAAGTTTAGGAGATCAGCCTATAACTATTCTTTCTTATAGTGTATTTGCCTGACCCACTTGAAGCATATAATTGCCATTTCTTATAACAGTGAAGAGTGTGAAAATGAATATGTTTAAAACATATATTTTAGGGTAGGTGTAGATGAGAAGTCTGTTTGGGGGCTTGTTAAGTCAAGTACTCTTATTACTCATCCAAGGGGAGGTGGCAAGTAGGAAATTGGATATGTAAGTCTCAAGTTCAAACTTGGTCTGAGCATCAGTGTTTGAAATTGAGACTATTTGGGATTTGTAGGCATTTATGGTATTTAAAGGCAGGACACTCCATTCACACACCACTAATAAAGGAAAGAAGAAATTTAAGGACACATCCTTAATAAGATGACATTTAAAGTTCAATGAAAGGAGGAGGAACTATAAAAAGAATTGCCAGTATGATAGGGAAAACCCAAACGAGGATGGAGACCTCAAAGTCAAGGAAAGAAATTGCCAGGTGCTGAGGAAAGGCTCATGTAGATGAGGTCTGAATTGACCTAGGAACTGGGAGCATCCTGGTCAGCAGTAACTTTGAAGAAAATTGTTGAAGTCTAGTTATGGGAAATAGAACAGAAAATATAATCTGATTTCAGTTGAAGAGATGTTTGAAATAGAGAAACTGAAGTAATTAGTAAAGAAATGCTTTGAGGAGCTTTGCTGTAAAGATAAGGAGATAAATGATGATATATCTGAAGGAAGATCTGAAAATAATAGCTTTGTTTTTACTTGCTTTACTTTATGATTACAATTAATATAACATATCTGTATTTGTATATCAATGAGTCAGTATGGAGGGAAAATTGTAAGATTAGTGACAGAAGGGGGGCAATTGTTGGTTTGATGTCCCTGAGTGCTGAAGAGTAGATGGAAATGGGGTTATTAAAAATGTCAAGTTAACATAGTATTCAACTCATCCCTAAATTCTGTATTAACTGAGCTATGTTTGATATTCTATGCTAAATTCAAGCAAAAGGGACCACAAACATATCTCTATAATTTCTATTTCTGGGACTTCCTCGTGGCCCAGTGGTGAAGAATCTGCCTTCCAATGCAGGGGACAGGGGTTCGATCCTGGGTCAGGAACAAATATCCCACATGCCACATGGCAACTAAGCCCGCACACCACAACTACTGAGCTCGCGGGCCTCAACAGGAGAGCCTGCATGCCGCAAACTACAGAGCCCATGTGCCCTGGAGCCTGTGCGTCACAACTAGAGAGGGAAAACCTGCATGCCACAACTAGAGAGAAGCCTGTGCGCCACAACGAAGATCCTGCATGTGGCAACTAAGACCTGAGACAGCCAAAATAAATAAATAAATAAAATATAAAATAAAATAAAATAAACATAAAAACAAATTTCTGTTTCCGCTGAGGACATTGATTATGCCGTGTTTCAAAGTTTTCTATATGCAACTGCAAGTAAGATACTTATCTCAGGATTTATTGTAGAAGAAATGTCTCCTTTGAAAAATTTGTTCCCCTTTTCCTTGGAAATTCTTATTCTCAAAAAGAGAAGATTTTTATAGGTAACTATATATTTTTCTCCTAATACCATGTTCTCCTTTTACTTTTAAAAATCTCCTGTGTGTATATATATTTTTCATTTTTAATAAGTTAAATCAGGCAGGAATATACTTTTTAAATAAATGGAAGCAGCATGATTAAATAACATGATGAGCTAGAATTCTAATGAATAGCTTTATCATGTCAAGCAGAAAAGAGTAGCTTTCAAAATGTTTCACTATCGAAGAACCATTTTATTATTTTCTAAAATAAACCTCGTACTTATAGATACTATGCTTAGTAACTATACATCTGAGTGAACTTAACTGTCAAAGCCTCCCCAGTCACTACTGCCATAGGGCTTCCAGTCCAATTAGTTCTGCCGTGGAATGTTTTGGGGGCAGTCATGGGGGCATATACAGAATTCTAAGGGATCCCAGGGCAGATTTATGTATATACTACACTAAATAAGATGAAAGAAGACATCTAAGAAAAGTGATGATTAGCCTAAATTTTGAAGAATGAGTGTAGGAGAAGGTAAATAACTAAGGGAAAATGAATGTTAAGTCACAAGGGAATACGTTTATATTCCCTCAAAGTGAGTATTTTACAATTAAATTCATTTTAACTAAAGCATTCATAGTATAAGTAGAGACATAAAAGAACCCCAAATTGATTTTGTGACATCTTAAATTTACAAAACTTTAGTCATTGGAAAGTGTGTAGATATTCCAAGAAAAAAGCTGAGGGATTAAATATCTCCTAAAAGAATGTAGGTACTGCATAGGAAAAGGACAGTGGTATTTGGCAAATGTGTATAAATACATTAAAAAAATTAAAACATAGCACCAGTAATTTAAAATAAAAACTCCATAGTTGTTTGTGTAGCTGTTTACAAAGCATATTAAATCATCGTATTTAACCACATAATCATATGTAATTGATAACAATTATTTTTCCTTGTATGTGATAGCCATACAGTTTTACTCAGAGATTTCTAAAACCTATTTTAAAATAAAATCTATTGCATTTATCTTGTTTAAATAAAAGTAAATGTTTAAACATGTTTAGTCTCATGTAAAACTATTACAATTTTTTATTATCATTTTTTGTTAAGTACCCAATAATGCAGGTCCGATTAGAATGCTAGATGTGTGAAGAATGTGGAAATGAATGAGACAATTGCTATAAAGGAGATTTAATAAACCATAATGTGTGTGTGTTTGTGTGTGTGTGTGTGTGTGTGTGTGTGTGTGTGTGAGAGAGAGAGGAAACACACATGGTGAGCGCTCAAAGGTATATATTATATTTGTTAATTCTTCTAAGCAAGACTATAAACAAGTACTTATGGTGATAATCACTTTGGGTCTTCATGGAGGAAAAGATTACAGCGGGTGGTAGAGAAATTCAGAAGAAGCTTCATAAAAGAAAAATAATTTGAGATTGATCCTGTTGATTTGATTTTGATAAACAATAAATGAGTGGATGAGAGAGGAGAGGAAAGCAGACTGGTATGTGGAGTCATGTGATTGATGTCACAGGGGAGAGGTCAAGCAAGTGTCCTCAGGGAGCAGAGAGTCCAATTCTGACAGTAATTGAATCATGTGAATTGTCAAGTTTTAATTCCTCTCGCAAATATACTGTTTCATTTCCATAATTCTATTCACTCACTAATTCCACAAGCATTTATTGATTTATTATATTCCAGAAAGGGCAGTACAGTCTGAGATGAAAAAGGTAAAGAAGATATAATTTATCACAAAGAAACAGGAATTAGTAGGAAAAAGTGACTCATTAACAATTTACTGATGTGTGATAATTCCCATGCAATAACAATATTGCAAGTTAAAATGGTATCTGGATTAAAAGAATAGGGAGGGTGGCACTGGAAAACACATCCTGATTTTTGGTTCTGAAGTTGAACTACAGGAGTATACTGGAAAGGACATTGAACTGGAATTTATAAATCTACAATTCAGATAGTAGCTTGTTTATTCATTAGTTAAATCAATTCAGCCTACTGAATTGACTGAGACGTGAACAGATCCAAGAAGAATTTCTGTTTTATTAAATCAGCAATTGGAGTATTAGGGCCCTGTGGTTAACAAAGCCACATTTTGATAATATGGCAACCTAGGCATATTTAATGCATTCGCAGAACTCCTGAGGGCATAGCAAATATCATCCAGATATGTGTGCTATCTTTAATTATATCACATGTGACATTTATGGTTTCAAATATTTTACAGAGTCTTAATTTTAATCTGTATGGTTTTAAATTGTGTGAGAAAATCAACAGAGTTATTTTTATGACAGTTCAAATTTTGCAGACATTGAATTTTAGGGCTATTTCAGGAATCTTTTAATACTGATTAATAGTTTTAAAAAAGCACTTTTATTTTCATGTCCAATGCCATTATATTTTTATTTGTTTTTTTCCTAAGAGTTCAAATATTAATGCAAATAAAATTTTAAAAACTATTGAATAATATTCTATAAAATAATTGAAGTCTAATATTCCTCAGTTAATTTTATATTTCAAAAGTATGTCCTAGAAATACTATTGTATGGAGTCATTTTGTGTTAAAATTCTTTCCACCTTTAGATCTACTATGAGACTATGAAATATATATTTTATTTAAGAACAAGTGGTTATATTAAAAAATTATATATTTTATGTTTAAGAACCTACAGAGTGAAAATGTTTTTTTACCATCACTTTTATTATATTAAATTATATTATATTTTATATTTATATTATATTTTATGTTTTAATCCTCCTCATTCAAATTTGTGCAAGTTATTTTCTCACTACACTTTAGAACAAGTTATTAACACTGACTATAAAATAAATAAGCAGAAGAACAAAGTCACCTATATAGTCTCAGAACATGTAGATATGCAAAAAGTCATAATTAGAACTATATCATAAATCACCAACTTACGCAAAATGTAATCTATTTATTGTCAATCTTTAATGTTTCTTTAGTAACATAATTATTAATTATAAAACTGATATCAAAATGGATTTCTTTTCTAGTTATCTTCTTTATTGTTAAAACATAAATTTTCGGGCTTCCCTTGTGGTGCAGAGGTTAAGAATCCTCCTGCCAATGCAGGGGTCACGGGTTCGAGCCCTGGTCCGGGAGGATCCCACATGCTGCGGAGCAGCTGGGCCCGTGCACCACAGTTGCTGAGCCTGCACTCTGGAGCCTGCGAGCCACAGCTGCTGAGCCCACGTGCCACAACTGCTGAGGCCTGCAGCGCCTGGAGCCTGTGCTCCGCAACGGGAGAGGCCACCGTGATGGGGGGCCCGTGCACCGCGGCAGGGAGTGACCCCCGCTCGTCGCAACTGGAGAGGGCCCGCCTGCAGCAGCGAAGACCCAACGCAGCCAAAAATAAATAAGTAAATTAATTAATTAATTTTTTAAAAAAACACTAGAGTTTTAAAAAAATAAATAAATTTTCCTGCTCAGTTCTCTATAAATTGATAGATTTTACTGTTTTCAGAACCTTTCTCTAAAGGAGGTAACATTCTAACTGACTGCCACTGACTTTCAAAGTTATTTATCTGCCACAAAAAAATGTTACATCTCTCTGTTTCTGTATATACATCCCTAGAGGTGCTCTGCAGCATCTGATCAACTTGGTCCCTAACCAAAAGGTGACATGAAGTACATTTGTGTTGTTACTTCAGTTTTTCACCCATGGGGCATAGAAAGAGCAATACAAATCCCATTTGTAACCTTATTCAATTGTGAGAATCAAATGAAATAATATTTGAAAGTGCTTTGAAAACTAGAAAGCACTGTGAAAATATAAGGCATTGTTACTGGTATTAGGAGAAGGACATTTTTTGGTATGCATTATTTTTCCCTTCATCCTTGAAAAGTTATTACTTCAAATTGTATTCTCACAACCTCTGATTTCAATTCATCTTTGAAAATGTACACTGGATTGAGAGCAAGTTCTAGAAAAACAGACACAATCAATGGGCTCCTCTATTTCCAGTTTCAGAGGTATTTACAGAAGTTTTGCATATTGCAGTAGACAAAAGGGAATAGAAATTTTACTCATTTTGATTGATTTGATTTAGCAGTCTCCACAGAAAGTGTGCATTGGTTATCACTTGGGTGTTCGCTATAATATAGAATCCTGGGCCCCCTAGAAGATCTACTGAATCAAATTCTCAGGAGATAGGGCCAAATATAAATGTTTCTTAAGGTCCCAAGATGATTATTTTAATACTAAGTTTGACAACTTTTGTGCTAGGGAAAGTTAGTATTGGATAGTATGAGAATAGTAAGCATTTGGTACAAGCCCAGATTTTAATAAACTGTAGCTATATTCTAATCAAACACGTTTTTAGGGGAAAAACATACTGAAGTAAGTTTTGTGATTTCAAGATTAAGTAATTCAAAAATATTTTCACTGAAAACAGATTTCAACATACTAAACTAACTAAAAAAGTTACAATTCCCCAGATTTTATTATGCTTATTTCTTGTTTGAAATATAGTCACTGGTATACCAAATCATATTTGAAGGTCAAATTTTAAGGATTGTCTAAACAACAGGGGATACAGAATGATTAAGCAGTAAAATCCTGGCATCCAGGAGCCAGAGGGACATTTAATATCATTTTTTAAAACATCTTTATTGGAGTATAATTGCTTTACAATGTTGTACTAGTTTCTGCTGTATAACAAAGTGAATCAGCTATATGTATACATATATTCCCATATCTCTTCCCTCTTGTGTCTCCCTCCCACCCTCCCTATCCCACCCCTCTAGGTGGTCACAAACACTGAGCTGATCTCCCCATGCAATGCAGCTGCTTCCCACTAGCTATTTTACATTTAGTAGTGTATATATGTCAATGCTACTCTCTCACTTTGTCCCAGCTTACCCTTCCCCCTCCCCATGTTCTCAAGTCCATTCTCTACGTCTGCGTCTTTATTCCTGTCCTGCCCCTAGGTTCATCAGAAGCATTTTTTCTTTTTTTTTTTTTTTTAGATTCCATATATAGGTGTTAGCATACAGTATTTGTTTTTCTCTTTCTGACTTATTTCACTCTTTATGACAGACTCTAGGTCCATCCACCTCACTACAAATAACTCAATTTCATTTCTTTTTATGGCTGAGTAATATTCCATTGTATATATGTGCCACATCTTCTTTATCCATACATCTGTCAATGGACACTTAGGTTGCTTCCATGTCCTGCCTATTGTAAATAGTGCTGCAATATCATTTTAATAGTAGTATCATAATATTCATGATTACAGCATGAAGTAGACTCATCCTGGAAACTTATTCTTTTTTATAAAAGGTAGAGCAGAATTAATCTGTATACGTCCTCCCCTTTTCTACCCACTGCAAAGACACATGACTATGAAATTCAGAGATGAGATGCCATAGAAAACAGGTGACAGAGAAGTTGAATTTGGGGGTATTAGTTGGTGTTTGATCAGAGAATTAGAACCACTTAGAGTGATAGAGAATAAAGAATGTATTTCACATAATATTCCTTATATAATTACAGGAGTTGATTAAGTAATCTATGTAAGGATGTTGCTTCTATATCTTGTGTTGGGTTGAACCAAACAGAGCCAGCAGGTGAAAAGGGAAGATGGAAATAAAAACCAGAAGAGTAAAGACACACCAGAACTCACAATGACAATCTGGAAACAAAAAGAACAGACTGAAATATTCATCTGTCACTCATCATCTTCAACTGCAGTGGTACAGGTGACCCATAAACTGAATTGGTAACCTTCATCACTGCGTTGCCCATGTGGCTGGCCAGGATTTTGGAGAAGCCAAAGAAAGAGATCTGGTGGGATCTATGGATTTGTGAGTATAGCAGCTACCCCATAACAAAAGTTTAGCCAGCAGATGAATGACAACGCATGGGAACCAATGTAGGATCTGGCCTTCACCAATCGTTAGAATGCAAACATGCTGCTACTTCAGGTCCACACTCTAAATCTCATGCAAGCTTCTTTTTGGCCAATTCTAATATTGAGCCTTGTGAGGGGAGAATTCTGGAAAATGTGTTTCCAGCTTGGCTAACTTGACAAAGTACAAAGCCAGCAAAGTCCATACTTGTCAACCTGGCACAAATACCCACCAGTTTTAAATATAACTTAATGTTCAAATAAAGAAAATAGAAGAATTATGCTTCTGCTTAATATTACACAGTTTGGTTACACATAACCAAAACCCACTCCTCACAAAAAATACAAATTCCCATTCTTTTCTTGAGGTGATACTCAGATGTTCATTTCTCTGCTGAGTTACATTTTCCCTTTTAATAGCCTATAACTTCAATGCTTGATATAAAATTACCTAACATTTACAGTTTTAAATTAACTGGTCAATGGAAAGAAAAGAAAAAAGGGGGGTGGTTAGAATATATATAAATATATTCAAATCACAATAAAGAGGAAGAAATAGTCACAACAATTACTGTCCTCATTTCTGCAACTGGACCTATGATCATATCTGATATTTATGACATTCTTCTTTTACTACTCTCTATATTCCTTCTGTTCACAGCAAGGAACTCAGTGGTCATGAATACTTGCTTGGTGGGCAGACCCAAAGCTTCATTCCTAAAGAGTCTGGGCCATTATCTGTACTCCTGGTATTGGTTTGTTGTAGTTTTCCATTTTCTCTAATCACAGGGCATATGGTATTTTTTTAGAGACATTCTATGGATCTTCTGAATTCCAGACATACTTCTTCTCATCTCTGATGTGTAGTAGCAACCATTTCCCTTTAGTTGGGATAAGTCACTCTGTCCAGTATAGTAGTCAACATTTTGCCTGCTGATGCCCTGTCAAGAGAAGGCCAAATTGGCCAGATGGTATCTTGTCTTCAAGTTTAATGGAACTCTTGCTGGATCCCCTGATGAAATCTTTTCCTTTTGGGAACTAAGGTCTTTAGACCAACAGACTTCAGATGACGTCATCAATAAAGATAGTGGTGAAAAGATGCACTCCAATTTCTACTCTTTGACTCATGGACATTGAATCCTGGCTCTAAGGAAGACATCACATACATTGGTACACCCGAGAGGACATTACCTCATGCCAGCCAGGTTTTGCCACCCAGCTGATGTATAATATTAGAAAAGCTGTCCTACTGTTTTATCAGGACAACTACTGCATGGTCATGGGAACATAATAAGACCAGTGAACTCCATAATTATCAACCTCATTGTCATGTTTCACTTGCTGGGAGGTTGGTATTTTGGTCAGAAGTTATACTGTGTGTAATACTTTGATGGTGCTTTGTAAGTCCACTGATTTTGGCTTCAGCAGAAGGATTAGGTTAGAGAAGGCAAATCTATAACCAGAGTAAGTGTCTATTCCAGGAAGAACAAAGTCATGACCCTTCCATAATAAAACTCGTCAACAATTATTAAGCTGCCATTAGGAAGCGGGCTGATTCTACCAGGGAATAGTGGGATGTGGAAACTTAGCATTGTGTTCTAATATTGGTAGGTTGAACACAGAACAGTGGTTGTAGCTGGGCAGGCCTTGGGTGATTAGAAGTCATTTTGCTTAGTCCACATATAATATACATCCCTGCCCCCAGGGCCATTTTGTATATGAGCCCTACAGGCAAGAAAGGGATAGCTGGAAAAAAATCTGACTTTTATCTACAGGATGATTTACCTTGTTTAATCATTAAACCTTCTTCAGCATTTATATGGAATGCAAATATCTTTATATTCTCTGCTCCTTCCAAATGGCCTAGGCACATACTTCTCGCCAGACCTCCTTGTTACCAAGTTTCCTCCAAGTCCCGGCCAGACCATTAGATCTATACCTCTGGCCATCTTGCCTTTCAGGCAAGTGAACAACCAGATGCATTCCCCGAGTCTGTTGGGAGGGATAAGCTGGTGCCCTTCATTATGGAGCTTCACACATACCTGGCTCAGGACTCAGAGGAGCTGATGTAGAAGATCTGGCCATTCTGGAGAAGCTGCAGACCAGCTGCTGCCCCGCCACAAACAAGGAGAGCTAGCAGATCAGTAATAATGCATAAGTCAAAAGCATTTGGCATAACACTGACCTTCAGAGCATAAGAAAAAGATGTTTTCCATTTCTGCTTTCCAAATGTGACAGAAATTTCTCTGGTAGGCAAAACTTACATGTAAACATTCAGTGAATGTAATTTTGTGAAATAAAGTTTAACTTACTTAGCAAGTTGAGCAGAAAGCAGTCACATAGGGCAATAATATTATGGATGGGAAAATGGAAGACACTTGAAAAATGTGAATAAATTGAGAGTGATGGTAAGGAAAGCAGTTGCCAGTGTGCTTTTTGTTCAAGTGACTGGGTGAATGGTTGTATCACCAACTGATAGAGATAATAAAGATGATAGGAATGACTATCTTATCTCTAACAATTAAGTTTCCATTACAACTTAAAAATCCAATTCTTCCCATTGAAATCAGAGAATAATTCCATTGCAGCATCCTCACCATCTTCTCTACTATAAAAGTATAGCCCCTTCAGAGCTTTTGAAGGGTCACAGTGTCCCTACAACTAATTAACTCTCAATGTCTTGGTCAAAGGAATGTCCTAGGGGCCCACCCATTGTGGTAAGAGGGCGGCTGAACAATCTATTATTTTCTTATAATAGATTTATTTCAAAACTTCTATCTCCCTGAACATTCAGACTTATTTTTTACACAGAATGTCAAGGTATTAGTATTCTATTCTGTGTAACAATATTGCTACAAACTTAGCGGCTTAATACAATAAAATTCATTATTTCACAGTTCCTGTGGGACAGGAATCCTGCCATGGATTAATTTGTTCCTCTGCTGAGGGTTTCACAAGCTTCCAGTCAGGGCTGCAACATAAACTGAGGCTCCACTGAAAAAGAAACCACTTCCAAGATCACTGAGGTTGGCAGAGTTCAACTCCTTGCAGTTGTAGGACAGAGAGATTCAATTCCTTACTTCCTGCTGGTCAGAGGCTACCCTCAGCTCCTAGAGGTTGCCCACATTTCTTTGTCACACGGGGTTCCCCCAAATAGACATTTGCTTATTCAAAACCAGCAAGAGAGAGAAAGACAGAGAGAGAGAGAGAGAGAGAGACACTCTCCAGCAATATCGACATTAAATTCCCACGTAACATAATGAAACCATATGCGTATAATCCTGCACATCCTGTCACTTTTGCCACATTCTATTCATTAGAAATACATCACAGGTTTCACCTATATTCAAGGAGTGGGAGATCACAGAAGGGCATGAACCAGAGAAGTCAGTGATCACAAGGCCACTTTCAGAGGCCATCTTCCACACCAAGGTATTTCCAAAATTTCAACTTCAGTGACTATAGGCCCCCATGAGCTGGTTTTTATTAGACAACCTAGAAAATTAACAACACTCTTAGGTGCTCAAACCAAAATATTAAATCCCTAATCCTATGTTAACATCATAGTGGGTATCCAGCTACATTTTTATTCAGATGCAGACACGTATATAGGGGTTTGCTTGTTTGTGACATTTGTTTTTATAAAAAATGGGAGCCTGAAATAAATAAATAAATTTATATATATATACATATATATATATATATATATATATATACACACACACACACACACACACACATAAATTACACACTTAAAAATTTTTTTAAACATCCCTAATCTTGAAAAACCATTTCCAAGTTGGTAAATTCAGTCCAATAAAGCCTTATATTTGATATGCTATGAGTCTACGTCCTTAGGCTCTACTACGGTTGTATGTATATGCTCCAGAGTTTTCCTATTACTGTTAGCTGATGTCCTGTAATGTTATCTGCATAACAATACAAACACATAAGGCTACAAATGAACATATTTGATACACAGACTATCTTACCCTAGAGCAGGCCATAGACTTCCCTGAAGAAGAGTGAAGTTGGAGTCTGAAGAAATTTACCATCAGCTTATGAAGGTATCTGTCCTAAGTTTAACCATTGAGAGGCTTTTATTTATTAGTTTCAAATAATTAACTAATTAGTTTGTTTTTAATTAATGTCAGAGACAGCTAAAACTGAAATGATGTACAGAGGATGGTTTCCTTTTCCAGTAGGGAGGTCAGTGAAATATGATTAAAATTTCTTAATCATACTGTTGACTGACACTTCTCAATCACACCCCTCCCATTAGAGAGTTCCAGTCCTATCCACCACTGTGGTCATGTTACCTGGCAAGGCTGAGATGTAATTCTGCAATTCTCAAAATCAGATTTTAGGCTTTGTCATCAGTTACTTACTTGATTTTTAATAAGAGAAATGGGAATGCTCTTTCAAAATGCCATAGAGGCTTTCTGATTTCTCTTTCAGGCTTTGATTTGTTCATTTTAGAATTTAAAGTTTTCCTTTTATCTCAAAGACCATTAGAAGAAGCCAGCTTACATCAGCTGTTGTAATCCCTGTTTTAGTGTGGTAACTAGGCACCAGGTTGCATTTTGTCCACCAAGGCCCTGCCTTCCATCTGCATTTTATCCTGTAAAACCACAGATAACAAGTTTGAGAAATATTACTAAATCACACAGATTACTAGTGTTTTATTCACAGCCAGCAAGGAGATTTCTATGTGAACCCCAAATGTGTAAATTCCATTCTAAGGTTATGTTTCTTAAGGACAATCCTGGTGTTAATTATTGTATTACCTTGGACCCTTCAGAAAAGAAATACACACTCAAATGGAAAATTTGCAGAGAGTTTAAGAAAGAAACAACTTGCAAAGCTGTGAGGGAGGTTTAAAGATAACAACAACAACAAAATGAAACGCCAGTGTTAATATCAAAGAACCATTACCATCTTGTGATGGCCACTTGTATGTGTCAATTTTGCAGAGCTAAGGGATATCCAGATAACTGGTAAAACATTATTTCTGGGTGTATCTGTGACAGTATTACTGAAGGAGATTGGATCTGTGTAAAGTTCATCGTCACCAATGCAGGTGGGCGTCATCCAATCTGCTGAGGGACTGAACAGAACAAAATTATGGAAGAAGGGCCAATTTTCCCTCTGCTTGAGCTGAGATGTAAATCTTCTGCCCTCAGACATCAGTGCTTCTGGTTTGAGAGCCTTTGGACTCAAACTGGTACTTACACCATCAGCTACCCTGGTTTTTAGACCTTCAGACTTACCACTGGCTTCTCTGGTTCTCCAGTTTGCAGATGGTAGCTCATGGGATTCCTTGACCTCTAAATTGTGTAAACCAATTCTTCCAATAAATCTTTACATAGCTAGAAAACTAATATATGTCCATATATATATATCTAGCTACCTAGCTCTATCTATCTATTATCTATCTATCTATCTATCTATCTATCTATCTATCTATCTATCTATCTCCTATTGGTCCTGTTTCTCTCAGGAACCCTGACTAATGCACAGTCTAGCCTAAAATAATAGCTCTCAACAAGGGAAGATTTTTGTCACCAGGAGAGCCGTGGCATCTGGAGACACTTTTGCTCACCCAACTTTGGGGTTGTTGTTGGTATTTAATGTGTAGAGCCCAGCTATGTGTGTTCACAGAACAACCTCCTTCCAGAGCAAGGGATTATCTGTTCCAAAGTGTCAATAATGCCAAGTTTGAGATCTGGCCTAAAGAGTTAAAAGGTAGGGAAATTAAGAAAGTCAGGGAAAGTTACTGCTGAAGAGGGATGACTGAAAAGGTGCTGTCATTCCAAAGTAATCTGGCAGAGCCAGAGCCAGGGAATAAAAACCTGGTGTAACTTCTGCTTTTCTGACCTACTTACGCTTCCAAAAGGGTGAACCCAACTGTATATCGGATGACAAAAAAAGCTTCACTGACACTGACTACAGAATTTCAGCCTCTTAGGGCACAGAGAAGAAAGAAGTGAGGTTAAGGATGAATCAGGAGTGGCAAATGGAACATATCTACCAGATTTATATGACTTGAGAGTATACATGACTATCTAGGAAAGGACTCTGAATAGAAAAAAAAAATCTAGAAAAGAGCATTGAAGAACAACATGCAAGTGATGTGGAGAGGAAAGGAACTTTAGAAAATATCAAATAATAAAGCAAAGAGATAGGAAATACAAATGACTTTCTTTAATGCTGACACCACAAATCTAGATGCATAGTCCAAATGGGGGCCAATGTATTTCATTTTTCTTTTCTTTTTGTTTTGTAGAGTTTGGATGTATATATCACCCAATAAGCATCAGACATCTTGCCTTGTTCAGATATTTGGCTTCCTATAAATTAGTAGCTTTTGAACTGTTTTCCCTAGATAACAAAACAGTTTGTATGGAGCATTCAAACCGCACTCCCTCCAAAACCAAAAAAAAAAAAAATCAATAAGCTCTACCTTATTTAATTTGTAAGACTTACATGGGAAGAAATTTCTTAAGGCTAAATTAAAAAAACTACAATATGTACATTGTTTTCTTTGTTTTTTAGTCTTTGACCAAGAGTTTTAAAACCGTAAAGAGACATCATATGAGTAACATCTGAGTAAAGCACATGTGGCTTTTGATTTTAATCTCCTTGGAAGCACTGAATATGCCATAGATATATGAAGAAAGAAAAGAGCTGTGTGCAAAGCAAATTTTCTTTCTATATGCACACCTTGAGAGTAATAAAGCAACTATCAAAAGTAAAAATTTAAGGACCTTTAGATCATTTTAAAAAATGTGACAATAACAAACATATTTTTAATATCCCTAAGAAATGAAAGGCATTATTTCAAAATCAAATTTATTAACATTTTAGTAGTATTGATTTTGTGTTATGTGCACACACTTTGCACTTGTTTATGATGTTGAGCAATTTTTGTGAAACTGTCTCATTTATTTGTCCACCAGTAGCTTGCAAATATGAACTGAGGAGTTTCATAAACATCTGAACTCTGCATTCAGGGAAAAGTAACATCTGTTTAAAAGAAAAATAAAAAGAAATGTTTCAAGGGACTTACAATTAGATTGTCTTATGGTATTTTGCAGAGTCAGCAGTTAAAATATATGTGTACAAATGTGGAATATTATTTATATGTTCTTAATGTCATAGAAGGAGAGGGTGGGGAGGGAGAGAGAGAGGAAGAGAAAGACATAGAGAGTACTCTTTAAAAAAAAGGAAAACCATTATATCTGTTTGTTATTAATAAAGTATGATAATTGGGAAGCACTGAGACATAAAAAGAGTACAGATATTTCTAGAATTAGCCAATTACTATAAATTATTTAGCTAAGAACTCAGATGTATGTAAAAATTTTAATGGTATTCATTCACAAAGGAACATTCTCTCAATAATTTTGATTATGCTGAGAATTTAGGCTGCTTATATGAAACATGTATTTTTTCCAAGAAATTCTTGCCCAGGAGGATTCGACTGTAACTTCATTGCTTACTTTGGGAACTTCCTGAAAAGTGTCAATTTATCTGACTCTTCAAATAGTCACATTCTCAGAGCAACAGTTTGATGGTGCGGACAGATAAAACACTGCTAGCAACAACAGGCTACTTACCTGGGCAAACCATCGACTTCTCAAGAACAATTTACTTAAACAAGAGTCACGGGACTTCCCTGGTGGCACAGTGGTTAAGAATTCGTCTGCCAATGCAGGGGACATGGGTTCGAGCCCTGCTCCGGGAAGATCCCACATGCCGCGGAGCAGCTAAGCCCATGCGCCACAACTACTGAAGCCCGCATGCCTAGAGCCCGTGTTCCACAACAAAGAGAAGCCACCGCAATGAGAAGCCTGCGCACCGCAATGAAGGGCAGCCACCACTCGCCGCAACTAGAGAAAGCCCGCGCGCAGCAAGAGGACCCAATGCAGCCAAACAAAACAAAACAAACAAAAAAACAAGAGTCACTTTTAAGCCCTCTACATCACTGTGTCCATCAGCCCTAAATTCTTAGGAGAGGCTGCCTCCTAGGCTATAGTCCTCAGTAAGGTCCCTGAATAAAGCTTAACTCACAACTTCTATGTTATGTGTTTTTATTTCATTCAACAATAGCAAAGTCTTTAATCACAATCACAGTCCCATATTAAAATAACATGACTAAAAGCACCCGTACACAGAACCTAAAACCCTGTACTGCAAACTGCTGATATTCCCCTTCAGACTCACCGTAACTCTGTCAAGTTGATGCTCTTCCATACAGCAGGAGGTAAACTCAGTTTTTCTGATCAACATGTTATTCTTCTCATCTGTCAGGGAATTAACAGTTGAGAAAGTCGAGGTGGTATTTGCACAGTAGGGTAGTATTTATACATATTTGTCTCTATGCTCTTGAAACACACTATAAGATTATCAGTTATGCATCATTGAATCATCTGTTTCTAATGGGAAAATCTGGGAATGAATTCCCCTTACTCATGATAGATTTCAAAATTGTGACAATCACTCATGCAACTGCCTTATGTTCAGGAAAAATATTACCTAAGTTTAAGCACAATTAGGACTATGAAACTGTTACCAAAAAGTCAAATGAAAGTCTTTTGTGGATTATGACCCAGTTTAGGTTATATGGGAAACTATGACCTTCCTCTGTAGTGTGGGGAAACTGCAACTCATGCCTAGATTTTGGGAAACACATGGAGGTCCAGAAATCATGAAACAAAAAGGAATAAAAAAGTGTGAATACATAGAAAATGAAGGTACCTTTAAGGAAAATACACTTTAGGGAAGCAACTTGGTATGTGTAAATGACTGTATGTAATGTTTGAATGTATCAATTTGAACTTAAAACATGTGTTAACAAAGTTAGACTATAGAATCCTCTACTACCTCTGAGCAGGACCAAAACAACCTTAAAGTTTCTCTTAACTAAACTTTAGACGGGTTTCTTCCTGACTATCAGCCTGACTTCCTTTCCTTAGAGCACTTACTTCAAATAACTTGCAGTTGTAAATTTTTTCTTTGTCCCTTTGAGAAATAAATCTCCTTCTAGCCCCACATCAGTTTTAAAACCCTTGTCTTCCTCAGTGGTCTGGGAGTCATCCCTTTTAAACGTAATCATCAAGGAAGGAAGCTCCCCAATCTTCTAGATTCTATGGGAGGGTAAGACCTTAACATCCATAAGCCACAGTCTGCAGATATGGATGGCTTAGGCACAGAGGAAAACATTTGCAAACTCAGGAATAATAGCAAGATTAACGGCAAGTCAGTGTTTTTATTTTGTTGAGTTGATAAAATTCTACAAGAGGAAAATTTCTAAAATAAATACAACCTGTAGAAAACCAAGGCTCTGCAATGCATGGTAAACATTCAAAAGAAACCCAAACTAACATCCTAATATTCTAAAAAAATTAAGATCACTCAATCAATGCATCCCAAGGAGACAGTAGATGAAGGAGTTGGATTGTATAACATTTCTTATAAGTTCACTGTAAATACATTGCTATCTTTCTAAATTTCCCCTGGAAATTCTTTTTCTTAAAAACTGTCCTAATTCTCCCCTTCCTGGCTCTCTTTCCAACTCCTGTACCCTCACCCTCAGTTCCTTAGGAATAATTACTTACAGAGCACAAATGTTTTCTTATGTAAATTTAAGAATGTGCCACTTTGCCTTTCCTTTATTTTACTGATGAGGCCAACATGGTGCAAGAGTAAAACACATTAAATATCTATCTTGGAAGACTCTGGACTCACAACACTGTGAATAATTGTTCTTAATAGTTATTACTGTATCAGATGAATAATTTCTCCTTACTGAATGTTCACTGAAAAGTTTCTTATAAATAGCGTTATTCACACTTATGGTACTAAAGTTGATTAATGGATTACGGTATTAACATCTCTTTCTTTGATAGTATAGTGAAAATAAGGAGATACCAAAATTAGGGAGAAATTCTGGCTGTAAGTAAGAAAAAATGATAATTAAAAAGACTATGAGGAAATAAATATGGATAAGGCTGTGTGTTGTATACCTTAATCAGTTTAGAGCTTCATTTACCATAACTGTGACTAACCTAGTGATCTCAGGCCCACAAATCTTTCTTCATTGCAAGACATCTTCTGGACTCCTGACAGTGATGTTTACTAAGCAACATAGATACCAAGATTTTTAATTAAAAAAAAAAAAAAGTTATGATGCATCAAGATGATAGAATGCTATATTTTAAAATTCACATTTAACAGAATATTTATTAGCAGGAAATATGGTGCTAATATAAATTACATAACTAAAAAAAGCAAGATAACAATAGTATATTTAGTATGATGACATTTTGCATTGTAAGAAATGTCTATAAATATACACAAAAATAAATAGCAGTTACCTTTGTTTAGCAATATTTTGAGTGATATTTGTTACTCTTTATTCTTAAATGTGCTTTCATTTTTTTTTATAGTGATCATATCTTTTATGACCAGAAACTTCCTTTTCACAGGCAATCAAAATCTCAGTACAGGGGCTTCCCTGGTGGCACAGTGGTTCAGAATCTGCCTGCCAATGCAGGGGACACGGGTTCGAGCCCTGGTCTGGGGAGATTCCACATGCCGCGGAGCAACTAGGCCCATGAGCCACAACTACTGAGCCTGCGCGTCTGGAACCTGTGCTCCGCAACAAGAGAGGCCGCGATAGTGAGAGGCCCGTGCACCGCGATGAAGAGTGGCCCCCGCTTGCCGCAACTAGAGAGAGCCCTTACACAGAAACGAAGACCCAACACAGCCAAAAATAAATAAATAAATAAATAATTTAAAAAAAAATACAGGAGTCCATGTATTTTCTGCAGGGCTCTCCAACCAAAGAAAAAAAAGAACAACTCAGTACACACTATTAAAATGAAGCAACACAAAAGCAAACCAACAACAAACCAAACCAAACAAAACAAAAATTTTGGTGACAATGAGAAAACAAATATTAAAACATCAATGCTTTTAAAAGCTTGTTAGAAGTTCTCATATTCATACAGAATGTTTACGTCTAAATTACAGGTTTTAAAACCCACACATGGCATTGGATATAAATGGGGCCATATCAAAAATAGTTGTGTGTGTATATGTTGTGGAAATAAATAAAGACCACCAAAATGAGAAAAACAAACAAGCTACGTGTATAGAATTTGCTATAGTAAGGTAGTCAGCCATAGCCACTGCCACTTGTGCTTGGCAAAGAGTCAAAGACAGGCAGGAAGTGGAACAGCTTTACAAAGAATAGATTAAAGAAGAAATGGCTTCAGATATGTTCTGATTGGAGATTGCTGGCCTGGGGAAGCCAGAAGTGGCTAACTATGTGATTAGTTTGAAGAGCCTATTTGGATTTTTCTGGTTGGTCCTGAGTTGGAAGCAGGGGCAAAATTAAGGAAGTTGGCAATCACTGACCAAATCCTCACCATTTCAGTCATTTGCTACAGAAGTAGTGGGTTAGAGTTCTATTGTCATATATCATCTGCCATTGGCTGTTTGTATATTCAATCTCTCAGTACCCCCCCTTTAGGTCATTCACTGTCTTATGAGATGTTTCTTGAGATCCAGATCTTTGCTACTTGGGAATTGTTCAGCTGTCATTATAGTCAACTGTATTACCAATCTTATTGTTATTATGCCACCATGACAATCATCTGATGAAAGAGTGGATGAAAGAGGCACAGAAGCATTTAAAATTCTGGACTGAATGAAACAGATGAATATCATGATCACTATGATAAAAAGAAGAACAACTAAGTCTCTATAACATGCCTCAAAACCAGGAACCCTATTTTCCCAAGCTAGGTGTACAGAATAAATCCCATAGTCCACGAAGATCAACCTTAGAGAGCCAATTATCTTTGTCCTTAAGGTAATATATAGCCTGTTCCACCGGCCTGTTGCATTGATCCAAGTACGGAAAGAAGTATTAACGACACAGACACCACGACTAGCCAACAAGAAATACACAGCAATGTGATTGTCTTTTACTACTTATGCCAATGAATTAAGACTGATTTGTATTCCACCTATGGCAGAAATGGTATTGTTAATAAATTCATCTAAAATTAGTGATAAGTTTCTTACAGTCTTTTCTATTTATATTATTCCCACTAATGGGAACATCCCTCTTACTGTTACCAGTAATTCCTCTGGTAGAGTGCATGAATAAGGGTAGCTTCACCTGGGACTTGTGTCTGAATTGGACGTTCTAGCTTTGGTGATTTATCAACTTAGGGCTACTGTGTAAAGAAAAGTCTTTAAATACTATCTGTAAACTGCACGATGTATCCATCTGAGGCAAACAGGACCATGCATCCTGGCCACAAAGAAAACAGTGTTGGTAGAGTTAAATGGAAATTCAGGGGAAAAAGATGTTGTTCATGACACAAGGTGGAAATCAAGGCCTTGAATTAGCTAGGTTACGTATTTGGATCTATATTTGTAGTTTTTACATTGCAAATGTTTGACCCATCATTCTGTGAAGGTTGTTGAATTCAAATTTAGAATTATTTAGGGTTTGATTAATAGATTGTAATGATTGGTTCTTTCTCTGATAGAGAACACAGGCTTATTTGTTTGAGGACATTTGCCCATGCAGGTGCAAATGGAAACTCCACTGCTTATAATTCCCTATAGTCTCATTTGATGAAATTAGACTTACCCAGAGGTTTTTATCATAGGATCTAGCGATGGATGGCATATCCAGCCATCGGTAAAAATAGAGCAGCGGCTACTGTTTGGGATAATCTAAGAATGTGTTAGAATGAGAATGTTCTGAAATAACAATTATGAGAAGGAGTAAAAAGGGCCATTTATAGATGGACAAAAATAAGGGGTTTATAGGAAATGAGAAGAATTATTATAACAAGCAGATAAAAAACAAAATGAGTATTAGGCAGGGGTCTTGGTTCTACATCTTGGGCAGAAGCCGTCTCCTCAAGGCCATCCACCTGTTTCAAAGATCCTAAGGCAGTTGCCTACTTCTATGGATCGGCTGCTTCTAGAGGAATTCTGAGAATTCTCAATTTGAGGTTCTCCATTGGAGTAACCTTTTAATTGTGTAGAATTCTAAGTTACTTCTTTAGTTCCAAAACAAGGACCCAAGGGGTGGCTCCCTGAAATTTCACTGCTGAATTAGTTGTTATCAGTACCTGATAAAGTCCCTTACAGTAAATTTCAAGAGCAGATTTTTTTGTTTTTTTGGTGTCACTTTAATAGACAAAATCTTGTTATTTAGGAATATGTTTTGAGAAGAAAGCTTTATTCTGTTTGTGGTTAGACTGAGTAGAGTATATGAGTCCCTTGCGATATTTTATCACATCTGCATGAATGCAGGGTCTAGCATTGGAGATGAAACCTATAAGCATGTGGACCTTCTACTTAACAAAAGTTCATGGGGGTGGGGGGCAACCAATGTGTCCCTGAGGGAGCAGACCATGTGGCCATAAGTCCTAGTGGAAGAACTTTTGGCCCAGGGAGTTCATGGGTTTCTGAACATTTTGATAATTTTAATTTTATGATGACATTGACTCTTTCATCCTTTTTAGAAGATTGGGGTGGCAAGAACAGTGTAGTTTTTAAGTGGTGAAGCCTTACAGAATTCGTTATAATGGTTCCTGGCCATTTCCCACCTTTACAGTTTTTCCAGGATTGTGTTGTTGACAAGGGACACATGACCCTAAAATAACTTCAGATGTCTTTTTAAAAGTTCCCTCACCAATGTTGATTTAAGACAGTAATCAATTTTTATATACTATGATAAGTAGTGTCACGAAGAAATTTAGATAACATATATTTGAAATCTACTGGTGCCACCAAAAAGCTGTCTTGGGAGTGCCAGAGGTTACCTGAATGAAGGGTTCAACTAGATCTTTTCCATTCTTCCTTCTCAAAATCTGGGGATAAGCACTGATATTTTTTAATGATACCTATGAATTCTTTCAAAGATTATCCTTTTAGGGCTTAAATAGGATCATAATTTTGGTTTAAGTTACTTGTTTGGCATAATTATCTTCTAGAACATTTTTTTTTTTTGGGCATGGCTCTCAATCTTTGTAATAGCTACCTTTTGGTGGTATGTTTGGTATTGCATCTGAAAGTTTCTTAGCTTGTCCAATTTTGATGGGGGTTCCTGCAGAGGTGAGAAACCTCCTGTGTTTCCAAAGCATTCCAAAGTTCTGTAATACTCCAAAAGCGTACCTGACATCTGTATATATTGGTCTTTTAGGGCTGCCATAACAGAATACCATGGACTGGGTGATTTAAACAAGAGAAATGTATTTTCTCATAGGTTTAGAGGCTGGGAGTCCCTTCAAGGTGTCAGCATGGTTGATTTCTCCTGAGACTTCTGTCTTTGGCTTTTAGATGGCTGTCTTCTCACTGTGTCCTCATATGATCTTTCTTTCCTGTGCTGTATACCCTGCAGGAAGAACTGGTGTCTCTTCCCCATCATATAAGAACACCAGTTCTATTAGGTTAGGGCTCTACTCTTATAACCTTAGCTAACCTTAATTAACTCCTAAGTAACCCTGTCGCCCAACACACTTACACTGAAGGTTAGAGTTTTAGCATAGCAATGGAGGCGGGCACATTTCAGTCTATAACACTGTATTTATGATTACTCTGTAGTCTTTAGCTGGTTGACAATCTCTGGTAAATGCAATAAATTCTTCCATCTGGGCTGACCTTCCCTCAGGTAGAGTACTATATTCTAAGGGATAGCTGGAATGAGCCTGGAAAACCTCCAGCTTCAGTTTTAAGGAAGGATGCATCAATAAATAACACTAGATTAAGTTTCTCATGAGAGTCTCTAGTAAAACTGAGTGCAGTGCAGAAAAATCCCTGAGGTCAGAGAATAATAAAGTTCCCCCTCTACTGGTGGGGGAGGGTAGTGGCAAGATTTAGGGTGTTATGATTGCGAATGGTAATGAGAGGGAGAAAGTAGCAATCTCATAAGAGGTTAATTAGCTGGCTGAAAATTGTTAAAGGTTCTCAGTCAGTAGTAATGTCTGTACTAAATGAGGAACCATGAGGTCAAGCAGGGAACCTAGAACTAGTTCACCAGAAGTATCAATAATTTCTACAGCAGCACTTCTTGCCCGAAGACAAGGGGGCTAAGCCTTTGAACCCAGGTGAGGTTGAGGCTATAGTAAGTGAAGGGTATTTGATGGTTTAGTTGAAATTGAGTTAAAACTCCAAGGCTTGCCAAGATTTCTCATGCACGAATATACAAAAGGGCTTTTTGTCATGTGGACAGGCTACTAAAGGAGGCTATATAACATTTTTCTTTGGATTATAGAAGCTCTGGTCCTGTTTGGGCTCCCAGAGGAGAGAGAGTCTTCCTGAGGACTAGTCAATTCATAAAGCAGTGATGCTGTCTCAGAAAAACTTGACATCTATTGTCTGTAATATTCAGTTAAACCCAGAAATCGTACTAATTGGTGTTTTGTGAGGGATCTGGGATAAATTTGGATGGGCTTTAGTCTTTCAGGAGAGAGTGTTTTTCTTTCCTTGGATAAATCACACACTAAATAATGGACTGTCTTGGCTAAATTGTAATTTGTCTTTTGAGATTTATGTCCTTTTTCTGCTAAGGCTGAGGAGCAAGTAAACAGATTCCTTTTTATAGACTTCCTTGTTCTTTGAACAAAGTAGGAGATGGTGTACATGTTATATCAGAACTGAATGTCCCCACAGTTTAGATTTTTAATTTTTGATATGGGACCTAGGAAAAATAAGAGGATGTTTCAGTGAACCCTTGGGTCCTGACTGTCCAGGTGTATTGCTGTCCTTCCCAGGTGAAGACAACAAAGTATTGGCTGTCCTGTTCTAGAGGCACACTGAAAAATCCTGAGCGAAAAATCATGAGTGAAGCAAATAGCTTCAGGTAGAATTGATGTTAGGATGGTGTTTGGGTTAAGTAGTACAAGTGAGCAAGAGATTATGGGTTTTTTGATGGCCCTGAGGTCTTGAAAAATAATTAATATCCTTGTCTGTTTGGTTTCTTTCCTAGAAGGACAGGAGTGTAACAAATCCTAACACTAGATATGAGAAGATCTTTGAATATAATGCCTTCAACTGTAGGTTGGATCCCTTCCTTTGCTTCTGACTTCAAGAGATATTAGGAAAGTTTGGATAATTGCTTGGTAGGATCCATCTGACCTTTAATAAATTCTGCTTATTTTTCCCATGTCAATGACTTTTTAAAAATAATTTATTTTCTTAGAGCACCTTCAGGTTTACAACAAAACTGAGAGGAAGGGACAGATTTTCCAATCTCCCCCTGCTCCCACACACGTATAGCCTGCCCCCTTATCAACATTACTCACCAGAATGGTACAATTTTACCAACAATGAACCTATATTGACATCTCAAACACCTAAAGTGCATAGTCTACCTTAGGGTTTCACCTTTGTGTTGTACATTCTATGGGTTTGGACAAAAGTATAATGACATATATCCACCATTATAACATAGAGTGTTTTCACTACCCTAAAAATTCTCTGTGTTCTGCCTATCCATTTCCCCCACACCTCCAACCTTGGCAACCACTGATCTTTTTACTGTCTCCATAGTTTTACCTTTTCATAAAGGTAATGTCATATAGTTGGAATCATACAATATGTAACCTTTTCAGATTGGCTTCTTTCACTTAGCAATATGCATTTCAGTTTTCTCCATGTCTTTTCATGGCTTGATAAATAATTTATTTTTATGATTGAATAATATTCCATTGTCTGGGTATACCACAGTTTATCAATTCACCATTTTGACATTTTGAAGAACATCTTTGTTGCTTCTGAGTTTTGACAATTAAAAATAAAGCTGCTATAAACATCTGTGTGCAGCTTTTTGTGTGGAAATAAGTTTCTAATTCCTTTGGGTAAATACCAAGGAGCAAGACGGTTGAATCATATGACAAGAGTATGTTTCATTTTGTAAGAATCCATCAGATTGTTTTCCAACCAAACTGTCTTCCATTTTGCATTTTAGCCAGCATTGTATGAGACTTCCTGTTGGTCTACAACCTCACCAGCATTTGGTGTTGTCAGTGTTCCAGACTCTGGACATTCCAATAGGTATGTTATTGTTGATTCAATTTGCATTTCCCTGATAACGTGATATGGAGCATCTTTTCATATGCTTATTTGACAACTGTATGTCTTCTTTGGTGAGGTATCTGTTAAGATCTTTAGCCCATTTTTTAATCAGTTTGCTTATTTTCTTATAGTTGAGCTTTAAGAGTTCTTTGTATATTTTGGATAACAGTCCTTTATCAGATGAGTATTTCTCTCAGTCTGTGGCTTATCTTCCAATTTTTTTGACATTGTCTTTTGCATAGCAGAAGTTTTTAATTTTAATGAAGTCCAGTTTATCAATTATTTCTTTCATAGATCATGTCTTTTGTATTGTATCTAAAAAGGCATCACCACACGCAAGGCCATCTGGGTTTTCTCCGTGTTATCTTCTAGGAGTTTTACAGTTTTGTGCATTTCATTTTCATGATCCATTTTGAGTTAATTTTTGTAAAAGGTGTAAGGTCAGGATCTAGTTTCTTTCCTTCTTTCCTTCCTTCCTTTTCTTTCCTTTTTTTTTTTTTTTTCTGCATGTGGATGTCTAGTTGCTCAAGCACCATTTGTTGAAGACACATATTTATTGCATTGTATTGCCTTTGTACTTTATCAAAGATCAGTTGACTATATTTAGAAGGGTCTATATCTGGACTTTCTTTTCTGTTGCATTGATCTATTTGTCTATTATTTCACCAAAACCACACTGTTTTGACTATTGTGCCTTTACAGTAAGTCTTGAAGTCGGGCAGCACCAGTGCTCAAACTTTATTCTTCTCTTTCAATATTATGTTGGCTATTCTGAGTTTTTGTCAGTATTGTTTTTAGTCCACAGAATGTCAGGTACATTGTCAACTTTATCTGGACTGTGCATCAATTATAATGGAGAAGGCAGTGATGTATCCAAGGGAGACACAACTGGGTTAGGAAGAGAGGAATTACTTGGAATCTCAAAAAATTGTTCCACTGCTGTGCATTTAATGTTACAGTTCCACTTGCAAAGTAAGTCTCCCTCTATTAAATTTTCAGCGGTGATAACACAAAGCAGGAAGAAATGTATTTTTGCCAAGACCTCAAGCGTTTCAATTAAGGGCTGTGAGATAGGTAAACTCTGAGCTATCTGAAATACCTAAGACCTGTTAGGGTATGTTTACTCTGAGTATGAGGTTAAGCAAAGGTGGCACTGTAAAGTATGGCCAGTAGCACCCGTATCTACTGAGAATTGATGAGGTTGCCTTTCTATATTTATAGTTAATTTACCTTGCATGTTTAAAAGTTAGGCAGGGTGTTGGGCTTTTATTTTCCCTTCCTTGCATCACCCTCATTGATTTTAATTGAGGCATTTTTCTTTGTTTCTTTTTTTTTTAAGATGGGCAATATTTTTTTGAAGTGCCCCTTCTCCTTACAATGTCTCTAAGAGTCTTTGTCAATAGGTGGTTGTTAAGAAGTACAACACCTGGCTACTGGATCAGCAGGACCACAGTCTATTTGGAGCCATGTTTGATTTTGTTCTAAAGCCCTTTTAAAATGTCTTGCCAATTGATGTGGTTCAGGTAAAGAGCTATTTCTCATTCTGTCTGTGAATTAGGTCTCCAGTTTCAAGGGAAACTATTGACAAAATAAGATGAAAGTACTACTGTTACAGTAGTACTTACTTTAACTTCCAAATATCAATGGAAAGTATTTTCCAGTCTATCTTGAAAATCTTTAATTTTGACTTTTCTGTTTGCATAATTGAATTATGGTTCAATCTACTGTCAGTGAAAATCAATTAACTTGAAATGTCTATGGAATTATAGACTGGGACTCTAATAAGAGCTATACTTATATCCTTAGATATTATGTACTACATGTGGGTTTTCAGGAGTTAGTTTTCGAGTTGTAACTCCAGAATCAATTTATGTTTCTGTTGAGAAATCACACAAAGACGTACATGTCTATTATATCTCCCATGAAACTTCTCCCTTAAATAAAGAACTTCTTGATTTGACGCCAAAACATAAAATTCTCTCCTCTGTTTGACTGAAAACTAAGTTCTGATTTATAAAGACAGAAATAAGAAATTACTTGGAGATGTCATTTGAATAAGTTAATTTTAGTGAATTTCTCCTATCAAGGATACAGGGAAATAAAAGCTATACAATTCTGATCATACTTTTTATGCTTAATCGATCTAATATGAAATGAAATAATGGTCTGGTGAAATTTTACAAATTGGAAAAAAAGTCGGCGGGGGTGCTAGAATCTTGAAATAGACTGTTTCACTAAGGAAAGGAAGAATCAACAACCACTTTTTTGTAGGAATTACTAATCAGATATGGATACCCTCCAAAAAGGGTTTATAGCTACTCCTTTTTCTTTCAGTATGCTGTTTGGGGTCAGGAGGATGTATGTAATTTTCCCTTTCCGTCTTTCTGCTCTCGAGTTTGGAGAATACTCTTCTCCATGCTTGATGCAAAAAACTCAAACTCTTCTTTACACGTTCCATAAGACAGATATGTAGGCATAATATAAGACAACACTGAAAATAACAAGGAGGAAAGGGAAAGAGGAGAGATTAAAATGAGTCCTTTTCATGATTCCCCCACCCCACACCCAGCACATGCTTCGGTCTCTAGACAACATTTTTTGCTCAGTGACTTACATTTGTTACTACGCAGGTGTATACAAAGAATTCATTGAAACACTCTAGATACTCTCTAAATGTAGATGAATTGTGCCTTTTTATGTATACCCAAATGCACTATGATTACCATTTAGACATTTCCCTTTAGAGTCCAAAATAAATAAAAGAGAAGCAACGAGGAATATGAGAGTGAACAGATTTGCTGTCTGTGCATCATATCCACAGCCCTGATCTCTTTCATAAGTTTCAGTGGCCCGTGTGCAACTCTCAATCTGACATCTTCATCCTGTTGGCTAAAAGGTTTCTCAAAATCTGCATGCCTCAAATCTAAATCTTTACTTTCCTAAAAGAATACTTAGCTCAATTTTTCCCTTCCCAGAAATACCTGGACACAGTACACAAGCTAAAAGTTGAAAATCATAATTGGTTTCTCCTTTTGCTTCCTCCTGTCTATGCAGAGATATTTAGTACAAATGGCAAGGACACCTTAGAGAAAGGATGCTGGCCTTTCTGATGATTAAGACACTAATGCTTCCTTGATGAAATATAGAGACATCTGGAGTGTTCTGGAGGAGAGAGTGTGATTGAGCAGAGG
Source organism: Balaenoptera ricei (assembly GCF_028023285.1). Taxonomy (NCBI): domain Eukaryota; kingdom Metazoa; phylum Chordata; class Mammalia; order Artiodactyla; family Balaenopteridae; genus Balaenoptera; species Balaenoptera ricei. Next base: position 186,695,342 of record NC_082639.1, read on the forward strand.
CACTTAGGAAGCTAAAGACAGTGATTATATACGAGCTGGTATAGATGCATTTTACTGTTTAAAAAAAGCAACATAATTCTGGTGATAAGTAATGGGTGAATGAATGTTATTGCTAAATGCCATCTATCCAAAGCCCTTCTGCCCTTACCTGTACAGTACATCATGAATCTCTACTGCTCTCCATCATTATGGACACCACCCTGGCCAACCCCATTCTTCTCTGTCACTGCTGCAATCCCCGTCTACCACATGGATAGTTACTACACAGTACCAAGAAGAGTCTCCTCAATGAACAAATCGGATCATGCCATTCTCCTGATCAAAACCTTACTATGACTTTCCTTTGAAATCAAAATGAAATGCAAACTTTCACCTTTGCCAACAAATTCCTACATTATTTCAACTTTGTTATGTTCCACACTTCACATTCTACCACCCCCACCGCCTTGTTCATTATTACTCAATCACACTAATCTTATTTCTCTTTCTAGACCAAACCAAATCCACTCTTACTTCATGACCTTCTACACTTCCTCAGGCCCTTTAATGAGCCAGCTGTTTCTCTACTTTGTAGTCTTACCTAAAATGTCACTGCCCTAGAGGACATATTTCTGACCAACTCATGAGGTATTTTCTATCACATTAAGCTGTTTATTTCATTCTTGGCATTTATCAAAATTTAATTTTTTTTTTTAGTTTTGTATTTCCTTTTTTATTGTCTGTGTTTTTCAAGAACACATAGACAAATTTATGTGAGGGAACTTGCATTATTTTCATAGCTGGTGACTGGTCATACTGGTGACTACTCCCAGTATCAACACACAGTAGAACCTCAATAAACTCTTGCTTAATAACATAATAATCATTGTTGTCAAAAGTATGAAAAACAAATCTTCTCACAACCAAATGATATAACAATGACATATTACCAGACAGTAAAAATTGCTATCTTCATTATTTTTACTTTCATTAGAAATTCTAGCAAGTTTCTCTTGTAATAAAGTTAACTTTTGAGAAACAATTGAATAGATATTCGCAGGAAGAAGTGAGATGAAAATTAGGACCCCTGAAATCTATACACAACATTGATTTTTAAATAGTGCCTAAACTACATGCAATTCTCCTTCACAGGATAATTATTCAGACTGAGTGGTTGTTCATTGAATCAAAGTCTTTTCACCTGTTCTGAACTCAATGACTTTAGAAATGATTTTGAATGTAGTTACTGCGAGTTATGGGGAGAAAGAAAGCAAGATTTCTGTCATAATGTTCAAAGCACTTGTAGCTCTACCTTTGCCCTGCCCCTGCCTGTGCTGGATTTAAAAGGAAAAGAAAAAGGATTCACCAGGTTAGAAATAAACATTTTCATTACTCTACAGCAACTAACTGAAACATTTAAAAATCAATTGTGGTTGATTTTTTCTGCATAAAAGGAATTGATAAATTTTATAGATTGATTTTTATATTGCTTTTGAATAATTTACAAAGGCAACATGTGGTACAGCTACCATATATTTAGGACTTACTTTGGACCACTAAATTTTCTCATTTAATCCTAACAATTATTTAATGACATTGATTAGAATAATCAGTTTTACAAATGAGACCCTGAAGTATAAAAAATTTAGGCAACTCATTCAAGTTTATACAGCTCTGAGTAATAGTGATGGAACTTCTTCCTAGTTTTGTCTGACTATAAAGCCTGTGACATATCCATAAACAGCTGTCTCATATTTTTCCATCTACAGATACAGGGTAACAAAAAGACCCTTTAGGACTTATTTATCGACTCCTTTTCTCTTTTTAATATTAAGCATTACTATCATATCCTATTATTTTGAAAGGTTATTATAATTGTTTCTCAAGCATTTATTTTAGAATAAAAAATGTTAGAGTTGAAAATGGACCTTCAAAATAGTCTCATTACAGTCTGCTGATGGGAGTATACATTGGTAGGATCTATCTGGAGAACAATATATTTTAAAAGACTTAAAATATATTAACCATCACAATATATCTACTTCTAGAAATGTAATCTTAAAGAAAAAAATCTTAGGGAAAATTAAATATAATTTTATTATCTCTCTCTTTATGAAAGAATTATGAAAACCTAGGTAAAATCAACTAATTAATAGATAAGTTAAGTAAATGATGGAACATTATGTAGCCATGAAAACTGTGTTTTGAAGAGTAACATTTACATGGAAAAATGTTAACCTAATATTTGATTAAATAGGAATACAAAAATTGAACATAGGTCAAAGTCCCAATTTCAGCACTATATATGGAACTATGCATTAGAATGGAGAGAAATAAACAACACATGTCTGTTAAAGATGAATTTTTTTATCCAAAAGAAGAGTCTAAAGTGGTGGGTATTTTTTGTTTGTTTCCTAGATGAATGAACCTTTATACAGAATCACAGATTGATGGAATTTGAAAAAAAAAACGAAGAAACAAATATAGGTAAGGTCTAATGTTGCCTTGAGTATACTGAGATAAAGTGAGAAAGATTTGGGGTAGGCCCTCAGCCAAAGAGAAGAGTTGAGTTACTAATTCTATACTAAGCAGATTCTAGTGCTTTCCAACGGCTGAGACGGAGGATTGGGCATTGGTGCTATTTGAGTAACATGGGCATTTTTAGAATGATAAATTCTCTCTCTCTGGTTAAATCAAGGACAGATACTTCCACTGGAAGTATCAGCAGCAAAGCCTGCTCCAGATTAAAGGGAAAGGTACTGTGTCCTAATCTCATTCTCACTCTTTCCCAAACACAGAAAAAATAAACTAAATGGGCGAACTGAGTGTACTCTTATCCTTTCCACAATATCAAGGAATTTGGCAGTAGACATCTTAATCTTATAGAGGGTGACCGTTTCCACACACACACACACACACACACACACACACACACGTACACACACGACAGGGGCTATGCCATTATTTCAGTGTTTGTTAGTTTCTGATGATGATAGGACATAACACAATGTTCCCAAGATAGATGAAAGGCAGAATTTTTTATTATCGAATACTTACAGCTTTGGAGGGGGAGAAGGCTGCCACACAGGGCCAGGCAGTGGGTAATCCCAAGGAATGGATTAACAGCAAGCTATAACTGTAGGAGTTAGTTTATCTATGGCAAGCTGGCTTCCATGTATGGCAAGCTGGACTGGTTATTTTGAATATTTCCATAGGTTTAAGAAAGAAGTACCTACCCCTAGATTTTTGGCATCTGGGATTTCTGGCAGCTGGGGGTGCATGCTATAATCTAGGAGTTAGTGTCCAGCAAGGGAAGTGGTTGGAGTTCAGGTTTAGCAAACCTGCTAAGTGGAATTAGAGTTTTAGCTATGATCTCAAAACTGTGTCAAGACAGCACCTGTGAAACGTGACATTACAACCTCTCCAGGAGAATATATATTTTAAAACACAGTCTATAATATATTAAACATAGCTTAGATTCCTAAGTTCAAATTGAAACTGTAGCATTCCAAGAAAGTTGCATCTGTAGATCTGCAGATGTGTGTGTCTGTGTGTGAGATCCTTCAGCGTTTAACTGCTTTAGAGGCAGTTACCAAAAGGAAGCAATTTGTTTTTCAAAGAAGCTATTGGGAAGAAATAGGCAAGGCTCCCAAAATGGATTATCTCAAAGCCTCTTTATGAAGACATTCACTGATATTGTAAAAATGTTACTATTGGCTATCTTGAATGGTTTTTGTTTCCTTTTTTATACATACTTATTTTTATGAAGTTTTCTGCAATGTACATGTTTATTTTTTATAATATGCCAAAATAATCATTGTAGCTAATATCAGCCAATTTAAAAGATTATGATATTCAGATATACTCTAGATCAAGAATCTACTAAATATTAGCTTCCTATCACATTAAAATGTTAATGTTTTCTGAAAGACTGTGCTCATTTTTATAAATTATTTGACATTTCAATCACCCACATTATCATACTCTTTATTAAATATTTTCCACTGTCATAAACCCTGTTCATGTGGACAGAAAGTAAAAAAAAACTTTCTGGAGCTCACTTTCAAAGAGCTTTGACCTTTCTTTTTTTATGAAAGTTTTTATTTATCATTTGGACTTTTCATGTGTTACTTTTCAGTTGATCTGAATGTGTGATGACCTTTAAGATTTTGTTGATTATAAATCCTAGCTCCTAACTGTTTTTTATGTTTCATTTCCTTGGAGAAGCACAGATATAAGTAAGGCAATAGGATATAGGGAGAATAGTGGGGTTTTACCACTCCTTCAGTAAATAGGGAAGAATATCTAAAATCAGTAGGTTGTTTTGTTGTCAAAATTAGGCAAATTTAGGCTCAGCATAAAAAAACTGCTGACAATTTGAAAATTTGAAACAGAATGGATTGACTTGCAAAGTGTTAAGTTCTTCCATACACACACAAAAAAGTGGAAGTTGGGTGATTATCTTTCAGGTATATTTCATAAGAAATTCTTATATTGAGCGAGAAGAATCAGATGATTTTTAAGATTAATTCCAATTATGCAATTTTATAATTTTAAAAGTTTAGAAAGTTAAAATGTTTATCCTTTGAAAATAGTGACTTTCACCAAGACATAAGCAATGATTTAGCTAATTAGGACTTTTGTTTTTAAATGTTTCTACCCTGATGATAATGGCAATGATTTGATCTATGCAAAGATCCCGTCCCTCTGTGGGCACTGTGGGGCAGCTCAGACCCTGACCTGGCCCAACTCCTGCGTGTACTTGTCCCCAGAGTCCAAAGCTGCTAGAGCTAGACCACTTTCAGGTCTCGGAACACTCATTGTCCATTCAGATATTCCATAAATGCAGGGTTTACCAAGCCGATTGGCCTCTTCAATAAGTGGTGTTGGGAAAACTTGACAGCTACATGTAAAAGAATGAAATTAGAACATTCTCTAACACCAAACCCAAAAATAAACTCAAAATGGATGGAAGACCTAAATGTAAGGCCAGACACTATAAACCTCTTAGAGGAAAACACAGGCAGATCACTCCTTGACATAAATCGCAGCAAGATCTTTTTTGACCCGCCTCCTAGAGTAATGATAATAAAGACAAAAATAAACAAATGGAACCCAATTATACTTAAAAGCTTTTGCACAGCAAAGGAAACCATAAACAAGATGAAAAGACAACCCTCAGAACGGGAGAAAATATTTGCAAACGAAGCAACTGACAAAGGATTAATCTCCAAGATATATAAACAGTCCATGCAGCTCAATATCAAAAAAAAAACAACCTAATCAAAAATCGGCAGAAGACCTAAATAGACATTTCTCTGAAGAAGATATACAGATGGTCAACACACACACAAAAAAATGCTCAACATCACTAATTATTAGAGAAATGCAAATCAAAACTACAATGAGGTATCACCTCACAATGGTCAGAATGGCCATCATCACAAAATCTACAAACAATAAATGCTGGAGAGGGTGTGGAGAAAGGGAACCCTTTTACACTGTCGGTGGGAATGCAAATTGATACAGCCCCTAGGGAGAACAGTATGGAGATTCCTTAAAAAAGTAAAAATAGAACTACTATGTGACCCAGCAATCCCACTACTGGGCATATATCCAGAGAAAACCATAATTCAAAAAGACACATGCACCCCAATGTTCATTGCAGCACTGTTTACAATAGCCAGGCCATGGAAGCAACCTAAATGTCCATCAAGAGAAGAATGGCTAAAGAAGATGTGGTACATATATACAATGGAATATTACTCAGCCATAAAAAGAAATGAAATTGGGTCATCTGTAGAGATGTGGATGGACCTGGAGACTGTCATATAGAGTAAAATAGGTCAGAAAGAGAAAAATAAATATCATATATTAATGCATATATGTGGAATCTGAAAAAATTGGTATAGATGATCTTATTTATAAAGCAGAAATAAAGACACAGATGTAGAGAACAAATGTATGGATACCAAGGGGGAAAGGGGAGGGTGGGATGAATTGGGAGATTGGGATTGACATATATACACTATTGACACTATGTATAAAATCGATAACAAATGAGAACCTACTTTATAGCACAGGGAACTCTGCTCAGTGCTTTGTGGTGACCTAAATGGGAAGTAAATCCAAAAAAGAGAGGATACTGTATATGTATAGCTGATTCACTTTGCTGTACAGTAAAAACTAACACAACATTGTAAAGCCACTATAGTCCAATAAAAATTAAATATATATATATATTTATATATATATTTATATATATTTTTATATATTTTATATATATATTTATATATATATTTATATATATTATATATACAATTTACTTTATATATAAAATTTTAATATTTTAATATTTATATATAAATATTTTAATATTTATATATAATTTATTATATATATTTATTTATATATTTTAATACATATTTTAATATATATTTTTATACATTTTTAAAATATATTTTTACCATATTTTATATATATATTTATATATATATATTTTATATATATATTTTTAATTTTTATTTCCTGAATTTTTATTTTCTGAATTTTTCATTTCCTGAATTTTATTGGTGGCATCGTTGAGCTATACCTATAAGAACTAAAATACTGCTTTGTGGGCTCTTGTGATGCAAGTGAATCACTACACATTGTACACTCCTTTTGTCAGGTGGGCTTTGGCTCTTGATCAAGTGACTCAAGAGGGAAAGGATAGGAAGTTCTCTTTTTCTCCAGCTCAACCAGCACTGGCTGTGGTTACAAGGTCAAGATGTGGTTACAAGGTACAACCATTGTTGTGGCAATGATAAAAATAAATCAAGTTCAACTGAGCAAACTGTCCTTTACAATTCTTTATAATGGCATTATAAGTTTCCACCTCATACCAGTCTATGGAAGATAGAGGAAGTTGTTTACGAGGAAGCCCTGATGTACTGAAGAAGCACTTGGAATGCATATTCTCCCACCAAGGCCAATTTCCAGCTGTCATGGTGATGTCACTGAACATGGAGTTGGCAAGGGATACTAACATTTGGCTCTCAAAGGTGAAGGCATCTCCAACATACACACACACAGTAGAATCTGGGTTACCTTTTACATTAATTCTTGCTTGTATTTTAAAATTATTATGTCTATGGGGGGTAGAGAGGTGTATATCTTTCTTATTCTTATTGCTTTATTTTGGCTATTAATCACTTGTTAATTATGTGTTTCCATTTTTTTTCTTTCTCAGTCTGTGACTATTACAGTGTCCTCTGGCTCACAAAAGTTTTTTTTTTTAATTCACATTTTTCTTAAGATGTGTTTTATGCCATGTTTAAGAAAGTTTTTTCCACTCCAAAAGTCATAAAGATACTCTCTAATATATTCTAAAAAATTTTTTTTCAACTATTTTTTGCATCTAGGTCTTTAAACTAAATAGAATTGACCTCTGGATGTGAAGGAAAAGGGCATTTATTTTATTTTTCCATATGGATAACCAGTTGTATTATTTATTGAGTTGTCTATCCATGTACCCTTATCTGCAATGACAGGTCTATAGTATATCAGGTTTCCATAAGAGCATGTGTTAATTTCTGAGTTCCCATTTTGTTCTATTAGGCCATTTATTACATCTATTCTAATATGAGACTGTGTTATTTTTCATAATAAATGTTGAAATCTGATAAGACAGTTTGCTCACTTTTTATTTTTCAAAAAAAAAAGCTGACTATATTTGTCTCTATGCTTTTTCACATAAAGTTTACACTATTTTCTCAAGTTCTACAAAAAAGCCTTCTAGAATTTGTCCAAAATTACAAGAAGTTTCAGATCGATTTGAAAAGAATGAACATTTTTATGTCATGGTATCCGTAGCCATTATGTTTCTTCTCATTTTGAGGAGTCCTCTTTAATGCCTTTAATAAGATATTTTTTTACCCATAAAGGTAATGTAGATATATTCCTCAGAAAATTATAGGCTTTGCTGCTATTTACATTTTTTTTTTCCATTTATCTTCTCATGGACACTTAGGTTGCTTCCATATCTTGGCAATTGTAAATAATGCTGCTATGAACATTGGGGTACATATATCTTTTCAAATTAGTGTTTTGTTTTTTTAGGATATACACCAACGAGTGGAATAGCTGGTTATATATTAGTATTGTTAAAACGACCATACTACCCAAGGCACTTCCAATCTCTACCAAAATACCAATGGCATTTTTCACAGAACTAGAATAAATAATTTAAAAATTTATATGGAAATACAAAAGAAACCAAATAGCCAAAATATTGAGGAAGAAGAACAGATATGGAGGAATCATGCTCCCTGACTTCAGACTATACTACAAAGCTATTGTAATCAAAACAGTATGATACTGGTGCACACGCACACACACACACACACACACACACACACACACACACACAAGATACATAGGTCAACAGAACAGGAAAGAGAGCCCAGAAATAAACGCATGCACTTATGGTCAATTAATCTATGACCAAGGGGGCAAGAATGTACAATGGAGAAAAGACAGTCTCTTCAATAAGTGGTGCTGAGAAAACTGGACAATTACATGTAAAAGAATGCAATCAGAACATTCTCTAACACCATTTATAAAAATAAACTCAAAATGGATTAAAGACCTAAATGCAAGACCAGAAACCATAAAACTCCAAGAGGAAAACATAGGCAGAACACTCTGACATAAGTTACAGCAATAACTTTTTGGATCCATCTCCTGAATTTAAGGAAATGAAAGCAAAAATGATCAAATGGGACCTAATTAAACTTAAAAGCTTTTGCACAGCAAAGGATACCATCGACAAAACAAAAAGACAACCTACTGAATGGTAGAAAATATTTGCAAATGACATGACCAATAAGGGATTAATCTCCAACATATGTAAACAGCTCATACAACTCAACATCAGAAAAATAAACAACCCAATTTAAAAATGGGCAGAAGAACTGAATAGACATTTTTCCAAAGGAAATGCAGATAGCTAACAGGCACATGAAAAGTTGCTCAACACTGATAATCATCAGCAGAATGTAAATCAAAACCACAAAGAAATATCACCTCACATCTGTCAGAATGGCTATCAACAAGAACACAAATTACAAATGTTGGCAAGGATGTAGAGAATGTATATTGTTGGTGGGAATGTATATTGGTGCTGCCACTGTGAAAAACAGTATGGAGGTTTCTCAGAAAACTAAAAATAGAACTACTGTATCTTTCTCTTTATTCTTTTGTGAATTCAAAACTGCTCTAAAAATTTTTTTTTAAAAATTAGGAGATTATACACGGTGTGTACAGTAGGGGGCAGGAGTCTGGGAGCCTTTTTAGAATTCTTTTAGCATATTATTTTTTTCCAAATTAGTATCATCTTTTTCAATCTTTGATTTACTAAGACACTGCATTTTAAATATATTTATCCTTATACCTATTCCAAAAGAATTAAGACTCAGTCTCAAAGTAAATCTTTAAATCAGGTAGCATAAGCTTTTTCCAATCTGAATGCCTTTTTTTTTTTTTCATTTTCCCACCTAATGTACTGTTTAGTTTTCCAAATGTTGAATAGGAGAAGTCAGAGCAAAAACCTTTATCTCTTTCACAATCCCAGAGGAAAAATAAAATTTGACCTTTCACTATTGAAGAAGTTACCTGTAGGTTTTTCACAGATTCTCTTCACTGGAATTTCCCTTCTGTTCCTAGCTTATGAGAGTTTTTAACATGTATGGTGTAGGTAGGAATTATTGCATTATTGCATCTATTTGGGGGAGGAGTATTTGACTGTAGTTGGCTCATAATTTCCTGTCTGGTCATGTAATACTGTCATCAGATGACTAGGAAGTATTCATTCCTCTTCCATTTTCTGAAAGAGTTTGTATTGAATGGTTATTATTTCCTTTTTAAATCTCTGTTAAAAATTTCCAGTGCAGTCATCTAGGCTTGATGATTTATTTAGAGGAACATGACACCAAACTTGGAATGTAGAGAAGAATTTGGTTCTGTTTTACTGTGGCTATTGACATACTTGTTGCAAGGTAGTAATCATTTACTAAGGATTCTAATATCTACATGGCACTTGGCAGAGTGCCAGGCTAATGAAAGAAGCAGTCCATGTTCTTCAGGTTTGATAGAGGCATAAAGAAGATAAAAGTCAGATGAACAGTGATAATAGAGGGTGACGTTTATGGGTAGAGGAATAACCAATGTTTTAAGTAAGAAAGCACGGAGAATACATAGAAGATGGAAAGGAAATAGTCTCTAAGAGTGATGAGTTCTTAAAGACAGTAATTACTACATATAGTCAAATACTTGAGTATCATGTTAAATAAATTGCCATATCTTCATAACAACTGTATCAAAAATCTATAGTTTTCGTTAATCAGCCAATTTTTACTTACATAAATTACATATATAATTTCTTTATGTGTATATATATGTATATGTATGTATAAAAATGTTTATCTGATCATCACCTTGTGACACACACCTCCAGTGACACTACCAATGTCATCTTTATGACACATTGTGAAATGCTAATGATGGTTATTAGTGAGAAACAAATCTGAACTCATTACAATTATAATATAGGCAACTTTAAGTATCATACTAAAGAATTTGTTCTTATTTCTGAAACCCATGTAGATTCACAGAACTTTCTCAACTGGAAAGGGCCATAATCAGAAGTTTGTTTTAAAAGGGGTGATCTTGAAAGAATACATCGGAAGAATAACTGGACAGTGAGAACACAGTCATCCCTCAGTATTCAAGGATTGGTTTTAGGACCCCCTATCCAGGGATGGTCAAGTCTCTTATTTTAAAAATCAGTAGTGTTTGCATAAACAGCCATATCTTGGAGATATTTCAGGTTCAGTTTCAGACCATCACCATAAAGTGAATATCGCAATAAAGTGAGTCACACAAGTTTTTTGGTTTCCCAGTGCATTTAAAAGTTATGTTTACTTTAATGAACATAAATAATAATAGTAGTCTATTAACACAGTTAATAGACTACTATAACATGGTCTATTACCTTTGCAATAGCATTATGACTAAAAAAAATACATATCTCAATTAAAAATATGTTATTGCTAAAAAGTGCTGACCATCATCTGACAATGCAGGGTTGCTACAAACCATCAATTTGTTAAAAAAAGAAAATGCAATATCTTTGAAGCACAGTAAAGCAGAGCTCAATAAAACAAGGTCTGCCTGTAACCCATGCACATCCTACTGCATACCTTAAATCATCTCTAGATTATTTATAATGCCTAATACAATGTAAATGCTAATAAATTGCTATAAACACAATGTAAATGCTATGTAAATAGTTGTCAGTGTGCAGAAAATTCAAGTTTTGCTTTTTGGAACTTTCTGGAATTTTTTTTCCAAATATTTCTGATCCATAGTTGGCTGAATTTGCAGATATGGAACCCACGGATAGGGAGGGTTGATTGTACTGACAGACGTGCAGATAAGAAGCTGTTATAATGGACCACCCGATTTAAAATCTCCATTAAACTTTGTCCTTTTATGACATGGATTTAAGGCGATTTGTTGATTATATGGTCAGCAAAAACTGTTGCCTTAGGTTGGTTTTGTTTACTTCAGGATAGGAAATGTAATAGTGGATTACCATATTGTTTGTACAGCAGTCACTACAGATTTAACAAATGAGTGGCTGAAGTAGATATTTTTATGTTGCAAATCTTCATTTTAGAAAGACAATTTTCTGTGAATATTCTTTCAGGGAAAGGTAAATGTGCCCATTCATTCTGTCCAGAAATCATTTCCTAAAGTGTAAATGTCATTCCTTGATTTAAAAAATAGTTAGGTATCAAAAATCTTTTGGATTGGAAAGACATGTCCTTAAACTAAAAGAGTAAACAATTTATAGTAAAAAGTAGTCTATAAAATGTCTGGGAATGATTTTTAAGATGTGCAATATCTACATAAAGTAGAGAAGTTTGCAGATGAACTTAAAAAGAGACTTGAATAATCATATTTCTGGATTTAAAATGAAACTATTCTAAAGATATCATTTACTCGTAATTAAGATATAAATTTAATGAAATTCCAGTAGAAATGTTAAATGAAAACTTTTCTTACTTCCATAATAATTCATGGGAATGTTTATACTAGATATTTTAAGCTGGCATAATTAAAATCATGTGTTTCTGGCAATATGACAAAAATACAAGTTTCAGTAATAAAAAGTTACATGCAATAATTTATTTGCCATAAGTGGCATGTACAATTAGTAGAAATAAGGAGACAATTAAGTACATGGTATTGATAAAGAGGTTAAGCTTTGGGTAAAATATCATATTCATATATCATTCCACAAACCAAAATAAATTTTAATACATAAAATATTATATGTAAAAAAAGAAACCATAAGAACATTGGAAGTATATCAAAGTGAATTCTTTTGTAATATAAATGTACAGGGCTTTATAAAGACAGAAACAATATGAACCAATATATTGATATATGTGAATCCGACTGACAAAGGAAAAACTTCCAACATAAAATAAATGAACAGCAGACAAGAACTCAGTAAAATATCTATGGTATATATCACAGGTTAATCAGGAATAAAATTATTATATATGAAAGTAAATCAGTAGTGGTTAAAAAGGCATGCTTTTCTTGACAGTCAGAAAGCACTGGGTCAAATCTGAGCAACAGAGCTTTGACTTCAGGTAATTTACTTAATTTCTCTGTGCTTCATTTTTCTCATATAAAAATTAGCGATTAAAGTATATATAAGATTTTTTGAACATTAGAGGCATTTAAAAATGACTTATCACAGTGTCCAGCTTATAATAAGCACTCAGTACATGTCATCTATTTTGTCTAAAAGACAAAAAAAAAACTAAAATGGGTAAAGGACATGAATTGGCAATTCTTAAAAAAATAAAATAAAAATTAGTAAGAAGGAAATAACCAAAAAATTCAATTATTCTACTAGTCATAAAAATATGTTTTAAGGGAAATATTATTTTTCACCCAAAATGAATAATACCTAGTTTTACTGAGTTTCTGAGGGTAGATAGAAATGTGAAAAGCCCAAGACAAGAGCATGTAACGGGATGTGGCAACTGCAGTGGCAGCTGTTGTTTTTGCTTCTCCAGAATTTATTTCTCCTTCTTTGGGTAGCATCATGCTGTTTTACACAATTGCACTTTTTAAAAAAGTAGCCTGTTTGCAAACTGATCAAGATCAGAGAACCAGAGTTCAGAGCATGAGTGAGAGATACCACAGCTTATCATCTGAATTCCTAGATAAGCTGCCCCTGGAAATTACCCTTAAACTTGCAAGCTTTATTTTTGAGAGTGAGTATAGCTTAAATCAGCTTTATTGCTTTAATCAGCTAGGTTGGATATTTTGTCACTTATTTCTAAAAGAATCATAAAATATTTAGAACTTAATACTTGAAGTAATTAGTAAGGTAGAGTAATTAAAGACAAAAATTCAGAAAAAATGGACAGAGAGAACAAAGACCTGCTGTGCTGGGGTGTGGTTAGTGATCCTTGTAATGTAGGCCTGCAAAGTCTAAACCACAACCTACTTTAACCTGTGACTCAGGCATTACCTTACTTAGTTTGCATCATCTGAAAACATGGTAGAAAAAAAGTTTTATCACTTTCAGAGATGTCACATAATCAAGACAACGGTTTAGGTTGAAACTGGTTCCTTGGAAGCAGAGAATAGGGAAGATTTGGCAGATACAAACCTTCCTGTCTTTTCTTTCAATCCAAACTGGAACTTTTGGATTGAAAGAGCTGAACTATCATTGTATCCCAACTCAAAAAGATGTGAGCCAAAGCAAAGCTTAAAGGAAGCATAAGAGATGAGATTGGGATCTGGGAGATTCCCAGGCCTGTCCTAAATGCTTACTATGATAAATTTATGGATGACAAATGTGACAAAGTTCTTCACTGCAAAGCTGCTTCTGGGGTGCAACCTGATTCTAGAAGCAGATTACAAGGGCCTGCCCATCCAGGTCATGTTTCAAATTGTGTTAAGGCAGAGAACATGTTGGCGGCCATTAAGATTAAATTCAAAGAGTGGACAGAACACTAAGACTTATTTCTGACATAGAAATTCCCAAGTTGGGTTCCCCCCAAAAAAGGGAAAAAAGCAAAACAAAACAAACAATGAATCAGTAAGATCTCTTATTTTAGCCATTAGACCATGAAAGTAGCCTGAAGTAAATTTAGTGAATGCCAGTAATGTATTTTAGGAATTATTTCCAAAGTGCTGTGGTTTCTAGAATGGAGAATTTTCTCAAAGCCTATCTCATAAATACCCTTGGATCTGGATAAGAGATGCAATGCGCAGGGTCTGGTGTTTTGAAGAATCCAGTTATCACAAACACAGTACTACAAAAACAGTTTCTGTGTCACTGTTTCATAAATAAAATTTTCCCCATCTCTGGCTGACCAAACAGGAATAATGGAAGAGGGACAGGACTGGGGAGGGGCTGCTGGATGGGGGCCTCGGGCCAGGAGAGGGACTATGAGCCGTTTCGTGTCTGGAAGAAACATCATGGCATCTGCCAGGGGAAAGCAGAGAAAGAACTGCTGCTTTTGCCTCAAGTTGGCAGCCATAATTCACCCCAAATATGTGTTCAGGCAGACTGTGTTCCCAAGCTAACCATGCCCTCTTCCTCAGCTCTTTCATGGGAGGCACTTAGAATTGCCTGGGAATCCTGAGTGGGAAAATTGAAGCACTGTGTAAAGGCCTTGGCCTGGAGAGGCTTTCAGATCCCATCTTTGGGCTGAGGAGCGGCAACTGGGGGCTGCAGAGTATTTAAACAAATCTCTCTATCAAATCAGAATGTATGCTTAAATACCTGACTTATTTATAAAGTTAGCTTAGAATGTATTTATATGATATAAAAGCAGAGAGAAATACAAAACTAAATATTCTAAATATGCACTCTTAACTATTATCCATCCTCCTTTTCTTTCTAATGAATTACACTTGTTTGTTTTAACACTTTGATTCTTCCCTTCCTAAAGTGGTCTACTTAGGATTGAAAAGTGTAAACTCTGAGCATATGTTAGACTGCGGAAATTTTCCTAACTCTGCCACTAACTGGCTCATCTATACTAACATCACTGAGGTCCTCTAAATATCAGTTTCATCCTATGCAAAATTAAGGAATTGTACTAGATTATATTTTTTTAATAATCTTTATTGGAGAATAATTGCTTCACAATACTGTGTTAGTTTCTGCTGTATAACAAAGTGAATCAGCTATATGTATACATATATCCCCATATCCCCTCCCTCTTGTGTCTCCCTCCCACCCTCCCTATCCCACCCCTCTAGGTGGTCACAAAGCACCGAGCTGATCTCCCTGTGCTATGCGGCTGCTTCCCACTAGCTAAACTATTTTACATTCAGTAGTATATATATGTCGATGCTACTCTCACTTCACCACAGCTTCCCCCTCCCACCCCGTGTCCTCAAGTCCATTCTCTATGTCTATGTCTTTATTCCTACCCTGCCACTAGGTTCATCAGTAACTTTTTTTTTTTTTTAGATTCCATATATGTGTTAGCATACAGTATTTGTTTTTTAGATTATATCTTAAAATAAATGGAACACTCATAATCAGAGGCTTTAAGGAGAAGCTGCTACCAAATGGGACAGAGAAGAATAGTGCTGTGTATCTTATTCTAGCAAATATATTAAGCCAGTCAGTAAAACAAAAAATGAAATTTTTGATCATTCTAATAATGTGATATAATACTCACTTTCCTAGTGGATTACTGAATATAAGTTACGGCAAGTGATAATGAAAACATTATGTGGCACATTTTAGGTTAATTTAGGTTACTATGAAGTCTCTAATTTCTATAAAGTCACAATTTTATATTTCATAAAAATTACAGTTTTTATTAATGTAAAAATGAAACTATAAACAATAATGTCACAAGTTGTACCTTATTCTTAGGCTACCATTTTTATACTAAGAACTCTTAAGTTTAGCTATGATTTTTCCAAAATGTTTCACTGAAGTGGGTATTTAGGAAGAGAAAAAAAGATTTAAATATGTTTAACTTATTAATTCACACAGTGAAATATATTTGTTTGTGACATGCATTTGAGCAATTTATTATATACATACTTCCCTATATCTATCAGGATTATTCACTGAAGTACCCTAAAGCAGAACTGGAGCACTTGAAACTACATTATTTAAGTAATATCTCATAGTTTCCTAATATATTTCCAATATCCAATACATTTTAGTAGAGCTGTGATTTTTTAAATGTGATATTGTTTTAATTAAATATTCAGAATTATACATACCTCAATAGTTAACATTTCCTTTTACTAATTCTTTTGCTCATGTTTATTGTAATATCAATGACAATGTTATAACCACAACCAAAATGCAACTCATTTGCCAAAACATGTCTTTAAAGAATCAAACACATGAATTGTTAAAGGGTACATCTTATAATTCACCCTGTTTAATGCCTCTTAAAATTTTATACAATAGCAATATAAACAATGGATGTGTGAAAACCATAGATATTAGTACAAGTGGATTTAGATGTAATTATAAGTTTTTCCTTTTATATCAGGACTTCTTTTCAGATGGAAAGTTTTCCATTTTGGTGTATGTTACAGTTTAATCACTTGTATTTTAACTGTCCTAAAAGTAGAATAGAGGCTTATTGAAGTGCATTAAAAATCAAATTACAAATGATGATTTTCCCTTTCTTCGTTTTCTTGGAAAACATTTTCCAACCACATGGGCTACCCAGCAATGTATTCAGAATTTGCACATAGACAAAGCTGTTGACAAGCTCTCATTTAGAAAGGACTTAAAGAGTATGTTCAGAGTCTCAAACACATTAATCAGAAATATCCTGATGTATTCTAGGAATAAAATAAAATAAAGTTGGCCAAAATATTTCATTTGTTTCTCTAAATGATTATCATATAGCAAGACAATTAATGATGTCACTTTTAAAATGCATAATTATGGAATATTTTAAATGATCACTGTATACATTTTCAAAGCAGAAAATTGGATGCCCATAGTTAATTTGCTAAGTTAGTAACAGAATGAGTCTCTGAAAGCAAGGCATTGCTTCAAAGAGTGCTCCTGGAGAATATGTAAAATATGTTTTCATTTGGGAAAGGAGAAGAGATGTTAAATTTTCAAAATAATGGTAGTAAAGTGAAGCACAAAAATTTAAACAGTTGCTCAAAGAAATAATATAAAGAACCTCATATGTATTAAACAAATGGAAGTCTAGATACTTTACTTTAGCATGAAATATAATGGGTTTTTTTAAAGGCATAACTTTCTTTTCTCATAAGCATCATTCTCAGATGTTTGAAATATAGAAGAGGAAAACAAATAGCCTTCAAATAATGCTCAACTAAAATTTTATGTTCTCTGAAGTGTATTTATATACTATATGAAAGTGATTAAAGTATAATAAATTCTGTAATATTTAAGGCCCTATTTTAATTTTCCCTCCAGATATTTAATATTCAAAATCACCTCAATGATAAATCTCGATTTGTGTAAGATAACTCATTATATAATAATATAAATGATAGTATTATATAGCATTGTCATATCTATGAGGAAATGAAAGAAAATTCATTGACTGCTGATATATTAGCTCAGCAATGTACAGACAAATAGTTAGAAAAGTTTACCTACCAGTTACAGGTATATTGCCTGTCTCAAAAAAATATCTTCTGGAAGAAGATCTTCATGAGAAAGTCTTGTAGTCATGCACTTAAATCACTTTTTTAAATTCCATAAGATATCTTCTTAGTAGAACAGGCCATTATCCATATTTTAAGTGCTATGGATTACAATGGGAGTTCCATCTTTAAATTCCTTACACTGTATGAGGAGAAAGAAATAAATGTTAAGGTGGCCAATGTATTAATCACTTTCAACTCACATGGATTTGCACTCTTTAAAGTATTTGCATGATATGACTAGTTTTCAGGGACCCCTGATAGAGCCCTATTAAGATTCTAATTAGCTAAAACAATGCAAAAAGTTTTTATTTCATGGACATAGATTAAAACTCTAGTAACTTTAACTGATGATTTGATCAAGTTTAAGAAAACATTCATCTGTCTCAGGGCATAGCCAGCAGGGCATATAACCTGGTTTTCATATGTTTTATGAAAATACAGAACCTATGTGGGTCTAGAATAATTCTAATTGATTACTTTAGTCACTTAATTTTTAGATGTGCCCATGGTTGGTTAATCAGTCAGCAGCCACAAATCAGTGTTAATAAACGAACGCCTTCTGCTGAGCTCCTGACACTGATTTGTCATTTGTTATGTCCTCCAGAGTGGCTTAGTTCTCACTCTTGCCAACTAGTGTGAATGACAAATTTGAGAAAGAATGTATGCAACTGTTAAATTTTCTCAGTGAACCTGTCACTAATTTTAATTATGAAGTTAAGTGATTTGCTCCAAAAGAGATCTTGGATAACTGAAGAAGGCAGAATTATTTCAATCATTTTATTTTATGTCACAAACAGATACAGAAGCATTCTTCCTGACCCCAACCATGGGGTAAAAAGTTGGAATAAAATATGAAAAATTTTAAAAACTCAATATTCCTTTTATTCTTCTTAAGATTAACTTTAGCCTTAAGCGGAAAGCCCATTTTATTCAAAATTCAAGCAAGACCAAATAAACAGCCCACTGTATTCATTCAATGTTGATGGATATGTCAAGAGTGGATTATAGGAGACTGAATAGTCTTGCCTTCTTGGCCACCTAAATGATAGAAAAAAATATGTATAGAGAGAGAAGTTCATTTCTCCTCAATATAGTATCATAAAATCTTTATTTTATCCAAATAAACTATATTTAGGCTCACACAGAGCAATTTAGATTTGTGTTAGGATGGTCTTCTGAGATGAAGACTATCTTGAATAACATAAACTCAATCAAAATTATTTTCTTTGATTCTCTTCACCTGCTTGTACTATGTAACTGTGCCAGTTTATCCCACATTGAAATCTTCAGGTCACATTTAACATTTTGCTTTCCTTAAAGCTATCTAATTGATCATGAGTCCTATTGAGTCTAGCTTTGAATCATACTTCTAATCTTTTTTCCTCCAACCTACCACTATTAATATAGTCAAAATATGGTTTTATCCATCTTTTCATAAGACAGTTTTAATAATTGTTAACCTGTTATTTACTTTCTATTTTTCATTTCTTCATTGTATATTCCATACATCTAAAAAAATGTAGTGAACACTAGCATCAATTAGCATCTGCTGCACTATCAAACCACCCCAAAAACGTTGTGGCTTAAAAGAATCATTTACTAAGTTTTGATTCTGTGGATTGGTTGAGCTGTTTTTCTGGTGTGGATCTGCTCTGATGAGAAATTTTGGACTCTCTCCTTCATCTGTTGTCAGGTGGAAGGTCAGCTGGTAGCTCTAAGATTTAAGATGGCCTCACTCACCTCTCTGGTGTTGAGCAGGCCATCCTGGGTTTTATCTCATGGCATCAATTAAAGGATTCCAAAAGCAACTAAGCAAACAATTTTATTTTTGGCCAAATTAAGTCAGGTGGTCAATCCAGATTCAGAGAGTGGGAAAGAGAAGCTAACTCTTGATGGAAGAGAAAGAATTAGTGAGCATTGTTGCAGCCTACTACCTCTTCCCTGATTAAAAACTTTCAATGACTCCTCATTGCCACAGAAAGCTCTAAACTCTTTATATTTTATGGCATACAGGGCCTTTTGTCTCCAGGCCTATACTCAGCCATGTCACATCTGTTCATTGGCTTTCTTGCAGCTCTCTTATATCTGTCTTATTTGTCAAAGAGGATTTAAATTTTCATGTAGTGCTTACTCTGCCATGAACACCCTACCCATACCTACTCCTTTTCCTAAATGACTAATTCCTTTGTACTAATTAAAGATCGGGTCACTTGCTCCAAAGAAGCTTCTCTAAAGTTCCAAAGATGTTTCCAGTAAAAATGGTTGACTTCATTTTTGCAGATCTTTATTTTTAAAACACCATACAGTATTAGAGTTATTGATTTGCTTTAATATATCTATTCATTGACACAACCCAAACTGTAGATTAACAACTACTTGGTACAAGAATGCTAATGTTGTCTCCCAGTCCTCAGAGCCTAGGATGATACCTCTGATATTATATAATAAATGTTACTGAATTGGATATACGGAGATATTACTTATCCTTTACATGTTATAATCACAAATGACTATATTCTACCTGAAGTTTTATTTTAAACTAATGGAGCCATATATGTCATGTACACATTTTATTTGTGGAACTTTTTTTTCTTATAACAGTGTAAACTCCTTTAAGGGGATATGAACATTTTTATTTTGTGTGTGTGATTTAATGTCGTTTGGAAACAATTGTTCTAATAGGTTTTGAATTAAAAGTTTCCCTCTTTCAAATTAAAATTATACATTAAATATCAATTTTAATTCTTGTCTCTGATGACTAATCAATTTTATTTGGTCTTTAAAACTGTAAAAGGAATTTTATTTTCTCACTGCTACAAATATTTGACCTTAGCTCTACCCAGTTTATACAACTCTATGGAGCTCAAATCACTTATAAAATCTTAAGCCTATTCATTTTATCAAAAAAGAGATAAATATATAGTAGAAAACATTTACAAAGCTAATTTTTTTACAGTTATTAGTGCCTCATAGTCCAATTACAAGATTGACCAAAAATTCTCAGTTCAATTTATTTAAAGAAATAGCTGGAGTCCAGACATTTTGAATAAATGCTAGTTTTTGTAAACCTGTTTTATACAAAAGTCCTTGACCCCATTTATTTAGCTAAAGCTAGTGAAGAATTTAGTTGCTCAGACCAATAACTTATGAGTGAAAATACCAGTAATGTGTTTTGGTTGAGTGAAATTTGGGCTGCAAACTAATACAAGGCTTGACAAGATATCTCAGACAGTTTAGCCACATTTTCTGTAAATTTTCTCTACTGAAGGATTTTTCTCTTTTCTGCCCTTATGATATTTGACTTTTCAATCCTTCTTGTACGGTGGATTATATTATTTATTTTGTATCAATAAATTATAAATTACAGGTCAGTAAATTATAGGTCAGATGTACATGTCCCTACCCCTCTGCTACCAGATTTTTAGCAGTGAAAAAATAGTGAGGGTTATCAACATATTATTCAAATATATATAACTCAGTGCTTGTTGAATTCTTAATTTTGACCCATGGTGAAAAGGTCAGTCCTAAAACATACTACTGATATGTGCTCTTGCCATTAAAAATATTATAATCAAATGAGTCATATCCATGGAGATCAATATTATTTTGACATGTTAAACAACTTCGTTCTAGAAATTGTGGACCTAAAACAAATAGTCTGCCAGTTATTTCTCCAGAAAAAATAGTTTAAAAGTTTTATTCAGGATCAGCAGAGAATTGCAACTTGGGGTCTGCAATCATGGCAAGCCACATGCAGGTCTCTACATGGTATGGGAAGGAGAATGCTTTTATAGAGGGTAAAAGGAAGGCTATATGAACAAAGAGTCCATGCCTTTTCATTGGCTGAGTCCTTGCCAGGAGAGAGGAGGAGTCTTTCTTCTTCTGTTGGGCTCCGCTGTCATCACAGGGTGAGAGTTCTCCCCTTCTGTCACCCAACTCGATTTGAGCTTTCTGTTTATTATTATTATTTTTTTTACAAACTGGTTATATTGAGTTTCCTATATGAAAAGCATCTCAATTGCAAATCAAAACTTGCATGTTCAGGAATCTGTATAAGCTACATTCAATCTCAGACTCATCACTATTCTTGCTCCACACTTTCTTAGTACATATGGCATGAATTTCTCATTTGGAAATCAAGCAGATCTTGCACTCCTGTGGTGTTGCACTGAAACTGTTTAGAGAATGTTTTTTCAAGTGCCCCCAGTGTGTCCAGAAGGAATTTTTGCAAGTCACCTAATCTATTCTAATTTATATTTAAACCAAATTAATACAAATATTCACAAATATTGTGTTACCATTTTCCTGCATTCTCAACCTCTCTTAAAGAGAATTCTGTATTTTTGAGATGTTCCCACAAACTATGAAATGAATATATATAATTTATATGATATAAAATATTGAAAGTCACACCAACTCAAATATATACTACTATCTTGAAAATCTTTCCTAAATTTCCCCTTCCTGGAGAATGAGTACCTATTTCTAAGAGATATTTTCCAAGAGACCCAAAGTGAATTTTGTAACTATCACATGGCCTATATTTTAAGAAAAATATTCCTAAAACTTAATCTTCAAGATGGTTTAAAATGCATCTAGCTATTTGCATGTAATGTGGACAGAAAGTTAATTTTATTCATCTAACCGTAAGTTTTATTTTAGATAATTGTTTAAATTGGGAGATTAATTTTAAAAGGAGTAGAAAATCCTCAAATTACCTAAGGAGATGAGGTTACATTATAAGAACACACAGGACTTCCTTATTTTTAAAGGCTGAATAATATTCCACATATATACCACATTTTCTTTACACATTCAGTCTATAGATATTTGGGTTGTTTTAGTATCTTGGCTATTGTGAATAACACTTCAATGAACATATAAATGCAGATATCTCATTGCGATCTAGATTATCCTGTCATTTGAGACAACACTGATGATCCCAGAGTACATTATGCTAAGGGAAATAAACCAGTCACAGAAGGATAAATATTGCATGAGATATCCACTTATATGACATATCTAAAATAGTCAAACTCATATAAGAAAAAAATAGAATAGTGGTTACCAGGGGCTGGGAGGAGGTAAAAATGGAGAGTTGTTAAATTGGTAAAAAGTTTCAATTATGCAAGATGAGTAAGTTCTAGGGATCTGTACAGCATCGTGCCTATTATTTACCTTCTTTTATAATGTTTTTTCAGAATGTCATATAGTTAGAATCATACAGGATGTGTAGCCTTTTCAGATTGGCTTCACTCACTTAACAATATGCCTTTAAAAATCCTCCATGCCTTTTTATGTTTTGATAGCTCACTTATTTTTATTGCTCAATACTATTTCATTGTATGAATATGCCACAGTCTGTTTATCCATCATCTATTGAAATACATCTTGGTTTCTTCCAAATTTTGGCAATTATGAATAATTGCTACCAAAATATTTATGTACAGGTTTTTGTGAGGATGTAAATTTTCAACTCATTTGGAACATAATACCTAGGAGCATAATTGCTGGATAGCATGGTAGGCCTTGTTTAGCTTACATGTTTAGCTTTGTAAGAAACTGTCAAACTGTCTTCCAAATAGATATATCAATTTGCATTCTAACCAGCAATGATTGAGAGTTCCTGTTGCTCCACACCCTTGTCAGAATTTGTTGCTTGTCAGTGTTTTGGATTTTAGTCTTTGTAATAGGTGGATAGCATTATTTCATTGTGTTAATTTTCAATTCCCTATGATATACGATAATGAGCATATTATCAGTAGAGCAGTCTTATTTTCTATCGGCATGTCTTTTTTGATGATATATCTGTTATCTTCTACCTATTTTAAATTTGATTTTTTTATTGTTGAATTTTAATATTTCTTTGTCTATTCTGGATACCAGTTCTTTATCAAATATGTGTTTTACAAAGGATTTCTATCAGTCTGTCTTTGATTTTATTCTCTTAACAGTGATCTTTGCAGAGTAAAAGTTTTTCATTTTAATAGATTCCAACTTATCAGTTCTTTCTTTTATGGATCATGCTTTTGGTGTTTTATCAAAAAAGTCATCATCAAATCCAAAGTCTCCTAAACCTTCTCCTATGTTATCTTCCAGACATTTTGTAATTTTACATTTAGGTCTGTGATCCTTTTTAAAAATATCTGTGCTAAAACATATATAACATTTTTTTTTGAGATTTTAGTCATTGTAAGAGTACTTTTCAGTGTCATTGATTACATTCACAATGTTGTTCAGCCATCACCAGTACTTCCAAAAAAACTTTTACTCTAAACATTCCAAATGGAAACTCTGTACTCATTAAGAAATAACTCCCTATTTCCCCTGCTCCCAGTCCTAGGTACTCTCTAATCTACTTCACGTCTCTATCTATACTAGATATTTCATATATGTGGAATCATAAAATATTTGTCCTTTTGTGTCTAGCTTATTTCACTTAGCAAAATATTTTCAAGGTCCATCAATGTTGTCACATGTATCAGAATGAACTTCATTCCTTTTTAAAACTGAATGATATCCCATTGCATGTTTACATCACATTATGTTTATCCCTTCATCTAATGGAGACTTGGGTTGTATCCACCAAAAGTTGAATAATGCTTCAATAAACATTTTTATATAAGTTTGTTTAAGTTCCTGTTTTCAATTTTTGGGGGTATATGCCTAGGAGTGGAATTACTGGTAATTCCATTTTAGCTTTTTGAGGAAGCAACAAACTGTTTTCAGTAATGGTTACACCATTTTAAATTTTCACCAGCAATTTAAGAGGGTTCTAATTTCTCTACATTCTTATGAATATTTGGTATTTTCCATCTTTTGATTCTAATCATCCTATTATCTCATGATGTTGATTTGCATTTCCCTGTTAGCTAATAATTGTTCAGCATTTTTAATATACATATTGACCATTTGTATATTTTCTTCAGAGACATGCCTATTTAACTCCTTTGTCCATTTTTTAATTGGAGTTTAGTTTTTGTACTGTATAAGTTCTTTATATATTCTGGCTATCTAACTCATCAGATATATGACTGGCAAATACTTTCTCTCATTGTATAGGTTGTCTTTTCATTTTCTTGTTAATGTCAAGAAATACACAATTTAATTTTAATAAAGTCAAATTTATATATTTTTATTGTTGTTGTTCCTGGTTATATGTTCTAAGAATTCTTTGCCACATCTAAAGTCATGAAGATTCATTCCAATGTTTTCTTCTGAGAGTTTTATGGTATTTAGCTCTCATACTTAGATCACTGATCCATTTTAAGTTGATTTCTATGTATGACGTGAAGTAGCACTCCATCGTCAATCATCCCACATTCTTTGCTAAAAAGACTATTCTTTCACCCTTGAATGGACTTGGTACATTTGTCAAAAATCAATGGACTATAGCTGTGTGGGTTTATTTCTGGACTCTCAATTTTCTACCATTGGCCCATATATCTATTGCTTTGCCATTACTACACTGTTTTGATCACTGCAGCTTTGTGGTAAATTCTGAACTGAGGAAGTGTGAGTTTTCTGTTTGTTCTTATTCTTCAATATTGTTTTGGTTATTCAAAGCCCCTTAAATTCCATATGAATTTGAGGGTCAACTTTTTTATTCCTGTAAATCATTGTTGGAGTTTTAATATAAACTGTGTTGAAGATGCAGAATGCTTTGAATAGTGCTGTCATTTTAATAAGTATTCTTATCCATGAACATGAATAATTTTTCCATTTATTTAGGTCTTCTTAAATTAGTTTTAGAATTGTTTTGTAATTTTCAGTATGACTTTCACATCCTTGGTTAAATTTATTTCTAAATATTTTACTCCTTTTGCTGCTATTGTAAATGGGAGCTCTTTCTTATCTTGTCAATGAGTTCTTTGCTAGTGTATAGAAACTCAACTGATTTCCGGATATGAATCTTGTACCCTGCAATTTTTGTGAATTTTTTTATTAGCTCTAGTAGCTTTCTTGTGGATTCTTTGGACTTATCTCTGTATAGGATTTTTTTCATCTTCAAATAGAGATAGTTTACTTCTTACTTTCTAATTTGGATACCTTTTATTTCTATTTCTTGTCTAATTCCTATGACTAGAACTTCTAGTACAATATTGAATCACTATGGTAAAAGTAAGCATCCTGTCCCTGATGTTCGGGGATGACTTTCAGTCTTTCACCATTGAGTATGATGTTAGCTGTTGGCTTTTTATAAATGCTCTCTATCATATTAAGGAAGCTCCCTTCTATCCCTAGTTGTCTGAGTGTTTTTATCACAAGCGGTTGTTGGATCTTTTAAATGCTTATTCTGTGTCAATTGATGCAGAGATAATCATGTGCACTGCCACTCCCCACCAGTCATTCTATTAATGTGGTGTCTTACACTGATTGATTTTCTTATGTTGATCTATCCTTACATTCCTGGGATAAATCATTTGGTCATGGTGTATAATCCTTCCTCATGTTTCTTTGAGGATTATTTCACCTATAGTCATAAGGGATATTGGTCTGTAATTTTCTTTCCTTGTGATGTCTTCAATTGGCTTTGGCTTCAGAGTAATGATGGCCTGATAAAATGAATTAGGAATGTCCCATTTCTTGAAAGCTTGAGTGTTGATTTTTTAATTTTTTCATAGAATTCACCAGCAAAGCAATCTGGTCCTAGACTTTTCTTTGTTGGAAGTTTTTGATTACTGATGTAATCTTTTTACTTGTTATAGATCTGTTAAGATTTTCTAGTTACTTGAATTGGTTTAGATCATTTGTGTGTTTCTAGAAATTTGTTTATTTCATCTAAGTTATCTAATTTGTTGCTATACAATTCTTCATCAAATTTACTAATAATCTTTTATTATTTCTGTATGGTTGCTAATAATGTTTTCACTTTTCATTTCTGATTGTAGTTATTTGTGTCTTCACTTTTGGCTTTGTCAGTCCAGCTAAAGGTTTGATAATTTTGTTCACCTTTTCAAAGAGTCAACTTTTGGTTTGATTGAGTCTCTCTGTTGTTTTTCTATTCATTATTGTATTTATCTCCATTCTATGCTTTATTATTTCTTTCCTTCTGCTAGCTTTGAGATTATTTTGCTTTTTTCCCCTACTTCCTCAAGGTTATGGATTTGAAATATTTCTTTTTTGATCTAGGTGTTTATGGCTATAAATTTTCCTTTAAGCACTACCTTTAATTCATAGTTATAATATGTTGTGCTGTAATTTTCATTTGTCTCTAAATGTGCTTTAATGTCCTTGTGATTTCTTTGGCTCACTGGTTGTATAAGAGTACGTTGTTTAATTTCCATGTACTTGTGGATTTTTTTTTTTTTACTTTTCTTTCTGTTATTATCTCCAGCTTCATTCCATTGTGATTAGAAAGATACTTAATATGATTTCAATCTTTTAAAATTTATTGAGAGCTGTTTTCTGATCTACTATATGGTCTAACCTGGAGAATCTTCCATGTGCACTTGAGAAGAAGGTATTTTCTACTGTTGGGGTGTTGAGTGTTCTATATTTGTCTATTATACCTACTTGATTTATACTATTGTTCACTGTTTCCTTATATATTTTCTGTCTAGCTATTCTATCCATTATCGAAAGTATTTTATTGAAGTGCCCAATTATTAATGTAGAAGTGAATATTTCTCCCTTCAATTCTGTCAATGTTTTCTTCATATACTTGGGACTCTTTTTGTTGGTACATGTATGATTATAAATTTTATCTCTTCTTGATGAATTATTCCTGTATCAGTGTATAATGCCACTTTGTCTCTTGTAATGGATTCTGACTTAAAATATATTTTGTCTGATATTAATATAGCCACTATTTCTCTCTTTTGGTTACTATTAGCATAAAATATGTTCTTTCATTCTTTCACTTTCCACTTGATTTTGTCTTTGGATTAAAAACGGGTCTCTAGTAGACAGCATATATTTGGACCATTTTAAAAAATCCATTCTGCCAATCTCTGTTTTTTGATTGAAGAAATTTTGTCTATTTACATTAATGTAATTATTGATAAGAAAGAACTTCTGTCATTTTTTTTAATGTATTATACTGTTTTTGATTTTCATTTCTTCCATTGCAGTCTTCTTTCATGTTTACTTGAATTTTTTTCAGTAAACTGTTTGTTTTCCCTTTTCGTATCTTTTTTGTATATATTTTTTAATTTTTTTATGGCATAATGGAGACTGTATGATTATATTTAACACCCTAAATTTACAAAATCTAGTTTGAATTGGTACTGCCTTAACTTCATTAACATACAAAATCTCTGCTGCTAGATAGCTCCACACCATTTTCACGTCTACTGTGTACAGTGAAGTAACTAAAGTCTCAGGTTACTCAACTGAAGACAGTTGGGTCATCTCCAGGCCACAGGTATTTTCAGACATAAATTTTCAAAGTCATTGTCTATGATGACTTGTACATGAATTCAATTATCTAGGTAGAATTTACCCTTATAACTTAGTGGATGATTAGGCTATAACCTCTTTATAGATTTCACTGACTCCAATTATTATCATTTTAGATAAGAAATCTTAATCAGTTTTCTTTATATTTATGCTTTTATATTTGATTTTCTGTTTGTTTTAACATTGTTCTGATGAAAAAATTTTAAGGCTACAATATATTAATCCATGGATCTTAAAATGTCATAAATTTATTAACTAATTTTTCCTGCTATGGTGACAATCAAACCAAATAACTCAGGAAAAACAACATGCTTTGATTAAACGATGTGAATGTTGCCAGGTCTTTACAATGTAGCAAACAAAAAGTTATCTATATAGTACTTCTAGTTGCTTTAAGAAATATTTCCTAAAATCAAAAAGAGGAATATATCAAAAGTAAAATCTATCTCTTTGGTCTTTGCAAGCAAACTAAATATTAGCATTCAATAGAATTTAAAGTTAGGATAAATATTCAGCATTAACTGCATCCAGATCATGATGGAACTGTTTAGTATTACTCCTGTCCATCATTGCTAGAGTAGGTGGCTAGCACTGAACATGTATGTTCCAAAATTAGTTGGCAAGAGCATGACATTGTCAGTTAAATGCATTTTTAGTGGCTTTTCTATCATGATTCAAGTCAAGCATGTCTTTTTTTCTCACTTTTTACATTTTCATGAATTTGACTGACTTGTACATATTGCATTTCTATAAAGAACTTGTATTTCTTTTATCACATTTGATTTTACGTATGCTGCACACAGACATACACATACCACCACCACCACTACCTTTAAAACCAGGAAAAAAAAAAAAAGAAATCCAAATAATTCTTTTTTATGTTTGAGTTCTTATATTTTGAACTTTTCTATTATTTAATAATTAAATATTTACTACTTACCTATGAAATACTTTAAATAAGTTGTATTCTTATTCATATTCAAGGGTTTTACTCAAGCCAACTTTGAATAAAATTATTGAATCAAATCTCTTGAATACTTATAACTATAGAACAATAGTATGCTCTATCTCTTTTTGATACAGCTAGTATCTAAATATATTCCTCAAAAACGGGATTCTTAGGTATACCTGAATATAATTTCTATTTCATACATTGAGGAAATGAAAGATATTGAGGAAATTAAAGGTAAGTTTCAACAGTAATCTATTTCATAACTATACTAAGATGTACCTGAGTCTAATATATCTAATATAAATATATTTACTCTAAATATCAGCACAAACATCCCAAATGCCATCACCTAAATCAGGCATAGATAATCCTCTGAGTATGATCTATCCCAGGGTAATTTTGTCTCCATCTGTGGAACTGATAAACTAGAACACAAGTTACCTGCTTCCAAAATACAATTGTGGGACAGGCATAGATACTCCCATCCTCAAAAGGAGAAAATGGAAGGAAGAAAAGAGTAACTGATCTCAAGTGACTTTACACTCTAGCAGGGAAAATTTCATTAGGTTGCAAGGCCTGCAAACAATCCTCCTTGGCTTGATGTTCTGCCCTTTGGGCTCAAGGGGGATAAGAGGACCAGGCTGTACAGAGAGCAGATCCCACTGAAAGTTGTTATGATTTGAAAGAAATCTCAAAACATATATAACCTCAAAAGAAAATTCTGGAGAACTTAAAAAATATCCTTAAAAACATACCTTAAATTGTCTTATCAGGGAAAATGCCAATAAAGCACACAAGGAGTAGAAAGTCTTTCAAACATAGATCTATCCAGTAATTCATACATATGGGCAATTCAGAAACTAGCCTTATATTGTGTCTTCTTTTACTTACATGCTTTTGTAAATTAACACTGCACTTGTAACAGTAAATTTAATATATACATTTAAAATTCTAAGTAAAACATTTTAGTTTCTTGACTACTTATTCAGTCTAGAATTTTTGAATAAGACCCCTCAAAGAAAGAAAGATAAGTTTTACTATACAACTATAAAAGATCAACATTTCCTAAGATCATGACTTTCTTTAAAATTCATGACAGCTTCTGTTTGAGTCTTTTGTATAACAAAAAGTAGTCTTGACTCTCTATTTAAAATCCATTTATATATATGTACTATTTAAGTGACAGAGTCTTGTGTCACGAAAAGAAGTTAAGCTACCAAACAATGTGTCAAACAATACTTTTCTTGTAACTTCGTATTTGCAAAACTGCCTGATTAATGATTTGGAAAAAAAAATCACGTTCCACTGTCCCATTTGAGGCCAGGTGAAATGAAGCAATATTGTCATCCTTCACTGCATATAGGCCCAACAGCATATCAAATTCTTTTGAGATAAACTGCAAATCATCAACTGATCTTTTTTTTCCCCTAGAAAACCTTATTTTAGCAACAATTTCCTGATATCCCAACTCTTCTCATAGAAGGAAGACAAAATTTTTCACAACAAAATAATTCTGGGAGCATAGATATAATACTGTCATTTTATAGCATATGTTTATTTTTATTTGTTTTGTTTATTTTTCTAGTATCTAATGATACTAAGAGCTACAATTTATTTAGCACTACTGGGTACAAGGACCTATGCTAGATATTTGAATTTCACAATTATAAGGAAAGCAATATCTCCCTTTTTCAGATAAAGAAACTGAAGCTGAGAAAATTAATTTTCAAAAGGCCTACATGCTACTAATGACAGAGTAAAAATGAAATATTATGTTTCTCTGTCTGCAAGATTGATGATCATTCCATTGTAATCCATGGCCTTTGTGACAATGGATAAACATGAAAAGAGACTTTATTTCCATTTCCACCTCCATTTCTTGCCATGAGCAGTATAGAATTGGGCCAAGAGTAAAATTCTTTGAGGGGTAAATGGAAGAGCCCTTCTTTTGGATCCTTTTGCATAACTGGAAATCTAAAGCCTTTGTCTTTGAACACAACAAGGTTATTAAAGCAGACATAATAAGTTGTAGTCTTGTGGCTCTCCTGTCTGTGAACATGAAACTAATCCAACTCCCTGAAAAGGCGCTGGTGGGAAGATGAATGAAAAGTCTCTTTAAGGACTGAAAGACCTCAATCGTAGACTGGCCTAGAACGTTTTTGTACTGGAACAGATGACACCGTGGCTGACTAACTTCACTGTTTCTAAATGTCATGGGCTTCCTTCCAGCTACCATTTGCAACTCCTACTATGTGGATGACCAGGGAAACTGCTCCATTGCCCTGTCCTTCTTGGACATTACACATCTTCCTAAGAGGTTAATGACATACTGCTTTATGCATGTGGGAATATACTGATTCTGGTCAGTTGGCTGAATCTGGGGTAGAAGACTTAATGCCCAATGGTTAGGCAGAACAATTTACCACATCCATCCCCAAACTAACCCAGGATATGCAGCCTTTTGGTCTCCTCACCTCTCTGAGGTAATTTCTACACTCACACATTCTAACGTTCTTCAACCCCTTGTTAGATTGCCTTTAAATTGGCTTTTTAGGCCATATATGACAAACCCACAGCTAACATAATATTCAACAGTGAAAAGCTGAGAGTGTTTTCTCTAAGATCAGAAACAAGACAAGGATGTCCATGCTTGCCACTTTTATTCAACATAATTTTGGAAGTCCTAGTCATGGCAATGAGAAAAGAAAAAGAAATAAAAGGAACACAAATTGGAAAAGAAGAAGTAAAACTGTCACTGTTTGCAGATGACATGATACTATATATAGAAAATCCTAAAGATGCTACCAGAAAACTATTAGTGATCATCAGTGAATTCGTAAAGTTGCAGGATACAAAATTAATACACAGAAATCTCCTGCATTTCTATACACTAACAACAAAAGATCAGAAAGAGAAATTAAGGAAGCAACCTCATTTACCATCTCAACATAAAGAATAAAATATCTAGGAATAAACAGACCTAAAGAGGCAAAAAACCTGTACTCCAAAAACTATAAGATGTTGATGAAAGAAATCGAAGATGACACAAATAGATGGGAGATATACCATGTTCTTAGATTGGAAAAATCAATATTGTCAAAATGACTATACCACGCAAGGTAATCTACAGATTCAATGCAATTCCTATCAAATTACCAATGACATTTTTTACAGATCTATAACAAAAAGTCTTACAATCTGCATGGAGACACGAAAGACCCCAAATAGCCAAAACAATTTTGAGAAAGAAACACAGAGCTGGAGGAATCAGGCTCCTTGACTTCAGACTATACTATAAAGCTACAGTAATCCAAACAGTACGGTACTGGCACAAAGACAGACTTATAGATCAATGGAACAGGATAGAAAGCCCAGAAATGAGCCCATGCTCCTATGGTCAGTTAATCTACAACAAAGGAGGCAAGAATATACAATGGAGAAAAGACAGCCTCTTCAATAAGTGGTGCTGGGAAAAACTGGACAGCTACAGGTAAAAGAATGAAATTAGAGCATTCTCTAACACCATACACAAAAATAAACTGAAAATGGATTAAAGACCTAATAAGACCAGAAACCAAAAAACTCCTAGATGAAAACATAGGCAGAACCCTCTCTGACATAAATCACAGCAATTTTCTGGATCTGTCTCCTAAAGTAAAGGAAATAAAAGCAAAAATAAACAAATGGAACCTAATAAAACTTATAAGCTTTTCACAGCAAAGAAAACCATCGAGAAAACAAAAAGACAACCTACTGAATGGAAGAAAATATTTGCAAATGATGTGACCAACAAGGAATTAATCTGCAAAATATACAAATAGCTCCTGCAGCCCAATATCAAAAAAACAAACAACCCAATCAAAAAATGGGTGGAAGATCTAAATAGACATTTCTCCAAAGAAGACATACAGATGGCCAAAAAGCACATTAAAAGATGCTCAACGTTGCTAATTATTAGAGAAATGCAAATCAAAACTATAATGAGGTATCACCTCACACCAGTCAGAATGGCTATCATCAAAAAGTCTACAAAAGATAAATGCTGGAGAGAGTGTGGCAAAAGGGGAACCCTCCTACACTGTTGGTGGGAATGTAAATTGGTGCAGCCTATGAAGAACAGTATGGAGTTTCCTTTAAAAACTAAAAATAGAGCTAACATATGATCCAGGATTCCCACTCTTGAGCATGTATCTGGAGAAAACCATAATTTGAAAAGATACATGCACTCCAATGTTCATTGCAGCACTATTTACCATAGCCAAAACATGGAAATATCCTAAATGTCCACCAACAGATGAATGGATAAGGGAGATGTGGTATATATAAATATATACAATGGAATATTACTCCGCCATAGAAAAGAACCATATAATGTCATTTGCAGCAACATGGATTGACCTTGAGATTGTCATACTGAGTGAAGTAAGTCAGACAGAGAAAGGTAAATATAATATGATACCACTTATATGTGGAATCTAAAAAAATAATACAAATGAACTTTTTTACAAAACAGAAACAGACTCACAGACTTAGAAAACAAACTTATGGTTACCAAAGGGGAAAGGTGGGGGAGAGGGATAAATTAGGAGCTTGGGATTAACATATACACACTACTATATATAAGACAGATAATCCACAAGGGCCTACTGTATAGGATAGGGAACTCTACTCAATACTCTGTAATAAATTATAGGGGAAAAGTATCTGAAAAATAATAGACATATGTATAACTAAATCACTTTGCTGGACACTTGAAACTAACACAACATTGTAAATCAACTATACTCCAATATAAAATAAAATTTTTTTAAAAATTCAGGAAAAAAATATAATTAAAAAATGCTTTTGAAACTATTGAAAATAAATAAATAAATAAATAGGCTTTTTAAAATTAGTCATTTCTCATTGTTTTGTGGCTTGTCCCATGTATGAAACAAATCTAATATGCTAGTTTTACATAAAAGATAGACATAGAACAAGGAAAAGAGCCTGTTGGAAATACAGATAGTTGACTGGTCAAATTTTATAAAGAAATATTCAGTATAATAAAATTTTGACAACAAAGGGGGGTTTTGTTGGGTTTTTTGTTTTTGTTTTTATTTTTTGATTTCTTTGTGTGTGTGTGCATTTTAACTATATGCAAGAATAATATTTATTTCACAGGGTTATTTGAAGTTTAAATGATACAATTTTTTAAAATCCCCATATTTAAAATAAGACACTAAAATAGATATCATCATTATATACAGATTATGTTAATAACTATGTCAGTATTATGGAAGCTAAAACCACACATAGATATTCTTTTGGCAAGAAATAACAATCATTGCGTAGATAATGACAGCCTCTCAAGAAACTCATTAATCTATTCCATAACTTTTATTTTGGTTTACAGAAATTAATAGCAACATCTGTAAAGCTTTTCAACATGTACTTATGTTTTCCAGATCAAGATATTTCATTCTTGAAGTTCTTGTCTTCAACTTCCATTTTATGAATCTATTGGCAGCAAAACAACTTGGAGATTTGCCGATTGCATTATCATGTGTTCTGTGGAAATATTTCCTATTTTACATTATTTTACATCAAATCATTCAGTCAGTTGCTGCCAAACACAGCAGTTACCTCATCCCAATCAAGGGAGGTAGTTTCTCTTATTCCAATGATCAAGCACATATGCTTTATTCAAATCTGCTATTATTGAAACAGTTGGAGGGATTAAAAAAAAAAACTATCAAAATTTTTCTGACTTTAAAAATAACACAATAGCCTAGTTGAAAAATTTAGAAAATCATATATGTACAAAATAAATAATCTGTAATCATGATAGCCAGTTTTAACATTTTTACGTATTTCTTCCTGGGTAAATTTTCATGCATACTTAAACAAATTTTTTCTGTCATCAAACTCTAACTATGGTAATTCAAAATGGTTTACTGAGTATAAGTCTAACTTTTTAAAGAATAGGTTTATTTTTAAGGATGATTATCCATCTCCACTGAAATGAAATGGTTTCATAGGCTATTGAAAGAAAAAAGAAGTAAAATATGACAAATTTGGCAACATTTTTAATGTTCAATTTTGAATCTTCAAGCTGTTGATTATTGAGAAACTTCACCCAAATAACTTAATCAGAGTATATATAAATGGAGAAGTGAGCCAACATAAATAGTGAAAATATACGAAAATAAAAGCATTCTATATAATATAGTTGGTAGAATTATGAGCTCTTAAAGCTGGGCTGCAAATTTCAGTTCCACCTGTCACTTGCTGAATTATCATGGCTAAACTGCTTTGCTTCTTTGAGCATCCGTTTCCCTACTGTGAAACAGGTGCAATAATAGTATCTAACTAAATGGAATTTTATAAGGCTTGTGAGATAATCTATGCATATACTCAGTAAATGTTAATTTTGTTATTATTATTATTATATTTGGGTGCTATAGGATGATTTACTTATTCAAAATAAATAAACTGAGCAGTTTTTCTGTAGGCTACAAGTTCAAATTAACTAGAAAGTTTGAAGTTAGAAAACCTGAAACAAAAATACAGAACAAATAAACAAAAAAACCCTGCCATTAGCCATGATATAAATTTATTGTTTAATATTTTTCATATTTTGGGTGGGGACTTTTATTTCCATATAATATGAATTTCATTTGCGTCATATTTTACGTCAAATTAGCAAGTTAAATGTGTTGAGTATTATGTGCTCAGAAAGTATTTGCATGTTATTAAATGTTTTGAAATAGTTGTATGTTTTGAAATACTTGAGTGTACCCCAGCTATTTCTCAACATAGCAATATTTTGTTCCATATACTGAATATAATAAATTTTAAAATGAAAGAATCAAACTCTTTGGAGCATAACAATTTTATATGTGATCTTAAATTTTCATCTTGAAGAAAATATTTTAAATATTCTCAGATCAGTTGTCATATATAATTGGAAAAAAAAGAAATATTTCTTCATGGAAATAATCCTCTATTTTATTGAGAAATAATTACATTCATTAGAATATATCAGGATGTTTTAAGTACTGTAATTAACCTACTTTTGGCACCATACAAAAATAAAGGGTTCCTGAAGACCACCTAGTAGTAAAAGCTACCAAGTGTTTTATTTAACATTAAAAAGCCAACAAATTTGGCTTAGGTGTCAGCCAATATTCAAAGCAACCCAGAAATTTTATCAGTTGCTTCAAAGGTTCCTTCTAGAATCAGAGATCTTAAAAAGACCATTATGATAAACTAAGGAGGAAGCCCTGAGGAATAGAAGTGGGGCTGCGACATTATTTAGGTTCCAGAATCTCTACCAAGTTGACCTTCTGAAGCTCTGTTGGTTCAGTCTACCACTATAGTTGGAGTTATCATCACCTTATCTACAGAGAAACTGAAAATTAATCCTCTTCTTTAGGTATCTCCTAAGACTACACTAATGTGGGGGGAAACAATCTCTTCTGAAATGAAAAACATCATCTATACAACGAGAAGATCTCGAATTTCAAGCAACTTTATGTATACCATAAAAATGAGTACTAGATAAGACCAAAAGATGAATGCAGTTCTTTCCTAGGCATGTGCAGTTTCAAAACCAACACACACACACATATACACACGCCCCAAAGCAAAACAAAATAACAAAAAACTCTGCCTTAAAGTGATTGGATAGTTGAGTTATACCTAAAACAAAATGGGTTATTTTAGTTCCAGAGTTGTAAGCAAGGTCATATAGGTGACAAGAGACAATTTAGGCGACAACAACAATAAAAACAACAAAGTGATTCTGTTTTCAAATAACCAACAAACGGGAAAACTTAAATGTATTAGATTTTTTAAAAAAATTATATCATCAGAACAAGGTATTTTTTAATAATGTTTATTTCATACAGACTGAAACTAGTTAGGCATAATATTCTTGTTTCTTTAATTCCATTTCCAAAATTAGAAACATCAGCAATCATCTTGTCAGTTTCCTTTCTATAAATGAAACAGTCATCATTGTACTTATTCTCTGTTTTGTCAATTTTAATGATATCCACCTTAAATCTACTTTAAACTAAAAATGAATAAATTTCCTATTAGCTCTTTATAGGATCTCTTTGACCACTACACTGCTTCAAATATAATATCATTTACTGTGGCTCTGCTGAACAATTCAATCCAATAGATTCATGAATATAAACCAGTTCTTTAGTGCTTGCTTAGCAGGTAGAAAATTCATATATATATATATATATATGTGTGTGTTTATATATTGGTTTGCAAACTTGAAGTCCATGTCTTACTACATTTTTCAGATAATCCCATTTCTATTTACATAACACAGTTCTAGTTTCAAAATTTAGTCATTTATTTTGGTTGTATATGATCGAATCACACGCTTCTGAAGGGAAACTATTCATCTGCTTAATTTGTTTTCTTTGCATGATACAAAATGAAATATCAGATTGATTATTATGGTCAGCATTATAGCTGCAGTATGAATCCCAGGCCTGTCCAATCAACAGCTGCTTTCATAACTCAGCAAAATGTGATATTATTATTATTATTATTAATGGATGTGCAGATCTCTTTGCTAGGTATGGTGTATTTTCAGCAGAATATGTTATTAGTTCATTTATTTCTCTTAGTTTGCAACTTGTTTTTTCCTCATATCTGTTTCTTATTTTTGCTAACATCTTATTTACTATATTATCTCTGGGCACTGCATTTTTAAAAAGTCTATCATTTATTTTCTAGCAAAAATACTGGATAAGTGAGTTTCTATTTGTATTTCAAAAGGAACAAAATATAAGATACAAACCCATTTCATAGGGATGTTTAATTTTTTTTTTCATTTATCAAAAGGACCTCTTTTCCTAATATCTCAAAAAGCTTTGGTGCTTGTTAGTAAAAACTACATGCTTTACTTTTAGAGTAGACACTGTCATTTCTCACCCTCATGAAAGTCTGAGAAAAACAAAAGATCATGTCTTCTTTTAATTTTAGAGTCAAAATAAAATTGATATCCTGATTGAAAACAAATTAAGACAATGAGACAAACTATGGTTGGTTTTCAAGCCACACTTTAATTTATCTAGACTTTAATATTATTGAAAATGATTTTGAGGTACTTGTGTTATTTTTATAAGTTAAAAACATGAACTAAATTGAAGTTTCAAACTCTACTACTGTAGTCTAAGATAGGAAACCAAACACAAGCCAGCTTTATACAGCTTACCCTCACTCACAGCACAAAATCCAGTGACCTAAATATGGTAGATACTTCAGTAATAAACTTTAAATTTAATAGATTACAACTTCACCATAACACTAAACTACCAAATTAAAAGATGCCTCCCTGGAAGATTATAGTTGAAAGGAACATATTTATATTAATATTTCAGAAAGCTAATTATTGTATTTATTTTTCATCCCCACATGCAAATCACATTAAAGAAATAGTTTAATGCCTCTGCTGTTCCCTTAGTGTTTTGTAAATCTTTACTAATTTTAAGAATTACATAATCAAGTAGTCATAATAGTCTCTGATATCAATATTATTCTGACAAATGTGAAAAAATATCTAAACAATAATATGTAAAGGATTTTTTATGTTCAAGTGAAAGAGCACCTTCTTAGGGAGAAAAACAAGACACCAATTCCTTGCTAGCTAAGAAGCAATATATGCAATTAGAGAGGAAATAAATTGGCCTGGGAGTCAAAAGTCTGGGTTTTAGGAATCTGTAACAACTTAGGAATGCATTTAAGAGCTGTAGATAATATATCCTAAGCTATGAAATGATTAAATTATGATTGCCTAAACTCAGTCAAAGTCTCAATATCTACAGGTCTAAATACAAGACAGGTGAGACTGTTTTGACAAGTGCCTAGCCCCATGAGAAGAGGGCTAATAATTGACCTGTTTACAACGTGCCTGACATATGGTAAGTACTCAATGAGCAAATAAGTCCACTGAATATGAGTTAGCAACCTAATACGACTGCAAAAGAAAGTTTAATAGCACTGAGATGATATAAAACTACATCATAAGAGAGGATTCTTCTACTCTGCATTCTCCATTCTCCTATAACAGTGTGTCCATTTGGACTGATACCCTTTAAAAGGATCTAGGGAAAATAGATACCAAAGGGGACAATCAGACAAATCCGAGTTTGTTTCAATCCACACATTTTAATTATGTTTTTATGTTATTGGAGATCAAAGTGATGACAGACACAACATATATCTCATTTAACATTTAGAGATAAAATTTAGAATTGCATGCACGTGGGTTAAAACACACCAGCTATGTCATTATGGGCCAGAAGACAAGCTATCGACAAGCTTGTTGGTCGATTATTTATGCTTAATAAGTAAAGCCCCTATCTCTAAAATGAAAATATAATACCTATTTCATAGATATATTTTAATAATTAATGATGTAAAACATAAATGCTTAGCACTATATCTACCAGATAGAAGGTTCTCAATAAATGCACATTCCAGTCACGCTTTAATTATTTTCTTAAAACACATGAGACTTTTGATACAGAGGACAATTGTAAAGCATAAATTAATCTATTTGATTCTAGAAATTCCTATCAAAGAATATGAAACATCAGGTATTTGGTTAAAGTTAAGTTATGCATATTTCAATTCTTCCTCATCTTTTGTCTTAACCTTTTATCTATCAATACTGTAATCTAGGAATAGGATTCTAATACATTTTCTGTCTCAGCCCACAATGTAACCTATTCAACTAATCTGGATTTCTCATAGATTTCAAATTGCCCTGCCATTTCCTACCTCTCTTCTTTCATGCCTGCTTTTTGTCCTGATGAGATTGCACCATCATTGCCAGACTTCCAAGTTTGCATTTGCCACTTAATACTAAGTTCTAATACCACCTCTTTATTGACTCTTGACTTCACCAAGAGAGCTGGTAATTGTGAACTAAACGTTCCTCTTGATCACAAATTTAAAATATCTATTTTAGCAATTTTTGCCTCCTAATTACTTACTTTCTTATCTATTTCTCTTACTAAACTGAGAGATTAGTAACAAAATTGCTGAACACCACTTCACTTCTTATAACAATGAATTTTTCAGCAAGGTTGACACAGTCAAAAATATTTACTGAAGAGATTGGAAAAAAATGAATGAATGATAGTTTATTAGCATTTGATTTTATTGCTTTCTCGTATAAATAGCTACACATTGTTCACAACATTTATATTCGAAACACTCTTATTTGACAATTTCCACACACACACACACAAAGTTAAAATGACATTACATACCAGGCAACCTTGAGCTTTGGAACAGAATAGTCAGTAATGGTTTTTAAGGGTTTGGTTTACCCATTGAGGTGTCCTAATATTTGCTTGTTAACTTACATGAGTAATTGCAGATATTTAGTTGGCACAAAAGCCATTTTCACTACATATTAAGAAACTATGTATAGATGAGACAATATTAACACATAGAACCATAGATTTTTGCTAAGGTGATAGATAAAACTGATCATTGATCTGACGGGATTTAATAAGGTAAAACTTTGTGATCAAGTTATTATTTGCATAGACTAGATACATTCTAACTTGGATGTGCATATTTTGTAAAATAGAATACATATTACTTACTAAAGCAGAACAAATATAGAATATGTAATGAAATGTTTTTGAAACTATATTTCAGGTTAAAATTAACTCTAAAATTTATTTGATTTTCTTAGTTCACAAAAATGTATAGTTGTATAAATCCTAATTTAGATAATAATTTTTAGAACATTAAGGCATGGAACTCTGAAGATAATATATTAATAATGTTTTTAATGTAAAGCATTCTATTTTTGATAGATAAATAAATGATAGATGTATGGATTCATTCTCTTCTTGTCCTATAATAATAAGTTATCTTGAAGCAGCTAGACTTTTGTAATTCAAGTTTACAGTCTATACCTTAAATTGAAAAGCCACTGTGGAAATTAATTAGTTTCAAATAATATTACAAATAATAATTTAAAAGTTGAAAAATATTAATGTGTGAAGATAACGCAAAACATTGTTGAGAAAGCAGCTTGTCCTACTTTTCAAATGTTGCTTTAAATCTTTAATTTTTGAATGTTTCAATTAACAATGGGAACACAGATA
Source organism: Balaenoptera ricei (assembly GCF_028023285.1). Classification (NCBI taxonomy): domain Eukaryota; kingdom Metazoa; phylum Chordata; class Mammalia; order Artiodactyla; family Balaenopteridae; genus Balaenoptera; species Balaenoptera ricei. The sequence continues at coordinate 186,736,565 of NC_082639.1, forward strand.
GTTCAGTGTCTTTTTAGCTAAACGATGATACATCATACTTGATTTAGTTGTAGTGATAATGGTCAACCTTTTGGTAATGAGTACTGTATATTTTGGGATGAGTATGGTATACATATCTTGTTTGTTAATAACAAGACAATTAGTCCATATAAAGTTTGATAAATTAAGATATTCTATATTTATTCAAACAATATAAAAAGCCACATGGTAGAGTTCATAGTATATTAAAATTTAGAAAAAATATTTCCACATTTTAATATAAATCTCCCTCGGAGCATGGTCTTAGAACATGTAGATCTTACAGGTTGTTTAGGTATCCTCATCTCTAGCACGGCTGCGTGAATATAGCCCTTTAAAGAGCAGCCCGTGCTCTTTGTAGACCTTCTTTGTTCACTTTATTGGAACTAATTTCACCTATATTTGTTGCAACCTTTACAGAGCGAAGTCTGAAAAATTAATAAAATAAAAAAAATCCTTAGTGAAAATGTTATTGAATCAGGAGACCTCTTCAGTGGAAGGAGAGAGAAAAATATGAAGAATAAAATGAGAAACTGCTATTGAAAAATACATTAAGTAATATTCCAGTAGGAAAAAACTCAATAAACCATAATGTTTTGACTAAAACTTCAGGTTGCAAATAGCCTTGATATTCTGAGATAATGTGTCGTTGTTTAGGATCAAACTGAAGGATTACTTTGCTGTAGGGTTCAAAGATGCCTCAGAGCACAGCATTTTTGGCAGAAGGAAATGAATAATTTTCTTTTAGACTCAGGATTTAAACTTTTGTTTTTCCCTTCCTACAAGGCCTTTGTAAAATATGCATAGTATCTTAAGAGATTACTTTATATACATTTATTATGTATGCACAATTCTTAGAAATTGGAATTTTCCTTTGTACTTCAATGCATTTAAATACAAAAATATACAATAAAATACATAGAGCATGAAATGATTTTCTATATTTAGAGTGTTGGTAACATTCCATTGTTCAATATAATAAAAGTCTTTTCTATCAGAAAAAGGGAATATTAAAGCAATTATTGTTTGACACTCAAGTATGAACTGACTGTTGCGGTTAGTGTCAGGAGTTTAAGAAAATCAATACACTAAACCTTTAATTTATTAACACCTACTTTTATAGTGACCCATATACTCCTCCTTGTTCTTTTCCCCTCCTCCTCTTTCCTCTCCCTCTTCCTCCTACTCCTTTCTTATCAACTTAATCTAGATGCAATCTGCATAAGAAATAATGAATTTTAATATTTAATAGTACAGTTTAGTACATTTTACAAAGTGAATACATCTCTGTGTAACCAACACCAAAATCTAGATATAAAATACTTTCATTATCCCCCAAAGTTCCTTCATGTCCTTTTGGTGCCATATCCACAAAATTGGTCCAATAGATTTATTTGCATATTTCAGAATTTTATAGGGATGAAATTATATAGTGTGTACAATTTTGTGACTTTCACTTAATACAATGGTTTTGAAATTTATCCATGGTTTAGTGTGTATTATTCTTATTGCTAAGTAATATTTCATTAAATGGATATACCCCAGTGTGCATCTATCCACTTGTTGATAGACATTTGGGTTGTTCCTTTTTGCATTTTTTGAAAAAGATTCTAAGAATTTGTGAGTGGATAAGAAACTGCCACACTGTCTTACAAAAGTGGTGTTATCATAGTACATGTCCTATAGCAGTGGATATGTGTTCTGATTTCTCGCCTCATCCTTGTAAAATTTGGTGTTTTCACCATTCCATTTAACCATTCTAGTTGATATATAATAGTATCACATTGTGGTTTGAATTTAAGTTTCCTGATAATTAATTACATGGAGTTTCCTTTCATGTGTTTATTTGCCATTCATATATCTTATATATGTTTTTTTGTGAACTATTTTATTCTACTTTAACTATTTTTAATTGAGTTGTTTGTTACCTTATTATTTCCTCTATATATCCACATACTTAGGAGGAATGCTGAATTTACAACTAGAATAGTTCATTTGTCTACTCATAATTTCAGTTCAATTAGAATGGACTTCAAGTGTTTTGATGATGTTACAGGTGGAAACATATTGACAGTTTCCCCTGCTTTTGAAAAGCTGACGCTTTATCATTATGAAATGCTCCTTGTCATGAGTTGAATTGTGTACTTCCAAGAAGATATATTGAAGTTGTAATTCCCAGGACCTCAGAATGTACCCTTATTTGGAAACAGGGTCTTTACAGGGGTTATCACATTAAAAGGAGGTAATTAGGGCAGGTCTTAATCCAACAGGACTAATCATCCTTACAAAAAGGTGAAATTTGTACATAGAAAGAGACACATACAGAGGAAGACGATATGGAGGCATTGAGAGAATGTCATTTGAAGATTGGCGTTATGCTATCACATGTCAAAGGGTGCCAAAAATTGGCAGCAAACTGCCAGAAACTAGGAGAGAGTCATGGAACAGATTTTCCCTCACATCCCTCCAAAGGAACCAATTCTGCTGAAACCTGGATTTCAGACTTCTAGACTCCCAAAGTGTGAAACAATAGATGTCTGTTGTTTAAGCCATCTAGTGTGTGGTATTTTGTTAGGAAACTCTTAGGAAACTAACAAACCTTCTATATATCCGGCAGCATTCTTTGTTCTGAATTCTCTTTTGTCTTATATTAATATAATAACTCTAGTGTGAGATTATTTTTGCATAGAATATCTTTGCCCATTCGTTTACTTTAAGATCTGTTTCCTTATATTTAATTTTTTTTTCTTATGGATAACATAGAGATATGTTTTACTTATTTGAGCAGACTGCAATTTTCTGCCTTTGAGTGTTGAAATAATTTACATTTAATACAATTTCGATATGGTTTCAGTTAAGCCTGCCACATTACTTTTTTGTTTTCTATTTGTCCTATCTATTCTTTGTCTCTCTTTTTCATTTCTTTTCATATCTTATTTTGGACTAGTTTTATTTGTATTTCACTTTACCTCCCTTATTTGAGTATTAACTCACTCAATTTTGACTACGGTCATGTATATACATTTTTTTATTTATCACACCCGATCTTCAAACAATATTATAGCACCGTGTATATAATACAATGAATGCAAAACTTATCATGTCCTGGACTCCTTTTATCCTCTGTTCTCCAACCACACTGAACTTGTTGAGTCCCTTGAATGTACAGGGCTTCTTCCCACATAAGTGCATTCATGTGTGTTGTACTCTTTGCCTCCATACATCTCTCCTGCACACATATATAGTTAACGCTTGGATTAATTATGTTTACTGATACTGTTACCCAGAATATTTCAGTTAGAGGTGATGATGATACATGTGTATTTGTTGTTGTTATTGTGTTTTCATTCCTTGGAATTATATTAACATGCCAAAAGAAAAAACAATAACTGTTTTATTGAAGGACATATCTAAACTTTTCTTCTTCCTACTGAATAAGAACATGTTTTTAAATATTAGAGTGGATTTAACTAATCCACCAAAATTTTGAGAGCAATTTAAATTAATAGCTCTTAAATTAGATAGAATCCCTGTAAATATCTATCAACTATCTTCCAAGAATGTGTGTGTGTGTGTGTGTGTGTGTGTGTGTGTGTTTCAGGTAGCCTCTAAATTACATTTATTCCCAACCTAGGTGACCACATCCTGGAGTATCTATGTTCTTTTTCTTTTCATTTTCATAAAGACTGTGTAAGCAAGTGCTTTCTTCTTCATGACCTACCATTTCTTTTCCTGAGGTAAAGGTTTAAGAGAAGAGGAAAAAATACCTAAAGAAACTCTATTTTCCTAAGTATATTATTTTCCTTTAATTTTCATAAATACTGGACCATAAGAAACTGATACATACTAAGGATATTTAGTATTTTACTATGTGATTGGAATTTTGTGATATATAATTATTGCTCTTAATTGTTTATAATGGATAAATGTGTAACGTATTCTCACATGTGCCAAAAATGTTTCTCTATATAAATATCTTTAAAACATTGAATTTTTTAAATTAAAAAAAGGAGTTTGACAGAGACTCCTACTAATCTTTCATCCTTCATTCTTCCCTGCACTTCCTCATTTTACAATACAATCCCCTTCAAAATTAAGTAGGTTACATGGACACCAAAATTGAGACTACATTTCACTAGCAGCTAAATAAGGCCAAATGACTAATTTATGGCCAATGGATTGTGAAAGGATTTGAAGAATGTAATTTCTCAATCATGCCCTTAAAATGATTTGATGTCTGCTTCTTTCACTTTCTTTATGCTTCCCATGGGCTGGAATACAGCAATAGAATATCAAAATTTACGGTGCAAAGGAAAACTATAACTTAGTGGCTGCCGTACAAAAATATACGGGGCCCGGGCTTCCCTGGTGGCGCAGTGGTTGAGAATCTGCCTGCCAATGCAGGGGACACGGGTTCGAGCCCTGGTCTGGGAAGATCCCACATGCCACGGAGCAACTGGGCCCGTGAGCCACAATTACTGAGCCTGCGCGTCTGGAGCCTGTGCTCCGCAACAGGAGAGGCCGCGATGGTGAGAGGCCCGCGCACCGCGATGAAGAGTGGTCCCCACTTGCCACAACTAGAGAAAGCCCTGGCACAGAAACGAAGACCCAACACAGTCATAAATAAATAAATAAATAAATAAATAAAGTACTACATACCTTTAAAAAAAAAAAAAAAAAATATACGGGGCCCATGGATGACGTCGTGGAACTAAGCCACCAACCTCCCTGAGCTCCTGATCTTCATCTAGTTCGTTACATGAGAGAGCAAGACTTGTGATTTCACCATGTAATGGTGGTTACCTTTATTACTACAGATGTGCCTATTCTATTACTTATCTCATATTCGACTTTTCATTTGTAAAAAGCTGGAAATCAAAATGCCAACTACTCAATATTTCAAACACCAGATGAACATATCTTTCGTACAAACAAATCACTTCTTTTCATTCCTTAGTTTGCTATTTTAGTATATATTTTGTCAAACCCTTCTTGCTGCAACTGCTAAAAAGTATAGGTAAAACATAATAGTATAGTTCAGTATTCATTTTTTATATTAAAAATAATTATTATAGTACAATATTTTACTCTTCTGAGATTTTTTTCTTAGTGAGAAGTGAGGTGTACTTTTTGTTATTTTTGTCATTTTATTTCTGTACTTCTGACTATAATTATAAACTAAAACTGTCAGGATGAATTATGAATTGGATTTGCTTGTTCTAAAAGCTATTTTTTAAAAAGAAAAGTTAAATAATTGTACTTTATTTGTGGGCAGAGAACTTATAATTTAATTTAATTTATACATTTAAGAGTCACCACCAATATGATTTAAGCATTTTGCAAGTATATTTTATTACAAATATAAATTTATATTTTGTTTTGTCAAAAGATAAAATTATGTATAGTCATACACATATCTAAATTTTTTCTCTGTATATATTGATCAATGTGAATATTTTATAAAAATAAAAGTTTAAAATGATATATTTTCCATTTAAGCACATTGCTCTTAAAAATGTCATATGGTTGAAGGAACCTGAGATTTGTAAGTAGTCCCATTGTATTGTTTTCTATTATTTTGTGAATCAGTAACAACTTTTATTGTAAAATGGTAATATCATGATATACATTTATTTGTGAAATAAAGTACCTATTTCATTATCTCTTTTACCTTTCCTTTCTTGCCACGGTCATATAGCATGCCTCTGAAGACAGCTACATCCACAGAAGCTGTTCAAGTAATTTAATGCTGGTTTTATCAGCCCCTACCTCACATATTTTCACAAGGATTAATAAAAGCATGCTCATTCCTCAAAGGGTGATAAAATCTGTGTCTCTTATAATGATTTATATTTTCATGGAGAACACAAACGTAGCTTTAGAAAAACATAGCAATCAATGTAGAAGTTGGTTTTTAATAAGATAATAAGTATAAATGTCACCAGTTCATCTGGCTTGATTGAGCAACTAGGTAAAACGCATGTAGCCATTTTTCTTTTCAGGTTTATTCAGTTAAAAAATATTGTCTGCATGTTTTATCAACTGGGAAACTAAATGACCATATAAAGCATGGAAGTTGCAGTCCTTCTATTGTCCTCAATAATGTGGAGTTTTCTTGTATTTTTTTCTAATATTCATATAAATTAACTTTTCAAGTTAAAAATTGAATTAATTAACGTGAAAACATTTAATAAGCTGTAAAGCATGTAACACATAATTTTGTGATGGTTGATACAAATTATCCCCCTTCTAATTTCTGTACATTATACTGCAGCTCTATAATGTATAACTGAAATATTAAACATGAAGTATAATCCATATTTTCCCAAGCTACTCAAACTTAAGAGATATATAGCAAAGTTTTAATAAAGGTAAAAATACTATTTTTAACTCAACCTTCTCCAGTGTAGTTTTAGAAATCTAATTCCCACCTCAAGTTCTTTTCATGTTGCTAACAAAATCCTTTCTGTCTCTTAAAAAGAGAGTTTATTAGGTCTATCAGTTTTATTAAAATGAATTTACAGGCAGTCTTTTCTGTATGTAATTCAGACATCTTGCATGTATTTACATTTTTTATGTGTTGAAATCTCAGAACCCCATTCCAAAACACTAATACATGAAAAACTGACTCCAACATTTTCTTGAATGTACACAAAACTAAGCAGAGCCAAATTCTTAATTTTCCACATTAGTAAGGCTTTTCTCACAGTCTAACAAGTCTCAGTAAATAGCAACTTATTTCTTCTCTGTTACCCCAAAAGAAACAACAACCAACACAAATGCCACAAAGTTGGACTCATTCTCATTTCCTCTCTCTGTTTCATTCAAAAGATCAACAACTACCCCTACCCGCACCTCTTTCAAAATATCTCCTGTGACTCATTTCCACTTTGCAATGTCTACCCTGGAATAGTTAATGCAAGAGTTTTCTGACAGGTCTCTCCTTTTCCAACTTTGTCCCACCAGTTTCTCTTTAATGCGGAAGCGAGGATGGATCTTTGTCTAAATGTTGAAAGACATCACTGCTGATCAAAACATACAGTAGTTTAAGCCTCTACAATGGCTTTGCATCTCTTTCAGAGTAAAACCTAAAGTTCCTAAAAGCCTTAAAAATCTAGGCTTTTCGTTACTCCAGGGACTTTCCTTTCCCTCTCACAGCAAACATGCCTTCACCCAAGGGCCTTAGCATTTTGCTCTTTTTAGAATTCTTTTCCTCTAAAGATGTCTATAACTCATGCTTCAACTTTCTTCAGGTCCTGCTCAAATATAAGCTTTCCAGATAATTTTCTCATAAGACTCATAAGCAATATTCCACTCCTTATATCCCCTTATTCTACTTTACCTATTTTCATAGCACATCTCATCACCTCATTTTATACAGATATAATACATATGATTTAATATTACATAATTACATATATATATTACCCTTTGTCTCCCAAACACCAGAATGTAATCTTTACAGCAATTAGGACTTTGTTCACATAGATTTTATTTCTTATGAATTCCTAGAGCCTTGAATGCTGCTTAGAACAAACAGGAATTTGATAAACATCAGTTGAATATATTAACTACAGAAAAATAGTCTTTACTTGAACCATCTTCAAAATCATCACCTTATCTCTCTTCTGAGGATGTATATACAGCACACTTTTGAGAATATGTACATGTGTGACTGAGTCAAAATTAACACAGTAGCTAAAACCTGTATCTCTCCTCTTTTAAACATATTTCTACTTTCCATTTGCTTCCTCTATTTCTGTGACTCCCAGTAACTCATTAACTTACAATTACAGTTCAAAAAAAAATCCTCTTCAACACACATCAACCGCTGTTGCCAAGATTGCAAATATTTTGTTCTTGCTAAATTCAATAAATATTTCAGTTCTTATTTGACTTGCTGGTGACATTCAATGTTATTAACCAAAACATTCACATAACACCAAACTCTCTTTTTCCCCCTTCTGCCCTCTTTTGGCTGATACTTGTCAGTACCCTTTGAAAGTTCTTCTTCTGTTCTCTGGCTTTATATTTTATTCTGAAGTAGATAATGCGTTGTATATTTCAAAATAGATTTTTGAATAGTTCGAATGTTGAAGAAAAAAAGTAGCAAGCATTTTTCTTTGAATCACTATTTACTATAGAAGAGAATATAATTTATAAATGTCAAATACTATTTTATTAGAAAATATGAAGAATGTAATATTTTTGAAGAAACTATCTAACTGTATATATATATACATATATATATATATATATATATATATATATATATATATATATATATATATATATATATATATTGCTATAACTGGAAGAATGTATAGAATCTAATCAGAAGTATTGGGTTGGCCAAAAAGTACCTTTGGTTTTTAAGTAAAAATAAAGGACACATTTTTCATTTTCACCAAGAACTTTATTGAACAACGTATTCACCCTTTTGTTCCATGACCTTTTGCCATTTTTCAGGCAACTTCATAATTCTATCTTCCCAAAACTTTTTATCTTTTTGAGCAAAGAACTGTTCCAGGTGCCTTTCATAGTCTTCCAGGGAATTGAAATTTTTTTCCATTAAGAGAATTTTGTAAAGACCGAAATCAATGGAAATCCAAAGGTGCAATGTCTGGTGAATACAGTGGATGAATCAGAACTTCCCAGCCAAGTTGTAAGTTATATGCAGTCTTGCGTTATCCTGATGGAAGATTAATGTGTTTTCTGTTGACATATTCCAGATGCTTTTCATCAAGTGCTGCTTTCAGTTGGTCTAATTGGGAGCAGTACTTGTTGGAATTGTTTGGTTTTCCAGAAGGAATTCTGGAGTTAATAGAGGATTCCCTTCCAATCCCACCATATACACAACATCACCTGCTTTGGATGAAGACCGGCCTTTGGTGTGGTTGGTGGTGGTTCATTTCACTTGCCCCACGATCTATTCTGTTCCACATTACTGTACAGTATTTGCTTTTCACCATCCATCACAATGTTTCAAAAATGGAATGTTTTCATTGCGTTTCAGTAGAGAATCACATGTGGAAATATGGTCAAGAAGGTTTTCTTCGTTTAACTTATGTGGAACCCAAACATCAAAAAAGATTCACATAGCCAAGCTGGTGCAAATGATTTTCAACGCCTCATTTGGATATTTTGAGTATGTTGGCTATCTCCCGCGTGGTGTAACGTTGATTGTTCTCAATGAAGGTCTCGATTTGATCGCTATCAACTTCAACTGGTCTACTCGACCGTGGAGCATTGTCCAGAGAGAAATTTCCAGCACGAAACTTCGCAAACCACTTTTGACACGTTCAATCAGTCACAACACCTTCTCCATACACCTCACAAATCTTTTTTTTTGCGTTTCAGTTGCGTTTTTACCTTTCTTGAAATAATAAAGAATAGGCTGAAAATGTTGCTTTTTTTCTTCCATCTTCTATATTAAGATGGCTACACAAATCATCACCAATTTTGATAAGTCTTTTTTTAAATGCATGCTGATAGCTGTCACATACAATCTAACAAAATTGCTTTGAATGAAGTTAAAGACAATTAAGTGCTACTAGAGCCATCTTACAGAAAAAAAGAACGAACCTTTTGGCCAACCCAATACATAAAAGTATTATTTACCAAAATAACAACATAATTTCATGTGAAAACTGTCAGTGGTTAAAAATAATGTTAAATCTAACATAAGGATGTTGGTTTAATGAAATCAAATGTAAATCCCATAATCATGTAAAACATGAGCAATTAAAAATATCTGATAGCAAAATATGTTATCGCTATATTAATAAAGAAAAATAATCATAACTTTCTAAAATTTGATATTTCAAAAATCTTGAAAAACATATTTTTTTTACCAAAATGCAAATGATGAGCAGCATAAATGTAAGTCTTTCTGTGGAGTAAATATTTGGGGCCTCGATTGTTTTTTCATATTATAATCTAATTATTTGATACTTTATATTAATATTTGCTCACCATATATAAGGATATCTGGGATGGTAGTTGGGAGAATAAATTGCATGAAAAATGGATGCCCTCTAAAAATAGAAATCTACACATTTTTGTGCATGAAAACATGTCAGTTTCATTCTTTGAAGAATAACTATTTGACCACTTACCTCCAATAAAATGTCAAAATTAACTAAATTTTGGCTTTTCCTGAATAAACACCCATAATAGAAAATCTTTATAGGAGGTTCTCCCCTTCATTTCTCTTGTACAAAACTCCAAATTCTGGCATCACTTTCAGTTCATTATGAGTCCCAGAATTCTTACTTCATGAACAAAAACTTTCCTATATCTGAAACAACTTACTGAATATTCCCCATATTTTCATGTCTTAATTAAAAACGTGGCCCAGGGGCTTCCCTGGTGGCGCAGAGGTTGAGAATCTGCCTGCTAATGCAGGGGACACGGGTTCGAGCCCTGGTCTGGGAAGATCCCACATGCCGCGGAGCAACTGGGCCCGTGAGCCACAACTACTGAGCCTGCGCTCCACAACAAGAGAGGCCGCGATAGGGAGAAGCCCGCGCACCGCAATGAAGAGTGGCCCCTGCTTGCCGCAACTAGAGAAAGCCCTCGCACAGAAACGAAGACCCAACACAGCTAAAAATAAATAAATAAATTTATTCAAAACGTGGCCCAGCTATAAGGTGACATTATCTTTTGCAGTTCGTTTAGATATAAAATATTTATTCTTACTGATCCTCTATATGAAGGGAAGTAAACTTAGCTTCTTTTTAACTCATCAATTTTACCTCCAAACAATAATTATCTCACTATTTAAAACATTATTCGTCGTTTTAGTTCATTTTTTCTATAGTGCTCTCTACCACTCCTCATTGCTATATTCTATAAATTGACCAAACACACATTTTCATTCATTGATATCTGGTTCTTGACTCATAGTCTGTCTATGCTGACCAGTCATATAACAATCTGTCCTCTCAGCTCTCTAGTCAAGATTCTGTGACTAAGAGTCAAAGACTCAAAAGTCCTCTTCTGCACTCTTTATTTGTTGCCATCCCCGTGGTCACACCCCAGAATTTACCACTGATCAATACTGTCTAAGCTCTGATATCTCTAAGGCAGCTGTCACACTATCTGAGCAGAACCTGCCATCCCTCCTGCTTCCATACTTAACTATCCCCATGTGAACTGAACTTGCAAGTTAATGCATTGTTCCTCTGATCTCATTCAGCTAAGGATCCACAGTCAGCCTGAACGCATCCTTTGATGACCTACTAAATGTCCTTAGCCCTATATCTTTTTACTACTCCTACAAAGCAAAACTCTAATCCTAGATCAGTATTCCTGGTTTTCCTGATTCTTTTTTTTTTTTTTAATTGAAATATAGTTGATTTACAATGTTGTGTTAGTTTCAGGTGTACAGCAAAGTGATTCGGTTATATATATATATATATATATATATATATATATATATATTCTTTTTCAGATTCTTTTCCCTTATAGATTATTACAAGATATTGAGTATAGTTCCCTGTGCTATACAGTAGGTCCTTGTTGGTTATCTATTTTACATATAGTAGTGTGCATATGTTAATCCCAAACTCCTAATTTATCCTTCCCCCAGCCCTTTGCCCTTTGGTAACCATAAGCTTATTTTCTATGTCTGTGAGCCTCTGTTTTGTAAACGAGTTCATTATTTCCCTATTCTATTTTGAACTTCCTACACTCCTAACCAAACATCTGACATCCTTATTTTCTCTCCAATCTCAGCTGATGATCTCCTTATCTAGTTAATATTAAGGAAAATAAAGTCAGGAAGAAGGCATTAGAACAGAACCCCTTTAACTTTCTACCACCAAGTAAACAAACTACAAATAAATTGCATTGATCTTTTCTTACTTCTCCCTTAAGTGAATTCTACTGGGTAATATTACAATAGAGTTTCCTGAATTTCTTCATCATCTTTGGGCAATGCCCTTTAATTTTTCTCTGCAGGCTTCCCTTTCTATCTAGCCATTATTCGTTGGAGTTCTTCAGTAATCTCTTATGTGTATATTCTCTTCTCACTTTATATGTCATCTTCAGGTGACTGTTTTGACTCCTGTGACCCCAGCTGTCTCTAGTCTTGACCACCCTTTTCACCCTCAGATTTACATATGTGACTTGCACCCAGATATCTCAACTTGGGTCGCCGTTGACCATCTCATATTTACCAGATTCATAAATGATATAAACGTCTCTTTCCCAAATGTGCTCATTTCTTAGTCTTCCTTATCTCAGTGCACAGTACAACTAACCATCTTTATCCCAAAAAGAAAATTTAAAAAAAAGCAGCCACATTTTTCAAAATCTAATTCTTTCTAAATCCAAGTAGTCAATCAGTCTCTAAACTTGATCAGTCCAACTCTACATATATGTCACGTGCTTCTCTCATTCTCTCTATTCCCACTGTCACTACTGCAGTCCGTGTCAGAACCATCCTTTTTACCTAGACTATTGAAGTAAGTTTCTTTCTGGTCTCTCAACTCAATTATTAACCAATGTCAACAGTTTTACACTAAAACTAGAGGGACATCATTTTAAAAGTCAAATTATATCATTGAACTCTATTACTTAAATGTGTTTTGTTTCATGTGATCCTTAGGATGGTGTTCAGACTCTTTACAACGATCCATAATACCCTGCATGAGTTTGTACATTTGTTGATGCCCGGTCTTATCTGTAGCCGCAATTCCTCAAGCTGTTTTTTTTTTTTTTTTTTTTAATTATTTATTTTTGGCTGTGTTGGGTCTTCGTTTCTGTGCGAGGGCTTTCTCCAGTTGTGGCAAGCGGGGGCCACTCTTCATCGCGGTGCGCGGGCCTCTCACTATCGCGGCCTCTCTTGTTGCGGAGCACAGGCTCCAGATGCGCAGGCTCAGTAGTTGTGGCTCACGGGCCTATTTGCTCCGTGGCATGTGGGATCTTCCCATACCAGGGCTCGAACCCGTGTCCCCTGCATTGGCAGGCAGACTCCCAACCACTGCGCCACCAGGGAAGCCCAAGCTGTTTTCACTTTAGCAATATGAAACTACATTTGGTTTTTGAAGATTATGCTCTGTCCTGCTTTAGAACCTTCACGACACTACTTTTGCTCTCTTTCTTCTCCTTCTTTATGTTACCTAATTCCTATTAGTCTTTTACGTCTCATCTAAATGCTGCTGCTCCAGACCAGGCTCATTCACTCATTTAGTTGCTGCACTGTCTCTCTGCATCTCTCTTTTTACTATGCTTATTGTGCTTAAGTTATTTGCTTTTCTTACAGATGGCAAATACCTTTTCAGGCAGGAATGTGCTTGCCTTATTCATATCACTATCTCTGGCATTTGTTACAGTATAATATTGTTGTCTAGTGCGTTTCTTGAAATAATGCCTAATTTTCCTTGTTTGCTTGCATTTTATTTTTTTGTGGGATGTGTGTGTGTGTGTGTGTGTAGTTTAGTGTATGTGGATATTATTTCATTTTCCTTTTTCCCTTGTACTAGAATTTTAGCAAATGGTGGTCTAATTTAGCTTCCTGGGTAAGGCCATGTATATCCTCTTGTTTCTAATAATTTTCCTATGATTTACATTCAGGGGGAAAGCATTTAAACCACCCATTTGAAATGTTTATTATTTGAAGTAAATTCTTAGTAAGAACTTCATCCTCATCTTTCTTTGTGTTGACTTAAACATACCAGGTGCTAAATAAATTTAATTTGTAAATAATTCAATAATTAGGATATTATCTTGACTGGTTTGCTAAACTGTATTTCCTCTGCCTCTGTAGGCCTACTTTATAATGCCAGATAAATATACATATACACTGATATTGAGAAAATGAAATGTTGACATAAATTCTGTGGCACTGAAACCGAGCAGGAGCCTGCGGGGCTCCAGGGCATGGAAGCTTTTCGGTCCCCAGTTTCTTGTTTGTAGGGAAAAGACTCCAGCCTCGTGACCTTCCCTGAGTTCAAAGGGCAGATTCAAACAGTTACGAATCAGGGAAGGGACAGGTGCAGAGACAAGGGAGGAGCAGCCAGGAAACAACAGTGCAGCCTTGGGACACAGTCCTGGTTTCACCTGAAGGGATACACACAACAATATCTTTGAGCTCTTTACAGAATTAAACCCCCAACAAATGGAAGATGTCAGCATTCTTCATTCCAGAGAAGATCACAGTTTGATGACCTCCAGAAGCTCATCAGGAGACCACCTGATGCCAGATTAAAGGAGTGCTGGGCCTCTACACACCCTGATCCTTATCAGCAACCCCGCCCATGACCCACTGCTATAAAACTCCGCACCAAATCCTCCCGTGTTGGGACACACAGTTTTGAGAGGCATGAGCCTGCTGTGTCCCCCTTTGCCTGGAAAAGCAATAAAACTATTCTTTTCTACTTCACCCAAAACTCTATCTCCGAAATTCAAATTGCCACTGGTGCACAGAGGTTGAGTTTTCAGCATCAACATGATGTGCACTAAATTGCACGTAACAGCAAAATCTGGTGATCTTAATTCAGCTGTAGTTTGTCCTGATAATATGTGTGTGGCCAGGACAGTATATTTGACCTCACGTTAGGTGGAACAGCTACATTAATAAGCTCCTATGAAGCAAATGGACCAACTATTTCCCACCTATTTAAGTCATCTTTAAATAGATATAACTAAAATATGTTGTTCCCTTAGATATTATGAATTCTTTTAAGGGTGATCTACAGAACCATTTAAACTATTATATATTTTCTTATAAAAAGAATAATTTGTATTCTTATAGCATTGTTAATTCCTTAAACTTTAAATTATTAAATTAATTAAACAGCAAATCCAAAACAAATGATTGGTTTTAATTCTCCTCATTTTATATGTGAAAATGACTGAGCCTAAAAATTATTATTTATATACTTTTCTAACCAAGTTTTTAATTAAAATAAGTTTATGAATTTACAGTATAAAGTTAAGTATATTAAAATATGATATTTTAATGTAAAATTTAAACTATAACTTGTGCTCATAAGACAAATGCAAGATATTTAGAACAAAATATAATTTGAGTTTAGCTATTGAGCTACCAATGAATAAAACGTGAATTTCATTGCTGGAGTGCTGTCCTAACTGAATAAGTTAGTGCATCTTTAAGTCAGCAG
The DNA here is from genome assembly GCF_028023285.1 of Balaenoptera ricei. Classification (NCBI taxonomy): domain Eukaryota; kingdom Metazoa; phylum Chordata; class Mammalia; order Artiodactyla; family Balaenopteridae; genus Balaenoptera; species Balaenoptera ricei. The sequence continues at coordinate 186,751,714 of NC_082639.1, forward strand.
AATGCTGGTACCTGTTTTGCTGTAGCATAACATCTGACCTTGCTCAGCTGCAGGCAATAAGACACTTTCAGATTCAGAGTCAGTCCTGCCCAGTCACTGAATATTCTGTTTCAAGCACTCACTAGTTAGTGGAATATGACATTTTTGTTATTCACTGAAGCCCAATATCTGATTTGAGATAAGAACTGAAAACTCCTTGCCATGAAGCCAAATTCTTGTTCACACTTCTGCATTATTTTCCTAATCCACAGGAATAGATTTCAGTCTTTTTTGTTTCTTGATTTTTAATTTTTTTCTTAAGGTAATCTACTTATGGGATCTCCTCTGAATCACTTTTTATCTGGCTATGACCTTTCTACCTACGACCTGCACATTCTTCTCTTTGTGAATATATTCTAAAGTATTAGGACCATCTAGAATGAAGATAGTGTTTCTGGATTAATTCTGAATATAAGTGCTTCCTAAAGCCCTTCTGGCCAAGACTGGCAAACTCCACACCATTTCCCTTTCCTTTTGAATCTATAGCTAGTTGATATTTCCCAGCCTTACTATGGCAGGTAATATAGTTCTAGTCAATGGATATGGGTGTATGTGATATACGTCTGTGTAGTCTGGGCACAGAAAAATTCCCATGTAGTGACCACTCTCTTCCACATGCACTGGCTAGATGTCAACACACACAGTAACCTTGGATTTTAAGTAAGAAATATCAAGCCTGTCATTTTACGCTATTGTGATTTCAGTTCTAGGTATTTTTGTCGTAAGATTTTTTGCCATAAGCAGTTTCTCTGCAAGCAGTTTTGCCACACAAATAATTGTAAGATAATTTTGCCCTAAAAGATAAAATAATGAAAATAAAAGAGGTACATTGGAAAGGACATACAGAAACAGGAAAGATTAATTAAAAATGTTTAAAGATTTTTATTGTGGAAAATGAAAATGCAAGAAGTATTTGAACACATTTGAAATGTGTGTAGAATTTGTGCCAAATCGAATCTTGGAGACAGAGTTTTGGGTGAAGTAGAAAAGAATAGCTCTATTGCTTTGCCAGGCAAAGGGGGACACACTGGGCTCCTGCCCTCAAAAACTATAGGTCCCAACCCGGGAGGATGTGATGAGGAATTTTATAGCAATAGTTCAAGGGTGAGGTTGCTGACAAGATTAGGATGTGTGAGGAGCTGTTACAGTGGAAAAAAAAAAAAAAAAAAAAAAAAAGATTAGGATGTGTGCAGGGTCTCCTAATTTTGATGACCTTCTCTGGTCCCTTTAATCTCGCCTCAGGTGATTTTTTGGCTGCTCCTCCCTTGATTAGCTACTGTTCACATCTGCCCTTTGGAACTCAGGAAAGGTCATGGAGGCTGGAGTCTTGGGTACAAGAAATGGGGGACAAAAAGGCTTCCATGCCCAGGAGCCCCACAGTGTCCTTCTCGGTTTCAGAATCATGGCAATAATGCCCAAATAACTGATTTTATTCTGTGGATTGTACCTAAGCACTTATCTTTAGAGACTTTCCTTCATAATATTATACTTTTTTTTTTGCTTTTTGTTTCCTCTCCTCATTTGGTGTTGCACTTTTTCTTTTGTGCTAAAATTCCTTTCTTCATTAAGACAAGTATCAGTTTCCAAACACTAGGATGCATATCTGTAACTGAGCTTTGTATTGTGCAGTGAAAGTCTTCTACACTGCTCTGTGTTCTAGGCGTACTGTCACATGTCCATTGATAGCTGTTTCAAAGCTGTGTGGGGAGTGGGGGTTCAACTCTCTGGACAGAGCTCTTGGCTTTTTCTCCTCCAATGTAGCTTGTTTCAAAGTGAGAAACTAACACTTGGGGCAAATCATCGTCATCTGTCAGATGGATAAAGCCATCAATAAAGTTGCTGACTGGAAGAAATACTAAAACATTTCTTGTAATGCATTTAATTTTTGTGTTAAACTCAGCATCTGTTTGATAGCCCAACTTCTGTCCAGTATCAATGATTTTGTGGTAAATATTTTTTGCCATATGAAACAAACAGCCAGTTAGAGTTGTATTTGGATATAGCTTAGAGAAAGGGATGATATTCTTTTTCTCAAAGTTGATCACTGAGGATTCAGATCTCATGCTGGACATAAATTCTTTATTTAAAAAAAACCCACAAATCTGCTGTAAATCTCTTCACATTTTCCTGGAAGCAAAACAAACTAATGAGGGATGCCGCTATTTCTTATCAACATATGTAACATATGTAACTGGGAGAACATATCTGGACTACCTTTAAATGTTCCATCACATGCCCAGTCTGTATATGTCACCAAATCATCTAAGCCAGATTCTGTGCCAAATACCAAAATTCTGTCTACATCACGTTCTCCACTATCAAATAGCAAAAGATTTTCATCATTTTCAAGAAACTTATACTCTTCAGGAATCACTTAACTGTTTCTTTGTTGGAAATAGGAGGACCTTAATTCTTCTTTTGCCTCCAGCTGCTAATACTGAGTGATAGATTTGGTAAAGACAGCACTGGAGAGCAAACTGTTGTTATCAAAATTAGCTAAGGAATTAATAATGAATGCTCTCCAAGACTGTTGTGAATTTTATATTTGCCATAGCTTGGTCAGCTTTTCGTTTTGATGGGTGGAAGGGAATGACTGTAATCACCAGAGGATTTGCAAACTGATATGTTGTCATTTTCTAGTACAGTGTGCAATCTGGCTTTACACTCCCTAATTTCATACTTCCAGTAAGTTTTCTTATCGCCTTACCTTCTAACAAATTGATATACATAGTTGTTATCATGCACTATTTCAAGAATGCATGTCTACTCATCACTGTATAGACCACTAAGATTTATATAATGCAAAAACGGGAATATTTCATCAACAAAAAATGAAACCAGTGTCAACCAATTGAAACCAAACTGTCAAGCCAAACTCTCAATTACTTATTTTATTTTTAAGGCAATATTGCCTGGTGGCTGACTAGTTGTGCAGCAAACTGTTTGTGGTGAAAACAGTTTCCAGTGGAAAACATTGTAGCAAAATGTTTCCAGTGAAAACACTAGACTCTGTGATGTTAAGGTTCTGTCTGTTACAGCAACTAGTGTTATCTGAAGGAATACATCCATCCACCATTTAGTTTTCTTCATTGGAAATTTTTTGCCTGAGCTCATCTTTTTGTTTGGTGATGGTATGCTGCTAAACATTGCTTGCATCAGCTTTGTCTGGACCATGTTCAGGTCCAGATTAATGCCCTTTGCTTTACCAGCAAGCAGGTCAATTCTCAGCATACCTTGAAGCTGAGCCTATTCAAGATATGATGAAATATAATTTAACATATTTCCTTTCAGAAAATCTTAATAATTAATCACTGACATAAAATTATATGCATTGAGATTCAAGAACTGAACAAAACAGGTGAGTTTTACTTTATGATTATTAACGACTAACATCTGTTTGGTAGTTACGATGTGCTAGGCATTGTTTTAGAACACTTATTTTACATTGATTTCATATGATATAAAACTAAGACTGTGAAGAAAATTGAAAAGTGAAATTTCCTTCATTATAAGCCAACTATTGTAGTGTATCTCCAGATACTCTAATTTTTCATTTTTTTCTTTGTATCTAAAAACCCTATTATGATTCTATCTCATATATTTCTCATTCACTCAATTTTGGTGCACATGGATTCGCTAGACGTTCCAATTCCAATCCTGCAGTGCAAGAGGAATAAATCAACTTATTGACAGTCAGCTCCCACAGCCAATGTGGTTGTAACTTGCACTTGAAAATAACTGTCATTATTTTGTACCAGAGGAATATATCCTAGTACTTTGAAACACAGCTGTCGTTAGAATTGGAAAATTCAGTTCACAAATGTAAATCGCCACAAGGCCTTAGATTTAGAACTAGTATAATCAGATACATTGTGTGAGATAATTTTCACACATTGGAAGACTGTCATTACACATTGAGGTAACCATTCTAAATAACAGAAGAATATGGTGAATGCATTAAGCAAAAGTGAAATAAAACATTTACCGGAACATAAGTATTGACATGCCTAAGAAATATACCAAAACAAACTTTAAATTAGTTATAGCATAGCTTTTATATGAAATTAGATTTTTCATACACAAAAACACAGTCGTATAACTGAATAAATCTGAGCAAAGAATTGGAAAAATAGGGAGAGGTTTACCTTTTACTGATAAGAAGCCAAGAGACAGACCTCATGGAGTCATGGGGTCATGAGGTATCACCAGTATTGACTCCTGTAAACCCATGAGATTATATGTGAAGGAAAAATTATTTATGCAACCACAGAAATAAATTCAGAAATTTTCTTTCCTAGAATTACCTTTATTAAATCTCTCTCCCTCCCTTCCTTCCTTCCTTTTTTTTTTCCTCCTTTCTATCCTTTCTTCCTTTGTCTATTTTTCCCTACCTTTCCTACAGAAGATTTTATGAATACCTATATGAAAAGGCAAAGTCCAAATATTGACATACAAATTCATATAAATACATGCTACTAAAAAAAAATCTATCTTACACAAACTGATATAGAAGAAAAAAACATGCTTAGGTGCAGGCTTGTACCTGGGAAGGAAGCACCAGGATTTATAGATAGCTATAACCACATAGATTATAATATAAATTGCCCAAAGGAAAGGGAAGATATATATTACAAGAAGAATCAAAAGTGAAAGTTCACTTGAATATATTAAAAACAACTGAATATACCTGCTGAATTTATTTTACTCTCTTACCGCGCAATATGTATTCATTCCATTTCACATGTAAGTTATATTCAATTGCAATAATGTTTACTTCTAATCTAATACCATGTTTGTACCTGCAATGGAAATTATATCTAACCTTTCCCAAAGAATGGCAGGCACATTTTTATAAGGCTCCAAGTTTTTTAACACAGTCTTTCTGTTTTGATGCAAGTTGTGATTTCTGATTGGCATGTCATTCTGAGGATGAATGATAACTTCACCTTACCCAATGCACCCAAACATAATGGCAGAGTGCAACAAAATACCTCTCCTTTGGAAAAACAATGAATTTGGGGGGAAAATAATTTATAGCATAATCTCTATTGAAGTCTGGAGAAAAAGAACAACAACAATAACAAAACAAAACATTCCCTGCCCAATAGAATAGTATGTGCTAAGGTCAGTGAATTTAGCTGTCTCCAGATTTGTTTACTGGGATTATATCTCTTGAATGTTTACCTTTGATGAGGAAGAGATATTAGAGACTATCTTAGTCTGCTCTGGCTGCTGCAACAAAATCCTGGCAGCTCATAAACAACATACACTTAATTTTCATAGTTCTGCAGACTAGGAAATACAAGAGCAAGTTGCCAGCATGATCATGTTCCAGTGAAGACCCTCCTCCGTGTTTGTAGCTGGTGCCCTCTTCCTGCATTCTTACTTGGTGGAAGGGGGAGGGATCTCTATGGAGTCTAATAAGAGCAATAAGCCTATTCTCAAGGTTCCACACTCATGATCTAAGTATTCCCCAAAGATTCCACTTCCTAATACTATCACCCTGGGCATTAGGATTTCAATATGTGAATTTTGAGGCAATGCAAACATTCAGACTATAGCAGGGGCAGATGTTTGATGGTTCTGAGGTTTCTCCCACAAGGCACCTCCTTTAGAATCTCAGCTAGATTTCTTTTAAGTACTAGGAATTATTTTTTAGTAACCAACACCAGAAACCTGATAATGGACTTTGTGGTTTTCATCTCTAATTATCAGACTTCATAGTTCTTTTGTCCTTTCAATCCTTGGCTTATTGGCTTCTGTTTAGGTCCAAAACTAAAGTGAATTGACATATGTCTCTAGAAACCATGATATAACCCACTTAATCGTAATTTAAAATGGAACCAATTTTTAGTTATTTTAGAGATTTTCAGCGGAAGATATGAAATTCCATATTGTTCAATATGATATTTAGGAAAATCTAGAGTAGTGTTGTAAAGGAGAAATATAATGTGAAACACAAACATAAGCCATATATATATATAAATTTAAGTATTCTAGTAATATAGTTTTAAAAAAGTAAAAAAATAATGGTGATATTAAATGGTATATTTTATTTAATCCAATATATCTAAAATTCCAAAATATTATCATTTCAAAATGTTAACTAATGCAAAACATATTTTACTTTGTTTACACAAAGTTTTTAAACTCTAGTGTGTTTTATATGCTTAGAGCACATTTCAAGTGCTCAATAGCTCTGGCAGTATGGTATTTCACAGTGCAGAGAGATCAAATTTTCCATTTCTTTGGATCCTATTTTTTTCCCTCACTCTCATTCATGATTCACACTCTGTTTTGCTGTCACTAACTTTATCTTGGAGCAGAAAGATCAATTCTATTTCACATAATTATTTGGCACCCATTCCAGATTTTTGGCTTATAAACGAAAAAAAAGGGATGCTATTGTGTGTTTTGATCTGTTTTCATAAAGACCAATTTATATTGCAACTGCAAGAAGTATTCAACCAACTACAACATTTTCACATATTTCTCCAGTGTTCTAAATCTCAGTCCTCAGTCACCGCTATACCCCAAATTAAATCCATAATATGTTTTAAGTCTGTCACTTGTCACATTCTGTGCCCATGTACCTATTTTCTATATTACATATGGTGTTTTCTGTTCAAAGTGAAAAATCCACCCCTGACTCTGGTCAGTAAAGGATGGGCTGTGGAACTAATAACCACAGTGCCCAGACATAGGGTGAGCTGAGCTAAGACTAGATTCCAGAACACAAAATGACTAAAGTCCGGCCTTTCTTTCTACCTCTTGGGTCTGCGTATCTCTGTCAGTATTCTTTGTAGAAATGCTCTGTGTCAGGACAAATAAAATGTTGAGACCTGTGCTTCACAGCTTCCCTGATGCTATGAAACAGAGCTTGTCTTTCCAGCATCCAAATATCAGTCTGATCCTATCCCTATTTAGTTGCTTGTGCACCAAGTCATACGCATTGAATGTGGCATCTCCAAAGTGGTCCTACAAGTATAGGAAACAAACAGACACGAAAACCAATAACTATTATAGTCTGATAAAAAGAGTTTTCTGCTTGAGATTTAGGCTTCTACATTATCTACTTGACTTAATCAGTCAAGACAAAGTATCTCGGGAGAGTTCTTTTCTATTATATCAACTCAGAACAGTCCTAATGAGCTATCTTTTTCCTACCTGCAATACATATGGTAAGATTATATTTTTAATATTTAATACTAACCAATGTATTCTTTCTGAGTGTTTTATTAATTTTTTTTAACTTACCCTTGCCCTGAGCCTTGAGCCAGCTATATGAATATATGCCACATACTACTTTAGGCAAAGACTATCAGACTAGAGCTAGAGGTCAAAAAGCATACATTTTTTTGTCTTTTTTTTGGTTTCCAAATTTCAAAGCTGTGGTCCAAGTACAAAACAGACAACATTTACAATAGATCCAGGTCATCTGTCTCTGCCTTGAGGCTAGATGAAGATTCCATGGGCTTCAAAATGGCCTCAAAGGAAGTACTAGGCTGTGTGGTGTGATAATCATGAAGGAAGTCAGAGCTCCACGTTAGCAAGCATTGATTTTCACCAGGGAGCATCGTAGAAGCCAATGTCTAAAAACCACCAGTCTCCATCCTTGAGCTCAGGGTAGCTTACCTTTGCCAAAGGTTTCTTAGTTCTAGATGTTCCTGCCTTGTGTATGACTTTTCTCAACAGAAGTTTGTATGTCACTCATTAGTGAAGCCTGTCCTTGTCCTGAGATCTGTCTCAGCCAATGTTTCTGTTTCCCTGTGTTGACTAAATATTTTTCAGTGACCCAGGAGAACATTTATAAGATGTCCAGAACAGAGGGTGAAACTTTGAACCCCTCGGAATTTAGTCATAGTGGAATACTGGGAAAAGAGGAGGCCTCCCTGTAACAAAGAATGAAACTTCTTCACTATTTCCCATCCAACCTGAAGAGTAATGAATCAGAGCCTCCATCACACATATATGTAGTGAAGGACCCTGAGAGATTTGGAGGTAAAGTGACATGAATCTCAAGCAGGACATCTTTCAGGTAGATCTAAAACCAACTTCTTTTTTAACAGGGCTGCTGATGTAACCATCAGGCTTAAGATACAATGTTAGTATAACAAGAGCCTGGGATTAAATTATTTTTGTTATTAAAAAAGTTCATATCATCCTGAGAATTTCAATATCCATGGTGATTACATAACAAAAGTCACACAACTCAACAGCAAAAAACCACAAACAATTCAGTTTAAAAAGTGGGCAAAAGATTTGAATAACATTTTTCCAAAGAAGACATACAGATGGCCAACAGGTACATGAAAAGATGTTCAGCATCACTCATCATTAGGGAAATGCAAATCAAAACTACAATGAAATATCACTTCACATCTATCAGAATGGCTATTATCAAAAAGACAATACATAACAAATATTGGTAAGGATGTGGAGAAAAGGGAACTCTTGTGCACTGTTGGTGGGAATGTAAATTGGTGCAGCCACTGTGGAGAACAGTATGGAGATTCTTCAAGAAATTTAAAAAAGAACTACCAGATGATACAGCAATTCCACTTATGGGTATTTATTCAAAGAAAACAAAAACACTATCTCAAAAAGACATATGCATCCCCATGTTCTTTGCAGCGTTATTTGTAATAGCTAAGATATAGAAACACCTAAGTGACCATCTATTGTTGAACGGTTAAGGAAAATCTAATACACACACACACACATACACATATATATGAATATTATTCAGCCATAAAAAAGAATGAAATCTTTCCATTTGCAACAACATGGATGGACCTTGAGGGAATTATGCTAAGTGAAAAAAAAACCAAATAACTTTTATATACAGAAAGCAGACTGGTGGTTGCCAGAGGGAAGGGGGGATGAGTAGAATAGGTGAGGGGCGTCAGAAGGTACAGAATTCCAGGTGTAAAATTAATCCTGGGGATGTAATGTGCAGCATGGTGGCTACAGTTAATAATACTGTACTGCACAGCTGAAAGTTGCTAGGAGAGTAGATCTTAAAAGTTCACAAGAAAAAAAAAATTGTAACTATGTATGGTGATGGATATGAACTAGACTTAACTGTGGTGACCATTTCATAATGTATATAAATATCCAATCATAACGTTATACACCTGAAACTAGTATAATGTTATATGTCAATTATACTTCAATTAAAAATAAAAAGACCACTCAGTGGTCATCCCTACCTATCGGAGGCCTGAGCAGTGGAAGCTGCGGACCCGTCTTCAGGGCCAGCTGAGGGCTGCAGTCTCAGAAGGGAACCGCTGAAAAGGCACAGATGGCGCCTGCCGCCTTCAGACCAGTCCCGACCTCAGGTAGCGGTAAACTCAGGAGCTGTAGCAGGACCCTCTCGGCGGCAGCAGCCAGCTCTTCCTTTACGACCTCCCCAGCGCCTTCACAGGACGCGCGCTGAGGCGTGGCCTCCAGCGGGTGCTCATGGGAGAGGGGGGGGGTCACGCATGCGCAGAACTCTCAGGCACGTCGCCTCGGCTCCGAGAGAGCTCCCTCGTGCTAGCCCTGGTGGCAGCGTCCACACAGCACAAAGGAGAGTCTGTGTTACCAGAGTACTATAGGCAGGTTCACAGAAAATGCCTCGCATGCCGGTGGTCAGCCTTGGGGTCCATCACCCCCGGAATTCACGGCTCCTGAAAGGCTGCCCGGCTCTGCTGAGTGAGGTTCCAGGAGCGAGGTGACCAGCAGTAGGAGTGGTGCCCGCGGCAGCCGCGAACTTCAGCACAGCTCGCCGGATGGTCTTCCTAGAGGATTTCCAATGGTAACAACGGGGCGAGCTGCCAGCAGAAGTTCCGCCCAGGTTCTCTTCAGATTTAAAGGTACCACCATCACTTTTCCTTTTGGAGATTTTCTGTTCTATTTGGAAGTCCAGGCTGATGCCACCAAAGCGGGTTTCTGCTACAAGGAATTTGAGGACATCCTCTTTCACTTGCATGGCATCAAGGGCTCTGGACATTATGAAAGTTTCCCTTTTAGCCTTGATGGGAACCCAGAACAATGATATATGACCCCTCTCCGGGCAGCAAAGAAAGGCTTGCTTCGTGGCATTGATCTTGAGAGGTTTGGTTGTGGCCGTTATTGTAATTGTTTATCAGTAGTCACGCTCTACTTCTGAAACAGAAGAGGATTGTATTTATTCAGCATCTTAGTGTTAGATGTAGCCTATACAAAAAAATAGTAAAATTAAATAGCTTAAAATAAGGGTAAAATCTTTTTTTTCTTGAGTCTTTAATTTTTCCTTCTATTCCTTTAGAGGCTTTAATGTTTGTCATATTTATTCTGAAAACTTAACAGTATTCCAATTTCTGAATACAAGGACAATGATTTTCTAACTTCCATATTCTCATAGTTTGACATCATCAGTATCTCCAAATCTTGTCACCTCTTTTTCTCCTAATGTCTCTCCTTAACCTTTTTCTTTCCAAAAGTGGCCTAGATCACACTTTTCAACCCTCCCTCTGTATTATCATTAGCTCTTTCACTCTCTATTCAGTAAACATCTCCCCAAACAAACCCCAAGCCTAGTAAAGATCTACCATATGGAAATTAACTTCTATGGGAAATTCTACTGAAGAAATACATAAACACACCCACACACCCACACTTATACCTACTAAAACTCACCTCCACCACCTGCTCCCAAACACAGGCACAGCCCAATGAAGTGATACATTGAATTCATTTTTCCTAACCTACATCATCACTTAGCACTTTTTAATGTAACACTTCTCAGTTATCCATACCATGTTGCAAAAAGTCATTCCAAGTATTTAATACTCTCTTCTCAATTCTTATATCATACCATCACTCCATCATTCTCAAACGCATCACCACTTCATCAAAAACAAACAAAAAACAAGCAAACAAACCAGTCAATTAATTGGAGCTTCACTTAAGTTATTCTCTTCCACCTACCAAATTTCTATTCTCTCTGATCCTTCCCACCTGCCCTCCAATTTTATCAGTGGTTAATACTTCCATCTTCCTTTTAAATTACATGATATCCTGCATATATTCTTAAATTTCTCTAATTTAAAACAAAACAAAAAATACTCAGCTCTATGTCCCCCTTTAGAAAGGACATTCCAGTTGGACTGCTGCAATTAAATTTAAGATACAACTGGAAATAGTTATCTCCAAAGTCTAGTGGGTAACCTGGAGGAACTTCGAGTAGTTTGGATATCGCGGGCTAGGTGCCTTTAGCAATAAACCATTTTACTTGGGTTTCATAAGATTCATCAGGTTCTGTAAACATGCTCTGTGGTGTGCATGATGACATCCAGGAGAAATCGTGCCAAAGTGATCAAGCAAAGACTATGAAGTTTGGAAACTTAACCTTTGCAGCCAGCTGCAAAGAGCACTACTATTGATGATAGACAAGAGCCCCAGCCATGGAGCTGCTAGAAAATTTATATTCCAGGTGTCAATAAAAATCTGTGGTCCAAGGTAGCAGCAGATCTGTGTGGAAAGGCAAGGTAAATAATTTCAAGTTCATGATCTACATTTGTTGATCAGGAATTGAATTTACTCACTTAAGAAGAAAATACAGAGCTAAAAATATGTTTGTGTAAGCAATCTCACATTTTTCACTTCCTAAAATTAAATACTGAAATGATTTCATTGGCACATTTGACCCAAGTACAATTTTCAATACTTTTCCTAATAAGTTATATTTCACTGTTCTTAAGATAATTGTATGATGTAAAGAAAACATGATTGATATTTTTTAACAAGCTCCCTACATATGTCCCTAAATTCCCACATTTAGAAGATGTCCTCTTAAATTCCCCCACAGTTTTCTGCAGTGTGCCATACAAATAGTATCACTTTTATTGAATGTTGTGATGTGAAAAAGTTGGGAAACATTACTCCAGTACCTCATCTCTCACCTTCCTTTCTTTTTTTTTTTTTTTTTTTTAAAGAGATATGCTCCCTGTACATTCACAGTAATTATTTTGGAATCTAGTCTTTGTTTTCAGATTCCTGGGGGATATTTTTCTTTTCTTTTCTTTTCTTTTTTAATTATTTATTTATTTATTTTTGGCTGTGTTGGGTCTTCGTTTCTATGCGAGGGCTTTCTCTAGTTGCGGCAAGCGGGGGCCACTCTTCATCGCGGTGCGCGGGCCTCTCACTATCGCGGCCTCTCTTGTTGCGGAGCACAGGCTCCAGACGCGCAGGCTCAGTAGTTGTGGCTCACGGGCCTAGTTGCTCCGCGGCATGTGGGATCTTCCCAGACCAGGGCTCGAACCCGTGTCCCCTGCATTGGCAGGCAGATTCTCAACCACTGCGCCACCAGGGAAGCCCCCTTTCTTAGCTGAGCTTTTCAGAAGAGAATCTTGACAATCAATACATTTACTTCATCACCTGCAATTCGATACTAAGCCCACATAACTATTCATTAATAACCATTACTTCATTACAAAACAATTTGGGGTTATCAGTAATCTCCTGGTGGCCAATGCAACAGACAATTCTTGGAATTAATATATGCACTCTCTCCTGAATTTTTGGCACCATTTACAACTCCCATCTGTTTCAAAAATTGTAGTCTTGACTTTTGTGACACCGTTTTTAACGCCTAAACTATTTTCTGTTCCTTATTCCACTCCATTGTGAACCTATTTTCCTTCATTTGACATTTGAATGATGGGATTCACCAGGGTTTCCCTTCAGTCATCTTGTTTTGTGCTACGTGCTCATATCTAAATATCACCTATGTGCTCACGATTATATAATCTCTCTCTCCAACCCAAACTTCTTTCTTAAGTTCCAGACCCATGAAAACTGCTTCCTCTTTGACATAGTAACCTGTGTAGGTACCACCAGCTCAAAGTATGGGAATGAGAATTTGTCATATTTTATTTCTGATTACATGTTCTCCTATTTTACATCCTCTGGCAGTCAAACCACAACCTTGGATTCCTCCTTGACTCCGTTTCTCCTTTACCTTTAATATTCAAATTCAGCCAAGTTACCAATTCTACTACCTTACTGTTTCCAAATTCCTTTGGTCTCCTGTAAAATAATCATTTTGCAATAATTTCCTCTTTTTAATTTCAAAGCCTCAGAATCTGTTTGTCATATTGCTGCTCAAATGTTCTTTATACAACTCAAACTGTGTTGTGTAACTCTTCTCATATTTCTTCATGAAATCTTTATTCTCTAATTTATCTAACCTCCTAAACATAGTATATAAGATCATTTATAGACTAATGAGAAAACTCTTTGATCTCCAATATGAATGATTTATCCTCAAAATTCATGTTGTTACCATGCAAAACTAATTGAAGAAAAGCAAATGCATGCATAAACCTCTCATGTCTCTGGGCTATCACTCCTCCTGGACCGACCTTAGTGATTAACCTCACTCTTTGCTTTATCTAGTTATCACCTCTGCTATAAAACTTCAGTTTAGAAGTCACCTCTTGTGACTTGTGGAAATTAAGCCTTCACTGTTTACACAACCTTTCTTCTTTGTATGCTTGATGCTTTCCTAATCATTCTGCATTATATGACTTTATTTTCATTAGTTTCTTGAAGTCAGTAATTTTTGGATTTCATCTAGATATTTTCTTCAAAAGCATATGACATAAAGTAAAATAATAAAGTACTATTTATTGGAAAAAAATGAAAGAGGATATCCTGTTCCAGCTAGAGTCTGGTACATCACTTAATCAGGTGATCTTCCTTTGGCTGAGTTTTGCTGATGTTCTCATTGTTTTACTTTTGTCATCATTTTATGTCATCATAATAAGAAATATACATTTGAAAGAACAATGAAACATAAATATATTAGAAAATGTAGAGATAAAACATCACCAATTAAGATAAAATACTTTTTGACATATGGAATTCTAGATTTTGTTCATTTTAATACATTATTAATTTTTACATTTTATCCAGTGACAAACCTTGGATTTTTTTTAAGTTGGCTTAAATTTGGTACTTAGATAACACAGCTCAAATTGTATAGCTAAAAGGAAATGAAAAACTTTAAAACTTATAATGGTTATTTACTTAACATTGCTCAATTTAATAACACACACTTAAAAATGGTCATTACATAAGAGGGAGACAAGCTGCTTGCTTTGCTAAAGGGAATTGGCAGAAAAACTAACCACATAATTTGCATCGTTCTTTGCACATATTGTGCCAGGAGAAAATACTTATAAGGCTCTTTCACTTACTTGAATATTTTAATGTGCAATCAATTATGAATGGTAATATAGCCATGGCTTCCTTATAATAATGACTATAATAATAACAATTAATAATATATACAGTTAACAAAACAGATTCAGTTCCTCATTAGATTATTTTAGTTAAATACATAGAAGTTAAATAACAACAGTTATGTTATATATTAAATGCAATGCGACATTTTCAGTAACATTTATAGTTGTTCATAATAATGAAGAAAAATTAATGCTTTCTAGTGAAATTTGATATGAGCCATAAAGTGAAAACAACAAAAAAATACATGCAATTAAAATGCCTTATACATTGGTAAGTATTTCAGAGAAAAGTATATCAGTTCCAAATCTTCACCCTGACTTCCTTAATAGGACAAAGAAGTTTTAAAGTATAGACTAGGTTAATTAATATTGAAATACTCATTTGATCTTTGGAGCTCTCTGAAGTAAAAACCAGAGGAGACAATAAATCTCTAAATGCAGTTTTTGTTGACAATACATTTTGTTGTCAGGCTTAAAAAAGACTATTTGTATTCTGTTGTGGTGTGTGTATATATTTAGATTATGACTATATACACATATATATACACATTCATGATCTAATATATTATGCATTACTTTGATCTATTTTAATTGTAATTTAAAGACAAGTTTTTGAGGTTAAATGCATCTAATATACCCATTGAAGCTGCCTGTGGAATTAATTTATTTTTACCATATATTAGTTAAATAATGAATTTATCAGGTTAAAAAAATGGAGTAATATCTACAGCAATATATTACCATCGGCACTAGAAACATAAAACCTCAGAAGAGAGTGATTGCAGATATATATTATTTTTTTATTTTTATTTTTTATCAAAGTAATATACTCTAAAATATGCATGTATACATCTCCAGACAGTGAAAAAAAGAAGCTACTTCTTTATTCTAGGCACACAGTCAGAAATAAAATTTCTGTAATATTGAAAATTTATTCCTCAGAGAAATATTTTTTACCCTATTCCTCCATTTCTTCTAACTAGATTAAATGATTATGTTATATAATCCTTGATATTTCCTACAAAGGATTTATCACAATCTATACTTACTTTTTGCTTGCTTATGTGATTGATATATCTCTTGTATTTTGACTATGGCTCCATGAAGATAGGGCCCATGCTGGGTCATTTCTCCTCAAGGTCTAAAATAGTGTGGCAAAATATAGACGTAAGGCTCTATTTTCAGATGAACATATGAATCCAAAAGGGATGAAAAGCAAATTCGATGAATACTGTATAATATTTACAAATAAAACAAACCATTAAAGAGAAAAATCACTAGTCTATACAAATGAAGAAATAGAGACAGAGATGGATAAAACTAAAATAAAATTAGTAATGTGAGATATGAGAAAGTAATTAGAAAATAAGTTATAGAAAATACGGTAATTATGAGAATGTTTTGTACAGCCCTATGTTAATAAATATTGTTAATTATTTTAAATAATAATTGAAATAACTAAAAAAATTCATAAATATGTTAGCAAAATGATTAAAAATATGTGTAATCTAAGAAGACTAAATCACAAAAGGAAATTTTTAAATGTCAATAAATTATAATCTGATACTCCTTCCCCAAATAACAAGTTGATAAAATGTTATGTCTAGGTTATTCTGTAGGTGAATACTTATAAACCTTCAATGGATACATAATTATACAATTTAAATTATTAGAGCTAGATGAAAAAATACAGTGTCCCCATTTTTTTACAGGAGAGTATCCACATGCAAACATGTCATTCACAAGAAAGTTATAAATTAAGTTCATATTTAAATATTGAATGAAAAACATTAGCAAATAATATTTAGCAGTATGTTCAATTAATAATATAGCATGACCATATTTGTATACCTTTAGGAATGCAAACAGTTTACCATTAAAAATATTATTATTTACATTCCTTATATTAATAGTTTTAATAAGCTAAACACTTAATGCCAAGACATTTCTAATAACTTTTTGAAATTTAGAATAGCTTTAGATTTGCAGAAAAGTTGAGAAGACAGTAGAAAGTTCCCATATTCCTCTCACTTTTCTCTATTAAAACATCTTACATTAGAATGGTATACTTATCACAATGAATAAACCATTCCATTAATGAATGAACCTAATTCAGGAGAAATATTTCAAGCCAGAAAGAACTGGAAGGCAGTATGTGTGTGCGTTTGTGAGCACGCATGTGTATGTGAGAGAGTGAGAGAGAGTACTTTCATTATTAAAGTATCACTGTAATGAAAAAAAAGCCATACACAAATAAGATAATAAGAAAACAATTTTAGAGTCACATCTGTTTCAATTAGTTTTATCTTGGGAGATCTCTCAGGATTTCAGAGGCATTTCTGCTGTGAACACACACAAAAACAAGTCGATAAAGTAGAGAATTTGTTATACGTGAAATATTTAATTAAATCTACAGGTCAGAGAAAGCTTCTGGATAATACTGATCTGTTACTTTTCCCTTCAGTTATGGCCAAGTGAGTGCTGACTAATCATAAAAGTTAGATATACCATTTGCCTTTTTCTGGTTTACTCATGACATCATTGCCTGGAATGAATGATGGAAAACAAAGTATGGGAAATCACTCTGTTGGTGTCATATGTGAGTCACATGTCAGTCTGAGATGCTAAAACAGTGCAGATGGACTAATGTTGACTTAATTTTCCTATTTATTATCATTGAAAAGATTTGCTTATGTATGAATGAACAGTAAAATAGGAGCAAATATACCTTGTTTGGGGATAGGGTAGCTCAATATTGCAAAAATTTTAATTTCCCCTGTAACAGTCTATAAAATCAGTGCAATCTCAAGCAAAATTGTAAAAACAAAGTTTGGAAATAGTAAGTTGGATTTTCAAAGTGTCCCTCAAAAATATATATACCAGATAATAGCCAGAAACAAATTCTTTAAATGTTGCGTAATAAAAGGGAGCAATGTATATGAGATAAGAGAATAAGAAATGTAAAAATAGAAATATTTTAAATTATTATAGAGAAACTGGCAACTTATTCAAAGCAATGGAATAGAAGTTGCAGAAATGGGCTAGATATAAGTAAAATGTAACCTATAATAAAGTTGGAAGTTATATAAGTGAGTAAATTCAGATTTTTATTTTTACAACTTGTCATTAAATACTGCTATCCATTTGGAAAGACAACAAATACAAAATCAGATCCCTAATTTATATATTCATGCATCTGATAAATATTTTCAGCATATACTATGTGCCAAGCAGTATATTGGTTATTAAGAATATAGTGGTGAACAAAACAGATATGATTAAGACAAAAGCATGAAATAAAGACAAGTTTAATAAGTGCTTATGTTCTTACTAGGTTGTAAACTACTATGGCAGGAATACTGAATATCCAGTATTTAATAGAAAGTGCATGATATACTAGGCTTTAAATTTACATGCACTGATTGAAAGAATAAACAGGAAGTGGAATAATAGAGTAACATTTACAGATGATAGAGACAAAAGCAAAATACTGCATAGGATATTACAGAAATTTTGTTAAATTAGTGAAACATTGTATGTAGGAGAGTTATGAAGAGTAGGCAAGTTTCTCCTTATAAAAGTGTGGGCTTTATTTGAAATACTCTTTTAAATTATCCATAAGATTATTTAATGCACCTTTTATCCTTTCCTCCTCCCCTATTTCCTGACTCCTTCTCTTCCCAATTCATGAAGAAGTATTTACACTAAATATCAAGAAGTGCTTGAAACCTTATACATTTTATTGGCACCAGTGACTTCTTGTGGAGTGTTACAATAAGGTGATTTAACTTCAAAATTTTTATCAGCCCTTAGATCAAGGTATAATCTCTAGAGATCTTGGGGACAAAGAGTTTAAATGAGCTTTTAGAAAGCTGAGGGAAAAAGCACACACAACACACACACACACAACACATACACACACATACACAACACACACTCACACGACACGCACACACACACACACACACACACACACACACACACACAGAATCGCTTCTCTTGACCTTAGAAAAATCTTTGGAGGTTGCCTAATGAAGTGTATTATAACCTGAACAATAGTTAAAAGGGCACTTATGATCCCAGGCGACTTCTTTTGTAAAGAGGATCCATTGTCTATTCAGTATTAATTATGCTTTGATTTGCTTGCTACACAGAAGATGTGCTTTTTATTCTGTAGAATTTCTGTGCTTGAAATTCTACTTTTTTTTTAAATCTGGGCTTCAAATATATTTGAATTAAAACTGTTTAAAATGAGAAATTGATTACGTAAAAAATGTTAACGCTAAAGACTATAGCTATCTTATACCTAACCAGATATTTGATTAACGTAGATAAATGTAAGTCTTTGTTTCCCAGACTGCCACCTATTGGATTTATACTAAATAGGTTTTCATTTTCTGTACTGTATTTAGTTATGGAACTGCCTACAATCTATTCATATTGCTTTGTTCTTTGGGAATGTTTTTGAGTTCCCTAGGAGATAGAACCTGAAATAAAACTTAGTGTTGATGCTTTATTTATTGTGTGGTGTAATTCCAGGACAGGAGAAAGGGAAAAAGGAAGTGGAGAAAGCTAGAAAGCAAATACAAAGTTTTCTGAGTTATTAAGGCAGGCTGGTTCTGAGGCTGTAATTGTTAACCATCATCTACTTCTCTACCACCTATCATAGTATTCCCTTCTTTCTAACCAGTAACTTGGCTGGTTTGGGTTGCCTGAGTGGTCTTGTATTTGTTGGGTTATGGTTACTATAATTGTTCACTGACAGTTATTTCTGAGCATGGTATGCAAAAAGTGATGGCCCCAGGGAATCTACGAGACCCCAGACATATTACCTTTGCCCTATTTTGTATTTAAAACCCTACATCCATATTGCAGTTCAGGATGAATGCCCCAGACAATAATGTAACTTCCTTTACGTATTGATAATTGGAGCTTAAAGTGGCCAGATGGTAGTTGCAACTTCCAGGCAGTGTCCTCTATGTCTCTTGTCAGATATGCTCACTTCTAGGAAACAGGACTCCTAATCCAGCACACTCTAATGTTGTTGGAATGAGAACCCCAAATGGAGCAGTGAGTCTGTAGAGGGCAGGTCCTCTCCTTTGCTATTCTCTCCTGGATAGTGTTGTACACCATGCATTGGCTGCTGGCAATTCAGTGCATATCCTGCATTCTAGATGGCAGTGCCCCAACCCTGCAGAGTGATATTTCAAAGGTGATATCTTAGCTGAGTCTTCAGTAGACTGTTCCTTCATTCTATCAGGGAGGCTGCTTCTGGAAAAGATAAGTGAATCCTGTGTCATGAACCAACTCATACTTTTTTATTTTCTCCTTAGTCTAACTGGGTCAGAGTAATTGTAGCCTCTATTCTCTCATTTGCTTTACACCTGCCTCACTAAAGGTTTTTAAATGTGAAACTAATCCTCAAAGTGGGTGGGTCCCTTGGTACCCTCACTCTTCTAGTCCTTATCATTCCAACAAAAGAATCATCTTTCAAGCTCTCAGAACCTGCTTATCAATCTACCAAACAATGGCACTGTTGCATTTTTTAAGAGTTTGCTATGCATCAATGATATTCATAGTTTGGGAACTGGATTTTAAAATTCGAGAAATATTTATGTTTTGTCTACCCTAGAAATACATTTGGTATTTTGTTTTTGTTCTTATTTTTGCTATTCTAAAAATGATTAATACCATTTCTATTTCTTACACTCACCCTCACTCACATATTGTATCACATGTCCTTGCACCAGCTAGGAATTTGAGTTTAATCCTCTGATATTAAATATAAATTTAAGAATATTACCCATCTCAATACTTTCATTTTAATCAGAATCAGAGCCTTAAATTAGAAGGACGAAGCAGTGATAATGGTATACTGGGGTGAGAAGGTAGTACTTCTCTTTCTTAGTACGTTTAAATAAAGCATCACTTGATTTAGGTTTATTCTAATGCCTACAAGTATATTCCCATTTTTAGACTTCTAGAATTCAAAACCTTTCACAGATTCAATCTAAATTAAACTAGCTAATATATTTTTGTATCATAAATAATTAATAGATTTCTAAAACAGGTAAGAAAATAGTAGGTGCCCTAAAATGCATTTTCTAATCTGTTATGCAAACTAGCTATGAACTTAGTTTTGTAAATATTAAAGAGTACTGATCGCATATTAGTAACTATAGGAAATATTATGCTTGCCTTCAAGTAACTTTCATTCTAAATAAGGCAATGCCACAAATCAATTTTTATTTAATTGCTTTAAACTTTTCTCCTAAGATGTAAAGCTTGAGTATTTAATCAAAAGAAGTATTTGAGAAACTTTTGGGGAGAATATTTTCATAAGAAATAAATTTGGGAATCTATTGATAATATAGGACTTAATGAATAATTTTTTTAATTTAGAGGAAACAGCTTTGAACCAGTTGAAGAAACCAGTGTTGTTACTATAAATGTCATAGAAGTGTTTAAGAATTATATACATTTATGTGGAAATAGTAAAAGATTTTTCTGTTATTTAAGTAGGTGCATACGCATTAATAAAACTGGAATAAATGTAGGATAAATATTTCCTAGTTATTTGTCATTTTTTATTTTCAACAAAAATTTCCCAATATTTTATACTTAACATGAGTAGTTATGCATGCCCATTATGAAAAAGGAAATGTTATACTGAAGATTCCAATGAAAAACATAAACGAATCACACAAATATTCCAAATTCTTGTAAGTTACCAAAAAAAATGGGACTAAAGTAAATCTCAAAAGTGCTCCCTGTGAACCTACACTTTATTGAAGAATTGTTTTCATTATGAAAGGGAAGTCAATCTACCCCAGTGCTTTGGCAGTGCAACTGGGACTAAGAAGGTTTATCCCTGCCTTTTGGTGAAATCCACACAATTAATAGACTTAGGTAAAACTGTGTTGACAGGAACATCCTAACTACGTGTGGTAAATCGATGGTATTGATTTCAATTATGTCTGATTTCTGCCTTGGGATTAGCAACTTAGAGTTCAAGCCCCAGTTAACCATTAAATATGATTTCATGGTCCCTTGCTTGCTCACATGATTCCCAGTGAACAACCGTGACTCCACTGATGCCTTAGATAATTGTGTTAGCTTAGTTATTCCTATTGAACATAGGAAGCAGGTATCTCAAGGACATACTGGATTTATTTAATGGAGGTTTACATGAAGCAGTCAGTCGTAGGAAAACACTTGATAGCATCTGCCTTCTCTGCATATTTCTTAAATACATGATTCAGGAAGCTTGGGACAAGTGAACTTTGTTTGTACGATTTCAGGGTTATTCTATTGTGAACTGGCCTGAGTCATTTTCATATATAATAGGAGTAGCCTGTGTTTAGAGTTACAGTTCTCCATGATCTCTTCCAGGTACTAATGAATGAAAGCCGATACCAAATCTTTCCACCATGCTGATATTTGTTAATCACACTTTTTTTTTTTTTTAGCAAGCTGGTATAAAACACATGCATTCAATTTTGGAGGCTTGATTTAAAAAATGACTCTGTTCTTTTTTATGTGCTCTGATCAAAACTTACTTAAATGATTCATTCTAAGAAGAGAAAAAGTATTCTAGAGGCAGAATTCTCTTATCCTTAGGAGCGATGTGAGGCCACCAATACTTAGATCCATTGGTTGGACGCTGAAATAAGTAGGCATCAAGCCTTGGGTTTCATTCTTAATGTTACCTGCTACATGGTTTGCAAGATGCTCAAGGTATGCTCATTCAGGGATACAGAAGATTTCTAAATATTTTAAACAATTCACCTATACTACTAATCTCAACAAAGAGATCTCATTTTTATAACCTATACAAGCCACTAATTTCATACTTGGTTACGCACTCATAATGCTAACCATATTTAGCAAACCTTCTATTATTAATCAAATAAAACACAACCAAAGCACATGAAGTAGTCATACCGGAAGTGTGAGCTTTCTGCTTAGAATGTTAGTAGGCGCTCCAGGAATATAGACTGACCTAATACCCACACAGCAGCACATAGTACATCCACAAATAAGACATATTTTGTAAGTAAAAACTTAATCACTTGTGATTCACTCAGAATAGACCACAAATAGGAAACTGTTTATCTTCCTTTTACTTGACCTACATGAGGGAAAACAGTCATGGGGAGTGAACATTCAATATTAGTAAACAGATTTCAAACACAGGATTGAATGCGTTAAGGAAAAAGTGTGTATTCTAGGCATGCTGAGTTTGACAGATACCTTCTTCCATTTCTTATTTCAGAATGGGGTAAATATGAAGCTGGTCATTTAGAATTAAGAGTATATGACTTAAGTGGAACTGAAGCTAAAATATTCATTTGAGGCCTTTGAAGGAAAGAGAATTTTTATAAGGGAGCCTCAGATGGTTTCTTCTTGGAAAGAGTATTGCTATCAAAGGTCAAGGCAAACCCACAGTGAAGACAGCAGGGAAATTGACATTTTGGAGAGAGAAGCATGAAATACTGGGTTTCTTTCTATGTGGTTAGTCCATTTTGTCAGTTTAATAAAACAATCAAAAATTTAGATTCCAAGCACTTTTTTTTTTAACATCCTTATTGCAGGATAATTGCTCTACAATGGTGTGTTAGTTTCTGCTTTATAACAAAGTGAATCAGCTATGCATATACATATATCCCCATATCTCCTCCCTCTTGCGCTTTTAAGGAATACATAAATGCATATGACTATAACAGCCAGTATTCTGTATCATCACAGAAATTAAGCATGCCTTTTGTTAACTTCATGAGTCCTAGCAGGAACAGGAAGAGAAGAAAGTCCTCAATAAGGCCATGGTATTGATTCATTTCTACATATAAGTAAATGAATGTGTATGTGTGTGTGTGTATGTATGTGTATATATATATATATATATATATATATATAATGCATATCATATGCGTGTACATATTGCAAGGGGGTTCCGGAGTCCTGGTGACTTGACCTGACTTTGCCAGTAACTATACTGTATATCTTATCAAGCAAGATTTTTAGACTCTGTGGGGCTCTGTTTCCATTTCAGTACGATTGCATGAGAGGAAGGCCTGGGTCTATGAGGTCACCCAGGTTCTAGTATTCTTTGATTCTCCTTATCTTTAATTTAAAACTAAATTTTTCTTTAAAACTTTGTGTTCTCTGTAGATTATCATCAATGGCTGACACTCAGAAAAATAAAGTTTGGAAGGCTGGAATTCCTCGATAACTTTGAAAGTGTTTGCTTCTTGTAGAGTTGTATTTCCAGAAACTTACAGCAGGAAACCATCGTGCCTTTAGGTCCTGCCTTAAAACAAGATAACACCTTGCTACTCAAAGAAGGTAGGAAAATGAAATATGGAGGTATGTGATTTTTCTTATCAAATACTTATCACATCTTCAATGACAAATATAAGTTTTATATTATAATGCTTTAAAGTAATTGGGGTTTTTTATGACTACATTGTGTGAGCATCTTGTTTGTATGTGTGTGAACCTGCAATTTATGAGATTATGTTTACTGAAAATTATCATGAATATTCTGGATCATTAAGGAGTAAAAACAAAAGAAACTTCACTAAATAAAGAAAAATGCCCCCAATCTGGCCTATAATTAGAGTGAATTCATGAGCTATGTTGCTTTTTACTTAATATTTTAAAGGGATTCATGGCAGTTGTCTGCAGAGAGCCTCATTTTTTATGAAATGGTGAATTGAATGGAACAGACAGTGGAATATCTGCCACAGTCACTTCTTCCTTTGCCCCCTGCTACTAACATAATTTCAGCCCTTCCTTTACCCTTAACCATGTCCATGTTTATTAGGAAGGAGCTGGAATAATTGGAGAGTTTACACTACAGTATTCTTGATCTCAGTGTGATATGGTAAAGATGTAGCTTCTTGGCACACTGAAGTTAGCCTCTTGTCCACAGAGTGTATTTCTGTTTAGCCTACAATCTAAGCAGGATATAATAATTTCATAAGAAATTAAATGAATGTGGAAATTAAATGAACATTTAAGTATCAAGCAACTGTGATTCAGAACACAATCATACATTTGTACTCCTTTTAAAATTCTGACATGAGTTATTTAATCATTCATGATTTATAAATGTATATTTAAATAATTTATCATATTGAAAAGGACACAGAGCTTTTTAAATTTTGTAATTAAGCCTACGTGTATAAATTTAAAAGACTTACACTTGTCAATTTGCTCTGACATTATTCTAATATAATCGTATCTTAATTATCACAACTCACTATTATTTTTCTTGGCTACTTTAAAAAGTTCTTTCTGTCCTTTTTATCCCAAATAATTTTATTGCCTCAGAAACTATCTTGCAAGTGATGTTTTGGAGATAAATATATAGTTTGTGATTTGAGGGAAAACTTTATCTACTTGAAGATATGTCATTTGCAATTTTAACTATGTTGTTAAAAATTTTGAATGATTTCTTTCTATAAAGACAACCATTAACACAGTGAAGTAAATTTGCATTTTATTGTTAACAGGAAAGGGTAAGTTATAAATTACTATGTGTATTATAATTGTTTTACTATAAATATTTTATACAAATACATGCACACAAACCAAGAAACGATTATGGTAATATTTCTGCTTATTATTTAATCAAAACTTTTATTATTTACTTTCTAGTTTTCATTTAATTTGTATGTAATACACATATTTTGAAAGAAATAATTATTAAAATCATTAGGTCAAATATTAAAGTTAAAATGCCATATTAACACTAGGAAAGAACTCAACTATGACTCCATTTAGTGAATTGCTTCTTAATCTTAAATCTCAGTTTATTTCTTCAAATCTTCATAATATAGATTACCTGTTGTCAGAATGTCTTAATTAATCAATATTTTAATTATGAATATTTACTGTTGGGTAAAAATAAACATTTATATAGACACAAAAATACTTTTATAAATATTTATGAAAATAATTATATTTTATGTTAGTTTGAAAATAAAGGTTGTTATTATATCACACAGTCTACAAGCTATTGAAGTAGAGATATTTGTTGAGATGGATTCTAACAACTATTATATGTTAAATGAGAATTACTTTTAAAAGACAAAAAAGAAATTTATATTTGTAGTACATGAAACAGACAAATCCTTAACATCTCTATATTCAAAATAAATAAACTCTCTTTATAAGCCAATAAGAAAATAACTCAGAAAGCTAAAGGTAAAAGACACAAAGGTGATGAAAAGACAATTCACGGGCGAAAATTCAGTGAATAATACACACCTGAAATGTGAATGTAACATAGGACATTTTGATTCTAAAAATCAAATACTATTTTTAAACTTATATTGCGAAATATCGAAAATGTATTTTTTCCAGTATGAGAAACATTCACAAAATGTTTATATGAGTGAATCAATGCAATTTGTAATAAGTTCACTTAAGAAAATTAAAAAAAAAAAAAAGTAGGCTGAACAAGGAAGGGCCCTTGGATGACACAGCCAGATAGCTGAGGTCTAAAGATGAAAAGAAACCTGTGTAGGGGAAGAAGAATTCTCCTCCACCCTTCAAAGGTTCTTTTGGCTGTTCAAATTGTCAAATCAACATGAGACTAATGAACAGGGGAAAAAACAAACATCCACAACCCCACATACATGAGAGATTCAAAGACAGAAAGGTGTGCACGCCATCATGAGCTGAGGAATAGGATAGGGGTCTGGGGCATCCAAGGACAGGAGGGCAATTTACAGAATGATAAGAAGGACAGATGTTGGATAATTAGATGTTTGCCACTCAGATAAAACTTATCTCTGGTAATAACTCTTTTTTGGGGGAAAGACCCCCAATATAAATTACTCTAAGTAGATAAGAGGGGACAAAACTTTATCTTGATCCTGCAGGGTCTCGATTGCCTTTAGCTCAAAATAATTCTCAAGCAAAAGTGACACATTGTGGGGAGACTCATTCTAAACCTCTTCAACTGTCATGTGAAAAATAAGGTGACAGTGCAAGCAGCTTGTGTTGAGGAAGAGCTTGGCTTCTTCCAAGAATTATTAGAAGAATATCAGAGAATATTGACCATTGCAGAAAGTGGTATATGATCAGGCAAGACAGATGCAGTCTATTTTAGTACAATATTTTGTCCTATTTTAAATTTAATTTGTATATATGCTATCACAAATATATGTACACAAATTTGTAAATATATATAAAAAAGAAATATTTCCCCTAGTCCCTATTCTCCCTCAGAACCCCCAAAGTGAGCAGATGCCCATGGGGAAAAACAGCCCATGTTTTTTTAGCATGACCACCACCGGTTATAACTGAGTTCCACATTCAGCAGTGTTCACTTTACCTAGGTCAAGACAGATCTTCAGACCAAGCCCCTGTGAGAAAAAAAGAGTGATTCTTAGTTAACTTCAGAAAAGTATTTTTCAGTCTGGAATTCTTGATTTCAAGCCATAATATAAAACTAGAGTAATTTGTGTTTGTAAACATATAATGTTTTTCCCATTTGTTACAGCAGAAGTGATTATTTTTCCAAATCATTTCAACTACATTCTATGTGGAAGCAAAAGTACAAATTAACTTGTAACTATGTAATTCATAAATATATGAATTTTACAAATAGCAAATATTACATTGCTCTGGAATTTAGAAAATACAGATTTTTATTTTTTTATCTTTTTATTTTAAATTAATTGATTATTTTTAATTGACGTATAGTTGATTTACAATGTTGTGTTACTTTCTGCTGTACAGCAAAGTGATTTGATTTTACATATATATATATTCTTTTTCATATTTCTTTCCATTATGGTTTATCACAGGATATTGAATATAGTTCCCTGTGCTATATATTAGGACCTTGTTGTTTATCCATTCTATATATAATAGTTTGCATCTGCTAATCCCAAACTCTCAATCCATCCCTCCATCACCCCCTCCCCCTTGGCAACCACAAGTCTATTCTCTATATCTGTGAATCTGTTTCTCTTTCATAGATAAGTTCATTTGTGTCATATTTTAGATTCCACATCTAAGTGATATATGGTATTTGTCTTTCTCTTTCTGATTTACCTCACTTAGTATGTAATCTCTAGGTCCATCAGTGTTTTGCAAATGGCATTATTTCATTCTTTTTCATGGCTGAGTAATAGTCCACTATTACACACTCACACATCTTTATCCATTCATCTGTCAATGGACATTTATCATTTAGGTTGTTTCCATGTCTTGGCTATTATAAAAAAGTGCTGCTATGAACATAAGGCTGGATGTATCTCTTTGAATTATAGTTTTGTCCTGATATATACCCAGGAGTGGGATTGCTGGATCATATGGCAACTCTATTTTTAGTTTTTTGAGGAATCTCCATACTGTTTTCCATAGTGGCTGCACCAATTTACATTCCTACCAACAGTGTAGGAGGGTTCTCTTTTCTCCATACCCTCTCCATCATTTATTATTTGCAGACTTTTTAATGATGGCCATTCTGACCAGTATGAGGTGGTATCTCATTGTAGTTTTGATTTGCATTTCTCTAACAATTAGCAAAGTTGAGCATTTTTTTTCATGTGCCTATTGGCTATCTGAAAATACAGATTTTTAATGTAATATTTAGGAGAATGATATGTGAACGGTGAATTATATAATCTGAAACATATATTAGAGTGATTTAATAGTAATTTATCTGTTTACTTACTTTATATTACCACCAATATTTGTTTTACATTAATGTGTGTATGTGTATGTGCATGGGTGCTGTTCCTTTTAAAAGATGCAGAGAATGAATTTGACCATATTTAACTCACATTCAATAAAGAAACTCTTAACACTCTAAAAATGGAGGAAAAATTTCTTAATATGATAAATAATATATAAAAATCATCTATAGCACCTAAAATCAGTGGTAAAATTAGGGAAATTCTTTTCCTGAGATCAAGACTGAGAAATTAGGTAAGTTTCTGTGCATCTTGTTATCATTATGTGTTTATTTGTGAAAATATATTGAGATATATAATCAAAAATGTCTATTACCTTCTTCCTGTATATGGTTTAATTCAGTTCAAAGTTAAAATAAGAGAAATTTGTAAAATACTGAAGTACGATTTATATTTTTCCAAATCATTACAGAGAAGAAACTGTAGAACATTTTATCAATATTTAAATAAAGTTCCTAGCAGGATAATAAGGCAAGAGCAATAAATAAAAATAAATAAATTTTGGAGAGAAAAAAGAAAGTTTTTATTTATAGATTAGTATCTATTTCAAAGGCAGTAAAAATATCTATTGAAAATCTGTTCAAATTAATAAGTTAATTGTGCAAAGTCAAGGATTTGAGATCAATATTAAATATTACTACTGTATCTATATATATACCAACATTACAATGAAAAATTAAATATATGAAAGGAAACTAATAGCAATAAACATAGTGAAATATGCACACAACTTCTATATTGGAAACTAAAAAAGCATTGCAAAGGAAAATTAAGGAAAACCTAGATAAATGAAGGGATATACCATGTGCATGGATTCAAAGACTCCATAGGATCAAGAAGAGTTAAAGTTATCTTGAAGAAGAAAAACAATGCTCAAGGATTTGCATTGCAAGATAACAATATCTTTAAAAAATTATGATAATCAAGAAAATGCATATTGGTAAAAGCATGTTCAAATAAGTTAATGAAATATGATAGAGGCTACATACCATGACCTGATTACAACAAAGATTCCGCTACAATTCAAGAAGCATGGTCTTTGCCATAAATAATCCTGGGTAACATTAGAAAAAATATATCTTGGTCCCTAAGTCATATACAAAAATCAAACTCAGTGGATTGCACATCTAAACGCAAATGTCAACACAATAATGTGTTTATATCTAAAATATATATACAAATATTTTTGTGATACTGGAGAATGTAAAGATTTATCAAACATGACACAAAACGCGCTAACCATAAGTGAAAAATCCAAAACATTTAATTAAATTAAAAATAAGTAATTTTGTTCACTAAAACACATCATTACAAAACAAAGTGTAACCCATATAATGGGAGGAGATATTTGCAATGCATATAGAATAAAAGGATTTACATCCAAAATATATTTCAAAATTTTACAAATCAGTAATATTTTAAAAAGAACCAGAGGATATAAAGAGACATTTCACAAAAGAGGAGATCCAAATGACTGGAAGCAACACAGTACATTTGTATAAAATACAATGGTGACAATCTAATATATATTCTGAAAAGTAGAAATAGTGTAAAGGTTATTTTCACCGTTCTGGGGAATTGTGAATAGGATTATTCAGAGCGCTACTGGTAGGATAGTAATGTTCTATTTCTTGATCTGGGTGCTCATTGCATGCATGTCATTACTTGTGAAAATATATTGAGTTGTAAGATTGTTACAATTTGCTTTCCACTATGTATATTATACTTCATTTAAAACAGAATAAGGAGGGGGACGAGGGGAATTACTGGAAGAGAAGTGTAATCTATTTTCCAAGTAATTTTAGAGAAGAAACTTTAGAATTATAGAATATTTTGGGATTCAATTTGAAGGCAAAGGGGAAAAGAAAAAGAAGCAAAGAAACTAAATGATAAAAAGGTAATATGAAAAAAAATAATGTGAGTAGAATGGCCTGATGATTAAAAGATGAACAATAGACATACTTAAATCAGAAAGAAGGAAATCTCTTGTAAAACAACAGACACATCTCAATATTGTAGTTAAAGGAATGGTTTGGTAACAGCTTAAATGCCCATCAGTACAAGGTTGATTAATACATCATGATATGTATAATAATTGTTCTAGTCATCTTAAGTGTATTTTTTCTCAGATTAATCATATTGCTAAAAAACACGAAGTCATCTTACTACCCTGAAAATAAGAGACAGTGGATGTTGAGAATTCCAAAGTGTCAGGAATTTAAGGGAGGAATTTTAAAGAGGAAAAATGCTCAGGAAGGTAAATGCCAAAATTCATATATAAATCCCTTCCTTTATTGTATAACTCATAAGCTGCACATTTGTACGCTAAGAATCCAAGATACTCAGAACCAAAAACTTCTGGGTGATTTGATTTGCTAAGTAGTGGGGTGAAAAAGAGTTGAATTCAGGCTCCCACGAATGTTTAGGAGTCTTATGTCTTGGTAAACATGCCAGGCAATCAGCTGTCATTCAAGGCCCATAATATTTTGCAAGGGCTCATTAAACACACCTGACCTAACAAAAGCCTAAAACCAAGTCTCAAAGCATCAAGCACTATGTCATCTGCCTGCCACAAGAAAACAGCTAGAGAAAGATACCATCTTACAGAGATTCTAAATTTTTCATTCAAAATATCTTTCATTCAATCAAACATCATAAGACTTGGGAAAAAAAAACCATCCAGGAACAATGCATTGACAACATAGACAAAAACTGAAAAATGGAAACAGCTCAACAAACGAATCATATATTAAAGTTACCAAATGGGAACTTTAAAATAACTCTGACAAACATATCCAAGAATGTCTACTATCATCATATCTACTTAACTGTAATAGAACAACTAGTCAATAAAATAAGAAAAGAAAGCAAAAGGTATGTATATGAGAAATAAGTAAATCTGTCATTATCTGCAAATGATATGATTGAACATATAAAAAATTTAATCTCTAAACAAAACAGTAGAATTAATTAGTGGATTTATCAAAGCCATTGGATGCACAATAAATATAAAACTATCTATTTTTGTATTCTAGTGACCACACTTTGGTAATTAGTTGAAAAAGATATAACTTAAAATAGCATTGATATTACCAGATACAAAGGAATAAGTTTAACACGAGGTGAGCAAGGCCTAGACCCTGAGCACAGCCAAATATTACTGAGATAAATTAAGGAAGGACTAAGTAATGGAGAGCTAAACCATATTCATTGATTGTGAGACTTAGTGTTAACATTTTAATACTTCCTCCTGATCTGTTGATTCAATGGATTCCCTTTCTAAATACCTGCAGACTTTTGGAGGATTTTAACAAACTGAGAGTAATACACACACACACAGAAGACATAGAATGGTTAAGACAATATTGAGAAAAGGACATATTTAGTGGCCTTGCATTACCAAACATATGAGTGATGCAAAGCTAGACAAATGGACTGATCAGGCAACAGAGTCCCAAATATTCACATAAACGTACTGGATTACCAACAAAAGAGCCATCCAATCCAGTAGAAAAAAAGGTGATCTTTATGTTAAATGCTACAAGAATAATGTGATACATCTATGGAAAAAATAACCTTAGGAAAATATTTCATAGCATTAGAAATTACACAAAAGTACCCACCATATAAAATGGAGCCATTTGACTTTATCATAAATTATAGTACATTTTTAGTACTATGTTACTTATACATTTCCAACACAACTATATCCAGAATATACATATAATTCCACAAAACAGTAAGAAAATATGCAAGACCCACTGTAAATGGGCAAAAGCATAGTACAGGCACTGCTGGGATGTTCAAATGATCAGTAAGCACAAAAGGTGTTCGACATCATTTGTTCTTAGTAAAATGAGAAAACCACAAAGATAAAACATTGCAGATGCACTGAAATACCTAAAATTAGTAATGCAATTAAAGTACAATTTTGATCAAGATGTGGAGCAACTGGGAGTTCTTACACGTTGAAGAATTTATAAACTGACACAACCACTTTGGAAAAATGTTCAATGGTACCCAATAAATGCTCATCATATTCCTACCCTAGGCCTCAGCAAGTTAATACTCAGGTCTCTGCTCAAAAAAATAAGTGCAAATATGCATCAAAATGTGTTAAAAAATGTTTATGATGTGAAGTCAATAATTAAAAACAACTCAAAGATCTGCTAACTGTGGAATGAATAAATAAATTGTAGTGTTTTCATAAAACAAATTACTACATTGCTGTAAAAATGAAAAAAAAAATCTGCTGCATATAACAGCGTGGATAAATCTCAGACATGTTGAAGGAAGCCAGAGTTAAAATGACATATTCTGTGTCATTTTATTCATTTGCAATTCAAGAATAGGCAAAGTTAATCAGTGATAGCAGCCAAAAAAGAGAGTTATATCTGGTTATTTTACTATTTACTGGGAAAAGGCATCATTTAAAGATTATAATATTCTATAGCTTAATCTAAATGGTTGTTCCAAAGGTACATATATATGTAAAAATTAATTGAGCTGTGTACTTAAGGTCAGCACCTTTTAGTTTTTAGGGAGGGATGTTGCACCTCAATAAAAATTCACCAAAGCAACATTTGAGTAACAAATAAGACACCTACCTGAAGGAGGAAGTGTTATAAAATAATTTCAACATATGACAATAGGTCAGATTTTTGAAACTTGCCACTTTTGTAAAAAATAAATTGTATAGTTGTATATCTTTTCAATAATAAAAATAAATTATAACTATTCCAATGAATATTTTAACTTTTCTAAGGCAATTTCACTCTTTTCCCATTATAAAATCATTGTTAATGGTAATTAATAAGAAATCGATGCCTGTTGTTTCCTTCGGAAAAATCACCATCAATATTACCAT
Organism: Balaenoptera ricei; assembly: GCF_028023285.1. Lineage (NCBI taxonomy): Eukaryota > Metazoa > Chordata > Mammalia > Artiodactyla > Balaenopteridae > Balaenoptera > Balaenoptera ricei. The sequence goes on from NC_082639.1 coordinate 186,784,608, forward strand.
GCAATTTTGAAAACACATAGTTTTTATTCTCAGTCTGACTGTGCACACTACCTGAAATGGTCCGAAGACAGAGATGAAGGGAGAATCTTTTTGTACTGTTGTCAAGTGTCTGTGTTGAAGAGCCCAACACCTTTAACTAGACCTATTTTCTGGTATATGCTACCCCACTGATTGATTGTATGTTTATGGTACACAGATACAAACTTGACACAATTATTTTATTTTGTGAAATAATCAGTTAGTCTACCTTGAGACCCCATTTGTTAAAAATTTGTAGGGATTTAAAGGGAAGAAAAAATTGGCATGGGTCATTTAAAATATTGGTTGACTTCCAATGGCTTGGCAGTTTCCTTCAATAAAAGTATCTTATTTCTTTTTTATTACTATTGCAATGTTTGGTGTAATTTTAGATGCTTGAATTATTGAAAGTCTAATCTCTGTGCAGTCAGGAAGTGACTGCTGTATTACCAAAGAATATATCTATAGGAGCTGGGCTTTACGTTACTTTCTAAACCCTGTCTTGAGAAGGCATTGTTTTTCTGAATATTCATATGTAAAATGTTTACGATGTTGTGGAAGCTACTATATGTTTGGAGAGACAGCCACACTAAGATCATCTTTTCTTTACAAATATCAATGCTTGATATTTTGTCATAAATCCATTGAAAGTTTCATCCTTTCCTGAAAATACTATACCTCACTCTATGTTTATGATGTATATAGCACACCGATTTTCTGACTATTACAAAGGACATTTTATGATTGGTAACTTTTTTTATTGCTGTTGGCCGTATGATTGTTAAAAAAGGAATAAAGGGATCCATTCTAAAAGTTTTGCAAGTGCATAGACTAGAAAACTGAACTCTCTAATTACTGCAATGACTTTCTAAAATACTTATCTTTTTTTTTAGTGTAGAACTATATCATATGTTGTGTCAAAGTGAAGCAAACATTTTGACTTGTATCAGTTCCCAAAATATCTATTTTTGTCCAAAGGAGCATCTGTTTATGGAAATAGTGAGATTTTGAAATAAATATAGCAAAGTAGATAGGAATCATTTTAAAACTTGTTTCTTAAATAATTCAGGTCAAAATTCTTACTTATAGTACCAATTGCTTTTGGAACTTGGAGAGAATATTTCCTATTGTTATTTTTTAATAAATCTGTATTTTATAATGTGCATGTATTTCATTCATTGTTAGCCATGATATTGAAAATTCTCAATAAAGCTAGATCATAATATTTTTGAAAAATATTTTTTGATGAATTGTGGCTGTGATCCCTAGAATTGGAGAAAAAAACTAATTTATAACTGAATTGTCACAGAAAGAGAAGGGGCATCCATATGTGACTTTAACTGCATCTAAACATACAAAATCATTGGCATTTTCTGGAAAAAAAATTGGTGTGTGTGGATACTTACAAAATCCAAATAATGTTTGAGATAAGTTAGACTCCTCAAGTTATATGCCCTTCTAATCCCTAGTGCTTGTTATTTTATGTCACATATTACTCAGAAGAAGATATTAAAAGTTACCATTATACCAGAGCAAAATGGACATATACCAGTTTCCTACATCTATAAATCATGGACATGAAATCCTGGGGCAATTTCAAACATAGTCCTCTTGGGTCAGGGAACCAATGTGAAGATTCTGCCAGCTGTCTTTTATCAATGTCCACTATACATTTTTGATCTGGAGAAATAAATTCAGAGTGGAATCCTGGAATTTTCAAGTCTACTTACCAGATAAACCCAGGCTAGAACTTCATTTATCAGTTGTTCTCTCTCTAAGTTAATACCTCTCTCTGTTCAAGTAGCACAGTGGAGTTTGAGTCTCCAAGAATTTTTAATTTTTGCTTTAACTAAGGCCAGGTAGACCTCTAGAAGTCTGAATATCCCGTTTCTGTTAAATGCCCTTAGATCCCTGTTGAGAAGACAAGAAGAAAATACCTTATTGGGATGGTTTACAGCGGCTTTTCTCAATGAGACATGGCTTCCCATTCATTCAACCAGTTCAAATCAGGAAATGATTCTCCCATGAAATTATTCAAGTTAGTCACTTATCATCAGACATAGGGATTTTTACCTGTACAATTCAAGTAAGATTTTTTAGGTACTCCATCTGTTTCAGCCTTTAGTTCATTATGATCAATTAGCCACTGACAAAAATGTTTGCAGGTGAAAATACTCTGTCTACTGAGCCAACTCCAAATTCCATTATAGTAAACATGCCTACCTTGTCTCCAATCCTTAAGACTTGCTCCTTGCCTTCTGCCACTTCAGGAACTTATTCTATTGAACTCCTCGAGCCCATTTGAATAGTGGCATCTCTCATAATTATTCCCTGCTTGCAGTGGGCAAATATTGCAAAACTTTTCAGACATTATCCCCACACACTATTCAACCCTCAATGCACATCCAAATGCTTTTTTTTTTTTTTAAGAATTTTTTCATGTGGACCACTTTTAAAGTCTTTATTAAATCTGTTACAATATTGCTTCAGTTTTATGTTTTGGTTTTTTGGCCGCAAGGCATGCTCCCTGACCAGGGATGGAACCTGCACCCCCTGTATTGGAAGGCAAAGTCTTAACCACTGGACCACCAGGGAAGTCCCCCCAATACCTTTTTTGAAGAAAGTGTTTTCTGTGAAATCTAAGGGAAAATGCCTTTTTTTTTTTTTTAATTTTGTTTAATTTATTTATTTATTTTTGGCTGTGTTGGGTTTTCGTTGCTGCGCGCAGGCTTTCTCTAGTTGCAGCGAGCGGGGGCTACTCTTCGTTGTGGTGCACGGGCTGCTCATTGCAGTGGCTTCTCTTGTTGTGGAGCACGGGCTCTAGGCACGCAGACTTCAGTAATTGTGGCAGGCGTGCTCTAGAGTGCAGGCTCAATAGTTGTGGTGCACAGGCCTCATTGCTCCGCGGCATGTGGGATCTTCCCGGTCCAGGGCTCGAACCCGTGTACCCTGCATTGACAGGCAGATTCTTAACCACTGTGCCACCAGGGAAGCCTGAAAATGCCTTTTTGGATGTTAAGCAATTTGCATGCACATCAATAGTCCTATCCCCATAAGCTCCGTGATTCCTTCCTACATATTACATGGAGTTATGCTCTTTCAAACTCATTTAATATAGGCCATATTTGAAGCCACACTTTAGTCAATAAAACAACTAATCCTTAGAACCACTTCCAGCTATGAAGCTAACACTGTGAATTCAGAATACTTAATCTGTATATGTAAGTAAACCCATTTGGACAAGCTCAGCCTAATTCAATGTTATGCTCCTCCTTCCCTGATCCAGCATCCTTAGAATCTATTTCTGCATGTATTCCCATGATCTTGACAGCATACTTGTTAAAATGATACCAGATTTCTAGTGTGCTGTACCCCAGTGCATACTTTGTACTTGCATCCCCCCACAAATGAGATCTACTTAGATTTAAATCTAATTATAGGTATTATAGCAAGGAGAGATGCTAAAGGTAAGTTTTGAGGGAAGATGTTTACAAGGCAATTGCCCAAGTGAAATCATTAGAATTAAACAAAGGGCAGTTAACTTTAGAATGGGAAGGAGGGATTACTTCCCCAGGAAAAGAGGTTCAAGGCACACAGATTCATCAGAATTCCCCATACTGTCCCACTGCTATCCAAACCCTAGTTTGCTAATTATAAGACTGGAAAGGCTGTGAATTGTAATTCAACAAACTGTAGGCTTATAATCTGTCTAATTTTCTGAAATATTTGCATTGTGGCTAATAAGAGCTAAGAGAGAATTTCAGGGAAATCTAGATGCTCTCTCATTCTTTGATCATGACTTGAAATGGAAATTTAAATTCATGACATTGTCCATTTCTTTCTATAATCACTCGAATGCTCTCAAAAAGAACTAACTCAAAACAAAGTATTCTATTCAGTATTTATGCCATAATATCTTATTGCACTAGTCACTTGTCTCTTAATACATGGATTTCCATAGCAGCTTTATTTCATTCACCTTCAGGTAGAAAATTGTAAAAAAAAAAAAAAAAACAGTCTTTGATACTGCCTGCTATGTTCCTCAAGAGTCCCATTTTTCACTGCTAATTTAACTCCTGCCTTCAAATTTCTTCAGGTCAGATAACCAACAACAAATTCCTATCTTCATGGCTTTATTTTCCTGGAACTATTTTCATTCCTAAATAATGTGCTCAGTAAAATAGAAGACACTCTATTTTAAGTGCCTTATATTTTGATGTCCAAGTCCACATAATTGGGAAGTCTTTCTGTTGATTTCTAAAGCATGGAATTTGTTTTTGTTTTTTTTTTTTACTAACATCTACAGTGTGTTCAGCACTACAGTGCAAGCACTGTCATCTTCAGATTTCTTTACAGGTGTGAAAGCAAGCAGACCTGCCTACATTTTTACATTTAGGATTGAAAGAAAGCAAATAGGATTGAAGTTCAAGTTTGGTCTCACTTCAAAGCTTTTTTTTTCCCCCTGATAAAAATTGAACCTCCTGATTATATTATGTTCTAGTTCATTGTCTTCTCATGTCCCCTCTTCCTACAAATAGACTGTAATTCTGTGACATGTTTAAGATCTTTCAAATTACTTTTAGTGATTTGGAGCAACATGCAGAAGAAATAAAGGCAACCAGAAATAACCATTGAAACTATGAAAATATACACCCAGAGACAAAATTATATTCAGAAGATCAGAAAGAGAGCCAAGAACTGAGTGCTATCTACTTAGGCTGTAGCTACAGAGGATGAGAAAGTTTCTGATTATAAAATTATACATCTCAACTGTTGAATATTTGGAAATTACAAAATTCTCATAAAAGTAAAAGCATACACAATCAAACAATGAAGGACAGAGACTGGATATATTTTTCATGCTCCTGGCTTAAATTATATTCGTAAGCATTTTCCCTGGATGTAACAATCATTATAAATTTTAACATATGTATATTTTTGCATAATATAGCCTGCTACATGCTTGATATCTATATGGAATTAGTAGAATTATGCTCTATTACTTATTAAACCATGTCACTAGTTCAGATGTTTAGGATGCTTCTGACTTAATCATATTCAGTTGTGCTCATTTTCGATGTAAAAATGTTTCAATTCCATATGCCAATTGCTTCTTATTATCAAAGACCTCCACTCAAAGACCTCCACTCAAAAAAGGGTATAATTATTTGCACTTTCACACTTTGAATATAATCTATGATGGAATAATTCCACTGCACATTTTATATGTAAGAGAAACTCATAAATGTATACTAGAAAGCATCAACATCAAAATATCAACTGCTATAAACATCAAAAATTTATAGCAGTATTTTGTAGAAGAGAAAAAATCAGGAAAAATTAAATATTCTTTAGCTAGTGAATACATAATAAATCCATAAAATGGAGTATTATAAAACAGGAAAATGAAAAAAACCATATTTACATACACAAAGCAACATGCAATTCTGAGTGAAAAAAAAAAAAAGTATAGTCTTCTAAGACAAAGCACCAACAAGAAACAGAGCGCACTCTCACATTAGAGTAATTCCAGGCAGATGTACTGATAAAGCTGGGGAAGTGGGTAAACTAATGAGAGAAAATGAAAACCTGGTATGAAGCAGGCACCAGGTGACTACTTCCTTTCGGGACAGCCTCTGCCGCTTGTATTCAGTACCCACTGGCAGCTTCTGTCTTAAAATCTAATGATAAAATTCAACTTCCTTTTTAATTAAATAAAGTGATAATTTAGAACAGCTAGCCCTAACACCTTTTATTTTGATTTAAAGAAACATGTTTTAGGAGGTATATGACAAAAATTGTAGAGACTGCTTTAAAAGAAGTGAATATTTCCACTCAGAATGTTAAGTGTTTTGAAATATTTTTATAATTTTTTCCTATTTTTCAGTGAAAAAAAGAATTATTTTACAGGTGTGGAATAATGAAGGCTTGAGAAAAATTACTGAGCTGCTTATGTTACCTATGAGGAGCAGAGAGATTTAAACTCCGGGTTCTTTTCATCATGACATCAATATTCACATTGTGTAACATCACCAGCAAAATTTTTAAAAATAATCTCACATTCAGAGTCTGTTAACTGACTTCTGATATTCTTAAAATATTTCTAATACACAATTTTGATAAATGCAGTCAGATTCAGAGGTGATCAAATTCATTTATTTTCATGCGGTAAGGATATCTTAGTCATTCATGTGTAAAAAATAATTCCTAGCTTTTGTGGACAGAACAAAACATAAGAAATTCGAAGAGAGGCAATGAAATCAAACGTGATTATATATATATTTTTAACATCTTTATTGGTGTATAATTGCTTTACAATGGGTGTTAGTTTCTGCTTTATAACAAAGTGAATCAGCTATACATATACATATATCCCCGTATCTCTTCCCTCTGCGTCTCGCTCCCTCCCACCCTCCCTATCCCACCCCTCTAGGTGGTCACAAAGCACCGAGCTGATCTCCCTGTGCTATGCGGCTGCTTCCCACTAACTATCTATTTTACATTTGGTAGTGTATATAAGTCCATGCCAATCTCTCACTTCGTCCCAGCTTACCCTTCCCCCTCCCCGTGTCCTCAAGTCCATTCTCTACCTGTGCATCTTTATTCCTGTCTTGCCCCTAAGTTCTTCATAACCTTTTTTTTTTTTTTTTTTAGATTCCATATATATGTGTTAGCATGCGGTATTTGTTTTTCTCTTTCTGACTTACTTCACTCTGCATGACAGACTCTAGGTCCATCCACCTCACTACAAATAACTCAATTTCGTTTCTTTTTATGGCTGAGTAATATTCCATTGTATATATGTGCCACATCTTCTTTATTCATTCATCTGTCGATGGACACTTAGGTTGCTTCCATGTCCTGGCTACTGTAAATAGAGCTGCAATGAACATTGTGGTACATGACTCTTTTTGAATTATGGTTTTCTCTGGGTATATGCCCAGTAGTGGGATTGCTGGGTCATATGGTAGTTCTATTTTTAGTTTTTTAAGGAACATCCATACTGTTCTCCATAGTAGCTGTATCAGTTTACATTCCCACCAACAGTGCAAGAGGGTTCTCTTTTCTCCACACCCTTTCCAGCATTCATTGTTTGTAGATTTTTTGATGATGGCCATTCTGACTGGTGTGAGGTGATACCTAATTGTAGTTTTGATTTGCATTTCTCTAATGATTAGTGATGTTGAGCATTCTTTCATGTGTTTGTTGGCAATCTGTATATTTTCTTTGGAGAAATGTCTATTTAGGTCTTCTACCCATTTTTGGACTGGGTTGTTTGCTTTTTAGATATTGAGCTGCATGAGCTGCTTGTAAATTTTGGAGTTTAATCCTTTCTCAGTTGCTTCATTTTCAAATATTTTCTCCCACTCTGAGGGTTGTCTTTTCGTCTTGTTTATGGTTTCCTTTGCTGTGCAAAAGCTTTTAAGTTTCATTAGGTCCCATTTGTTTACTTTTGTTTTTATTTCCATTTCTCTAGGAGGTGGGTCAAAAAGGATCTTTCTGTGATTTATGTCATAGAGTGTTCTGCCTGTGTTTTCCTCTAAGAGTTTTATAGTGTCTGGCCTTACTTTTAGGTCTTTAATCCACTTTGAGTTTATTTTTGTGTATGGTGTTAAGGAGTGTTCTAATTTCATTCTTCTACATGAAGCTGTCCAGTTTTCCCAGCACCACTAATTGAAGAAGCTGTCTTTTCTCCATTGTATATTCTTGCTTCCTTTATCAAAAATAAGGTGACCATATGTGCATGGGTTTATCTCTGGGCTTTCTATCCTGTTCCATTGATCTATATTTCTGTTTTTCTACCAGTACCATACTGTCTTGATTACTGTAGCTTTGTAGTATAGACTGAAGTCAGGGAGCCTGATTCCTCCAGCTCCATTTTTCTTTCTCCAGATTGCTTTGTCTATTCGGAGTCTTTTGTGTTTCCATACAAATTGTGAAAATTTTTTTTCTAGTTCTGTGAAAAATGCCATTGGTAGTTTGATAGGGATTGCATTGAATCTGTTGATTGCTTGGGTAGTATAGTCATTTTCACAGTGATGATTCTTCCAATCCAAGAACATGTTATATCTCTCCATCTGTTTGTATCATCTTAAATTTCTTTCATCAGTGTCTTATAGTTTTCTGCATACAGGTCTTTTCTCTCCTTAGGTAGGTTTATTCCTAGGTATTTTATTCTTTTTGTTTCAGTGGTAAATGGAGTGTTTCCTTAATTTCTGTTTCAGATTTTTCATCATTAGTGTATAGGAATGCAAGAGATTTCTGTGCAGAAATTTTGTATCCTGCTACTTTACCAAATTTATTGCTTAGCTCTAGTAGTTTTCTGGTAGCATCTTTAGGATATATAGTATCATGTCATCTGCAAACAGTGACAGCTTTACTTCTTCTTTTCTGATTTGGATTCCTTTTATTTCTTTTTCTTCTCTGATTGCTGTGGCTAAAAGTTCCAAAACTATGTTAAATAATAGTGGTGAGAGTGGGCAACCTTGTCTTGTTCCTGATCTTAGTGGAAATGATTTCAGTCTTTCACCATTGAGAATGATGTTGGCTGTGGGATGTCATATATGGCCTTTATTATGTTGACATAAGTACCTTGTATGCCTACATTCTGGAGGGTGTTTCTCATAAATGGGTGTTGAATTTTGTCGAAAGCTTCTTCTGCATCTAATGAGATGATCATATGGTTTTTCTCCTTCAGTTTGTTAATATGGTTTATCACATTGATTGATTTGCGTATATTGAAGAATCCTTGCATTCCTGGAATAAACCCCACTTGATCATGGTGTATGATCCTATTAATGGGCTGTTGGATTCTGTTTGCTAGTATTTTGTTGAGGATTTTTGTATCTATGTTCATCAGTGATATTGGTCTGTAGTTTTCTTTTTTTGTGACATATTTGTCTGGTTTTGGTATCAGGGTGATGGTGGTCTTGCAGAATGAGTTTGGGAGTGTTCTTCCCTCTGCTATATTTTGGAGGAGTTTGAGAAGGATAGGTGTTAGCTCTTCTCTAATATTTGATAGAATTTGCCTGTGAAGCCATCTGGTCCTGGGCTTTTGTTTGTTGGGAGATTTTTAGTCACAGTTTCAATTTCAGTGCTTGTGATTGGTCTGTTTATATTTTCTACTTTTTCCTGGTTCAGCCTCTGAAGGTTGTGCTTTTCTAAGAATTTGTCCATTTCTTCCAGGTTGTCCATTTTATTGGCATAGAGTTTCGTGTAATAATCTCTCATGATCCTTTGTATTTCTACAGTGTCAGTTGTTATTTCTCCTTTTTCATTTCTAATTCTTTTGATTTGAGTCTCTCCCTTTTTTTCTTGATGAGTCTGGCTAATGGTGTATCAATTTTGTTTATCTTCACAAAGAACCAGCTTTTAGTTTTGCTATTGTTTCCTTCATTTCTTCTTCATTTATTTCTGACCTGATCTTTATGATTTCTTTCCTTCTGTTAACTTTGGGGTTTTTTTGTTTTTCTTTCTCTAATCACTTTAGGTGTAAGGTTAGGTTGTTTGTTTGAGATGTTTCTTGTTTCTTGAATTAGGATTGTATTGCTATAAACTTCCCTCTTAGAACCGCTTTTGCTGTATCCCATAGGTTTTGGGTCATCGTGTTTTCATTGTCATTAGTTTCTAGGTATTTTTTGATTTCCTCTTTGATTTCTTCAGTGATCTCTTGGTTATTAAGTAATGTATTGTTTATCCTCCAGGTGTTTGTAGTTTTTACAGATTTTTTCCTGTAATTGGTATCTTGTCTCATAGTGGTGTGGTTGGAAAAGACACTTGATAAAATTTCATTTTCTTAAAATTATCAAGGCTTGATTTGTGACCCAAGATATGATCTGTCCTGGAGAATGTTCCATGAGTACTTGAGAAGAAAGTGTATTCTGTTGTTTTTGGATGGAATGTCCTGTAAATATCAGTTAGGTCCATCTTGTTTAATGTGTCATTTAAAGCTTGTGTTTCCTTATTTATTTTCATTTTGGATGATCTGTGCATTGGTGAAAGTGGGGTGTTAAGGTCCCCTACTATGACTGTGTTGCTGTCGATTTCCCCTTTTATGGCTGTTAACATTTGCCTTCTGTATTGAGGTGCTCCTATGTTGGGTGAATAAATATTTACAATTGTTATGTCTTCTTCTTGGATCAATCCCTTGATCATTATGTAGTGCCCTTCTTTGTCTCTTGTCATAGTCTTTATTTTAAAGTCTATTTTGTCTGATATGAGAGTTGCTACTCCAGCTTTCTTTTGATTTCCATTTGCATGGAATATCTTTTTCCATCCCCTCACTTTCAGTCTGTATGTGTCCCTAGGTCTGAAGTGGGTATCTTGTAGACAGCATATATACGGGTCTTGTTTTTGAATCCATTCAGCCACTCTATGTCTTTTGGATGGAGCATTTAATCCATTTACATTTAATGTAATTATTGATATGTATGTTCCTATTACCATTTTCTTAATTGTTTTGCATTTGTTATTGCAGGTTTTCTCCTTCTCTTTTGTTTCCTGCCTAGAGAAGTTCCTTTAGCATTTGTGGTAAAGCTGGTCTGGTGGTGCTGAATTCTCTTAGCTTTTGCTTGTCTGTAAAGGTTTTAATATCTCCATAGAATCTGAATGAGATCCTTGCTGGGTAGAGTAGTCTTGGCTGTAGGTTTTTCCCTTTCATCACTTTAAATACGTCCTGCCACTCCCGTCTGGCTTGCAGAGTTTCTGCGGAAACATCAGCTGTTAACCTTATGGAGATTCCCTTATATGTTATTTGTTGTTTCTCCCTTGCTGCTTTTAATATTTTTCCTTTATATTTAATTTTTGATAGTTTGATTAATATATGTCTTGGCATGTTTCTCCTTGAATTTATCCTGTATGGGACTCTCTGTGCTTCCTGGACTTGATTGACTAATTCCTTTCCCTTATTAGGCAAGTTTTCAACTCTACTCTCTTCAGTTATTTTCTCAGTCCCTTTCTTTTTCTCTTCTTCTGGGACCCCTATGATTCGAACACTGGTGTGTTTAATGTTGTCCCAGAGGTCTCTGAGACTGTCCTCAATTCTTTTCATTCCTTTTTCTTTATTTTGCTCTGCAGTAGTTATTTCCACTATTTTATCTTCCAGGTCACTTATCCTTTCTTCTGCCTCAGTTATTCTGCTATTGATTCCTTCTAGGGAATTTTTAATTTCATTTATTGTATTCATAATTGTTTGTTTGCTCTTTAGTTTTTCTAGGTCCTTGTTATACGTTTCTTGTATTTTCTGCATTCTATTTCCAAGATTTTGGATCATTTTTAGTATAATTACTCTGAATTCTTTTTCAGGTAGACTGCCTATTTCCTCTTCATTTGTTTGGTCTGGTGGGTTTTTATCTTGCTCCTTCACCTGCTGTGTATTTCTCTGTCTTCTTATTTTGCTTAACTTACTGTGTTTGGGGTCTCCTTTTCGCAGGCTGCAGGTTTGTAGTTCCTATTGTTTTTGGTTTCTGCCCCCGGTAGCTAAGGTTTGTTCAGTGGGTTCTGTAGGCTTCCTGGTGGAGGGGACTAGTGCCTGTGTTCTGGTGGATGAGGCTGGATCTTGTCTTTCTGGTGGGCAGGTCTATGTCCAGTTGTGTGTTTTGGGGTGTCTATGACCTTATTATGACTTTAGGCAGCCTCTCTGCTAATGGGTAGGGTTGTGTTCCTGTCTTGCTAGTTGTTTGGCATAGGGTGTCCAGCACTGTAGCTTGCTAGTCGTTGAGTGCAGCTGGGTCTTAGCCATGAGATGGAGATCTCTGGGAGAGCTTTTGCTGTTTGTTATTATGTGGAGCTGGGAGGTCTCTGGTGGACCAAGGTCCTGAACTAGGCTCTCCTTCCTCAGAGGCACAGGCCTGACACCCAGCTGGTGCACCAAGACCCTGCCAGCCACATGACTCAGAAGAAAAGGGAGAATAAAAAGAAATAAAATACAATAAAATAAAGTTATCAAAATATAAAAATAATTAATAAAAAGAAAGAAATTGAAAGTAATGAAAAAAAAAGAAAGAAAGAAGAGAGCAACCAAACCAAAAAACAAGTCCACCAATGATAACAAGCACTAAAAACTATATATAAAAAAAAAAACAACGGACAGACAGAACCGTCGAACAAATGGTAAAAGCAAAACTATACAGACAAAATCTCACAGAGAAGCCTACACATACACACTCAGAAAATGAGGAAAAGGAAAAATATATATATATCATTGCTCTCAAAGTCCACCATCTCAATTTTGGGATGATTCGTTGTCTATTCACATATTCCACAGATGCAGGGTACATCAAGTTGATTCTGGAGATTTAATCCAGTGCTCCTGAGGCTATTGGGAGAGATTTCCCTTTCTCTTCTTTGTTCACACAGCTCCTGGGGTTCAGCTTTGGCTTTGGCCCCGCCTCTGTGTGTAGGTCGCCTGAGGGCATCTCTCCCCACACAGACAGGAGGGGGTTTAAGGAGCAGCTGAATCGGGGGCTCTGGCTCACTCAGGCTAGGGGGTGGGGGATGTGGGTGGGGGAGGGAGGGTTACGGGATGCGGGGCGAGCCTGCAGTGGCAGAGGCAGCATGACGTTGCACCAGCCTGAGGCACGCCCTGTGTTCTCCTGGGGAACTTGTCCCTGGATCACGGGACCGTGGCAGTGGCGGGCTGCACAGGCTCCCGGGGGGGGGCGGTGTGGACAGTGACCTGTGCTTGCACACAGGCTTCTTGGTGGCTTTAGCAGCAGCCTCAGCGTTTCCTGCCCATCTCTGGTGTCCATGCTGATAGCCACGGCTCACGCCCGTCTCTGGAGCTCCTTTAAGCGGTCCTCTGAATCCCCTGTCCTCACGCACCCAAAACAATGGTCTCTTGCCTCTTTGGCAGCTCCAGACTTTTTCCCGGACTCCCTCCCGGCTAGCTGTGGTGCACTAGCCCCTTCAGGCTGTGTCCACGCAGCCAACCCCAGTCCTCTCCCTGGGATCTGACCTCCGAAGCCCGAGCCTCAGCTTCCAGTTCCTGCCCGCCCCGGTGGGGGAGCAGACAAGCCTCTCTGGCTGGTGAGTGCTGGTCGGCACCAATCCTCTGTGCGGGAATCTCTCTGCTTTGCCCTCCACACCCCTGTTGCTGCGCTCTCCTCCGTGGCTCCAAATTTTCCCCCCTCCGCCACCCGCAGTCTCCGCCCATGGAGGGGCTTCCTAATGTGTGGAAACCTTTCCTCCTTCACAGCTCCCTCCCACTGGTGCAGGTCCCATCCCTATTCTTTTGTCTCTGTTTTTTCTTTTTTCTTTTGCCCTACCCAGGTACATGGGGAGTTTCTTGCCTTTTGGGAGGTCTGAGGTCTTCTGCCAGCATTCAGTACGTGTTCTGTAGGAGTTGTTCCACATGTAGATGTATTTCTGATGTATTTGTGGGGAGGAAGGTGATCTCCACGTCTGACTCTTCTGCCATCTTGAAGGTCTCCCCTGATTATATGTTTTGGTGTAACTGTACTACATGCATAGATTAAATTCTCATGAGAAACTGGGATTTGTATAATAAATATAGCATTTACTTAGTCAAGATAGTTCAAGAAATATCATTTTCTACTTCATCATTCCATACGTTTTTCTTTGAAAATAAAAATCTTTGAGGACGTGTAGTCAAACTGAAGACCATTGGTGGAAACAGCAAATGGATTGGTCAATATTTGGCAGTTAATTTCCTCAGTATGGTTGCTAATATTTACCCATCCTCAATCTCAGTCAGTAGATTTATGTTTTCTGGATATACACATAACTAATAATACAGTAACATGTGTGGTGTCACTTCCTAGAACTGTGGACTACCATCCCAGATTTATCTGTACAGTACCATAGTTTCTGAGATAATGATACAAATAATTTTCAATTAGCCAGTGAGCTTTTAGAATATTTTGCCACAGAGAATCTGATTCTTTGGATTCAATTAGATTCCCCTTTGCTTTGATTAGATGAATGAACAAAAAACACTCTACCTTTCCACAAAAAACAGTAGTCTGGAATGGTTACTTTGTTATCTTAAAGAGATTTTTATTCATAGACCTGCTGACAGTTAGTCTTTTCCTAGCCCATAACTCCCAAAGAGAAATACCTAAAAGTGGTCTCTACTTTAAAACTGACAGAAGAAGCAAAGACTGAATTTATTTACATAATCATTATAAATTTTACGCAGACATGTAGATATATATTACTCGATCTGTCGGTATATTCCCTCCTAAATGCCCATTCCTAACTCATGTTTGTTTATTTATATATTTATTCATTCATTATTCAGCACTTTTCTTAAGTGCATACTATTTGTGTGTATATATATATATTCAGCATATACAATGTGATGAAATGAGCTAACTATTAAAAATACTGAGGTGAATAAAATACTGTCTTTGTACATAATTTGACAGATAAATAGATATTCACAATGCTTGTGTTGCAATGTGAGTGTTGTAATGAATGCATAGAGAGGGTAAAATGGGTGCAGAGAGAAAAATATCATAGTGCTTTTTGAAAGTTTTTCCTGTACTAAAAGTGACTCCTACATTTTAGGTTTTTGTTATTTAATGGCATAAAGCAACCCCCATTTATGATGCCCACCTTCTGCAGGATAGAAATCTGGGCATGGCATAGATGGATTCTTTGCTTGGGGCCTCACTAGGTTGAAATCATGGTGTTGCCAAAACTGCACGTGCATCTGTAGATAAATATTCTCTTCCAAGATCACTGAGGTTGTTAGGAAAATTAATTCCTCATGGTTGTAGATCTGAGGTCCCGATTTTCTTACTGGTTTTGGCCAAGAGTAGCTGCCAGTTGCTAGTGGCCCCACCCAGGTCCTAGCCATGGGGCCCTATTGTAAGGTACCAGCTTACTTCAAGGACAGCAGGAGAATTTTCCTCCAGCTGGCTACAAGGGAATGTTACGTAACATACATAATCATGGGAGAGATTTTCCCATCATCTTTGACGTATAATATAACTAAATGAAGGGAAGAACAATTCTATCATACTCCCAGGTCCCATGAAGGCTCAAGGGGAGAGAATTATCCATGTGATTAAATGAATCAGTATTTTCTGTTATGATTTGAATATGTCTCTTAAGAAATTCTTCTTTCCATCCATATCTGCTTAATATTTTGTCAAATATTCTAGTATGTCTCAAATTTTACTTTCATTTTTAAGATATGTGTATGGTGTGTGATGGAGGTTTTTCCCCAAGTAAATAATCAGCTTTTCCCTCCATCATTTATTGAATTATCCATCCTTTTTCTGTTTACCTGTAATTTTAGCTCTTTCATATATTATAGATCTGTGAGCTCTCAATTCTGTTTCATGTTGTTTTTCTACTTTTTAACCAATAATATATCTTTATTGCCACAGCCTTATTAAAAGTTTGGATATCAAATAACTTGTTCACAATCATATTTGTATTCTTCAGAGGGTTTTGTATACCCTTGGATCTTTACCAAATATATTTTAAAAATAAATTTTCACGTTCTACCAAAAAGATGCCATAATAGTGATTGGAGTCACATTGAATCAATGCGCTCACTACAAAAGATTTGACATCTTAGTATAATTGCCTGCTCATCCATAACATTGTTTCTTTTCTCCATTTATTAAGCCGTCTTGAATGTTCTTTAAAATGTAATGTATAATTTTTGTATAATGTCTTTGTACATATTTTGTGATTATTTCTGCTAGACTTGCTTTCTTCAGTGTTCTCCTGAAGTTCGTATGGATGTTAGACTAATGAGTTCTACAGTGGAAGCAAGAAAACCACTTAATTAAAACACTTTGACAATAATCCTGTTACAATAGTGATGGACTTCAGAAATATCAATAGAGATAAAACCACTTTCTTTTTCATAATTTACTTCCATATCCCAATATTATTATTATGTTTAAAATAAATTTATTTATTTATTTATTTATTTATTTATGGCTGCATTGGGTCTTCGTTGCTGCGCGCAGGCTTTCCCTAGTTGCATTCAGTGGGGCTACCCTTCGTTTTGGTGCGTGGGCTTCTTATTGTGGTTTCTCTTGTTATGGAGCATGGGTTCTAGGTGCGTGGGCTTCAGTAGTTGTGGCACGGGGGCTTCAGTAGTTGTGGCATGCGGGCTTCATTAGTTGTAGCTTGCAGGCTCTAGAGCGCAGGCTCAGTAGTTGTGGTGCATGGGCTTAGTTGCTCCGCGGCATGTGGAATCTTCCCAGACCAGGGCTGAAACCCGTGTTCTCTGCATTGGCAGGCAGATTCTTAAACACTGCACCACCAGGGAAGTCCCCAATATTATTAATCTCAGAATTGTCTTCACAAACCTTGACCACTCCATTTTTCGTATTTATTAACAATGTATGGGAAGGTGACATATGAAAATGTCAAAATATTTGTGTATGTGTGTATAATTGACATATAATGAATAGAAAATATATGTTAAACTTATAAAAATTTAATTAAATCTTTCTAAGACATTTATAATACAATAAATAGAGAGAGCAGGGTGCATAACACTGGAAAACTTACTGTAGACCAGAAACTAGTAGACAAAAGGCATTGGTTTTATAAAGACATTAGTTTTTATAATGGTAAGCCTCATTATTTCTTTTAGTTGGTGAAACCCCAAAAGAGAATACTTAACAATTTTCAGTTTGTAGTGCTGCAATCAGGCAATCTTAACTTGGGTCAAGGCATCAGAAGCTTCAGGATGATCTGTGGACATTTACTCAAATATCTTAACCCCTAAAGGTTTGCTCTCATCATAGTTTAAAAAAGCTTTAAAACAGTGTATATTATATAAAACATATTACATGACTAAAATCAAATGTTTATATATATAAATAGATAGATACACATATATATATATTTTAAATGATAGTGCATTAGGCTAGGAGTAGAATAAGATCCAGAAAAGTGGTAACAGTAATTAATAATCATAATAATAATAATAATTGTGGCTCTCCTATTGAGTGCTTAGTACATGTAACATACTGTTCAAGTGTTTTACATAATTGATATCTATCTACAGTATGAAAATGGCTTATTATAATACCTTATTTCCTAAAATTAATATGCATTGTTTTATACAAACACTTTATACAAAGAGGGTAAATGAGAGTCAGAGGTGCAGAGTAATTTGGTCAAACTCTCTCACTCCAATGTTGTCACTCAGATTATGGGCTTTCTGGCCAGAAGATTGTTATTTTGATTCTAACGTTCACAAATGTAAAATGGAGCTACAGTAATCCATATCTCATTGAATTGTTTTAGAACATAATGATAGTAAAATTCATAATGTGTAACAAAATATAGGGGATCAACAAACATTATTTTATAATATATTAATATAAATTTAAATAATCTATCATCCCTATAATACTGAATTACATATCGATAAAATATTATGTGCATACATATAATGTACTGCACATATAATATATTGGTATATCATAATCACATCAATATAATTATGACTATATAAGTATAAAATATGGGGATATATGGTATAAGCATGTTGTAGTTTATAGTATATTATCTAATATTACTTATTAATTACCATCCATGTTATTAACCAGAGTTGAAATGTAGTCTTTGTAACTTCAATAGTATTTATTATTTTCATAATGACATTATAACTTTCAAGAAATCCAACACATATTAAAAGTTTTTCAATTTATTTTTTCTATCCTTAACATGAGGGATGAATTATGTCACCTTTAAAGATACATTTTGCTGTAAAATTTGATTATAATTTTTTGTGCAGAATATATCACAAATTTTAATTCATCCTTACATCAGAATTTTTAAAGTATTCTATTTACTTTCAATTAAGTTTTGAAATACAAATTGCTATTTAAATAAGTTTTTCACAAACTTTAATTTTTTGATATAAACTGTGATTAATACATTTCACATTGATGCTATTTTCTGGAAAAAATGTGAAAAATTGACTTGGCTATTCAGAAATCACTATATTTTCAGTATTTCTACTTTTCATTTTTATTTAACTTGAAAGAATATATCATACATCTAGCATTTTATGTTGAGACTTTTGGTCATACTGTATAATTTTGAGTCAATGAAATATGAATTTCTAATTCACTTGTGGATTATTAAGACTAACTTTTTAACCTCTAATATTTGCTAAGGAATTACAGTTCATGATCAGGAATATATTTTATGTCTCAAAGGTTTAATCTTCTATCCTGAACTTATTTTTATTCAAGGCAACTAGGCAAAGTCTAAATGTTCTTTTCATGAGCTGTCCATCATTTGCATTACATGAATAGATAAATAAACATAAATCTGGAATAATGTACAAAATCAATTAACCAAACAAATCATGCATAGAACTCAAAGGATGTAAATTGTAAATGCTAAAAATGCACTCAACCAAAAGTTGTAACAGCTTCCCTACATAATAATTATTGTATTTTTTAATAAAGTTTATTTTTATTACAATCATTTAATCTAAGAGTCAACCTGAGTGTCAACAGAGATAAATAAGAACATTCTTGTTCTTAATTATTCTTCATTTTTTTAAAAGTGGAAAGTATCAGACTCTCTTAGATGAGTGTTTTAACCAAACTGTAGAACATTGTCAAACACTCTACACTTGAAACTGTAGAATACAAATAGAATCGTTGCCACAAAAACAGGTAGAGTTTTGTCTGTTTAAATCTGTATTAGTAAAATGAATTCTTAAGTGTGACCTTCTGCACAGAATGGTATTATTAAAATTAGAAATTTTGAATTGCTCTGAAGTGTGTATTAATATATTTATTTATATGATAGATATGCTTTTGCTTTTGTACCATGATATTTTCTCAAACTTCTGTCTGTTAAACTTTGTAAATGAATAAATTAAGGAAAATCATATGTCAACTCTGACCTCAAAACACTCAGCTGTTTTCACATTTAGCAAACTAACTATAGCTCAGTCTGTAGAGGAGGTAATTTGAATATGTAAGATGTTCTTGAACCTTCACTACAGTACTTTCTTGGCCTGATTATCTCCACCATGACTGTGAGTTCACTGTCATGCACTGTATGAATCTGGGCCTCAAATAAATACTTTTTATTTTAACTCTTCTCAAAGGTACTTGCTCATCAATTAGTAAGTGGCTTCTGCTACAGCTAACTTACAGAGGTTGTTAAGTGGCCATGACTAGTTAGTTGCCTACAAAAATCCCCAATACACTCTTGAGAATTTGCTCCTCCACTGAGCTGGGATTTGGGTTTCTGAATAATACAGTAAGCTCTCAGTTCAATAAATTACTGATAATGACATCTTATTAATAATAAGAATATTTTATATTTGAGACCTCATTTTTTAAAAAGGGAAGTTTCCATAAGCATGGTTTCTATATTTTTTCATTTGACCTTTGCAACATTTTATGGAAGGTTGGATAAGAATGACTATTTAAGCTTTAATTTTTCTTTAGTATAATGATTAAACCAACCCATTTCAATGGCTGAAACTAATTTTTTCACATTATTTTTCTATCCCTTTCTTTATTATTTTCTTGGGGTTAACAGGTTTATTTCACTCTCCATCAAGCAATAGTGTTTATTTTTTTCCTGTCATCACTTATGTTCAAGGTCTACTAAAACATCACCTGAGAGATTAATCCCACTGCAAGTTCTAACCTGAGTCCTCAGGTGGAGGTAAATCTACCAGAGCCAAGAAAAATAAATAGGCTTCTGAACCTATGATTCATTTATTTGAATATTTTCAACTTTGTTGCTTGTGTGTTACTGATATTAGTTATTCTATATTTATAACCAGCTTTGCACATGTGCTTGTTTTTTTTTTTAAATCGAATCTCTGCCATGGACACTTGTTATTTTAATACATTTGTGTTTCATCTACCCTTATCTTAACATTATGCTCAGTTTCTCTTGTTATCCATCTCAAGTTCAGTCATCATGGCCTGGTTTTCTTTGATATTAATTTAGCATGATTCAAGCTGTGCAATGAATTTTCAGTTGCTTACATCAACAACTGCCAGTCTGTGTGATTTAAGATACCTTTGATATCTTTTTGATCTGTTTAGTTAGTGATTCAATTATTCTAAACTCTAGGAGTAATTGCTGACCCATATTGTACCAAAGGACAGTAAAACTGCATCCCATTGCGTTTTATATGTTTCTATTGTCTAAGACTTTCTTTGATGTTCTGTCCAGCCTCAGTGGAACTGCTGTTCTGTGTATATTTAATTATATTTTATCACATATTATTTTAAATGAACAAAAATTAAAATGTATTATTTAAGTATCCATGCTCATAATGAGGGGGAATTAAGCTCTACATCCTGGTGAGAGAATAATTAAATAATATGTAGACATGTTAAAATCACCCCAGAAATTAATATGTCTATAGACATACATATGTCTATTGACAAAGAGATACTTTGAGGCTATGCATCTATACTGTTTCTCCTTATCTGTTTGTTCACAAATTTTATCATTCATCATTGGTCTCACCTACAGCAGTTATTGTGGTATTCTCATGGTGATTTTCTATTTCCCACATTTCTTCTACATTTGTTATTTTGAACTGTTTTGTAAGAAAGATTTGTCCTTTATTCCTTTATTTACATCAGATGGATTCATGATTATCATATTAGTTTTCTATTGATGCTTTAAAGATATTGCACAGATTTAGCAGGATACAACAGCATCCATTTATCATCTCACAATTTCCATGTGTCCGAAGTGTGGGCATAGTGTAGCTCAGCTTGTTCCTCTGCTCTGAGATGCACAAGACAGAAAACGGGTGTATACAGGGCTGAATTATTTTCTAGAGTCCTTCCACGCTCACACAGGTTGTCGGTGGGATTTAGTTGCCTGCCGTTGGAGGCCTGAAGTTTACTTGCCAGATGTCAGCCAGGTGTCATCCTCTGCTTCTAGAGACCACCTGCATTCTCTAACTCATAGTCCAGCAGTGATAGGTAAGTGATGGGTAAGCCAGCAGTGATGGGTAGGCCCTCTCATGCTTTGAATCTTCCCTCTGCCTCCCTCTTCTGCTGCTTCTGTCTGACTGCCCCCAGCTGGAGAGAAATCTCTTTGCTGTTAAGGGCTCAAGTGATTAAACTGGGCCCATCTGGAGAACTGAGGATAGTCTTCTTAAGTTTTATAACCTTCATTATATCTGCAAATTTCTTTTTACCATGTCACATAATATAACCGAAAGTGGGGCCTGGCTGCTTGCCGCTCAGAAACCAATAAAGAGGCCAGGTTGGTGGAAAGGAAAGTTTCCTTTATTTTAGATGCCAGCAACTGGTGGGGTTGGGGGTGGGGGGGGAGGGCCGACTCCTGTCCAAAGGCCGACTCCCCCCCACCCACTGAGAATCAAGGGGCAAGAGCTTTTATAGGCGGAGGGAGAGGGCTACAGGCAGAAACAGCACAGTCAGCTCTGGCAGTCATCTTGAAATTGGTCGTGTGGTGGTCTGACCAGAGTCATCTTGATTGTATTCAGTACAGTTAGTCTTCAGTTCCAGGGTTGGTTTGTTCCCATTTCCTTGAGGGCAATTTTCGGAATTGTGGCAGCTTATGTCATGGCTACAGCCTGGTCATCATGTAGTTAACCTCTTCCACCTGGTGGGGGTCTCTTTGTCTATAAGACAGCTCACAGGGTACGGCTCAGAATATTATCTGTAGCCCTTGAGGAGGGACTGAAGGTCCTTGACTATGCTTAATGACTCAACTATTATTATTTGGTCTCCTTTAACTGTTTTCCTTTGTTTCTGCATTTTCTTACTCTCTGATTAAACTTATTCTTTGGCTAAAATTTTTCCACAGACAAAAGTCAGGCTGAGGACATGGGGGCCATAGACCATAGGGTCTTGCTCCGTTTCGATAACATATTCTGGGCAACAAAGATTAAAGGAACCCAAATCCTCCCTACCAGTTATTTGTTTTGTTTCGATTTGTAAGAAAATAATTTTGCACTGTGTTTTGTTGCTCACATCCTTCTAGTTTTGCTCATTAGAAGCTTTTTCAGGTTGGTTGCTATGCTCTTTTTCATGCCCCTCCTCCTCCTTTTAAGCACTTTTTTACTTTGTGACACTACTGAATGCCCCAAGCTCATCTAGTATTTTCCCTGCCCTGGCTCCAACAGTGAGCAGTTTCTATAAGGAGCCCTGCTTTCTTTTATTCTGAATTTCTTAACACATCCTCAAATCACAAAAACAAAGCAAAACAAACAAACAGCAAAAAACCCAGATCGGGGTCAGGAGAGGGATAAATTTGCAATTTGGGATTAACAGATGCAGACTACTATATTTAAAATAGATAAACAGCAAGGACCTACTACTAGCACAGGGAACTATATTCAATATCTTGTAGTAACCTATAATGGAAAAGAATCTGAAAAAGAATAGATTTATATATATAAATATACATATAAATATATATAATAAATATATAAATATATAATAACTATAAATATATATACATATAAGTATATATAAGTATATAAATATATATATAAACTGAGTCACTTTGCTGTACACCTGAAACATTGTAAATCAAATATACTTCAATACAAAAATAAAAATTAAAAAAAACAGGTCAAGCATGAGGTAAGAGAAAAAATCCTATATCTGTAGCTAACACAGAACTAGGAGACAGAGAATACGACAACTTCTCTTTACCTGGAAACAGGTAAATAAACACGAATCTTTCAGTCACCTCCGGAGTCTGCATCTGATTGGTGACTCGAGAAGAGACTGCAATTCAGATTTAGATGCTAATATTATCCTATTGCTACCTCACCACTTCCTTAAAATTGAGGTAATTTTTTGACATTATGTCCTTTAATATTGCCTCTCTCCTTTTCTCTTGATTTTCTCCTGTAACTTCTTGGAGCATCATGTCTCTTAACTTTGCTTTTGTATTTACATTTAAAATTTTTCTGCAGTGTATTCCAAGTCATTGGTTTATGACTACCTACAGATTCAACTATTGCTTTGTCTGGTGCTTGATACATCTACTGAGATTTTTTAAAATATTTACATTTTCTTTATTGTTTATAAATATCAGTATGGGCAAAGATAGAAGCAACAGCTTATGTGCTGAAAAACTTAATAAAATTAGTTTTACCCTTTATCACAATTTCTCTTGTATGCATATGTACAAATGCTGTTACTGCTATTTAAGCAATGAAGTCCCTAAAATGAAAATACTCTCTTTAGGCTCTTCATTCCAATATTTCTAATTTAAAAATGTACCTTATAAGCTATACTCTGTGGGAATACCCCATATCAAAAATTTGACAACCTTTGAATTTTAATACAGGCTAATTTGACTACTAAGTTAGACGTTACCAAATCCTTTCTCCTATACCTAGCTAAATGTTTGCTAATTCTCATTTTATATACAAGAAGGCTGAGGCATAGAGTGGTTAAATTTCATGGGTTAAGGAATAAGTAAAGTGGTAGAATTAGCACTCAAGTCCCCTGGTAATCTGATCATGGAATCTGTGCTCCTAACCACTATTCATTACTACTTTCTTTGCAGTGAATAAATACAGGGAACTCTACTCAGCACTCTGTGGTGACCTAAATGGGAAGGAAATCCATAAAAGAGGGGATATATGTATACGTATAGCTGATTCACTTTACTGGACAGTAGAAACTAACACAACATTGTTAAGCAACTATACTCCAATAAAAATTAATTTAAAAAAAAATAGGAATCTAAAAATGATTTTATGTCACTTTGCTGTCCACCTGCAACTAACACCACATTGTAAATCAACTATATTTCAATAAATTTTTTAAAAGCAAAAAACAAACAAAAAAATAAATAAATAAATACTGAGAGTTTCTGGTAGATGTTGTATCATGTAGAAAAGCCATTTTGGTCCAAAGAGAAACATGTGAAAATAAAGTGTATGACATCTGCCTTCACAGAATTTGCATCCTATTTAGAATATTTCTGGCAAAGTCTAATTAAAGTCTAATTAACTTGTTGAGTCAAATACTGTTATAGAGAACCAAATGCAATGTAAGATTCATACTATACCTTTTGGTCATTACCATCAAGAAGTTAATAGTGGGCAGATTATGGATTGTACCAAAAATTAAACACGTGAGACATAATGGAATGATAATTTTAAAAAGAGATATAGAATGTTCCTGTACTTTTTTCTGGTATGAATTTAATGTGCTTTTAAGATTTGGGGTTTTTTTTTTCCTTAAGACTTCTCTGGCGTTTGTGGATATGTAAAACTCTCTCAGTTTATAATCTTACAGCACATATTAACTACTTAGATTGTTTATCAAAGTTATATTAATTGTGAGGAGGCCTGAATAATGTCCATTCTTCCAACTACACCATAAGCTCCGTGACATCCTGAGCCACATTTACTGTACTACTTACTGTTTTCTGTCTTTTCTCATGACATTTAGATGTCAGTAAAATGATTATTTAATAAAACAAAACAACTCTTTTCCCTAAAGCACAATATAGCCAATTTCACATGAGAAAAAAACAAATACATTACATTTTAAAATCATGCTTTCCCCTGCTTTAACATGTGAGGTTTTTTGTTTTATACAATTTATCATACTTTTATGTTCATTCCTTATAGAATAACAATCTCTTATTAACCCAGAATATCAACTTCAAAATACTGATTCTATAACTTAAAGTGGTCATCCTATGTCTTCCCGAACTAAAGATGTATTTATGAGTATTAAAAAATAAATTCCACTTTTATTAAAACAGAAGTATATTGAAATGCATTAAGCTGTTCTTATATTTAAGATTTTTATCTTGAGCTAGATTCCCAGCATTGTACTTACAAGAGCTGTGAGGGTACATTGGCATATTGAAATAGAATGATTTTCAGATTATGTAAAATGCTTTCTGAAGGCACCTCACATATGATATTAATAAGGCGGCTAGGATTTATAATTATAGCATTTTGCCATAGGAAACATGGAAATGCTTTATTAGAGAAATCACATTTTTTTAAATTATATTTTATTTATGTACTTTCTTGTGTCTGAATGTAGTGCACAGTAAGAATTTTTGACTGATTCTAGTCTTTGCAAAAGCAGTTTATTCAAAGGAGAACCACTCATGCTTACTGTTATATGCAATCATGAAATGAATAGACATTCAGTTTCCTGCCACGGGTTTCTCGTATTATTCCTTCACACACCACATCAAAGTTTAGATGGGAAGGAATTTGCTAAATTTTGGGGTCCAGTAGTTGCATACTTAAAATTTACTTTTTTTTCTCTAATTATTTCTGTTCTCTGAGCTCTTCTCTAGTGTATCAGTATAAACAAGTGCTGGGAAACAGAAACATTCCAGGTGTAAAAAGCAGAAATGGAGTTAATGTAGGGAAGTATAAGACATAAAATCAACAGATGGCCTGTAGGAGTGAGAATCAAGATCCATCACTGAAATTAATGAGTTCAAGCGCAAATGGTCACAAAACTATGGAAACAATAAAAAGATCAGTGGTTGCCAGGGGTCGGCGAACAGGCAGAGCACAGAGGACTTTTAGGACCTTGAAAATACTCCATATGATATTATAATGATGGGTTTATGTCATACTTTTGTCCAATCCCATAGAATTTACAGCACCAAGAGTGAACCCTAGGGCTTCCCTGGTGGCGCAGTGGTTGAGAATCTGCCTGCTAATGCAGGGGACACGGGTTCGAGCCCTGGTCTGGGAAGATCCCACATGCCGCGGAGCAGCTGGGCCCGTGAGCCACAAATACTGAGCCTGCGCGTCTGGAGCCTGTGCTCCGCAACAAGAGAGGCCGCGATAGTGAGAGGCCCGCGCACCGCGATGAAGAGTGGCCCCCGCTTGCCGCAACTAGAGAAAGCCCTCGCACAGAAACGAAGACCCAACACAGCCAAAAATAAATAAATTAATTAATTAAAAAAAAAAAAGAGTGAACCCTAAGGTAAACTATGGACTTTGGTTGATTATGATGTATCAATTTAGGGTCATCCTTAGTAAAAACATACGATCCTGGTGAGTGACGTTGACAGTAAGAGAAGCTATGCATGTGTAGGAGCTGGCGGGTATGAGAGAAATCTCCGTACCATCCCATAAATATTGTTGTTAACCTAAAACTGCTCCAAAAAAAATAAAGTTTTATTTTCTTAAATAAAAAGAACAAATGTTCATTGCTATGATCCAGGGATCACAGCCTCAACTGCTGCTTGCAAATCAACTAGAAACTGTCCACCAAAATGATGGCTTGCTTGCCAGAAGAAACAATCAGCATAAGATATTCTTCTTAAACATTCCTTCTGCATATCAAACAAATGCTTCTTAATCTGGAATGTATCTCTTCTCCAGAGGCAATCACAGGGAAGTAGGAAAAAAAATAGTTTTGAGCTTTTCAGTCTCTAAGTTCAGGAAGGTGCACTAGGAGAGGATAGGATGGATACTGAGAATTAATAAGCCACATCCTACACTGGTTTCCAATGAAAGATCTATACAGCTTACTACATATATGTAAAATTCTACTAATAAAGAAACAACAAATGTTCCCACCTAATGTACTGCACTTAATGTGCACACACACACACACACACACACACACATTGAACATTTTCCCAAGAGACATCTGAATGTCCTTTTAATTACTTCATCTATCTGTGAGTGATTATTATTGCTATAATTCAAAGATCGGCAAACAACCACTACACACAACCTCTTTATAAGGTGGGCTGGAGAGAACAGATAACTAATGCTACTATGCTCATTTATGCAACTGGCCATAGTTAATATTTTTGAACTTCTTCTTTCCACTACATGTCCTTTGTTCCATTAGTTTTTCAGATGGCCAGGGTTGTTTATTTGGGGATGTAGAAGACCAGAATCTCTATTACTGAGGAGTCATAGCTATCTTGGTATTATGCCTACTTGGGTTCTGTAATCAGTCATTTTCTTTTATCACTGGGCATAGCAATTAATACAAAGTGCCTTAGATTAGTGGTCTCCAAGCATTATTATTCAGGTACATTGTAGAAGAAATTTGAAATAAAGTGGTTTTTCAAAAATTTGTAATAAAATATATGTCACTTTAAATTTGACATCTAAAACTTTTCACAATTAAAGCAGTTCCAAG
Organism: Balaenoptera ricei; assembly: GCF_028023285.1. NCBI lineage: Eukaryota > Metazoa > Chordata > Mammalia > Artiodactyla > Balaenopteridae > Balaenoptera > Balaenoptera ricei. The sequence continues at coordinate 186,811,706 of NC_082639.1, forward strand.
GTGTGTAGTTTCTGAGGTGCTGTGATTATTGACATTTTAAAATAAAACTTCTGCTTTTCTTTAGGAGATAATCACAAGAGAACTCTCTTGCACCCTAACAATATGAACAAAACATCTGAGCGCTTAGTTGGCAAGGAATCTAATTAACTAAAATCCAGAAAGTGACAAGTTTACTGGGGGAGGGGAGACCCACAGCTACTGTCATTCCTGGCAGAGCAGCGGGGAATCAAGGAAACTGCCACAGATGCAAGTAAGAACGCTGATGAAGCGGATCAAACTTGTAAAACTCTAGGGTGGTCTGGCATGAGAGCCCGGAATCCCTGGGAGGCCCAGACACAACAGGAATCTCCATGCAGTTTCCACGTGTTACTCAGCCTTGCATGGGGAGGAGGAGAGACAGCCCTCAGGCAGGCGGTAACTGTCGTTGATCTGGGAGGAGGAGGGGAGGAAACCTGAGTCTCTCACAGGGGAATACTAAAGGGTCCTGCCAAAATCTGATGTTAGAGAAGCAACTGAGAGAAACCCGTGAACATTCTTAAGCCACCTGCTGATAAAAGATGGCCAAGGACATTGAAAAAAGAAAAAATTTACCTGCTAAAGATTAAGCACAGAGTGTTTGCTGAAGTCAAATGGTGGAGGGGAGCAAAGAGAGAAACCACACAGGTATCTGGGCCCCACACGAGGCACCAAGCAGTGGCACTGTTCACTGGGGTGGGTAGGTGCCTGGAGAGATGCTCCCTGAGATGCACTTTCAGGTGCTGCTGAGTCTGAAAGTAGGGCAGGTGATCTGCAAGTCAAGTCATAGCGCCACTCAAGGAAAATTCTCCCAAAATACACAACCCAGATGGTCTCAGTTCCAATTAGATTGACTTCATCACACATGCCAGTGGCCTGACAAAAGGCGAGATATGACATTTCCTGAGCGTGTGTTATTATATATAACATATTAACATTGCTTGCTTCAGTCTCTGTTGTTCTATTACTTCTTTTTATTTCTTTATTTTTTTTTTTTAATTGGGGAATAGTTGCTTTACAATGTTGTGTTAGTTTCAGCTGTACAACGAAGTGAATCAGCTGTATGTATACCTATATCCCCTCCCTCTTGGACCTCCCTCCCCCCCCCATCCCACCCATCTAGGTCATCACAGAGCACCAAGCTGAGCTCCCTGTGCTATACAGCAGATTCCCACTAGCTATCTCTTTTACACATGGTAGTGTATTTATGTCAATCCCAATCTCCCAATTTATCCTACCCTCCCTTCCCACCCCTCCATGTCCACACATCCATTCTCTATGTCTGCATTTCTACTTCTGCCCTGCAAATAAGTTCATCTGTACCATTTTTCTAGATTCCACATATATGCGTTAATATATGATATTTGTTGTTCTCTTTTTGACTTACTTCACTCTGTATGACAGACTCTAGGTCTATCCACATCTCTACAAATGACCCAATTTTGTTCCTTTTTATGGCTGAGTAATACTCCATTGTATATATGTACCACATCTTCTTTATCCATTCATCTGTCGATGGGCATTTAGGTTGCTTCCATGTCCTGACTATTGTAAATAGTGCTGCACTGAACATTGGGGTGCATGTGTCTCTTTGAATTATGGTTTTCTCAGGGTATATGCCCAGTAGTGGGATTGCTGGGTCATCTAGTAGTTCTATGTTTATGTTTTTTTTTAAGGAACCTTCGTACACTGTTCTCCATAGTGGCTGTATCAATTTACATTCCCACCAACAGTGCAAGAGGGTTCCCTTTTCTCCACACCCTCTCCAGCATCTATTGTTTGTAGATTTTTTTTGATAATGGCCATTCTGACCTGTGTGAAGTTATACCTCATTGTATAAAACTCTTAGAGGAAAACATAGGAAGAACATTCTTTGACATAAATTACAGCAATATCTTTTTTGACCCACCTCCTAGAGTAATGAAAATAAAAACAAAAATAGACAAACGGAACTAATTAAACTTAAAAGCCTTTGCACAGCAAAGAAAACCATAAGCGAGACGAAAAGACAACCCTCAGAATGGGAGAAAATATTTGCAAATGAAGCCACTGACAAAGGATTAATCTCCAAAATATGCAAACAGCTCATGTAGCTCAATATCAAAAAAACAAACAACCCAATCAAAAACACAAACAACCCAATCAAAAAAAATGGGTGGAAGACCTAAACAGACATTTCTCCAAAGAAGACATACAGATGACCAAGAGGCACATGAAAAGATGCTCAACATCACTAATTATTAGAGAAATGTTCTATTACTTATAAAACCTTACATTCAAACCAAATTTTAGAAAATCTATGAAAAAATTATAAAATATGACAAAGCATCAAGAGAAGAAAAAGTCAGTGGAACCCGAGCCAGAGATGGAACAGAGTATGGAATTATCAGGCAGAGTTACAAAAAATAATATAAATATATTTAATGATACATTGCAAAAGGTAAACAGTAAACATGCACAGATAAAGAAGTTTAGCAGTGAGACAGAAGAATAAGTCAAATTAAAATACTGATTTGAAAAATAAGTTATCAGTGATGAAGAATATTTTGTTGGACTAATTATCTGAACAAAATAGAGGAAAGAATTGGTACAACTGAAAAACAATCAATAGAAATTATACCAACTAAAACACAAAAAACTGAGTAGAAAAATAAATTTAAAAGAGTGTCCAAGATCTTGAGACAACAGAAAAATATGTAATTGGAGCACCTGAGAAGAGAGAGAAGATGGAACAGAATAAATCTTTGAAGAGATAATGTCCAACAGTTTCCCCACATTTAAAAGCATAAACCAATCCAAGGGGCTCAGAAAACCACAAGAATAATAATTGAAAAACGCACACACACATCCCTAGGCACATCCTTGTCAAACTGCTGAAAACCAATGTAAAGGAAAAATTCCTAAAGAAACCAGATAAAAAGATAAATTATGTACGGGAAGACAGCAAGAAAAATGGTGATTGAGTTCTCATCAAAAACAATGGATATTAGAAGACAATGGGAAAACGTGTTTAAAGTACTAAGAAAAAATAAAAATTATCAACCTAGAAAACTAAAGCCAGTGAAAATATCCTTCAAAAATAAGACCTAAATAAACATACTACAGACAGGCAAATATTGAAAAAACTCTTTAGTCAAACTGTACTGCAAGAAATACTAACAGCAGTTCTTTATACCAGAGGGAAATGTTACTAGATAATGTTGCAAAATGGAATGAGGATTTTCAGGTAGAATAATCTCTCTCTCCTTCTCTCTCTCTCTATCACACACACACACACACACACACACACACACACACACACACACGGATCTCATAATTACTCCAAATATATTAAATACATGTAATGAAATTATTTTAAAGGCTTTGTTGATTGCTTGATAGAAAAATAAACAGCTATGTGTTTGTGTGTTAGTATTCATACACATATTTCCTAATTCTGTTCTTTTAGATGGTTTAAAAGCAGAAAATCCTCATTAACAATGAACCTACCTTATGCTCAGATCTTTATTTTTAATTAACATTCTCCAATGAAGGGAATGAGGGCTACCTGAAGAAATAGCAAAGTCTACAGCTGGAACAGGAGAAAAACAAGATAAGCCTGAAGCATCTTGCATTGGTAGAACATAGGGAATTTCTCAAAAGAGAAAAATGGATGAAGCATGTCAAAAAGAAGAGGAAGTCAATGTGAAAATCTCCCAATTGTGAAAGTTGGAATAATTTGAACAAAACAAAGAATTATAATATTGGCTTATACAGCAAAGAATGAAATAGTTACACTTTTATAGTTGTTTAAAATATTGCCTCTGCATAAATGGCAAATATCAGACAGTGTTACAGTTTTTTCTTTAGCCATCAAAAATAATTTGAAAATACTCAGGAGGAGGAAAGATGTCTATTGTGGGTTTTTTTTAAATTTTTGATCCATCAGGTATTTATAGATGTATTGGTTTCCACCTGCTTGTGAAGTTTCCAAATTCCTCCATTACTTATTTTAAAAATTCCAGATTTATTGAGATATAATTGACGTATAACATTGTATACATTTAAGATGAATGGGGTGTTGATTTGATATATTTATATATTGCAAATGCTTACCACTTAACATTAGCTGATACCTTCAGACCATCAGGTAATTACCATTTTTTGTGGTGAGAACATTTACAATCTACTCTCTTACAAACTTTCAAGTATATAATACAGTATTATTAGCTATAATCACCATGCTGTATATTAGATCCCCAGAACATGTTAATCTTACAACTGGAGGTTTGTATCCTTTGACCAATGTCTTTCCATTTCCCCTGCCCCTGTCCTCTGGTAACCATCGTTTTACTCCCCGTTTCTCTGAGTTAGGCTGTTTTGAATCCACATATGAGTGATATCATACAGTATTTGTTTTTCTGTAACATTTCATTTAGTATAATACCCTCAAATCTCATCCAAATTGTAACAGATGGCAGGATTTCCTCCTTTCTAATGGCTGAATAATATTCCGTTATACATATAGCATCTTTTTTATCCATTCATCTGTTGACAGACATTTAAGTGTTTCCATATCTTGACTATTGTGAACAATACTGCAATGAACATGGGGGTGCAGCTATCTGTTCAAGATTTTGATTTCAACTCCTTTGGGCATATACGCAGAAGTGGGATTGCTGGATCATGCAGTATTTTATTTTTAAATTCTTTGAGGAACCTCCATATTGTTTTCCATAGTGACTGTACCAATTTACATTCCCATCAATAGTGAACAAGTGTTCCTTTTCTCCACATCCTCACCAACACCACATCTCCTGTCTTTTTGATGATGGCCATTCTAACAAATGTGAGGTGATATTTCATTGTAGTTTCATGCTTAGTGATGTAGAGTACTCTTTCATGTACCTGTTGACCATTTGTATGTCTTCATTGGAAAACTGTGTATTTTTGTTTCATCGTGTTGCAAAGACTTCCTAAGTGGATTCTTGGGGTCTCCCAGAGCTGTTTTTGTTCATGGGTAGCTGTCCAATCATTGATCTTTGTGGGAGAGGGCGAAATGGGGAAGCTAGGTTCTCCCACGTTGCCATTTTCCCACTATTCCTCTGTTATTTATTTCTGATTTCATTCTATTGTGTTTAGAGAACATACTTGTTTGATTTCATTTCTCCTAAATATATTGAGACTTTTTTATGGCCTTGCATTTGGTCTACCTTGAGGTGTGTTCCATGTGTGCATGAGAAGAATGTGAATTCTGCTATGGTTGTATCGAATGTTCTATAGAGTCAGGTTAAGTCTAGTTGGTTTATAGTGTTTCCAAGGTTTTAGTACCTTGTTGATCTTACACCTGATTGTGCTATTCATTATGGAAGATGGGGTACTGAAATCTCTAAATCTTATTGTTGAATTACCTATTTTTCCTTTCAGTTCTATCAGTTTTGCTTCATGTATTTTGAGGCATTATTATTAGGTGAATATAGGTGTATAGTTGTCATATCACCCTGATTGATTGACACTTTTATTATTATAAAATATCTGTAGTCAAGTAACTTTATGTCTATTTCATTTAATATTAGTACAGCCATTTCATTTCTTACGGTTTCTGTGTGCATGTTTCAATCCTTTTACATTCAGTGTATTTGTAACTTTGGATCTAAATTGTGTCTCTGGTAGACAGTATGTAGTGGTCTTCTTGACTATGACTGCCTGGAATAGTTTCTGCAGCGTAGAGCTGGGGGTGTGATGAAAGATGCAGGTGCCCTGCCCCTCCTGGAGCAAATATGCAACCATAGACTGGGAGCTTGGGGTCAAGGAAGCTCTGTGTTCTTAGCCCTGTCCTCCTGGAGTAGAGCTCTGTCATGTTGAGCTGGAAGTGGGGGGTAGGGAGGGAGCATGTTGTGACTCACTGCCCTGGCTGAGATTTAGTCAATTTTTGTGAATTTATGCTCCTCTCTTTTCCAAATGCTCTTAGGACAATTTGCAGAGACTCCAATTTTGTATGCATGTAATTTTCACACATTAAATGTCCATTTCACTGGGGAGAGAGTTTGTCGAGCACCTCACACTGCCATTCTGGAAATCCTTGTTATTTTCACTGTAATGCGAATCTGCTGCAATCTGCTCCATCCTATCCAAAAGCAGAACCACTGCTTATTTTTTTAGTTTCTTAGCTATCACATTTTGCTTCGCTTATTAGACTCTTGACCAGCAAAAATTGAGAAAATGACAAAAAGCTTAAGACACAATGTAAGGCTCACCTTTCAGAGGCTCCATTTTCTCTGGCATCTCGACCCCTGAAGTCCAAGGCACCTTCAGATCCCTGCTCTCCAGTGTCTGTCTAGCTACCTGAGGCTGCTCTCGTTCTGATCTTCTTTTTCTTGACCTCTAAGCTGCATACCAATTAAGAACCAGCATGTGTCTCAAGGAAAAAGCAGCAGAAAATATCAGGTTCACCTTGCTGCATTTTCTTTGTGCTGCATTGACTCTTAAATCTCAGCTGCCTCGGATGCTTTCTAGGGCTTTCAAATGTCAGCATGTTTGCATTTCACCTGGCTTTTACAGTTGTTGTTTGTGTGCTACTCAGTCATAACCAGCGTGCACTTAATTGTCTAAAGGGTGCACCTCGGAGCATGCCCAGGAAGAAGTGTCTGAAACATGTCGTGACAACTCTGTTAATGTACCTATTAGGCTTCGAACAGAGATTTTTTTTTTTCCTTGAATATGTAATTTTATAATCAAATTGATCCCTGATGTTTTGTGGGGAGTTGTTTCAATGATCACTTTCTGTTTCTGATAATTTTTTTAGATATGTGTCTATGGTGTTACGATTATCTCAGATGTTTGGAGAATATTGGAATTTGGGAAAGGAATGTAGGAGGAAACAAATTTTGTGTGTATTTTAGTTTAGTTTTATTTTATATTTGAAAATCATGTGAATCATGTGTGAATTTGATCATAGGTCTCCACTTCATTCTCACTTCAGTTAAAGGACATGCACTGTCAATCAATAGATTAAATTGAATTGACATTTAAGTGTTCAGAGAGATTGGACTCTTTCAGCATTATCATGGAAAGTTATTGCATAAAAAGTCTGGAAATCAGAGCAGAGAAACATCATTTGATATAACTGAAGCATGAAGCATTATATCATTTGATATAATTGAAGCAAACATCTATCTTCAGAAAAATAACTAGAATTCCATATATATATTATTAAAAAAAAAAAAAGAAAAAAAAAAACAGCACCCAACAAGAGCTTTATGTTGGTGAAGAAAGGAGTACATTTACAGGTAAATAAAGCTGGGTTCTGTTTTGTTACTGAGGTACATGCAGAGAGATTGCCCATCACATGTTAAGCAATGCAAACAAAGTAAGATGAATTAGAAAGTCAATGGAACAAGTGAAAAAAAAATTATAACAATGAGAGATATATAGGAGCAATTCTTTAGTTGTGCGGGGTTCTTTTTAAAGTATTGTATCACACTGTAATTGTAATATTTTTCTAAGTTGTATAAAAAATAATCGTGCATCTTAACAATTGATGACGCCCTCTAATATATGAAATGTGGTACTGAGCAATATTTTCTTCTGTGTGCTTAGTACACAGTGCCTTGTATATAGCATATACCAAAAGAATGTTTGTGCATGTTTAAACTGTGGGGTTTCCAGCTTATATACTCAAATTATGACTTACTGTTTTGAAATAATTTATATTATAATTGTGTCTTAATTTGAAAAGTTTAAATGCTTAAATTTTTACACATGAAATTTTAAGTGAAATTTACATTTCCATTTTTATAAATATTTTATATTTTGAAGTCTATTTAGGATAAATTCAATAATATATCACATTTGAGGTTTTCAGAAAAAATATTTTGATTATTTGTTTACAACAAATCTCTGATTACTTTTGACAATTTTCACAGCAGAGACATATCACTAGAATTTTCTTTAAGTCTCAATTGATAAAATGTTGAAATGGAAACTATCAGTTTAGCTAGGGTCTGCTGGCTTGAGAATCTACATTTTAGAAAACAATGAATTTTCTCTTCCCATTGATTTTATTTTATTTTTTTAAAAGATTTTTTGATGTGGAGCATTTTCAAAGTCTTTATTGAATTTGTTACAATATTGCTTCTGTTTTATGTTTTAGTATTTTGGCCACAAGGCATGTGGGATCTTAGCTCCCCAACCAGGGATCAAATCCACATCCCCTGCATTGGAAGGTGAGGTCTTAACCACTGGACCACCATGGAAGTCCCAATATGAGCTTTGAAGTGAAGTCAAGTGTATCAGTGGCAGCAATAGTATGTTTAAATCTTAGTAGCAGCTATGTAATATACACTAGCCCAAATTACATTTCCTCTAATAATCCATATTTTTGTCAAAGACTAAGTCATCTTTAAAGAAAGACCATGTAATTAGAATTAAAAATACCTTGAATAGAGTAGAATCTTCATAATATGAAGGAAAGAATAAAACTTCAGTGATTCAAGGAATTATCACAGTATGTTTATGTTACAATTGCTTTATATTTTTTTAAGAAGAAGAAAACCAATAATGTTCCTTTTCTGTTTAGATGCTAGCATCAGAAATCCATTTATTATTGAGTTTTGTCTCATGATCTTTAGGGATTAAACTTCAGGGATCCTGAGAACAATCACCGTGGAGATGTGTAACATCTCTTATTGCTTGACTGAGCACAAAAGCCTTAGGAATAATCCTGGGGGGGAATCCACTCTCTCACTGTGTACTTAAAAATCATTTATGCTCCCTGGATTCAGCACTCAAGCAGGCCATGCTAACAGAGCAATGCAATTAACCTTTCCTGTAAATTAAATGTGCACATTTTCTGTGTAGCACTTGCTTAGAACAATTTTCTATCATTTGCAGAATGTGGTAGAAAAATTTTCTACCAATGGCTAGGTGGTTTGAAGATTAACTACAAATTTAATTTTTTTAACAAGTTATCTCTTTTCAGGGGAAAGAGAATAGCAATGTGTGTATATGTGTTTGTGTGTGGAACTATTTTTCTCCTTTATTACATTTCAAAAAGCACACATTCTTCTCAAGAAAATGAGATTGACATACACATCTTTTGTCATTAAAAACATTCATGTTTTTAATTAAAACATTAAAAACATTCATGTTTTTAATTAAAACATTAAAAACATTCATGTTTTTAATGATAGTTTCATTAATGTTATTTTCAAAATAATTTGTCTTTATTAATTACACACATATTTACTGTTACATTATTATTACATTATTGTGCTAAGAACACAACATGAGATCTACCCTCTGAGCACATTTTTAAGTGTACAATAAAGTATTGGTAGCTACAAGCCTAGTGGTTTACAGCTTATCTCTAGAACTTATTCATTTTGCATAATTGAAACTTTGTCCTTTGATGAGCAAATCCTTACTTCCCCTCTCCCTCCAGCCCCTGGCAACCACCATCCTGCTTTCTGCTTCCATGGGTTTGACTATTTTAGGTACCTTCATTTAAGTGGAATCATGCAGATTTGTCCTTCTGTGCCTGGTTTATTTCACTTAGCATATGTCTTCAAGTTTCACCCATGTCATAGCTTATTACAGGATTTCCTCCATTTTAAAGGCTGAATAATATTCTATTGTGTATATATACCACATTTTCTTTATCCACTTATCCATCAATGGACATTTAAGTTGTTTCAACATCTTGGCTATTGTGAATAGTGCTTCAATGAACATGGGAATGCTAATATGTCTTTGAGATTCTAATTTCAGTTCTTCTCAATAAACACCTAGAAGTGGAATTACTGGCTCTTGGGTAGTTTTGTTTTGTGTTTTTAATTTTTTGAGGAACCGCTACATCACTTTCTATTGCTGCTGCACCATTTTGTATTCCCACCAATAGTGTACAAGTGTTCTAATTTCTCCACATTCTCACCAATATTTATCTTTTGTTTTTCTGAACGTAGCCATCCTAACAGGTGTGAGGTGATATCTCATTGTGACTTTGATTTACATTTCTCTGATGATTAGTGACAGTGAGGTCAAGCTTCTTATACTACAGAGGAATAATATAATACTGGCCTAAAGACAGACATAGAAAGTTCAAGTGGTTGCCTTTAAGAAGTAGAACGGAGTGCGGTGAAATGGGGGAAGGGACTTTTATTGTTGTTATACCACTTTGACTTTTATTTAAAAATTTTAAGTCATTTATTCTGGCTTTTATTTCAGTATATCTAAATACTGTACTATTTTTATTTATACATTTTATACATTATCTATTGGTTTTTATTTTGTTTTTTATGATGTTAGATTTGCTTTTTCTTCTCTTTTCTCTTCCCTAACACATCCCCTCCATTCCAGTATGGATTTATCTCAACATAGTTGTATTAATATTATAACTGCTCAGTCAAATAATGTGCTATAACTTTGGTTACTATTCCTTTTTCTTCCCTTAAGCTTTATAGTCTTTCTTTTTCTTGTATGCATCTCCTCTCATTTTTGTGAGCTAGTTTTCTATGTATAGGCTTTCCTCAGAGATATTTCTGGTTTGGTTCCAGACCACCACAATAAAACAAATATTGCAATAAAGTTAGTCACACAAATTTTGGGGTTTTCCACTGCACATAAAAGTTATGTTTACACTATACTGTAGTCTATTAAGTGATCAGGAACATTATATCTTTTAAAACAATGTAAATATCTTACTAAAAATACCATTATTTTAAAAATATACTATATTGCTAAAAAATGCTGAACATCATCTGAGCATTCAGAGAGTCGTAATCTTTTTGCTGGTGGAAGGTTTGCCTGAAGACTGACGGCTGCTGATTGACCAGCTTATTGGTTGCTGAAGGTTGGAGCGGCTGTGGCTGTTTCTTGAAATAAGACCACAATAAAGTTTGCCACATCGATTGACTCTTCCTCCCGAGAACGGTTTCTCTGTAGCATGCAATGCTGTTTGATAGCATTTCACCCACAGCAGACTTTCTTTCAAAATTATAGTCAATCCAGGAATTCCCTGGCAGTCCAGTGGTTAGGACTCCGTGCTTTCACTGCCAAGGTTGCATGAATCGTGAATGTTCTTGATGGCATCTAAAGTGGTGAATCCTTTCCAGAAGGTTTTCAATTTACTTTGTCTAGATCCGCCAGAGGAATCACTATCTATGGCAGCTGTAGCCTTATGAAATGTATTTCTTACTAGGTTATGAAAACCAATGTATGGAAATTCTTCGGCTACATATTACAGTTTATATTTTTAAGCTATCAATGAAAAGCTCTAATTTGCTTTAAATGTAGTGCAGCAATACCCACATGGTCCACAAAGAAAAGGGGTTTCATGTTGGTTTTCTTGTTGTAAATTTTGAATTTTACATACTGAGGGTTTTTTTGTGTGTGTGATTCTGAGTTATTTTATATTGTCTGAGTATTTTCATTGAAATGTATACAATTTATAAAATATATATTTCTTAAATAATAAGATTTGAATGTCAGAATTATTCCTTGATCAATGGGTGGGAGAATGGATGTCATGTTAGCAGGCAGGAGAACAACATTCATCTCGTTGCCCATCTCCATCAGAGCTCTTGGGTGACCAGGTGCATCATCAATGATCAGTGGTATTTTGAAAGAATTTTTTTTTTTTTTCTGAACATTAGTTCTCAACAGTGGGCTTATAATATTCAGTAAACCCTGCTGTAAACATATGTGCTGTCCTCCAGGCTTTGTTTTTCCATTTATAGAGCACACGCAAAGCTAATTTAATACAGTTTTTAAGGGCCCTAGGATATTTGGAATGGTAAATGAGCATTGACTTCAACTTAAAGTCACCAGCCCCTAACAAGAGGGTCAGCCTGTCCTTTGAAGTTTTGAAGCCAGGCATTGACTTCTCTTCTCTAGCTATGAAAATCCTAGCTGGCATCTTCTCCCAATAAGGCTGTTTTGTCTACATTGAAAATCTATTATTTATTGTAACCACCTTCATTAATTATCTTATTAGTAAGATCCTCGGGATAACTTGCAGCAGCTTCTACATCAACGTTTGCTGCTTCACCTTTCATTTTTAAGTCATGGAGATGGTTTCTTTCTGTAAACCTCAGGGTGTACATTGCTAGCTTCAAACTTTATCATTCCTGTGTTCACTGGAGTAGCACTTTTAATTTGTTTGAAGAACTTTTCCTTTGCAGTCACAACTTGGCTAGCTTTTTGGCAGAAGAGGCCTTGCTTTCTGCTTATCTTAACCTTCATCATGCCTTCCTCACTAAGCTTAATCATTTCTAGCTTTTGACTTAAAGTGAAAGACTTGTGACTTTTCACTTGAACATCTAGAGATCATTGTAGGGTTATTCAATGGCCTAATTAATTAATTTTAATATTGCTGCGTCTCAGGGAATAGGGAGGCCTGAGTAGAGGGAGAGAGGCAGGGGTATGGCCGGTCAGTGGAACAGTCAGAACACATACAACATTTATCGATCCAGTTCATCTTCTTATATGGGCCCAGTTTGTGGTGCCTCAAAACAATTACAGTAGTAACATCAAAGGTCACTGATCACAGATCACCATAACAAATATAGTGATGAAAAAGTTTGAAATATTGTAAGAATTACCACAGTGTGACACAGACAAGAAGTGAGCAAAAGCTGTTGAAAAAATGGTACCCATAAACTGGCTTGATGCATGATTATCACAAACCTTCAATTTGGAAAAAAAAAAAACACAATACCTGCAAAGTACAATAAAGCAAAGCTCAATAAAAGAAGTTTTACCTGTATATAACTATTACTATTTTTTGCAATTTTTTCTATATAATTGCCAAATGCTATGGAATTATGTTTTCTATAAGATCAAATAAATCAACTAGTATATCAGATTTTTTTTTCCCTTAGTGACATAAGAATTGAAATCCTCTGTCATTCCCTTTAATCCTAGACTAGTTATATTCTTGGTCTCCCTCACACATAATCTCTGATTATCTCCATTTATCTCTCTTTCCTGGATCCAGTGTCTCCCTTTTTGGTTTGATTAAGCATATCCTTTTGTAACTTCCAGAGAATGTGTACCTGGAATGTCATTTTAGTGATATTGACCATCTAAAAATGTCTTTATTCTGACCTCACACATAATTGATCTCTTAGCCAGGGGGATAAACCTCAGTTGGTAATAATTATTCTCAGAGTATTTCTAAATTTTTTTTCACTTTTGTAAAATAACACACACACACACACAAATACACATAAACCAATATAAACCAAACACAGACATATAAACCAATGGAAAACAATAAAGAATCAAGAAATAAATCCACATATATATGGTCAACTGATTTTTGACAAGGGTACCAAGAATACACAATGGGAAAAAGATAGTTTCTTCAACAAATGGTGTTGGGAAAACTAAATATCCACATGCAAAAGAATAAAAATGGACCTATGTCTTACATCATATACAGAAATCAACTAAGCACCATCTATGTGTAAAATCTCACTGACAGTGGTGAATACATGAAGATATTCTCCTGTCCTGCAAAATAAATGTAGGTGTATATACAATCCATTGAAAATATTCTATTTAGGATAAATTGTGTCTTGAATATATTTGTGTAATATATACTGATTTTGCTACATGAAGGTATATATATTATATGTATAATGTCATATATATATATATATATAAAAGAAACATGGTGTACCCATGGAAGTAAACATTATTTTTGTTGGTTAGCTGTTTAACTGTTATTTCAAACTCTACCTTTAACCAATGAATACACTTTTTTCAATAATTGATATTATAGTGCATAAAAACATATGCACTATATGCATATATGCATATGTTTAATATGTTAAAACATATTAATTGATGACTTCAGTTCATTGTTCTAGATATGCTAAAGTAATGAAGCTAGATAATATTAACTCTTTATTGATAAAAAGAAGGGCTATATAGCTGCTAATCACATTTTACTCTGCTAAATGAAGTGATAGTAATAAAAAGTAACATAAGTAGATAAAAGAGGAAGGCTACATAGCTTATTTCAGTTAATTAACAGATTTTTTGTGAAGTGAATCCAAATCAAAACATCTTTTCTATATAGTGCTGTGAAAATAAATTCATTGAATTTCAGCACCATTAATCTAAAAGAAAAAGCATATGAAGGTTAAAAAAAGGATTATAAATTCCATCATAACAGTACCTTTCATGTAAAAAGAATTATTTCTTATACATCAATAATTAAAATAAACATGTTTGTAGAAATTTAGAATACTTATTGAGACTGCAGCTACAAAAACTAAAACGTTTCTTTGGATAACAGAGTAAATCATGAGTTGCTTTGATACATTAATTAATAGTTGTTAATTGTGCAGGGAAAAAATCATAGCATCTGACAATTTTGAATTTGCAAAGGACTGGATTTTTAATCCTATTGCTATGGAAAATATACACTGTAGAATAAGGGATTATTTATTAATTAATACGTACAGTAATTAATAGAAAAAGCTCATTCTGTTTTTAGTAACCTTGTTAAAATCAGGCAATCTCAGGAATATAAAAAAGTAGAATCACAGAAGTATATGCTATACAAATATAATATTCTGACCTTCACATGAGAACTTACTGTTTATTTTATATAAGATATTTAATGCAACATGCATCCACAAACCTGAAAGACAACACAGGGTTATTTTTAAATTAATATTTATTTCATCAGAGCTATTAAAAATACATTTGTTCCATTTCAGTTCATTCATTATTTATGTAGTTCCTTTCAGTAGTATATTTTATCCACTTTCTAAAACTGAACACATCAACTTCTAAGATAAGGAGTTCATAGAAATGGAGATGTGACCTACATTGCTGAGTCTTTAAAATAATATAACACATAAATAAAGGGAGTAAAATACATTATTTTAACACAGGCAAGTTAATTTTCTACCTGGAGTTAAAATATACATTTTGGTTGATCATTGGAGAAAATCAGAAATAGAAATACAACGCCTAATATCTGCTATATTGTCTTTAAGTTCCACCTCACATTTCCTTTTTTACACGATATATATGGAGAAAAATTTTTATTTTCATTACAATTGATTGGTTTTTACTCTTCTGTTTACTTTGTCTTCACATTCATTCTTTTCTTTACCTTCCAAAATGCCCTTTCTGTCTTCCTTGGGTTTTTCTAAGCAAGAGTTTGTGTTTTCTTATTTTATAGCACATCTCTGTGACACTGCTTGGCACTTATTGTTAGATAGTATGGTTTTATGCTGTCATCCTAAATAAGGAGGTAAACTGAAGCAAGCTTGAATGACCAGAAATTGAGTTTATTCCGGAATAGCCAAGGAATCTCATTCAGGGAAATGCGCACTGCAGCAAGACCCAGGGAGTCTGCTGAGGGTTTGCAAGAAGTGAAGAGAGGGGGAAGTCAGCCAGAGCCCAAGCAGTAAGTTCCTTGGCTTGGGGATGGGGCCAGATTCCTTGGTGGATGATCATTGGTCAGGAGAGAAGTCTTGATCATCTGTAAATCAGGCATTTATGGGAAATCAGTCTCTAGTGTGTTTCCTTATTCTAAGGGCATGCATGAGATTCTCTGTTTCATTTCCTTCAGTTCCATTTTAGATTGAAATCCTTTCACAGTACTTACATATATAATATTTTAAGTGATTACAATTTTTCCATGGTATCATGTACAAATAGATATTTACCATTATCTGTACATAAGTGAATTATGAGAATGAAGGCCTAACCTAGCTTACCTAACATAAAAAAGTCATAAAACACAGATCATATTGCTTTAATAATTTAGAATAAATCTGTAATAAAGTGAATAAAAGACCATCTTGAGGAAGAATGATAATATATATTTCACATTAAATTATCATTTTATTCTCACTGGAAAAAAGCTGCAATTTGTAGAAAAGTATTAACTTCTCTCCAAAATTCATATTGATAAATAATAAAAATAATATATAGTTGACTTAGTAAATAAATACTTTTTTTTTTTTACTGGATCTTCTTATTATATAAATACATTATGAATGGACTCTAAATATTTTCTCTTCATAGGCAAAGTTCAATAGCCAAGTAATTATTAGAATAATTTGTTCAGTAATTTTGCTTTGTCTATCTCTAGATAATTTTTAAAAGTAGCTTTTTTTTAATTCTAATTAACTGGATAAATTCCTTAATTCTAAAATTACTTAGTAGGTGTGCTACTGTCAAAACAGCCTAAAATCAACTCCATTGAAACAAAGAGTGGGAGAATTTTCAGGTGGGATGGATCATAGACCATAAATGTTTGTTACTCGGCCTTACATAAAAGAAAAGTAAACTTTCTCAAATCTTCGTGACAGGAGGTATTTTTTCAAGTTGAAGCAAGACACACAATTGGAGCAAGATACCAAGAGTGGTTCTAGAGGAAGAGAATTTTAAAGTTGAATTTTCTGAATTGGTTCTGGGGTTTCTGGAACCATTTGGAATTGGCTGTCTAATCTGATTAGATTTAAAGAAGCCAATGATTCTATTTCCAGTAGGAAACAGAGACTGATAGTCCTTGATATGAACTGTTTATAGAGATACACAAAATATTGGCATTGAATACTCCTAATAAACCACTTATAAGAAGCAATGAGCTAAGTGACTCTGTATATGATACCTTTGCACATCGTCAGAAAACTAAGGAATATAAATGAAATTGGTTGTTTTGCCGGACAAAGTGATAAAAGAAAAAGATGAGGTCAGGGATTTAAATTCCCCACTCAAGAGCCCCATAAAAGACCTAAGAGCTTCTAGGTAATGCGCTGAAGGAGAGCCTTTTCTCCTGTGGCTCCAGAGCTGAAATTGCTAAAAATCAGAGCCACATTCTACAATTGGCTACATTAAAATGCAAATTGAATTCCCAGTCTTGCAGTGTTTCTACTGTTAGGACATCAGTTGGGAGAGAATGGGGTCTTGTAAGTTGGGATGGGAACGCATGAAAGGTGCTGATAAAACTGGGGAATATCAAGCCCTTAAATTCCAATGAGTCTCCTCTGCCAGTGGAATAGGACTTCTCATCCTAAGAGAAATTGGCCTCCCCACCCGCAGTAGCATCCGCTTCTCCAGCACAGTGGTACCTCCAGCACAGTGGTGTTGGCCTTCCCACCTCCATCTGAGGGGATTAATCCTGCAGAGGCTGAGGAATTAGTAATAGCCTCCTTGGAGGCAGTTGTCATGCAAGACAATGCAGAATCTCCACAGCACCTACCCCCCTTATCCCTCTTTACTTCTAGACTTGTAACGAGCCTCAACTTCAAGCAGACCCTCAATGGTGAGATGCAAAGTGTGACTCATGAGGAAGTACACTACACTCCGAAAGAACTACTTGGGTTTTCCAATTTATGTAAGCAACTCTGCAGAATTTGTGTGGGAATGAACACTGAGTGTATGGGATAATGGTGAGAGAAATATAAAGCTAGATCAGGTCAAATTGACTGATACAGACCCTAACCAAAGATTCTTTATTTAATGATGTAGCTCAGGGAGTTATAAAGGCTCTAACAGTTTGGTTGTTTGATTGGCTGATATATGGACCAAAAGAAGGCCCACCATGTGAAAACTGGAAATGTCTAACCTAAGTTGGTTTACTGGAGAGAAAGGGATTCAACGGCTTATGGATATAGGAATGTCAGAGTGGATTTATCATTTAAGATTTACTCAGGTTCACTGGGAGGATCCAGAAGACATACTTTTCACCAATATTTTGAGAAACCAATTTGTAAGAGGAGCCCAGCATGCTTCAAGAGCTCTATAATCACTCTTCTCTGTAGGCTGGAACTTAGAGTGGGAAGCAGCCACTCAACTGGAAGACCTAAATGCAATGGGAGTAGTTGGATCTCGGGGTAGCAGGGGTCAAGCGATGGCACTCAACCACCATAAACAAAGTGGGCATGGTTACCATACTGAACAGAAGAGTCAAATCTACAATTAAAATAATCTGACCTCTGACGTTAGCTAGTTAAGCCTGGTGTTCCCAGAAATGAAATAGATAGAAAGCCTACTAAATTCTTACTTGATTTGTATAAGCAGAAAAGTTCTAGGTCAAGTGAACAAGAGTCTAACTCAAATCATAAGAACAGAGAGTCACAACCTCTCAATCAATTCCCAGACTTGAGCCAGTTCATAGACCAAGAACCCCTTGAATGAAGGGAAAGGCCAGCTGCCTTTAAGGAAGGACCCTGATACACTACTGGAAAAAAAAAAAAATTGCAGTGTTAAACTTTCTCCCAGACCTCCCCAAACAGACTTAAGGCCTTTTGAAAGGTAAGCACTGATTCAGGGAAAGGAAGTAATCAGAACTTTAAGGGACTACTGAATACTGGCTCTGAACTGACAGACCAGTTCCAGGAGACCTAAAATGTTACTGTGGCCCTCCAGTCAGAGTAGCTGCTTATGGAGGTCAGGTGATCAATGGAGTTTTAGCTCAGATCCATCTCTCGGTGGGTCTAATGGATCCTTAAAATCATATTGTGGTTATCTCCTCAGTTCCAGAATGCATAATTTGAATAGCATAGTGAGCAACTGGCAGAATCCCTACATTGGTTCCCTGACCTGTGGAGTGAGGGCTGTTACAATGGCAAAGGCGAAGTAGAGGACATTAGAACTATCTCTACCTAGAAAAATGGTAAATCCAAAGCAGTACCACAAACCTGGAGGAACTGCAGAGATTAGTGTCACCATCGAGGACTTGAAAGATGCAAGGGTGGTAATTCTCAGCACATCCCCATTGAACTCTCTAACTTGGCCGAACACAGACAGATCTTGAAGAATGACCAGATGATGACTCATTGCAGAATCGTACCAGATATGGTTTCATTGCTTGAGCAAATTTACACATCCCCTGGTAACTGGTATGTATCTATTGAGCTGACAAATTGTTTTTCTTCATCCTTGTCCATAAAGTCTACGAGAAGGTTTGCTTTCAGCTGGCAAGGCCAGCAGTACCCCTTCACTGTCCTACTTAGGGGCATATTGATTCTCCAGCCCTGAGTCATAATTTAATTTGCTGAGACCTTGATTACACTTCCCTTCCACAAGGTATACTAGTTTATTACATTGATGATTTTATGCTGATTGGACCTAGTGAGTAAGAAGTAGCAACTACTCTAGATATATTGGTAAGATATTTGTGTGAACGAGAATGGGAAATAAATCTGAATAAAATTCAAAGGTCTTCTATCTCAGAAAAATTTCTAGGGGTCCAGTGATGCAGGACATGCTGAGATATCCTTTCTAAGGTGAAGGTTACATTGTTGCATCTGGTCCCTTCTACAACCAAGAAAGAGCATGAACCAATTCCTGTGACAAACCTCTATCTATCTGTCTGTCTGTCTGTCTATCTATCCATCTATCCATCCATCCATCCTATTGGTTGTTTCCCTGGAGAACCCTGACTAATACACATCTCCTAGAGACTGGGAGATAGGGCACTATCTCCTTTGATGATTACATTTCAAAGGGATAGGTTCTAGGTCCTTAAGGAAGACATTCTTGGGTTTTAAAACAGACAAGAAGCTTTTAAATAATTTACACCCCAAAGGGGCCAAGAAAGAAATTATAATTACAAATTTTCCAAAGTAAAACCTCTGAGAAAAGGGAGAACAGGGGCATAGAAGCAGGAGAGAGCCTGTCTAAAATTTGGGCAAGGTGAGGAAACTTTGATGTTGTCTTGGTCACTAGATATAGCAATGAGATCCAACATCATAGTTTATATTTTCTCTATAGATCTTTATTGAAGCATATCATATTCATCAATAAAAATGTGCTAACTTTTCTGCATGTTTGACTTTCCTTACTTTACTTGAGTAAACTTCAAGATATTATAAATAATTTACTTTTCTTTATTTTTAGTTTATTTGTACTTAACACCTGTCAGTTTAAAAATTGAAAGTAGTATGCTCCAATTTATTATGTAGATCAAATTTTACTAGTTTTTCTTCTTATTTATATATCTTTTTCCTGCTGCGTTTTATGATTTCACTATGCTTTACAGCATTAATGTAGAGAAAATCAGAAATTTACTCATGCCTTTAACAGCTGAGCTTACGTAGATAAATATTCATGACATATGCAATATGTTTGTTGCATTAAATTGAATGTGCCATTCTAAAAACTATAATGAAATTGTGAGCTTCTAAAAGAATAGTATAATCAAATGCATTGTACTCTGTGACTCACTCGAGTTATTCAACAATTTCTTTTGAAACTTTGTGGTTGTAAATGTTCTCTAGTCTAAAGTTATATTTGATTTTATTCAAGATCCCTAAACTAATTTATACATCTTTACGTAAAGAAAGGAAAAATATGTCCAGTATTGTTAGCCTGTATTATTGCTTTCATATCCTACTCTAGAATTAGAATATTTGTGTTATGTGTATCACATTTCACTGATATAAATTATTTTTTTAAATTGATATATTGGCTTCCTTCTGTATCTAGGTGTGAAAAATTGTCTAGGATAGCCCCAACCCTATGAGACTTAACATATTAAAGGGCCTGAGTTGATTAAGGTTAATTTTTAAGTAACTAAGATTAATTACTAAGAATTTCTTGTTGAAAATAACCTTGGGAATTCTGATAAGCCAGGTAAGAAAGTCAACTTCAAGATTCTGATTTTACTGTGTTTATAAACTACAGATTCAGTGAAAAAAAATAGCTTTGGCTCATGGTTTAACAATGATATTCATAGTTCAACTTTGATATTTGACTTTCTAAAGTCTGAAAACATTCATCTTGTGTTAATATATATTGCGTTTCTAGTCATTAGGTTTGAGCTTTCTGCCTTAATCATGGCCCTTTGCTTTCTTAATTTCTTTAATTTTGTTAGATCCCAAACACGTTATGTTATTGAGCTCCCTATTCTGACTAGTCTTACACACATGGCAAAAATGGTACTTAGTATTGATGCCAAAAACTTGGCCTCTGTGCACTGGTGCTGAATCGAATCTCAGAAACAGAGTTTTGGGTGAAGTAGAAAAGAATAGCTTTATTGCTTTGCCAGGCAAAGGGGGACACAGGACTCATGCATCTCAGAACTGTGTTTCCCAACTGGGGAGGATTTGGTGAGGAATTTTATAGCAATGGTTCAAGGGCCGGGTTACTGATAAGGATTAGGGTGTGTGCAGGGACTGCACTCCTTTAATATGGCCTCAGGTGGTCTCTGGTTCCTTTAATCTGGAATAAAGAGTGCTAACACTTTCCATCTATTGGGGGTTTTAGTTCTGTAAAGAGTTCAAAGATATTGTTATATGTATCCCTTGAGGCACACCAGGACCCTGCCCCAAGGCTGCACTGTTGTTTGTTGACTGCTCCTCCCTTGTCTCTGCATTCCCTCCCTTCCATGATTAGCATCTGTTTGAAAGTCTTCCATGCCCCGGAGCCCCACTGGGTGCTGCTCAATTTCACTATGAATCCATCTATATATTGGTACACATATATCCATTTAACAAGTACTGCCATCATTAAGTAGGGTGGACTGGGCCAACAGATGTCAGGGGAAGGTGGATAAGAATAAGAAACTGATGAAATTTACTTGCATAAGAAGTCACTTGTTTTTTAAAATTAAATATTACTATATTCTAAACAATATACTTCACAATTACTTTAAGTTTAGTATCTAAAAATAGTTACATTCAATTATCAAAAACGTATTAATATGTATGCTATGCTATGCTAAGCAATTTACAGACATGATTTATCTCTCATAAGTAACATTTAAAAAATATATGAATTCATTTATGTATGAATTCAAATATAATTCATACACATGATTATGTTTATACTTTGCTTTTCTGTTTGCTGGTTTGGCAAGTTACTTAAATTGCCTAAATTACTCATTAGCAAAATAAGGATAATGATACATATCTTGTAGGCTTGCTGTAAATATTAGAAATAATGTAAATAAATTGACTATCCCTGTGCCTGATGCATGAGTAGGACTTAGAAATTAGTCTCTGTGAACAGGATTTCTGAGATAGTAAAGTGAGTGGCTAGACAAATCTACTCCCCCCAAAAACCAACAATAAAAGAGGACAAAATATTTTATGACTCTGGAAATCAACTAAAGGTATACATCTAATTGGAAAGTGATTATATGTGAAAAACTATGGAATTTTGAATAAGGGCAGTGGAGGTCTGTGGTGTTTTGCCTGGAGCTGCTCCCACTCCCCACCCCCACTGTGTTCAGCACAGTTGTTCTGTCAGGGTGGAATAAAACAGGCAGCTTCACTGCCTGAGGGACTGACTTTATTTGGAGCCAAACACATAAAATCTCATGCCCAGAAGCATCAGTAACAGTAGAGACCTTGGTGGCAAATGAATGGGCCAACTAGCAATTCAGCTGGCCTAAAGTTGCCATCTTGGTTGGGACAAATAATTGACTGGAAGACCAGCCAGAAATTTGATTTATCAGGGATATATGAGAAATAAGGCAGCCATAACAGGCATGGATGAGCTCTCCATATAACTGTTTAGGATAACTTAAAAACTGCCAGATCTTTGAATACACCTCCTAACACACCTCCAGTTCCATTGGCAAAAGTTGGTTGTTTTACTGCACAAGGTAGTTAGCACAACTGTTGACAATTGTAGCCTGATAACAACTAAGAAATGCTGACCTCTATGAAGTTAGGTATAATTTACAAAAAAACAAAAAAAGTATGTAACCAATTACAAAAGAAAGGATATTGAGACTTAGAAAGGTTAAGGTGGTTGTCATCCACAGACTTCACTATGTAGAGCCATAAATCCAAGTAGAAAAGACAGAGCATCATGTGTAGTGATACATGATAGATATCATATGATTTTGTGTGTGTTTTGTTTGTTGGTTTGTTTAGTTGTTTAGTCTATCTTACAACGGACTTATTTCTAATAAAAGGATTGGTATGAATCAGACATGGGCCCAGAGTGGCAAGAGTTTGTGTCTTAAGTGGAGAAGAAACAAAAGATGGTAAAAAATGTTTAGAGAGAGAGATAGGAAAGAAAATGAAACACCTGGGCCAACTGAAAATGTACTTTATCTCTTTCCAATGAATTATCTTGGAAATATTTATTTATAGTTTATTTATTGGCCGCACCATGCGGCTTTCAGGATCTTAGTTCCCCAACCAGGGATCGAACCCAGGCCCCCGGCAGTGGAAGTGCAAAGTCCTAACCACTGAACCACCAGGGAATTCCCCTGGAAATATTTAGATTAAAGTATAGCCATCTAGATGAACACAGTCTTCTCTTGATTTTTAAGTAAAATTTTATTGGAATACCTCCACACCCATTCATTTTCACATTGTCTACTGCTGCTTTTGCACTGAAATGGCAGTGTTGAGTAGTTCCTAGAGAGACCATGAGACCCATGAAGCCTGAGATATTTACTCTCTGGACCTTCATAGAAAAAGCTTGACAATGCCTAATTTAGATTTAAGAAGACAAAATTTATGTTGTATTTAGAATTATAGGAAAAAACATATGATTGTTTTATGGTGCATGAGAAAGTATCTACATATCTCCTTTAATTATAGATGGACAAATAACATTCGTTGAGGTTCATTGACAAACCCAATGTTCAAAATTAATAGAAAATTCAATATCTGAAAGATTCTATGAAATACAGGATAAAACTAACTTTTCTAAACACACATTCTCAAAAAGGAAATAGAACACCAAAGAGTCACTAAGAGAAATAAGAAAGTAAGAAAACATTGACTTATGGTTATATACTTTGTTTTAAGTATTACCTCTTTTGGAATATAAATAACTTGTAATTAATTCCCAAAACTAGTTCTGAAACTTCCCTAAATCATGTGAGTTATAGGTCTTCAATCCAAACACTTGAAATTAAAAAATATTTAAAGAGAGTTTAATATGAATATTCAGGTGTTCCTTTTACTTTCTCAGTGTCTCTAAATCTTTTCAGAAAATTAGTAACCACAGGTTCACACTTAGTTCTTTCATTTATTTTTTTCTTGGTTAAAGAGTAGACAGATTGAATTACAAGAGGACATTCTGTAACAATATACAAATTTTGAAAATAAATCCTATCTATATCAATGCAAAATAAATTAGCATCTTGGGGAAGAGGAAATTGATATAAAATCCATTATATCACAAAATAAGATCAAGATTGAAAATGCAAAATTGAGTATAAATTGATGATTAATTTAAGAATAAATTGTGAACTTTATATTTTTGGGGAATGATATTGTAGTTTCCCTTTAGGGTTGCCAGATAAAATATAGGCTATCTAGTTAAATATGAATTTCAGATAAACAACTAATATCTTCTTTTAGTACAAATATGTCCCCAAAGCATTCACAGGGCATACTTATACTAAAATTAAAAAAATAAAATGTTGCTAATCTGAAATTCAGATTTCACTGGTCATTCTGTATATTTATTCCCTGTAATCTGGCAAATCTCTATTCCGTGCCCAATTCTGCTGGTACATTTACACTTAAACAGCTCAGTTTCTGAGTAGTTCCTCTGCAGAGTAGCAGGTATTCTACTATGAACCCTCAAGGACAGCTCTACCATATATAAATAAGTCTGATCCTATTTGCCTCCCCTTTCCTAAAGCTCTATGCTAATTTGATTTACCCTTCTTCTCTGCTATATCTACCTGAGCAGTGATAGACTGGTTCTTTCCAAGGCAAAGAGGAAAGGTCTACCTTCAATCTTCACATCTGCACTTAACTCTTTTCCTAAAGATGTATGTGATCTGAATTAATTGTCTTAAAATTTTAATGCTATAACCTTTTTTCCTGTTCTAAATGTCAATGTGACTTTTTTTTTTTTTCAATGTACTTATCTCATTGAGTTGGATCATGGCCACATATGAATGTGAAAAGGGTGAGAGAGAGAACTAATATAGAGTTTCAATTCAGAATATTTTCAGTATTTTCATATATTAAATGTTAATATGTGCCAGAAACTAGGTGATGTATTTTACATGCATAATCATGGTTCAGCTTGGTGAAGTAGATATTATTTCCATTTTAGAGATGAGGATTTGAAGCATTAGATACATTGCCCAAGGGCACATTTGTAATAATAGTTTTGATATTTGAAGTTAAGTCATCTAACTGTATGATTTATGTTTTATTTTTTTCACACCATGCTGCATACATTGTAATCTTGACTTATTTAAGGATAAAGGCATCTGGAAAATGAGAGCATTAATTATAATAAATAAGGTATTTCAATGTTGAAAATTATAATTTAGACTTAAACAATCTGCTCTGATTTTATTTTCAGAACAAAAGTTTAAATCACTAACTAAATTCCTTAGTTAGTGTAATATCAGAAACTGTGCGGTCAGAGACTATACGAGTTTCTATAATTGAAAAGACATATCACATTAGAAGAGAGCATAGTAATCAGGCAATGGCAGCAAAGATACAGAAATCCTGTGAGAATTTGTTGCAGTCTTGAGGGAATCTCCTTATTAGTGATTTCTTTTAAAATGCACACTAATAGAGTGTCTGACATTCAAGAAGAATAAAAATTAAATATTTTGGTGTTACCAGCTCTCTTCTGTGAATTAAAGAGTGGCACCACATCATACCACTTGGTTGTTAAAATTTGGATGTAAAGGATTTTTGAACATAAAATAAGAAGCAATCTATTATAAAATCAAAGGTCTAGAAGTATGGTAAGACATCATCAAATTTAAACCCTCTCCAGTTTTACAAATTCTCTTTAGTGGTATATCTGTTAGAGTTTAATATTCATCTTTGTTAATTTAAATAATAAAGATGAATATTAAGAACCCAACAGATATACTAGAACATTACAACATTTCTGTCGAGTGGTTGTCCCACCCTTGCTCTAAGCTATCCAGTGGTAGTCATTTAACTATTTTGTAAAAGCAGACCAAATTCTTTCATAAACATTATTAATTTGTCCTACTTAGTACTTTTAGAATTACCTTCGTGAACATTAGATTTAGATATAAATCATCTTAAGTATTATTTGGGATAAACTAACACAATTTCTTCCATTTAAAGAAAATTGAGAATCAGAGTTTAGATCTCTAAGTTTGTGTAACTCATATATAAAAGAGATGGAAAAAAAAACAAAGTCCCCTTAAATTTAATGATCTGTCAAATATAACAAATGCCTACACAGAATGATCTTGACAGTTTAAAAACCATAATAATATATAATATAAATAGAAATTTATTAACATTCTAGATATACCCCCTGGATCTAACAAAGTAATATTTCCATTATCTTTTCTTATATAACATATTTCTACCCCCATTTTGACATTTAACTATGTATTGTAATATTTTTACACCTTGAATTATTTCAAATAGTATTTTTTAATTTCCATGTATCTTGTCACTTAAACTAAGTATAAATTTCTTTAGAATAAAGTCATGTATTTTTTATTGCTCATAATTCACAGAAGTATACAAGACAGTCTCTGAAATTAAAAGGTGACTGACCTAGGAAAATCTTAGATGGAATGACAGGCACAGTGGTGGTAGGAAAGATATTGTGGAGAAATAAAGTTTCCTGGATTTTTCAAAGTTCCTGTTGATAGCTCTAACGTTCTGGAACATGGAAACATATGTGCTATAAAGCTGGAGACTGTCTGATTTCACTCCCCCTTAAATATCTTGACATACCACGAGAATTAGATCTGTAGCCTTTATCTAGTTAATTGATCTGATCCAAAAGGATCAAATAAGACTTCATCTCTTCCTGAAAGGGCCAAGTGCTTACAGCCTGGCTGGACAAGGTTCCTAGGTGCTAGGAAGACTGGAAAACTATCTAAGTATTTATCTTTCTAAAGGAAGGAAGCCCAGAATTTAGAGACATCACTCGATTGTAAAACCTAGAGAAGCCTGGGATTATCTGGCCCCTGGGGACACTTTGTTCATATAGCAGAGGGCTGGAGATAGGATTCAGGCCCATCAGTTTCCAGGGAGATTCTCTTAGTAAGGGAAGGAAACACCTTCTCCTTCGTCTTTCTAAGCAGAGAAGAATCATTTATCTTTGTTCCCTGCCTATGGGGTGTCCACCTACTTTTGTAGGACCGCTGACTTGTCTCTAATCATGTCACCCTGTGGATAAAGACTAGGGCAAAGGGGAGTCGACCGATGTACTGTTTACCATGAGGTGTTTCACATAAAATTCATCTTTGGTCTAGAACACCACATGAGTACATTCAGGATAAAATTAATACAGGTGAATATTACAACCCCAACAGATACATCAGAAAAAACTGCAAGAAGAGCATTATGCATAGAACTTAAAATATGGGAACTTACTATTTCAAAAATGAACAAAACTACAAATATAAGCATTTTATATGGGTAAATATCTGGAATTTAATTTATCATTGTTCAAAATTTACATATTTCTGTACATTTTTATATTTGTTGATTTCATTTTACAATTTCATTAGGTCACATTATTAGGGAGACAAGGAAGAGTGTGGAAACATAAGATGATACAATAATTAAATAATGCCTTCATTTATTACTTAAGAACACTGAAATAACTTCTGAACTATACACAAGAAAATTAAATACAAATCAATTAAGGAAAAAGTGGCAAAAAAACTTAAAGATCCATTAGGAAAAATTGTTTACATCTAAATTAAAGCTGTAATACCTTGCACTGTCATTTGCTCACAATTTAGCTCTACTTTCCTAAACAACATCAGTAAATTTTTAAAAAATATGTTCCATTGTTAAGATTTACTTTTTTGAGAATTTTAAAAATATACTGAATCCTCAACAGAGGCACACATTTTTTTTTCCAAACCAAAGTGTACTAAGGAGGGAAACTATATAGAAAAGAACATGCAGCATTTCTCTCTTCTCTGTTTAAAATTTGAGTGTCTTCTTAATGCTGTAGCAGACTTAGAATAAAAAATTGAAAATGCACAAAAAACAAACGCACACATCAATAAATAAGAGGATTTTAGATATTAATACGTTGTCTGAAGAACATAAAATTGAGTAATGGAATAGAGAATAACCTCAGAGGTGTCTATTGACAAGAAACCGAAGCTGCCTCTTATTTAGACAGAGAATCTGTATAGATGTTGGGGAACTCAGAGAATTCCTGAGAAGCCTGGAGAACTGGGCTCAGAAAACGGAGCAGGATGGAGGGACCCTAGGAGGGCAGAACCACAGCCAGAGTGAAGACACTAAATGAGTGCCCTGACCACGCGGCTCTAGGGGCTGAGCCCTCTCCCTGGCCCTGCTGGTGCTGCAGACCCAGAAAACCTGATGCTGCTGCTGCTGTTGCTACACCTCTCAGAATGCACGTTCCATTGTCCTGAGAGTTGCTAGATCAATCAATTCAAAGCAAGTGAATCTAATTAGCTAAAATTAGATCGATGCAGACTGCAGGAGACTGAGGAAATATATATCCTGGAAGATGCAGATATAGATGAGGATATACTCCTAATATATATATTAGGGAGCAGTCTCTGGCTCCAACCAGGGACGGGAGCTTCAAAAATCACTAAGCAAGTTCAGATTTTATTCAGATCAGAATTTGGGGCGGGAGGACCTGGAGGAAGGAAAGGCTGGGGATAAGAGGAGAGGGGAAGGGAGAGGAGAGAGGAAGGAAGGAAGAAAAAATATGTGCCTCTACATATAAGCGATATCACGTGCTGATATGTGGAATCTAAAAAAAAGGGTACAAATGGACTTATCTAGAAAACAGAAGTAGTCACAGATGTAGAAAACAAACTTATGGTGACAGGGGGTAAGCAGGAGGAGGGATAAATTGGGAGATTGGGATTGACACATACACACTACTCTATATAAAATAGGTAACTAATAAGGACCTACTGTATAGCACAGGGAACTCTACCCAATACTCTGTAATAGCCTATATGGGAAAAGAATCTAAAAAAAAAAGAGTGGATATATGTATATGTATAACTGAGTCACTTTGCTGTACACCTAAAACTAACACAACATTGGAAATCAACTGTACTCCAATTAAAAATGAAAAAATGTGCCTTCTTGTATAGGAACTCCTGACTGAGTTGAGATGAGACCACACTGATAAAAGGGGACCATCAACTAATAATCACTTTGCAGGAATCTTGAACAGCAAATACAAACAACCTGAGATGGGAATAAGATTGATGTGTTTAAATAGCAGAAAAACGGCATGGACATTGTGGCAGGAGCAAAAGGGTTAGCTCCCCTTTGATAGGCGAGGTGGTTGATGAGACAGAAAGGATCCTCAGACTATTGACTTATGAAATACAGGATAAAGACGTTGGATTTTATCTAAGGGAAGATATTGACATATGTTGTTGCTTTGTTGTTTTTTGTGTTTTGATTTTTTTGTCTTTATGTAGCAAGCTCACTCTGTAAGCTGTGTGGAAATCGACTACTGGGACACAGGAGTAGAAAGAGGTAGATTAATGAGGAGCCTTTTGAATTGTGTAGGGGAAAGTACATATACGGTGGCTTGGATTGGGGGAGTGGTATGGAAACTGTTGAAATAATAAAATGTGCTCACAGCCGAAAGACTGGCCAGTAAAGAGGCCTGAGAGAGTGAATGGAAGATAGAATACCTTTGAAATTTATGTCCTCAGTAATGTGTAGATAGCAAAGTACTCTAAATTTAGATTGGGACTTGAATTAGAGGATTTGGAGGGGACGGGAAAACAACTGGTCTGTTTTGGGAACATTTGACAGGCATATATAAACATCCAAGTGGATATGTAGAGTTGGTAGTTGGAGATAAAAATTTAGAGCTCAAATATCAAATCAGGATTAAAGTTATACAGTTCAGTGGCAGATATAAATAGCTTTATTTATAGCTATTAGTTTCAGAAAGAGTATGAGTAGAGAAGAAATTTACTTTCTCTGATATTTAAAGGCATTTGCAGTACATGAGACTTGTCAAAAACTGTGAGTCAAGTTAGTGACAAACAAGGAAGAAGACAAGAAGAGAACAGATTTTGAGAAAGAAGTAGTAGAAATGGGGCAAAGGCTTTTGAGAGGCTGAAAAAGATGAGCCCTTTGGATATTCAGTAGGTTTTGAAGATACAATATATTTGTTTTGTAACAATGTTAAGGGATGATATGAAAATTGAAATATTCTATTCAGATTAGCTGAAGAGGGAACATGTAGATGTGATAGGAAAGTCTTTGTTCATCTACATAGCCTAGAAATATATGAGCCTTGTTAATTGAAACCATATCTGGCATTGTTAATTATAATTACTGAAGTTTTTACAGCATGACCAGAGAGTACAATGTTATTTTTATGCTCAATCTGGTGAGGTAACTGGTACAAGGGCAAAACAAATTCATGTGCAAACATGTGGAATAATAAATCCAGAGGTGAATATGGTTTAGCCTATTTTCCAGACACAGTAAATGGCTGAGCCAGAATTCTAACCTAGTGTTTTCTTTCTAGGTCTAATGTTCTTTCTACAACACAATACCTATCGTTCTTAATATACATATGTTTTTGATTATTATCCCAATTGAATGCACTGTTTTCAACAGACCAATAAAGTAGCTTAATTAAGAGTTTGCATATTGACATCAGGTTGCCCATGTGTGATTTCCAGATTAGCCATTAAATCAGCTGTGTGACCTTGGAAATTTACCTGACCTCTCTAAGTGTTGGTTTCCTTACCTGTGAAAGTGGGTTAGCAATGTTTACTTCAGGGTGTCACCTTAAAGTTGAAATGAAATGATAGTGTCAACTATACATCATGCTAGACTTCCCAAATCAAAATGTAAAAAAAACAATAATGAAATGATAATTATTTAAATAATGAATTGGTGCTGAATGTAAAAAAGGAGCACTACTAGAAGATTTGGGGAAATTAAAGCAAATAGGTGTTTGGTTTTATGGGGTTTTTTTGTTTGTTTGTTTTTCATTTTTTTCTTTTTGTAAGAACCTTAAATCCTTCCTAATTACATGAGGACTTGAAGATACGAATCTACAAGTTATTAGTAACGGCTGAGAAAATTTATATCCTTTCCTGTACAACATATTAAAAAGTTTAAAAATGTGGGGGAAGATACATTTTACGGCATTGGAAAGTATGCTAAGACAAGGATGTCCACTCTCACCACTATTATTCAACATAGTTCTGGAAGTCCTAGCCATGGCAATCAGAGAAGAAAAAGAAATAAAAGGAATACAAATTGGAAAAGAAGAAGTAAAACTGTCACTGTTTGCAGATGACATGATACTATACATAGAGAATCCTAAAACTGCCACCAGAAAACTGCTAGAGCTAATTAATGAATTTGGTAAAGTTGCAGGATACAAAATTAATGCACAGAAATATCTTGCATTCCTATACACTAATGATGAAAAATCTGAAAGAGAAATTATGGAAACACTCCCATTTACCATTGCAACAAAAATAATAAAATACCTAGGAATAAACCTACCTAGGGAGACAAAAGACCTGTATGCAGAAAACTATAAGACACTGATGAAAGAAATTAAAGATGATACCAACAAATGGAGAGATATACCATGCTCTTGGATTGGAAGAATCAACATTGTGAAAATGACTATACTACCCAAAACAATCTACAGATTCAATGCAATCCCTATCAAATTAACAATGGCATTTTTTACGGAACTAGAACAAATCATCTTAAAATTTGTATGGAGACACAAAAGACCCCAAATAGCCAAAGCAGTCTTGAGGGAAAAAAACGGAGCTGGAGGAATCAGACTCCCTGACTTCAGACTATACTACAAAGCTACAGTAATCAAGACAATATGGTACTGGCACAAAAACAGAAACATAGATCAATGGAACAAGATAGAAAGCCCAGAGATAAACCCACGCACCTATGATCAACTAATCTACGACAAAGGAGGCAAAGATATACAATGGAGAAAAGACAGTCTCTTCAGTAAGTGGTGCTGGGAAAACTGGACAGCTACATGTAAAAGAATGAAATTAGAATACTCCCTAACACCATACACAAAAATAAACTCAAAATGGATTCGAGACCTAAATGTAAGACCGGACACTATAAAACTCTTAGAGGAAAACATAGGAAGAACACTCTTTGACATAAATCACAGCAAGATCTTTTTTGATCCACCTCCTAGAGTAATGGAAATAAAAACAAAAATAAACAAATGGGACCTAATGAAACTTCAAAGCTTTTGCACAGCAAAGGAAACCATAAACAAGATGAAAAGACAACCCTCAGAATGGGAGAAAATATTTGCAAACGAATCAACGGACAAAGGATTAATCTCCAAAATATATAAACAGCTCATTGAGCTCAATATTAAAGAAACAAACACCCCAATCCAAAAATGGGCAGAAGACCTAAATAGACATTTCTCCAAAGAAGACATACAGATGGCCACAAAGCACATGAAAAGCTGCTCAACATCACTAATTATTAGAGAAATGCAAATCAAAACTACAATGAGGTATCACCTCACACCAGTTAGAATGGGCATCATCAGAAAATCTACAAACAAGAAATGCTGGAGAGGGTGTGGAGAAAAGGGAACCCTCTTGCACTGTTGGTGGGAATGTAAATTGATACAGCCACTATGGAGAACAATATGGAGGTTCCTTAAAAAACTAAAAATAGAATTACCATATGACCCAGCAATCCCACTGATGGGCATATACCCTGAGAAAACCATAATTCAAAAAGACACATGCACCTGAATGTTCATTGCAGCACTATTTACAATAGTCAGGTCATGGAAGCAACCTAAATGCCCATCAACAGACGAATGGATAAAGAAGATGTGGTACATATATACAATGGAATATTACTCAGCCATAAAAAGGAACGAAATTGAGTCATTTGTTGAGACGTGGATGGATCTAGAGATTGTCATACGGAGTGAAGTAAGTCAGAAAGAGAAAAACAAATATCATATATTAACGCATGTATGTGGAACCTAGAAAAATGGTACAGATGAACCAGGTTGCAGGGCAGAAGTTGAGACACAGATGTAGAGAACAAACGTATGGACGCCAAGGGGGGAAAACTGCAGTGGGGTGGGGATGCTGGTGTGCTGAATTGGGCGATTGGGATTGACATGTGTACAGTGATGTGTATAAAATGGATGACTGATTAAAAAAAAAAATGTTAGCAACATCCAGGAAACTAATGGGAGTAGGAAATACAGTTCACTTGTATTACTTATAGCATAATCTGAATATAAAAATGTGTCTGCAATTATATAACTGATAGTCCAGAAGAAAAAGTCCGTGGGGTAGTTCTCTATAGAATGCCATAGCTGCCCAGAAAATTACTAAATAATAATATATTAATGCCAAAAAAAAAAAAAAAAAAAGAAAGTATGCTACTTGAGGAGAGCTTCAAGACGGCGGAAGAGTAAGAATTGGAGATCACCTTCCTCCCCACAAATACATCAGAAATACATCTACAGGTGGAACAACGCCTACAGAACACCTAGTGAATGCTGGAAGAAGACCTCAGACCTCCCAAAAGGCAAGAAACTCCCCCACATACCTCGGTAGGGCAAAAGAAAAAAGAAAAAACAGAGGCAAAAGAATAGGGACAAGACCTGTACCAGTGGGAGGGAGCTGGGATGGAGGAAAGGTTTCCACACACTAGGAAGCCCCTTCACGGGCGGAGACTGCGGGAGGCGGAGGGGGAAGCTTCGGAGCCATGGAGGAGAGCACAGCAACCAGGGTGCGGAGGGCAAAGCGGACAGATTCCCGCACAGAGGATCGGTGCCGCCCAGCACTCACCAGCCCGAGAGACTTGTCTACTCACCCACCGGGGCGGGCAGGGGCTGGGAGCTAAGGCTCAGGCTTCGGAGGTTGGATCCCAGGGAGAGGACTGGGGTTGGCTGCGTGAACACAGCCTGAAGGGCTAGTGCACCACAGCTAGCCGGGAGGGGGTCCTGGAAAAGATCTGAAGCTGCCGAAGAGGCAAGAGACTTTTTGTTACCTCTTTTGTTTCCTAGTGGGCGAGGAGAGGGTATTCAGAGCGCCGCTTAAAGGAGCTCCAGAGATGGGCGCGAGCCACGGCTATCAGCGTGGACCCCAGAGACGGGCATGGGATGCTAAGGCTGCTGCTGCCGCCACCAAGAAGCCTGTGTGCAAGAACAGGTCACTGTCCACACCGCCCCTCCCGGGAGCCTGTGCAGCCCGCCACTGCCAGGGGCCCGTGATCCAGGGACATCTTCCCTGGGAGAACGCACAGCACGCCTCAGGCTAGTGCAACGTCACCCCGGCCCCTGCCGCACAGGCTCGCCCCGCATCCGTACCCCTCCCTCCCCCCAGCCTGAGTGAGCCAGAGCCACCGAAGCAGCTGCTCCTTTAACCCCGTCCTGTCTGTGTGAAGAACAGATGCCCTCAGGCGACCTACATGCAGAGGCGGGGCCAAATCCAAAGCTGAACCCCAGGAGCTGTGTGAACAAAGAAGAGAAAGGGAAATCTCTCCCAGCAGCCTCAGGAGCAGCGGATTAAATCTCCATAATCAACTTGATGTACCCTGCATATGTGGAACACCTGAATAGACAACAAATCATCCCAAATTGAGTAGGTGGACTTTGGGAGCAATGATATATATATTTTTTTCCCTTTTTCTCTTTTGTGAGTGTGTATGTATATGCTTCTGTGTGTGATTTTATCTGTATAGCTTTGCTTTTACCATTTGTCATAGGGCTCTGTCCGTTTTTTTTGTTTTGTTTTTTTTGTTTTTCTGACTTAAAATATTTTTTCTTAATTATTTTTTATTTTAATAACTTTATTTTATTTTATTTTATCTTCTTTCTTTCTTTCTTTTTTTCCCTCCCTTTTATTCTGAGCCATGTGGAGGACAGGCTCTTGGTGTTCCAGCCAGGCGTCAGGGCTGTGCCACTGAGGTGGGAGAGCCAAGTTCAGGACACTGGTCCACAAGAGACCTCCCAACTACATGTAATATCAAAAGGCAAAAATCTCCCAGAGATCTCCACAAACCCCAAGACCCAGCTCCACTAAACGACCAGCAAGCTACAGTGCAGGACACCCTATGCCAAACAACTAGCAAGACAGGAACAAAACCCCATCCATTAGCACAGAGGCTGCCTAAAATCATAATAAGGCCACAGACACGCCAAAACACACCACCAGACGTGGACCTGCCCACCAGAAAGACAAGGTCCAGCCTCATCCATCAGAACACAGGCACTAGTCCCCTCCACCAGGAAGCCTACACAACACACTGAAACAACCTTAGCCACTGGGGGCAGACACCAAAACAAACGGGAAGTACGAACCTGCAGCCTGCAAAAAGGAGACCCCAAACACAGTAAGTTAAGCAAAATGAGAAGACAGAGAAACACACAGCAGATGAAGGAGCAAGGCAAAAACCCACCAGACCTAACAAATGAAGAGGAAATAGGCAGTCTACCTGAAAAAGAAATCAGAATAATGATAGTAAAGATGATCCAAAATCTTGGAAATAGAATAGAGAAAATACAAGAAACATTTAACAAGGACGTAGAAGAACTGAAGAGCAAACAAACTGTGATGAACAACAAAATAAATGAAATTAAAAATTCTCGTGAAGGGATCAATAGCAGAATAACTGAGGCAGAAGAACGGATAAGTGACCTGGAAGATAAAATAGTGGAAATAACTACTGCAGAGCAGAATAAAGAAAAAAGAATGAAAAGAAGTGAGGACAGTCTCAGAGACCTCTGGGACAACATTAAACGCACCAACATTCGAATTATAGGGGTCCCAGAAGAAGAAGAGGAAAAAAAAGGGACTGAGAAAATATTTGAAGAGATTATAGTTGAAAACTTCCATAATATAGGAAAGGAAATAGTTAATCAAGTCCAGGAAGCACAGAGAGTCCCATACAGGGCAAATCCAAGGAGAAACATGCCAAGACACATATTAATCAAACTATCAAAAATTAAATACAAACAACAAATATTAAAAGCAGCAAGGGAAAAAAAAACAAATAACACATAAGGGAATCCCCATAAGGTTAACAGCTGATCTTTCAGCAGAAATTCTGCAAGCCAGACGGGAGTGGCAGGACATATTTAAAGTGATGAAAGGGAAAAACCTACAACCAAAATTACTCTACCCAGCAAGGATCTCATTCAGCTTTGACAGAGAAATTAAAACCTTTACAGACAAGCAAAAGCTAAGAGAAATCAGCACCACCAAACCAGCTTTAAAACAAATGCTAAAGGAACTTCTCTAGGCAGGAAACACAAAAGAAGGAAAAGACCTACAGTAATAAAGGCAAAACAGTTAAGAAAATGGTAATAGGAACATACATATCGATAATTACCTTAAATGTAAATGGTTTAAATGCTCCAACCAAAAGACATAGATTGGCTGAATGGATACAAAAACAAGACCCTTATATATGCTGTCTACAAGAGACCCACTTCAGACCTAAGGACACATACAGACTGAAAGTGAAGGGATGGAAAAAGATACTCCATGCAAATGGAAATCAAAAGAAAGCTGGAGTAGCAATTCTCATATCGGAGAAAATAGACTTTAAAACAAAGCCTATTACAAGAGACAAAGAAGGACACTACATAATGATCAAGGGATCAATCCAAGGAGAAGATATAACAATTGTAAATATTTATGCACCCAACATAGGAGCACCTCAATAGATAAGGAAAATACTAACAGCCATAAAAGGGGAAATCGACAGTAGCACAATCATAGTAGGGGACTTAAACACCCCACTTTCACCAATGGACAGATCATCCAAAATGAAAATAAATAAGGAAACAAAAGCTTTAAATGATACATTAAACAAGATGGACTTAATTCATATTTACAGGACATTCCATCCAAAAACAACAGAATACACATTCTTCTCAAGTGCTCATGGAACATTCTCCAGGATAGATCATATCTTGGGTCACAAATCAAGCCTTGGTAAATTTAAGAAAATTGAAATCATATCAAGTATCTTTTCTGACCACAATGCTATGAGACTAGATAACAATTACAGGAAAAAATCTGTAAGAAATACAAACACATGGAGGCTATACAACACACTACTTAATAACCAAGAGATCACTGAAGAAATCAAAGCAGAAATCAAAAGATACCTAGAAACAAATGACAATGAAAACGTGACGACCCAAAACCTATGGGATGCAGCAAAAGCGGTTCTAAGAGAAAAGTTTATAGCAATACAACCCTAATTCAAGAAACAAGAAACATCTCAAACAAACAACCTAACCTTACACCTAAAGTAATTAGAGAACGAAGAACAAAAAAACCCCAAAGTTAGCAGAAGGAAAGAAATTATAAAGATCAGATCAGAAAAAAATGAAAAAAATGAAGAAAACGTTAGCAAAGATCAATAAAACTAAAAGCTGGTTCTTTGAGAAGATAAACAAAGTTGATAAACCATTAGCCAGACTTATCCAAAAAAAAAGGGAGAAGACTCAAATCAATAGAATGAGAAATGAAAAAGGAGAAGAACAACTGACACTGCAAAAATACAAAGGATAATGAGAGGTTACTACAAGCAACTATATGCCAATAAAACGGACAACTTGGAAGAAATGGACAAATTCTTAGACATGCACAACCTTCTGAGACTGAACCAGGAAGAGACAGAAAATATGAAGAGACCAATGACAAGCACTGAAATTGAAACTGATTAAAAATCTTCCAACAAACAAAAACCCAGGACCAGATGGCTTCACAGGCGAACTCTATCAAACATTTAGAGAAGAGCTAACACCTATCTTTCTCAAACTCTTCCAAAATATTACAGAGGGAGGAACACTCCCAAACTCATTCTACGAGGCCCCCATCACCCTGATACCAAAACCAGACAAAGATGTCACAAAGAAAGAAAACTACAGGCCAATATCACTGATGAACATAGATGCAAAAATCCTCAACAAAATACTAGCAAACAGAATCCAACAGCACATTAAAAGGATCATACACCATGATCAAGTGGGGTTTATCCCAGGAATGCAAGGATTCTTCAATATATGCAAATCAATCAATGTGATACACCATATTAACAAATTGTAGAATAAAAACCATATGATCATCTCAACAGATGCAGAAAAAGCTTTTGACAAAATTCATCACCCATTTATGATAAAAACCCTCCAGAAAGTAGGCATAGAGGGAACTTTCCTCAATATAATAAAAACCATATATGACAAACCCACAGCCAACATCATCCTCAATGGTAAAAAACTGAAACCATTTCCACTAAGATCAGGAACAAGACAAGGTTGCCCATTCTCACCACTATTATTCAACATAGTTTTGGAAGTTTTAGCCACAGGAATCAGAAAAGAAAAAGAAATAAAAGGAATCCAAATCAGGGAAGAAGAAGTAAAGCTGTCACTGTTTGCAGATGACATGATAATATACATAGAGACTCCTAAAGATGCCACCAGAAAGCTACTAGAGCTAATCAATGAATCTGGTAAAGTAGGAGGATACAAAATTAATGCACAGAAATCTCTTGCATTCCTATACACTAATGATGAAAAATCTGAGAGTGAAATTAAGAAAACACTCCCATTTACCATTGCAACAAAAAGAATAAAATATCTAGGAATAAACCTACCTAAGGAGACAAAAGACCTGTATGCAGAAAATTATAAGACACTGATGAAAGAAAGTAAAGATTATACTAATAGATGGAGAGATATACCATGTTCTTGGATTGGAAGAATCAACATTGTGGAAATGACGATACTACCCAAAGCAATCTACAGATTCAATGCAATCCCTATCAAACTACCACTGGCATTTTTCAGAGAACTAGAACAAAATATTTCACAATTTGTGTGGAAACACAAAAGACCCCGAATAGCCAAAGCAATCTTGAGAATGAAAAATGGAGCTGGAGGAATCAGGCTCCCTGACTTCACACTATGCTGCAAAGCTACAGTAATCAAGACAGTATGGTACTGGCACAGAAACAGAAATATAGATCAATGGAACAGAATAGAAAGCCCAGAGATAAACCTACACTCATATGGTCACCTTATCGTTGATGAAGGAGGCAAGAATATACAATGGAGAAAAGACAGCCTCTTCAATAAGTGATGCTGGGAAAACTGGACAGCTACATGTAAAAGAATGAAATTAGAACAGTCCCTAACACCATACACAAAAATAAACTCAAAATAGATTAAAGACCTAAATGTAAGGCCAGACACCATCAAACTCTTAGAAGAAAACATAGGCAGAACACTCTATGACATAAATCACAGCAAGATCCTTTTTGACCCACCTCCTAGGGAAATGGAAATAAAAACAAAAATAAACAAATGGGACCTAATGAAACTTAAAAGCTTTTACATAGCAAAGGAAACCATAAAGAAGACGAATAGACAACCCTCCGAATGGGAGAAAATATTTGCAAATGAAGCAACTGACAAAGGATTAATCTCTAAAATTTACAAGCAGCTCATGCAGCTCAACATTAAAAAAACAAACAACCAATCCAAAAATGGGCAGAAGACCTAAATAGACATTTCTCCCAAGAAGATATACAGATTGCCAACAGACACATGAAAGAATGCTCAACATCATTAATCATTAGGGAAATGCAAATCAAAACTACAATGAGATGTCATCTCACACCAGTCAGAATGGCCGTCATCAAAAAATCTACAAACAATAAATGCTGGAGAGGTGGGGAGAAAAGGGAACCCTCTTGCACTGTTGGTGGGAATGTAAACTGATACATCCAGTATTGAGAACAGTATGGACGTTCCTTAAAAAACTAAAAATAGAACTACCATATGACCCAACAATCCCACTACTGGGCATATACCCTGAGAAAACCATAATCCAAAAAGAGTCATGTACCAAAATGTTCATTGCAGCTCTATTTACAATAGCCAGGACATGGAAGCAACCGAAGTGTCCATCAACAGATGAATGGATAAAGAAGATGTGGCACATATATACAATGGAATATTACTCAGCCATAAAAAGGAACAAAACTGAGTTATTTGTAGTGAGGTGGATGGACCTAGAGACTGTCATACAGAGTGAAGTAAGTCAGAAAGAGAAAAACAAATACTGTATGCTAACACATATATATGGAATCTAAAACAAAACAAAAAAAAACTGGTCATTAAGAACCTAGGAGCAAGATGGGAATAAAGATGCAGACCTACTAGAGAATGGACTTGAGGATATGGGGAGAGGGAAGGGTAAGCTGGGATAAAGTGAGAGAATGGCATGGACATATATACACTACCAAACGTAAAATAGATAGCTAGTGGGAAGCAGCCTCATAGCACAGGGAGATCAGCTCGGTGCTTTGTGACCACGTAGAGGGGTGGGATAAGGAGGGTGGGAGGGAGGGAGATGCAAGAGGGAAGAGATATGGGGACATATGTATATGTATAACTGATTCACTTTTTTATAAAGCAGAAACTAACACACCATTGTAAAGCAATTATACTCCAATAAAGATGTTAAAAAAAAAATTATGCTTCTTAAATATTCTGAGATTTTATAAATTTTGTCTTCAGTCTATGAGATTATGTTCTTTGATTGAGAAAATTAAATAATTATGACCTATTACTTATGTAAGCAATGGAAAATAAATGTGAGGACTGTGCTTTCAAATATGGATAATTTTTTAAGGGGAGTTTCTTAAACAGAATTAGAGAAAATTCTGTAGATCACTTATTGTGTTGAAACAAGATATGTAGGATGAAGGGATAGGTACAATTTAAATTATTGGCATTAGTGTCATTTGTTTTCTGTTAGAGTGAACTATCTATCTTCAGTGTAGAGTTAGAGTTTGACACAAAATAATTCACTTCACCATATGTAACAATACTCCTTATTTAAAGCAATACATCCCAATATTTAAAATTTAGGAATTTTACAACTATATCTTATACCAAACTTTATTAACTAGTTCTGAAAAATTGGTGTTTACATCATAAAACTCATAATTGCTGTCAGATGTTTTCTTTCTTTATTTTCAAGACTAATCTTGTAAAATTATTTTGTAGGACTCAAATATGTAAATTATTAATAGATCATATATATGTAGATGCTTTTATTTAGAAATTCAAAATAGTTTAATCTGGTAAGCTTATTACTAAAGTGAATGTAAAGTGTATTTTGAGCTACTTTATCACTTTCAGGAAGTGAACATTGTTTTTGGTAAATCAGTACCACAATTTATTGGGCAAAGGCTACAAACTGCCTGTTACAAGATGAATAAGTTCTGAGGGTCTAATGTATGACATGCTGACTATACAGTTGACCCTTGAACAACATAGGTTTGAACTGTGCAGTTCCGCTTATACAAGGGTATTTTTCAATAGTAAACACTACAGCACTACATGGTCCATGGTTGATTGAATCCGAGGATGTGGAAGAATCTTGGATATGGAGGGCTGACCATAAGTTATACTCAGGTGAACCCCTTCATTGTTCAAAGGTCAATTGTAGTTAACAATACCATGTTGTATACTTGAAAGTTACTAAGAGAGTAAGTCTTAAAAGTCCTCACCATGAAGAGAAAAAAAAAAGTTAACCTTGTAAGGTGATCAATGTGTTAACTAATCTTACTGTGGCAGTCATTTTGCAATATATACATATGGCAAATCACCACGTGGTACACCTTAAACTTATGCAGTGTTATTTATGACAGTTGTATATCAATAAAGGTAGGAATAAAGAAAGAGAATTAGACATACGGAAAAATGTCTGCAGAGAAATTTCGTTCATAAATTCTTTGCAGAATGTTCACATTCTAAAAGGCTGTGGGCAATAAAATTGAAGGATGCTCTGATTCCACTCATCATTTGCTAACAGCTAGCAGACTATGTGGGAAAGAAATTGTCCTTGTAGCAAGATAGAAAAAGTCATTTGATTACAAATGGAAAACAAGGAGGAAGAGACAAAAGAGGGGTTAAGAACCCATTGCACTGTAACCTAAGAACAATTGATTCTCTGCTTTTATACATTAGACATGTGAGCTTGATCAATATTAAAAAATATATTTTGTAAGATACACAGTGCAAATTGAACAATATATAAAATATATGAAGAAATTTTACACAGTGATGAAAATATAAACAAACCAATCAAATAACTGGCAAATCTCACGAACAATTTACCAAAGCATGACTAATATCCTCATGAAGATGTATAGTCAAGGAAATGCACACTAAGGCTTCAGTAAAATAATATCTCTCAACCACTAACTTGGCAAACATTAAGATAACTGATAATATCAAAAATTAAAAGATATATTTTGACATGTGGTCTTTTCCCAAGTTCTTAAAGCAGAGGGAATGTGTTAAATGACAAAAATAACATGAATAAGTAATGAGTTTGAAGTACTTTATTAAAGGAGAAACTACCCATGGATTGAGGAGTACCATGCCTCACAAGCAGTGGAGCTTTCTTCCTGAGGGATTTTGAGCAAGAGCGAGTTTCATGGAACATTACAAGAGGCAGCATGCAAATGGCATGATCGGCTAGGAGGTCGGACTTTCCTGATAAGGCAAGCAGGTGCGATTTTCTAGGGTAAGGTTAAGCTAACTAATGCTGAGTTGGAGGATTGTGACTGGTATTAGGTTTCCTTGACAATGATGTTAAGCCGTAAGCACAGGCTGACTTAGGTTTAGATTTGTGATGTGGGCTGGGCCTCCAGGATGGTTTTCACTCTGTAGATCTTGATACATGTGTTAACTTTATCAAGTGTGTTCTTGTTAAAGTTAGGTGTGAGCGGAGGATTTTTGGGCAGGTTTTGGGGGTGCAATTATAATCATTTTAAAGTCCTACTAATTCTTTTTTTTAAATTAA
The DNA here is from genome assembly GCF_028023285.1 of Balaenoptera ricei. Classification (NCBI taxonomy): domain Eukaryota; kingdom Metazoa; phylum Chordata; class Mammalia; order Artiodactyla; family Balaenopteridae; genus Balaenoptera; species Balaenoptera ricei. The sequence continues at coordinate 186,854,484 of NC_082639.1, forward strand.
TTAATTAATTAATTATATTTTTGGCTGCGTTGGGTCTTTGTTGCGGTGCACGGGCTTCTCATTGCGGTGGCTTCTCTTGTTGCCGAGCACGGGCTCTAGGTGCGCGGGCTTCAGTAGTTGTGGTTCGCAGGCTCTAGAGCACAGGCTCAGTAGTTGTGGCGCATGGGCTTACTTGCTCCGCGGCATGTGGGATCTTCCCGAAACAGGATTGAACCCATGTCCCCTGCATTGGCAGGCGGATTCTTAACCCCTGTGCCACTAGGGAAGTCTAAAAAGTTCTACTAATTCTTAATTTTAATGTTTTAGGAGAGAAAAAGTTCTAAAGAATTTATCAAAATTTTAATATGATATAACTTCCAATATCTCTTCATATTCAAGTATAATCTCAGTGACCTTGTTCTAACTATATAGGCATGATTTAGCCTCATCAAAATCATGTTACTAATACTTACAATGCCCATGATGTGAAAGACTAGTTTATACTGTAATACTCACAAGAAATATAAAATGCCAGATAAAATATAACAGAAATGTTTGTTAAAAAGTATGCCTGGAGTTACAAAAGAAAAGGAAATTCCCGTATTTCAGCAGAAGATAAATTGCTGAAAACCATAGTAGCTTTGACTCACGAGCTGTTTCTGCAGCTATGCTGGGGAATTACTGGATCCAAGAGTTAGTGCTCAGGCTTCACGGCCCACACGGGGACCAGGGCAGAGGTTTTGGGACTCAATCTAGAGCTGTATACAGTGCTAAAATCTCATTCTAGGGTGAGGGAAAAATAAAGTCCTACAGTTCCTTATAACCATAGTTGGTTTCTGAAGGAAATATTTAAGGATAGTCTTCATTAAAAAAATGCAAGAGTGGAATGCAATTAGTAATGATGAGAAGAAAGAAAGGCAATTATGTTGACATCAATCAATAATGATAATGATTACTTAACAGCTGTGATTAAACAGAAGAGGTAAATAGGTAACAGTAAAACATTGGAGGGAGTGACCAGAGGAACAGGCTTTTAAGAGCCATGCATTATTCAAGAGGTACTTTAATGGAGCTTAAATCTGTCCAGCTTTGTCTTGCATCATACTCTACTGATATCCCAAACCAGCTGTTCTTTCCTTCAAGTTCTTCTAAAATGCTTTATTCTCTTCCATCCCATGGCCTTTGCACATAACATTTACAATGCCTAAAATATAGTACCCCATTTTCTTGTTAAAATACTGTCTCTCTTCATCTTTCAAATCTATTATTTTTGAGAGAAACGTTCACTGATGCCATCAGCCAGATTTGATGCAGTATTGGGTAATTCTTAAGAACTCAGGCTGTAGCCCCAAATGTCTGGGATTTGCTCCCAGCTCAGCCACTTACTAGCTGTATGGCCCTGGGTAAATACATTAACATTTCTGTGTTTCAGTTTTCCTCCAAATATGGTTGTTGTGAGGATAAAAAAGATTTAATGCATAGAAAATGCTTTGAGTAGTGTTGGGAATATAGTGAAAATGAAATCGTAGTTATTAATTATTATGACATATCAAATATCTTTATACTGACAGCTCAATTTTCTCCTTGTAACACGTAGAAAAGTTGCAATTCTTTTGTTGAATAATTTGATCTCTATCTACCTTGTCCACCAGCCTTTAACTTCCATGAAGGCAGGAACCACAGGTGTTCTTGGTCACCATTTTATCACTGCACACAGCATTGAACAAGTCCCTGTAAAATGACTAAGTTGATTAACAAATAAATGAATTGTCTGTGTCATAATATTTTCTATCATAATTTAGACATTTGGAAACTGAGTGACAGGGAATAAAAATTACAGTCTACTCTAAAGCCATAGAGTGCAAACCTGGGGTACTTCTGTCTATACCGCAGCTACAGATCAAAAAGCCCAGGATATGCAAGGGCACACAGATTTCTGGACCCACCCAGCTACCAGATTGGACACGGTGAATGGGTGTAATGCCCTAGGTTTCCAGTGTCTTCCTGGAGAGGCCAGATGATGAAGTTAAGGACCATAAGAATGGGACTTTTCCAATTGGATATTACATACATATATACATTTTTAATCTCTGAGTAAAAACTTATGACAAACTTAGTAACGTCAAGCAAGACAATTTTTTTTTTTTTCAGTTTTAATCATCAGGTCCTGGGCACAGTTCAGGTGAGTCCTCTGTTCACATTCTCACAAGGTTGCAAGCAAGCTGTCATCTGGCTGGCATTGTCTTCTGGAGGCTTGGCTGAGGAAGCATGTGCTTCCAAACCCATTCAGGATGTTGGCAGAATCCATTCCCTTGCAGTTTTATGACGGAGGCTCCTCACTTCTTAATGGGTGTTGAGTGGAGGCAGGGGCTTTCCTTATTTCCCTGCCATGTGGCCCTTTTCATAAGCAGTTCAGTTCCCAGAATGGTGATTTGCTTCTTAAGTCCACCAAAGTAATAACTTTCTACATTCTGCTAAGACAGAGTCTTATATAGTGAAACATAATCACAGAAGTGACATCACATCTCCTTTGCTATAAATAGTAATTCAGTCAAGGAAGTGGCAGCCCAATATCTCTAGTCAGATGCAAATAACAGGTCCCCCTTGCATTCCAACAGCTTTATGTAAGGAGGTGCCGCACGGGGGCCGCCTTAATTTGTGTTCACTACAAAGTGAGAAGAACCATCAGATAAAACCTTCCCCTTTCCTGCAGGTCTTTCCTAACTCAAAGAAAGCTATTATATGCCTATCCAAAGAAGTCTTGAAATGGAGCAGTTGTACTTGTTAAGAAGCTATGGCCAGTTCACCTAGTTTTTCATCTCCCTCTTTCTCTGCTTCCAGTACCTTTCCTTCTTAATCCTCCTTTTCTAAGATTGAATCTTTTGACTAAATTAAAACGTTGTAAAAATAAAAAAAGACAGGCTAAAGACAGGGCCTCAAGGATAGGAGAGGCCTATCTCCTGCAGTGGTGGGGCTGACTTTGCCAAAAATCATGTTTAGGAACCAACAGTGAGGGTGACAGCACTGCAAATGAGACTAAATTTCTGGGCAGGATAACCTCCTATGTCTAAGTCAGAGGGTTCATGTGGGACCTGTAGGTCGCTGAAACATGGAAAGGCAATGATCAGAGGATTTGATCCCCAAATTCCCCTGAATGCTCCAAGCTGGCAGAAATGGCCCCTTCTACCTTTGGAGAAGAAAACAGACATTGTGTGTCAGGAAAAGCACAGAGCAAGCTGTTTCAAGAGGTTTGTTTTTTGCCTCTGTCTCAACAAACACCACTTTCTATAGACCAAACCAGGGCAGCTTTAATTGAAGCCCAAGCAGAGAAGTGCAATCCCTGCTCCAGAAAAACACGTTACAGACTAAAGGAATGGTACAACCTGTCTAAAATTTACCATAAAGAACTGGGGTTATGGGGTGTTCTGAAAGCCAGAGAGCCTCCAGGTTAGGAGATGCCCATCTCCTGCAGCTGTGGGGTGTGAGACTGTTTCTTGATGCTGTTGGGCAGGAGGGATGTAAGGATAAGGCCGCATGGAAGAATTTGTTGACATGGGTTATTCAACCATGATTCAAAATTCAATGTAGTGACAAAAACACCTTCAGCAGTTCTAATTGTGGGAGAAAAAAAGCAGATAAAAGTGATAGCCCAACATCCCTTAATTTATTTAGCAAATTAATGACTATGATAGGCGTTGCTCAAGACACATGGCAATATAAAATAGGTAAAATTTGCCCTTGTAGAGCTTACATTGTATAGAAAAAGGGAAAGAAAACGAATTATGTGCATGACAAATAAGTACATCATATTGTTACAATGCTATAAGAATTATAATATCAGGGTAGGGTCAGGTACACTGGAAGTGCTAAGAGTAAGGCTTGAAAGTTCAAATGCGGTTGTCAGGACAGTACTCCATGTGAAGTTAACATTGAGGAACATCTTGAAGGCAATGAAAGTTAAACATTGCATGTCTGGGGGAAAAAATTGTTCTATGAAGAATAAAAATGAGTAACAAGACACTGAAGTTGGAGTGTACCCAGCTTGGTCAAGGAACAGCAAAGAGGACAAAGAGCCTGGAGCAAAGTTAGCAAAAGAGAGAAATAAGAAAGAGAGGGTCAGAGAGTTAATGAAACTAGACAGGTGGGGCCAGACCTTTGTAATGATTTTGGATTTGACTCAGTATAAAAAAGAGAGCTCTCTGGAGGGTTCCAAGCAGGGAAGTGACACATACTTTAAAAGGATTAACCCAGCTGCTATGTAGTAATAGATAATGCATGTTTGGGGGAGAGGGTAGTCAGGGAGAGTTAAAGGTAGAATTTTGTCACAGGAAACCAGGTGAGACATGATGATAACTTCAGTCTACAGGTAAAAGAAGATGGTAAGAATGGTAAAAGGCAGACAAATAATTTGTCCTCATTGTATATTTTCTCAATAGCAAAAAGTAATAAAATAAAACAAAGATAATAGAACAACGGCCTCAAAATATTTAAATATAACTGCCATTCTAGAATTCTATACCAGGTGAAATTATCTTTCAGAACTTAAATCAAATTAAACACATTTTCACACCAAAGAAAAGAGCCAAGAAATTTTATTAGCAGTAGAATTACACTAAAGAAACTTCTAAGAATGAACTTTATATAGAAAGAAAATAATTTGACAATAAAGGTCTCAGTTACAAGTGTTTAAAAAGAAACAACAGGCCCAAAATGGAGCCACTTGTACTAAGCCCCACATCATCAAACCAAGACTTAATACCTAACAGTTCCAGCCTCTTCCAGGGATGTGACTTTAACCAGTTACTCTGGAATTACCTGGTTAGTTCCAGTGAGATAATCTGCCTGATAGACAGGTGACATCCCCCCCAAAAAGGTGACCTTGCTTGAAATAATACTTTGTTAGAAACTTCTTTTTGCCCCCTTCTGTGTATAAAAGCCTTCCATTTTGTACAGCTCCTCAGAGCTCCTTTCTGCTTGCTAGATGAGATGCTGCCCAATTCATGAATCATTGAATAAAGCCAATTACATCTTCAAATTTACTCCATCAAATTATGTTTTTTAACACATAAATTAATATTGAAAATGTAATCATGTTGGTCAAAGCTATTTGTGAGTATATGAAAATATAACATTTACATCTAATGCTTATACTTATAAATTATAGTAAGTCCCCTACATATGAATGAGTTCCATTCTGAGAGCTCATTCATAAGTCCAATTTGCTCGTAAGTCCAACAAGATTAGCCTAGGTACCCAACTAATACAACGGCTATATACTGTTGCTTTTACACTTGCTTCCAAACATCCTGGGCTTGAAATAAAGATACTGTATTACTGTACTGTATACAGTACTGTACAGTAAAATACACAAAAGCACAACCACTTGTAGAGGATGCATGCACGTGACAATGTAAGCCAGACACATGAAGTAACTTACATGATTGGACATGCGAATGCACGTTTGCATCTTTGAAAGTTTGCAACATGAAGGTTCATATGTAGGGGACTTACTTTATTGCAGAAGTAAAGTAAAAAATATGTCAGGATAACATATTGGAATTAAAGAATTCTGGATTTATTATATAATTTGGAAGGTAATAATTAACATTTTAACATGTACTATTTTATAAAGTAGCCATTGTAAGATAAAAAATACAGTATATAATATCTAAAATAGTAGTGTGACAAAAACTGCTAGAACTGATAAACAAATTTAGCAAGGTAGCAGGATACAGGATTAACATACAGAAATCTGTTGCATTTCTTTACACTAACAATGAAATATCAGAAAGGGAAAGTAAAAAAAAAAAATCTCTTTGAAAATCATATCAAAAGAAAAATACTTAGGAATAAACCTGACCAAGGAGGCGAAAGATCTATATTCTGAGAACTATAAAGGAAATTGAAGATCATTCAAAGAAATGAAAAGATATGCCATGTTCTTGGATTGGAAGAATTAATATTGTTAAAATGGCCATACTGCCTAAAGCAATCTACAGATTTAATGCAGCCCCTATCAAATTACCAATGGCATTTTTCACAGAACTAGAACAAATAATCCTAAAATTTATATGGAACCATAAAAGACCCAGAATTGCCAAAACAATCCTGAGGAAAAACAACAAAGCTGGAGGTGTAACTCTCCCAGACTTCAGACAATACTACAAAGCTACAGTAATCAAAACAGTGTGGTATTGGCTCAAAAACAGACATATGGGTCAGTGGAACAGAATAGAGAGCCCAGAAATAAACCCACATACATATAGTCAATTAATCTCTGACAAAGGAGGCAAGAATATAAAATGGGAAAAGGACAGTCTCTCTGCAAGTGGTGTTGGGGAAGTTTGACAGCTGCATGTAAATCAATAAAGTTAGAACACACCCTCACACCCTACACAAAAATAAACTCAAAATGGTTTAAAGACTTAAATATAAGACATCACAGAATAAAACTCTTTGAAGAGAACTTAGGCAAAATATTTTCTGACATAAATTGTACCAACGTTTTCTTAGGTCAGTCTCCCAAGGCAATAGAAATAAAAGCACAAATAAACAAACAGAACACAATCAAACTTATAAGTTTTGCTCAGCAAAGGAAAACATAAACAAAATGAAAAGACAACCTATGGAATGGGAGAAAATATTTGCAAACAATTCGACTGACAAGGGATTAATTTCCAAAATATACAAACAGCTCATACAATGCATTAACAACAACAACAAAAAATCCAAAAATGGGCAGAAGGCCTAAATAGACATTTCTCCAAAGAAGACATACAGGTAGCCAAAAGGCACATGAAAAGATGCTCAGCTTCACCAATTATCAGAGAAATGCAAATCAAAACTACAATGAGATATCACCTCACACCAGTCAGAATGACCATCATCAAAAAAATCTACAAATAATAAATGTTAAAGAGGGTGTGAAGAAAAGGGCACCCTCCTACACTGTTGGTGAGAATGTAAATTGGTGTAGCCACTATGGAAAACTATATGGAGTTTCCTTAAAAAAATAAAAAATAGAACTACCATATGACCAGCAATCCCACTCCTGGGCATGTAGCTGGAGGAAACTCTAATTTGAAAAGATACATGCACTTCTGTGTTCATAGCAGCACTATTCACAATAGCCAAGACATGGAAGCAGCCTAAAATGTCCATCGACAAATGAATGGATAAAGAAGATGTGGTACATATATACAATGGAATACTACTCAGCCACAAAAGAGAATGAAATAATTCCATTTGCAGCAATATGGGTGGACCTAGAGATTATCATACTAAGTGAAGTAAGCCAGACAGAAAAAGACAAATATCATATGATATTGCTTATATGTGAAATCTGAAAAAAAATGATACAAATTAACTTATCTACAAAACAAATAGACCCACAGACCTAGAAAACAAACTTATGGTTACCATAAGGCATAACAGGGGGAGGAGTGGAGGGATAAATGAGGAATTTGAGATTAACATATACACACTACTATATATAAAATAGATAATCAACAAGGACACATTGTGTACCACAGGGAACTATATTCAATATCTTGTAATAACCGATAATGGAAAAGAATATTAAAAAGAATATATGCATATATATATATCTCCAAATCGCATTGTCAGAAAATAACACATTGTAAATCAACTATACTTCAATTAAAAAAAATAAAATAAAATAGTTGTGTGAAATGGAATTAGGGTAGTATATAAGTGAAATCAATCCAAAATTGAAAAGTTACACTAAAACACACACATCCAAGTATATGCGCCTACATGCTAACCAACAAAACAAATGTTGAAAATCAGATGAATAGAAAACATTAAATAAGTAAAATAAGATTGTAAGAATGAATCAATATATATGAAATTAAATGTGCCAAAGGAATAAATTATCCAGGTTAAAAAAAATCAATCAGTCAATTAAAAAATAAAGTTATATGCTTTTTTGCAAGGGGATAAGTTTTAGGCCCTAAGTAAATAAAAAAAACCCCAAAAAACTTAGAATTTGTAATTAAAGGAGCATAAATTTATAAGCAAGCCAAATATTTAAAATATTGATGATGTATTTATGTTCATGTCAAACAAATAATACGTTAAATAGTCATATTAAAGTCATCAAGATGATAAAAATCATCCTGAGTATAAATTATAAATATGCATGCATCTAATAATAGCATCACATATATACAAATGTTACAATGTAGAAATGCTAAGAAGAAAAAAACCTTAAATCCAAGCCAGGGATATTAACAAGATATTAAAAATTGATAAAGATATAGAAGATTTAAACTAAACAAGATCTTGATATAATGAGTATAGATAGAACATGACACCTAACAAATGTAGAATGTATATCATTTTCTAGCAAACGTAGCATATCCATAAAAATTAATCAGCTACAAGGTAATAAAGCAAGTCTTATTATATTCCCAGAACCAGTATCCTAAAGAACACATTCTTGACCAGAATGCAATTAATCTGGTATTTGATATAAAGGGATTACTAAGGAACAACCACATCTGAAGTTAGGGAGAAATAAACCTACTCTTGTAAGTAACCCTTAGATGAAAGAAGAAATAATAAAGTTTAAAATAATATGACTGAATGGTAACAAAAATACTGCAGAGTGAAACTTCTCTGTTGAAGCTGAAGGGGTACTTTGCACAAAATAAAATACATTTAATTTAAAAATAAACATAGTGACAGAAAATGCTGCAAAAAGAAGAAAGTGTTATAGCTGACAAGACTACAAGTACAGGAAGGAAAATAAAAATCTTATTTATTGTCTAACCATCAGCGAGTGTGCGGAAGCCAGGAGAAATCTGGCTCCTTTCCAAGCTGAATATAAATGAAATTAAAGGAATTACAAGGTGCAGGTTACTGATCACCAATAGACTTGCGTACAGTATCAATCACATGAGAAAATGTATAATTGCTCCTACTGGGATACAAAATTATTCCAACCAACATGCTCCTGCTCTCAAAGATGAGAATTATGAAGAAAAATGGAAGAAGTTAAGCTAGCTCTCATGAGAAATAGAATGGTGGTCACTTAACTGAAGTTTTAAACCCAGCAGGAATCAACAAAATTCTTCCAAGTGAACTGCTTATACTTGTAAAATGGACTGACAAACCAGATGAAATGTTACCAAAATGTTCATTCAGGATTAACCGGTTTATAAATCAAGGGAAACACATTATTTTGCCATGGTACCCTTTATTTTACTAAATCTATTTCTTAATTTTTTATCATGCCTCTTATCTAATGGATTTGAAATCATTTACTAGGTTACCATATAATTAGGGAATCACATAAAACAGTTTGAAGTGAAAACATTGCAGTGGGTGTTACAAGTCACCTGAATTGAGCTATTTATTATAATTGGGCTCTAAATTTGATTTATATCTTCATGGCACTAGAGTGTGGGCACCTTGAAGGCAGAACTAATGTAACATTCTTTTTATTACCACCTGAACGGAACTTAAAATATCCAAACTAACGAATGCAATTAAAATTAAAAATAAGTCATGATATGTTTTATTTTAGAATTTTAAAATAATGCTTGTTCAACAAGTATGGAGAGTATACTTGTGTCAAACATTCAGCAGTGAACAAGGCCAGACTGCTTTCCTCAGGGAGCTTATAGCTTGGTGAGTGAGAGAGTCAAGAAAATATGTAATTTCAATACATTGTAAGGAGTTCGAAGACAGAGCAAGTTCACATGTTACATATGCATATAAAACAGAACCTAACCAAGAGTGGGGACCTAGAAAAAAAATTCTTGGCACATTTTATGTGATCAGTAAGTAAAAATTAACCAAGTTATAAACAACATCCTGATTAGACAGATTAATAAATGCATTTGCAAAAAGCATTTCTTTCCAGAAGCTTATTTTATGAGTGTTTCTACACACAAAAAATGACAACATATTTTTCCTACCTTATAAATCCTGTAAAAATAAATAATTTTAATTAAATAAAGCCACCTTTCTCTACTGAATTCAAAATAGTAAAAAGACTTGGGACCATAGTGAAGATAGCTCTCATTCAAGATATAGATACACATTCAGTTTGTAAAGCACTGAATATGTTTAAGTAGAATTATCTTGAGAGTTTATTAAATCACCTAAACTGAATACATGTTTATACTCCTGCCTTACATTAATTAATGATGTGCATTTCTTAAGCAATCCAACTCAGTCCTGTTTTCCTCCAGTGTTGAAACAGATAAATTTGTCTTAGTTTGAACCTGAGATGAGGCCATTGGCTTGGGTTTAAAACCATATTTAATAGAAAATGGCTTTTCTGAAACAAAAGATCAGTCTCAGTAATGTGCGAAGCTCATTCTGTGAAAGCTGTGAAGAAACTAGGACATGGGAAGGAAGTGCAATTGTATCTTACACCAAAGGCTCACTCTAAGGTAGAGTCGCCCTGAGTAGAAGCAGAAAGAATGGTAAATAGTTCCTTCCATGCTATTTAAATCTCTCTGTCTCCCTCCTTCTCTTTCTCCTTCTCCCTCTCTCCCCCTCCCTTTCCTTTAGGGGCAATAGAATCAGGCATCCTCAAGAGATAGAGCCGGAAGATTAAAGCTGTCAGTTCTCAGGAATCCAATGTATTTCTTTCATATAAATGTGTAGTGAATGGCAGGAATCTAGTGAATAGAGATGGGAACTGAAGCCAGAGTTAATACTTGTAAAAATATCACACACTTCATTAGAACTTTGAAATTCCAGACATTATTCATATATGCATTGTGAAGCACATTATTCACATTTGCTTGCTTAATCCCCTAAAATGGGTATGATTGTACCTCACCCCATGGGATGCATGTGTCAGGCAACATGGTTTCCAAACGCAGGCCAAATGATTCTCCTGATACTATGTATGGACTGCTACATTTTTGCTATATAATGTTCTTTAGTTCAACCAATTCAATATTCTTTAATGACAGTAGTTAACCTAAAGGTGTTATTTATGGTGTAAGTTCAATATTAAGACCTAACAGATATGAGGTTACCAATAGAATGGTTCAAAAATATCTGGTATCTGTATGAAGGAGGACATTATTTTTTAGTATATTTAAAGTTATTTCAATGTATTGATGCACCAATGCATAAGAAAAGAGTCAGGATAGATTCCTGTTTTATACTCCTGAAAATGTTTGTTTATCAGTTCATTAAGAACATTACAACTGATTCTGATTACAGTAGTATTAAGGAATACAATCTGTTAAAAAATGTATAACGGAATATTATTGCAGGCAAAACTTATAAAAGGCATGAGTCTTTAATGTCAAAGTCTATAAAACTACAAGTAGTTCAGTTTAGCCCTAACATACTTCACTGTGTTGGATTTTATATTTTAATCGTTGGAGTCTAAAACGTGCTTTTTTTTTTTCCTTAGCAGAATATTTCCTTGATGACTTAATTTGCAATAATTATGAAAGGAAATTACATACATTTTGTTGGAAGATTTGATAAGATAATATTTTAATTTGAGAAGACAGTATGGCATTTAAAAAATGAATTATTATTTGAATCAAATTAAACTTGGCAATGCTATTAGAGTACAAAAACATAAAAACTCTTGGAACATTGGAACACACAATATTGAGAAACTCTTGAAATGCTGGGGGATAAGAAATCTGCAGACCACCATTCATGCTGAGCATTTTAACAAGCTTTACAATGTACAAGAGTATTAGAGAAGCACCCTATTCAAAATGAGTGAAACTCACCATATTAGGGGGAACTGATATTCAAGGTATTAAAAAGTCACAATATTCATGATGAATTTTTATGCTATAAGTAAATAGTTTTTTACATGCAATGATAAAAATCATATGATTGTCAAGGCCTAGAACTTATAAAATGATTTCTGACTATAAACAATTATTAATGCAAGAGAGAAAAGAGGCAGCTTCCTGGAAGAACATAAGATAAAATATCAATTCTTCATTTAGTAAAGAGTCTCAAAAATACTTCGAAAACTCATATTTTGATATGACTTTACTTGGCTTCTAATATTTCCAGTCAAACCATAAATGTACATTGTCTCTGAAACAGCAATGTTAAGGATTAAAAATAGGTCCATAATAATGATGCTAAAGGCTGGAAATAAGAAGAGGGGAAGCTTAGTATGATAGCCAGGTACACCTTGACAACTGAAGAAGCATTCCTGAAAAAGTGCTGATCTTAGAAAAGCTTTTCAAAAGTGATTTTTCCATATGAAATAATGGCAAAGAACTTCATTACCTAATTTTCAAGATGCCAGCCGCTACAGCTGATCCGTTGCAATCTGTGGGCTGCGGGGAAGGGCTGCTGGCGTTGTCCCCGCATCTGCCTCCTGTTCAGGAGAGGACGGGTCCTCCGAAGAGAGAGGACCCACTCACAAACTAGCCCCAAGTTCCTTCCACACTCACGTTCTACCTACAGGATACTAGGGACTAAAAGCAATTGCGGTGAATGGCTTGCATGTACTTTTGCAGCCAGAGTTTCCGATGAACCAGAATGATGTCTTGACAGGAGCTAAGGGCGAAACACAAGTGGTCAGAGAAGCAGAGTCAGCTTTCACCGCTTCTGATGACCATAAAGAGCTCTTCCAGGCCCGAGACAGCGTGAAGCCGTGTAGGTGGTGCAGCTGCATCTAACCAGTCCCTGGTGGAGAGCAGTTGTCATCCCTCAGTGCCTGTCAATACCTGTGTTTTGAGATGCAGCCTGTGATTATACCATTTGAAACACTGTTACTTAAGCAATGTGTAGCAGCGCTGTTCTAGCTGGGATCTAGCAGTGAACAAAGTGTTCAAATCTTGCTTTCAAAAGAATTACAGGAAATACTGACGAACAGAGAAGCAAATTAACATGTAACATAAAATGACTGAATTTTTTGTAAGTACCATAAAGAAAAATGAACCACAGTAAGGGGAGAAAAACTGATGGGAATTACTACAGTAGATAAAGGGGTTATTGTAACCCCATAAATAACAATTGATGTAGTATGTGCAAATGTAAAGAGAATTAAAATGCAGGGGTCATGGTAAGGGGAGGATAGAGTTATTATGGTTAGTGTCTAGGTTGCCTAGAGAAGAAATCATTTCCCAGTGAAACTCTCTCAGATCCATCTATGTTTCTCCAGACTGCTAATCTAATGCCCCATCATTTCTCACTTAGAGCTTATTTTAACCTTGGCTGTTCCTCCCTTCATAAGGCACACCAACGATTTTCACAAAATTTTGTCTTTTTACTTTGTGCCTTTACTCATAGAGTTCCCTCTGCCTGAACTATTTTATCCATCTGTGCCCCCTTACATTTAAAAGGTGACTACTAGTATCTCTTCACACCTCAAACATCTGAGTAGTTTCATTCTTTGGAAAGCCATCCTTAACACAGAAATGACTCCAACTGACACCTTTAGATTTTGTTGGCCCAGTTTCCCTTTCCCATTCTCTCCTTGTGGTAATTACCTTTCCCATTCGTGGCCTGTGCCTCCACTCACTCCACATGGTTCTGGTGGATTTGTTAATAACAAAGCGATTCCTCCTCCACCAGGGTCAGCATATTGGCCAGGCCACCTTTGAAGAGCCGCTTATCTCCCTGAAGTCAGTGGTCGTTCCAAGAAAAGGCATCAGGTCCATGGATCGGCAGTCAAAATACTCTGGGACATTTTTACAAAAATGATAAAGAAAATGTTATAAAAAGGAGCCAATAATAGGAAATAGAATGAAAAGATGGAGAGCAAGTGACTGATGGTCCTGACCACATCAATCAATCCAGGAACCCAGCCTTTCTAGAAACCAGTCAATCCTTAGAATCTAAAGTTATATGAGAAAAAAGAAAACAAACAAAAAAAACCCCCAAAACTAAAACATATCAATTTGATGGTTTTTAAAATTCAATTTAAAATTAAACTAATACTGCTGTCCCATATCTTCACCAACAATGCAGATAAGACATTAGGTTGTAACTGTATTCCTCTCTGGACTCTAAGATGTGGGGGGAGAGTATAATATTTGCTAGTTTGCTGTAACATGTTAGGCAAATTTTCAACTATAATCTCTTTAAATATTTTCTCAGACCTTTCTTTTTCTCTTCTTCTTCTGGGACCCCTATAATACGAATGTTGGTGCATTTAATGTTGTCCCAGAGGTCTCTGAGTCTGTCCTCAATTCTTTTTCATTCTTTTTTCTTTATTCTGCTCTGCAGTAGTTATTTCCACTATTTTATCTTCCAGGTCACTTATCCATTCTTCTGTCTTAGTTATTCTGCTATTGATCCTTTCTAGAGAATTTTTAATTTTATTTATTGTGTTGTTCATCATTGTTTGTTTGCTCTTTAGTTCTTCTAGATCCTTGTTAAACGTTTCTTGTATTTTCTCCATTCTATTTCCAATATTTTGGATCATCGTTACTATCATTACTCTGAATTCTTTTTCAGGTAGACTGCCTATTTCCTCTTCATTTGTTAGGTCTGGTGGGTTTTTTCCTTGCTCCTTCAGCTGCTGCATATTTCTCTGTCTTCTCATTTTGTTTAACTTACTGTGTTTGGGGTCTCCTTTTTACAGGCTGCAGGCTTGTAGTTCCCATTGTTTTTGGTGTCTGCCCCCAGTGGGTGACGTTGGTTCAGTGGCTTGTGTAGGCTACCTGGTGGAGGGGACTAGTGCCTGTGTTCTGATGGATGAGGCTGGATCTTGTCTTTCTGGTAGGCAGGACCACGTCTGGTGGTGTGTTTTGGGGTGTCTGTGAACTTAGTATGATTTTAGGCAGCCTCTGTGCTAATGGGTGGGGTTGTGTTCCTGTCTTGCTAGTTGTTTGGCATGGGACGTCCAGCACTGGAGCTTGCTGTCCATTGGGTTGGAGCTGGGTCTTAGTGTTGAGATGAAGATCTCTGGGAGAGCTCTCACCAATTGATATTACATGGGGCTGGGAGGTCTCTGGTGGTCCAATGTCCTGAACTTGGCTCTCCCACCTCAGAGGCACAGGCCTGACACCCTGTCAGCCACACATCTCAGAAGAAAAGAAAGAAAATAAATAAAAATAATAAAAATAAATTAAGAAAAATTATTAAAATAAATAAATTTAAAAATAATAATAATAAAAAAGAGAGCAACCAAACCAATAAATAAATCCACCAATGATAACAAGCGCTAAAAACTAAACTAAGATAAACATAAAAATCAGAAACAAATCAGTCGCAGACAGCAAACCCCAAGTCTACAGCTGTTCCCGAAGTCCACCACCTCAATTTTGGGATGAATTTGTTGTCTATTCAGGTATTCCACAGATGCAGGGTACATCAGGTTGATTGTGGAGATTTAATCCACTGCTCCTGAGGCTGCTGGGAGAGATTTCCCTTTCTCTTCTTTGTTTGCACAGCTCCCAGGGTTCAGCTTTGGATTTGGCCCTGCCTCTGCGTGTAGGTCGCCTGAGGGCATCTGTTCCCTGCCCAGGCAGGATGGGGTAAAGCAGCGGCTGATTAGGGAGCTCTGGCTCATTCAGGCCTGGGGGGAAGGAGGTGTACAGTAGTCATAATTGTAATGTGGGGCGAGACTGTGGCAGCAGAGGCCAGTGTGACATTGCAACAGCCTGAGGCGTGCTGTGTGTTCTCCCTGGGAAGTTGTCCCTGTATCACGGGACCCTGGCCATAACAGGCTGCACAGTCTCCTGGCAGGAGAGGTGTGGATAGTGAGCTTTGCTTGCACATGGGCTTATTCGTGGCTGCAGGAGCAGCCTTAGTGTTTCATGCCAGTCTCTGGGGTCCGTGCTGATAGCCGTGGCTCACACCCATCTCTGAAGCTAGTTTAGACGGTGCTCTGAATCCCCTCTCCTCGCGCACCCCAAAACAATGGTCTCTTGCCTCTTAGGCAGGTCCAGACTTTTTCCCAGACTCCATCCCAGCTAGCTGTGGCGCACTAGCTCCCTTCAGGCTGTGTTCACGCAGCCAACCCCAGTCCTCTCCCTGGAATCCGACCTCCGAAGCCCAAGTCTCAGCTCCCAGCACCCCCCACCCCACCCTGGCGGGTGAGCAGACAAGCCTCTCGGGCTGGTGAGTGCTGGTCGGCACCGATCCTCTGGGTGGGAATCTCTCCACTTTGCCCTCCGCACCCCTGTTGCTGCGCTGCCCTCCGTGGCTCCGAAGCTCCCCCCCTGCCCACCCCCCATCTCTGCCAGTGAAGGGGTTCCCTAGTGTGTGGAAACTTTTCCTCCTTCACAGCTCCCTCACAGTAGTGCAGGTCCCATCCCTATACTTTTGTCTCTGTTTTTTCTTTTTT
This sequence comes from Balaenoptera ricei, assembly GCF_028023285.1. Lineage (NCBI taxonomy): Eukaryota > Metazoa > Chordata > Mammalia > Artiodactyla > Balaenopteridae > Balaenoptera > Balaenoptera ricei. The sequence goes on from NC_082639.1 coordinate 186,870,733, forward strand.
CTTTTGCCCTATCCAGGTATGTGGGGAGTTTCTTGCCTTTTGGGAAGTCTGATGTCTTCTGCCAGCATTCACCAGGTGTTCTGCAGGTGTTGTTCCCCATGTAGATGTAGTTTTGTTGTATCTGCGGGAAGGAAGGTGATCTCCACGTCTTACTCCTCTGCTGTCTTGAAGGTCCCCCATAGGTCTCATTCTGAATGGTCATGATACATCACTCTGCCACATTCCTCATTCTAACTGTTTCCTATTAAAGCCTCGGGATGAGTCCTCCCCCCTCACCTGAAGCACTTAGTGCTGGGCAAGCCTCCTTCCTTTTGCAGGGAGCCCCTGGTTGTACCCACATGCCACACCCAGTTCTGGAGGAGTCCGAGAAAGGAGGAGCCTCCAGGAGTAGATGGAGGAAATTCACTCCACCTTTCTCCTTTGAGGCTAATATTCACCATCAGATTCTGTGCTAAGAAGATGAAATGTCCTTCTCCTGTGGAAAGTCTGTCTTCCACCACTTGTGCCAGCCCTGTTTCTGTGTGCTGGGCAAGAAACACTGCATACAATGAAGACAGAACCAAGAGATCTACCCCAGAGATTGAGCTCAGGGTGGGCACTGGCTCCCTTCCCAGGAAGGCAGACAAGAGGTTGTGCTTTGCAAGGTGGGACAGAGAAACCAATCAGTGTGACAGAAGCATCTCCACTCATGTTGCTGTGCAAACTGCAAGATGAAGTAGGTTCTTGGTATTTTCTGAAGGCTTTTCAAGGAAACAAGTCAGGGAGTAAAGTCACTTAAATCAAAAACAAGGAAACTTATACTTAAAAAAATTTTTTTTGAATCACGACTCCTTTGAGAAATACGTACTTTAGTAGAATATAATTGCCTTATATGTGTCAATATTTTCCCCACAAAACAAAAACATGAAAATCCCTGATTTAAAACGTTCCTTGTTGGGTGGAGGAACGAAGACAGTGGAGTAGAAGGACGTGCTCTCACTCCCTCTTGTGAGAACACCAGAATCACAACTAGCTGCTGGAGAATCATCGACAGGAAGACACTGGAACTCAGCAAAAATGATACCCCACATCAAAAGACAAAGGAGAAGCCACAGTGAGCTGGTAGGAGGGGCGCAATCACAGTAAAATCAAATCCCATAACTGCTGGGTGGTTGATTCACAGACTGGAGAACACTTATACCACAGAAGTCCACACACTGGAGTGAAGGTTCTGAGCCCCATGTCAGGTTTCCCAACCTAGGGTTCTGAAACGGGAGGAGGAATTCCTAGAGAATCAGACTTTGAAGGCTAGCAGGATTTGATTGCAGGACTTCAACGGGACTGGGGGAAACAGAGACTCCACTCTTGGAGGGCACACACAAAGTAGTGTGCTCATCGGGACCCAGGGGAAGGAGCAGTGACCCCAGGGGAGACTGAACCAGACCTACCTGCTAGTGTTGGAGGGTCTCCTGAAGAGGGGGGGGTGTGGCTGTGGCTCACTGTGAGGACAAGGACACTGGCAGCAGAAGTTCTGGGAAGTACTCCTTGGAGTGAGCCCTCCCAGAGTCTGTCATTAGCCCCACCAAAGAGCCCAGGTAGGCTCCAGTGTTGGGTTGCCTCAGGCCAAACAACCAACAGGGAGGGAACCCAGCCCCACCCATGGGCATCAAGTGGATTAAAGTTTTACTGAGCTCTGCCCACCAGAGCAACAGTCAGCTCTACCCACCAACAGTCCCTCCCATCAGGAAACTTACACAAGCCTCTTAGATAGCCTCATCCACCAGAAGGCAGACAGCAGAAGCAAGAAGAACTACAATCCTGCAGCCTGTGGAACAAAAACCACATTCACAGAAAGATATACAAGATGAAAAGGCAGAGCACTATGTACCAGATGAAGGAACAAGATAAAACCCCAGAAAAACAACTAAATGAAGCGGAGATAGGCAACCTTCCAGAAAAAGAATTCAGAATAATGATAGTGAAGATGATCTAGGACCACGGAAGAAAAATAGAGGCAAACATCGAGAAGATGCAAGAAATGGATAACAAACACCTAGAAGAATTAAAGAACAAACAAACAGAGATGAACAATACAATAACTGAAATGAAAACTACACTAGAAGGAATCAGTAACAGAATAACTGAGGCAGGAGAACAGATAAGTGATCTGGAAGACAGAATGGTGGAATTCACTGCTGTGGAACAGAATAAGGAAAAAAGAATGAAAAGAAATGAAGACAGCCTAAGAGACCTCTGGGACCACATTAAATGCAACAACATTCGCATTATAGGGGTCCCAAAAGGAGAAGAGAGAGAGAAAGGACAGAGAAAATATTTGAAGAGATTATAGTCAAAAACTTCCCTAACATGGGAAAGGAAATAGCCACCCAAGTCCAGGAAGTGCAGAGAGTCCCATACAGGCTAAACCCATGGAGAAACATGCCGAGACACATAGTAATCAAATTGGCAAAAATTAAAGACAAAGAAAAATTATTGAAAGCAGCAAGGGAAAAATGACAAATAACATACAAGGAAACTCCCATAAGGTTAACATCTGATTTCTCAGCAGAAACTCTACAAGCCGGAAGGGAGTGGCATGATATACTTAAAGTGATGAAAAGGAAGAACCTACAACCAAGATTACTCTACCAGGCAAGGATCTCATTCAGTTTCAATGGAGAAATCAAAAGCTTTACAGACAAGCAAAAGCTAAGAGAATTCAGCACCATCAAACCAGCTCTACAACAAATGCTAAAGGAACTTCTCTAAGTGGGAAACACAAGAGAAGAAAAGGACCTACAAAAACAAACCCAAAACAATTAAGAAAGTGGTCATAGCAACATACATATTGATAATTATCTTAAACATGAATGAATTAAATGGGCCAACCAAAAGACACAGGCTTGCTGAATGGATACAGAAACAAGACCCATATATATGCTGTCTACAAGAGACCCACTTCAGACCTAGGGACACATACAGACTGAAAGTAAGGGGATGCAAAAAGATATTCCATGCAAATGGAAATCAAAAGAAAGCTGGGGTAGCAATACTCATATCAGATAAAATAGACTTTAAATTAAAGAATGTTACAAGAAACAAGGAAGGACACTACATAATGATCAAGGGATCAATCCAAGAAGAAGATATAACAATTATAAATATATATGCACCCAACCTAGGAGCACCTCAATACATAAGGCAACTGCTAACAGCTATAAAAGAGGAAATCGACAGTAACACAGTAACAGTGGGGGACATTAACACCTCACTAACACCAATGGACAGATCATCCTAAATGAAAATAAATAAGGAAACAGAAGCTTTAAATGACACAATAGACCAGATAGATTTAATTGATATTTATAGGACATTCCACCCAAAAACGGCAGATTACACTTTCTTCTCAAGTGTACATGGAACATTCTCCAGGATAGATCACATCTTGGGTCACAAATCAAGCCTCAGTAAATTTAAGAAAATTGAAATCATATCAAGCATCTTTTCTGACCACAACGCTATGAGATTAGAAATGAATTACAGGGAAAAAAAAACGTAAAAAACACAAACACATGGAGGCTAAACAATACGTTACTAAATAACCAAGAGATCACTGAAGAAATCAAAGAGGAAATCAAAAATACCCAGAGACAAATGACAATGAAAACACGACGATCCAAAACCTATGGGATGCAGCAAAAGCAGTTCTAAAAGGGAAGTTTATAGCTATACAAGCCTACCTCAAGAAATAAGAAAAATCTCAAGTAAACAATCTAACCTTACACCTAAAGGAACTAGAGAAAGAAGAACAAACAAAACCCAAAGTTAGCAGAAGGAAAGAAATCATAAAGATCAGAGCAGAGATAAATGAAATAGAAACAAAGAAAACAATAGCAAAAATCAATAAAACCAAAAGCTGGTTCTTTCAGAAGATAAACAAAATTCATAAAACATTAGCCAAACTCATCAAAAAAAAGAGAGAGGGGACTCAAATCAATAAAATTAGAAATGAAAAAGGAGAAGTTACAACAGACACCACAGAAATACAAAGCATCCTAAGAGACTACTACAAGCAATTTTATGCCAATAAAATGGACAACCTGGAAGAAATGGACAAATTCTTAGAAAGGTATAATCTTCCAAGACTGAACCAGGAAGAAACAGAAAATATGAACAGACCAATCACAAGTAATGAAATTGAAACTGTGATTAAAAATCTTCCAACAAACAAAAGTCCAGGACCAGATGGCTTCACAGGTGAATTCTATCAAACATTTAGAGAAGAGCTAACACCTATCCTTCTCAAACTCTTCCAAAAAAATTGCAGAGGAAGGCACACTCCCAAACTCATTTTATGAGGCCACCATCACCCTGATACCAAAACCGGACAAAGATACTACAAAAAAAGAAAATTACAGATCAATATCACTGATGAATATAGATGCAAAATCCTCAACAAAATACTAGCAAACAGAATCCAACAACACATTAAAAGGATCATACACCATGATCAAGTGGGATTTATCCCAGGGATGCAAGGATTCTTCAATATATGCAAATCAATCAATGTGATACACCATATTAACAAACTGGAGAATAAAAACCATATGGTCATCTCAATAGATGCAGAAAAAGCTTTTGACAAAATTCAACACCCATTTATGATAACAACTCTCCAGAAAGTGGGCATAGAGGGAACCTACCTCAACATAATAAAGGCCATATAAGACAAACCCAGAGCAAACATCATTCTCAATGGTGAAAAACTGAAAGCATTTCCTCTAAGATCAGGAACAAGACAAGGATGTCCACTCTCACCACTAGTATTCAAAATAGTTTTGGAAGTCCTAGCCACGGCAATCAGAGAAGAAAAAGAAATAAAAGCAATACAAATTGGAAAAGAAGAAGTAAAACTGTCACTGTTTGCAGATGACATGATAGTATACGCAAAGAATCCTAAAGATGCAACCAGAAAACCACTAGAGCTAAACAATGAATTTGGTAAAGTTGCAGGATACAAAATTATGCACAGAAATCTCTTGCATTCCTATACACTAATGATGAAAAATCTGAAAGAGAAATTAAGGAAACACTCCCATTTACCACTGCAACAAAAGGAATAAAATACCTAGGAATAAGCCTACCTAGGGAGACAAAAGACCTGTATGCAGAAAACTATAAGACACTGATGAAAGAAATTAAAGATGATACCAACAGATGGAGAGATATACCAGGTTCTTGGATTGGAAGAATCAATATTGTGAAAATGACACTATACTACCCAAAGCAATCTACAGATTCAATGCAATCCCTATCAAATTACCAGTGGCAATTTTTACGGAACTAGAACAAAAAATCTTAAAATTTGTATGGAGACACAAAAGACCCCGAATAGCCAAAGCAGTCTTGAGGGAAAAAAACGGAGCTGGAGGAATCAGGCTCCCTGACTTCAGACTATACTGTAAAGCTACAGTAATCAAGACAATATGGTACTGGCACAAAAACAGAAATATAGATCAATGCAGCAAGATAGAAAGCCCAGAGATAAACCCACGCACCTATGGTCAACTAGTCTATGACAAAGGAGGCAAGGATATACAATGGAGAAAAGTCTTTTCAATAAGTCGTGCTGGGAAAACTGGACAGCTACATGTAAAAGAATGAAACTAGAACACTCCCTAACACCATACACAAAAATAAACTCAAAATGGATTCGAGATCTAAATTTAAGACTGGAAACTATAAAACTCTTAGAGGAAAACATAAGAAGAACACTCTTTGACATAAATCACAGCAAGATCTTTTTTGATCCACCTCCTAGAGTAATGGAGATAAAAACAAAAATAAACAAATGGGACCTAATGAAACTTAAAAGCTTTTGCACAGCAAAGGAAACCATAAACAAGACGAAAAGACAACCCTCAGAATGGGAGAAAATATTTGCAAACGAATCAACGGACAAAGGATTAATGTCCAAAATATATAAACAGCTCATGCAGCTCAATATTAAAGAAACAAACAACCCAATCCAAAAATGCGCAGAAGACCTAAATAGACATTTCTCCAAAGAAGACATACAGATAGCCAAGAGTCACATGAAAAGCTGCTCAACATCACTAATTATTAGAGAAATGCAAATCAAAACTACAATGAGGTATCACCTCACACCAGTTAGAAATGGCATCATCAGAAAAATCTACAAGCAACAAATGTTGGAGAGGGTGTGGAGAAAAGGCAAACCTCTTGCACTGTTGGTGGGAATGTAAATTGATACAGCCACTATGGAGAACACTATGGAGGTTCCTTAAAAAACTAAAAATAGAATTACCATATGATCCAGCAATCCCACCACTGGGCATATACCCAGAGAAAACCATAATTCAAAAAGACACATGCACCCCAATGTTCATTGCAGCACTATTTACAATAGCCAGGTCATGGAAGCAACCTAAATGCCCATCAACAGACGAATGGATAAAGAAGATGTGGTACATATATACAATGGAATATTACTCAGCCATAAAAAGGAAGGAAATTGGGTCATTTGTTGAGACGTGGATGGATCTAGAGACTGTCATACAGAGTGAAGTAAGTCAGAAAGAGAAAAACAAATATCGTATATTAATGCATGTATGTGGAACCTAGAAAAATGGTACAGATGAACCAGTTTGCAGGGCAGAAGTTGAGACACAGATGTAGAGAACAAACGTATGGACACCAAGGGGGGAAAGCCGCGGTGGCGTGGGGATTGTGGTGTGATGAACTGGGCGATTGGGATTGACATGTATACACTGATGTGTATAATGATGTGTATTGATGACACTGATGTGTATAATGATGTGTATTGATGACTAATAAGAACCTGCTGTATAAAATAATAAAATAAAATTTATAAATTAAAAAAAACCTAAAAAACAAAAACAAAAAAAAGTCACTTGTTTACCCGAGAAACTGTCTATGAGACTAGTTTGTCCTAGAAATCCTCCATCCCTAGATCGTAGTTTCCTGATGGTGCTGAGGGGAACCCTGGTATGTGATTCAGTGTTAAAGCACCTGCTACCCACGGGGAGGCTCTAAGAACTCAGAGACCCACCCAGCATTCCCATGTGTGAGGACAGGACTGGAGCCTCGGGCTGGACCTGAAGAGGGAAGTGCTTTAGAGAAGTGGAAAGAGACACAGAAAAGGCACCTGAGCCATGGGGGTGTCAGGGGTGGTTGGTTTAAAAATCAGGGAAAAAGTGTACACCTGAGTGCAGCCTGGTCCACACTTAGGATGCTATTGGGGCTTCTGGTTGAATGGAGAAGAGAAAGGACATTCCCCTCTTGCTCGAGTGAACTGTGGAGAGATGTCTTCTTTAAAGCCTGGGGAGAGGAGCTTTCCTCCTCTTCTGTCTTAGTCTTCAGCTCTGTGTACATTCCAGACCCTTTTCCCCTCGTCTTCCCTCGCTCTACCCCCTTTCCTGATTTTTTCTTCTTTCTTTCCTCTTTTTGCTTTGTATTTTAGTTTTCTTCCTTTTTTTTTTATTGTGGTAGAAGTATATGTAGCATGAAATGTAACCTCTTAACAAGTTTTGAAGTGTCCAGTCAGTCCTAATAACATGCACCTTGTTGTACAGCATGTGTCTAGAACTTTTCCATCTTGCAAATAAAACTTTATAACCATTGAACATAGACTCCCCATGTCAACCTTTTGCCAGCTCTTGGAACCACCCTTCTACTCTCTGCTTCTCTGAGTTTTCTTTCAGATAACCTCAATTAAATGGAATCATTTAGTATTTGTCCTCCTGTGACTGGTTTATTTCACTCTTACTAATGTCCTCCAGGTTCACTCATTTTGCTGCACATGGCAAGATTTCCTTCTTTTTTAAAGGCTGGATAATATTCCATTGTATGTATACACCACATTTTCTTTATTAATTCATCTGCCACGGACACTGGGGCTGATTCTATATCTTGTCTATGGTGTATAATGCTGCAATGGACATGAGATTGTAGTTATCTCCTGGACATTCTCATTAATCTCCTTTGAACATATACCCAAAAGTGTGATTGCTAGATCATATGATAGTTCTATTCATAATTTTTTGAGGAACCTCCATACTGTTTTCCATAATGGCTACACCGTTTTACATTCCCACCAATAGGATAAAAGTTCCAATTCTTGCCAAAATCTATTAATTTTTTTTTATAATACACATCCTAAGAGGTGTGCAGTGATATATCATTGTGGTTTTAATTTGCATTTCCCTGATGACTAATGATGTTGAGCACCTCCTTATATGTCTATTGGCCACTTGTATGCTTCCTATTCAGAAATGTCTATTCAAGTTTTGTACACATTTTTAAACTCAGTTATTTGCCCGATGCTTTTTGAAAGTGGAGTTGTAGTAGTTTTTTATATATTTTGGATATTGGCTCCTTTTTCAGATATAAGGTTTGCAAATATTTACTCCCATCCTATAGATTGCCTTTTCATTCTATAGATTGTTGAAGAGACGATTCTTTCTTCACTAGGTATACTTAGAAACTTGGCAAATATCATTTGCCATATATACGAGTTTGTTTGTGGGTCTCTCTATTATGTTTCATTGATCTGTCTTACTACTTTGATGCCAGTAACAGACTGTTTTGACTGCTGTGGCATTGTTATATATTTTGAGTTCAGGAAGTGTGAAGACTCCATCATTGTTCTTTGCTCTCAAGATTGTTCTACTTGGGGTTTTTTGGTTTCCATATGCATTTTAGGATTTTGTCCACTTCTATAATAACAACATGGAATTTTGTGCGTTGTTGCAATATATGTGTACACCACTTTATGTAGTATAGAAATGTCAACAGTATTTAATAATCCAGTCTATGAACATGGTATGCCATTCCAATTACTTGTCTCTTCTTTAATTTCTTTCAGCAATGTCCTGTAGTTTTCAGTATACAAATCTTTCACCTGCTAAGGGGCCTTTTCCACTGCCTTCCTCAGGTCTTCTAGAGTCAGAGGTGAGAAGGATGGACTCTGAAGAGAGTGAATGTCCCTCCCTCCCCTCTGCACCTGCTTTCTGATTATATCTAGTACAGGTGTACTGGGCCATGCCCTTCACCTCTGCCTACAAGTGGCCCCCTGCTGGAACTTCCTCTTGGATCTGAGTACTGACCTTACTGTTAGAGTATCCCCAAGGATGCATATATGCCTGGTATGTGTGCAAGAGCTGAAGAAAGAAATGCAAATGGATGATCAGATCAGGCCATCAAACTGCTCTGCAGCAAAGAACAACCAGGGGACGGGGAGTTGGTTGCCTCTTCCTCATCTTTGGAAATCTAGAGCTGCACTATCCAGTTGGTAGCCACTAGCCAGATGTGCCCGTTTGTAATTAATTTAGTTCAATCAACACAACTTAATCTATTAAAAAGAAACACAAAAAACACCCAATTGCTCAGACACACTAGCCATATTTCAAGAGTGTCCATAACAATTGGAATTTCAGGTTGGTAAGCTTGAAGGTGAGACCTATAATGGGCCTGTAGAAGTGTGAGGTTGAAAGGTGATTCTCTCAGCATCTCTCCCTCATTTGAAGTTTTGCAACTGCGATCAATGACTTATTGAAGGACTCTGTCTGCACAGAGCACAGGGGAGGTCTGAGAGCCTGGAGGGAAGACCAGGGTGATGCTGTGTGAGCCAGCAAGTCGAGTAGGAGAAATGGGTGGGTCAACTTGTATAATAACTTTATGCTCATGGTTGTGTTTCTACAGAATGGATCGTGGAGAGCATACATGGCAGTGATGCTGATGACGATTCAGGTAGGGAACGACTCTCAGGTAGGATCTAAAGCGAGACGATTCCTAGAACGCTTGGGTTCCTTCTGCTTCTTTGGAGGCTAAGGAAGGTGAATATGAAATCAGGAAGAAGGAAATATGTGTAGAATTCTGATTTGTTCTTTTCATATTTTAGTGATGTAACAGAGGAATTGTGTCCATGTCCTTTGACTGTGCTGTGTTTAAAATAATCTTTACTAGCTTTGCTCTTCAAACTTTTTTTTCTCGCAAGACTACTCTTTCCTTGTTTTTTCACTACCAAATGTGAAAGCCTGGTTTCTGGTTAGTACCTGGAGGGTGTTGTGCACAAGGGATTTTGGTTTTGTTTTTTAATTCACCTATGATGGCCATAACCTGGTGGGGGAAAGAAAAAACTCTCATTGGCCCTTGAGACTGGAGACCAAGTTCTAGAAAGTGTCAGGGGGTGGATGAGAAGTGAACTCTCTCCCTCTGCACTTTCAGGACTTGTAGCTTCACCCTACTTTTGTCCTCACTGTGTATTCTTCATGGAAAGGGCGCTCCCAGAGGTGGATGAGTCACAGAACACATGCTCTGGGATCACTGCATGTACTCAGTCTCCTCATCTCAGCCTCAGCACCTCCCCAAGGCTGATGTGCTGAAGGTGCTTCCATTTGAGAGGGATTCACGTCTAGCTGCCTCTAGAGACCCTCCATGGCCGGCAGGGATTCTAGAGGACTGTGTGAAGGGGCTGCTGGGCTTTCTTCACACACTTGCTCTCACAGCCCTGCTAACCTGGTCTCCTGGGATTGACCAGGCCCAGGACAGGGACTCAGGGCAGCAGGACCCAAGGTCACTGCTCTTCTTACAACCCACTGCTCCATCCAGACAGCCCTGCCCCTGCTCCCCACACCCCAGTCCTGCCTACCCTCTGACCTTTCCTCAGGCCTGCCTTGGTCTTATCCTTCCCAGTTCTTCCAAGGCTGGGGTAAACCCTGGCAAGTGCTGTGTGTTTTTGAGGCTTCCCCTGCTGTAGAACTTTTGTTTCAGTATTTCAGACTAAGGGAATTTGGACAAGTTACTTTTAACTCTAATATTGCTTTCATCCTCTCTACGTGGCTACGAGGCTTATGGAATTGTTTTGAAGTTTAAGTATCTCCCAGTACCTAAGGTTAGCTCAGGCACAGGACACTTACTTGTTATGTGAATTTGGTTGCATATCTAGGCTATTGTGGAAAATGCTGCAATGAACTTAGGACTGCAGATATCTCTTTGTGATACTGATTTAATTTCCTTAGTATATATACCCAGAACTGTGATTGCTGAATCATAGGATATATCTATTTATAATTTTTTCAGAACCTCCATACTGTTTTCCATAATAGCTGCACCATTTTACATTGCCACCAGCAGTGTACAGTGGTTCCAATTCCCCACATGTTGATCTTAACTTGTTAATATTTTTCTTTATACTACACAGCCTAACAGGTGTGAGGTGATATTGCATTGTAGTGTTGATTTGCATTGCCCTGATGATTAGTGAGGTTGAGAACATTTTCATATGTTTGTTAGCCATGTGTATGTCTTCTTGGGGGAATGTCTGTCTAAGTCTTTGCCCATTTCTCAACCTGGTTATTTTCTCTTTTTAATTTTTTAATTTTTTTGCATTTGCTGTAGTATTTTCTAATATATTTTGAATGTTAGTCCCTTTTCTGATATATGGTTTGTAATCTTTCTGTAGGTTAGCTTTCATCTTATTGACTGTTGAAGAGACTATACTTTCCCCATTGTGTAGTCTTAGAACCTTGCTGAAGATTTTTTGGCCATGTATCTACAAGTTTACTTGAGGGCTCTTTATTCTGGTCTTTAGGTCTATGTACCCGTTTCTATGTCAGTACCATGTGGTTTTGATTCCTTTGGCTTTGTAATGTGTTTTGAAGTCAGGAAGAGAGAAGCTTCCATCTTTGCTCTTTGTTCTTAATATTGTTTTGTCTATTTAGAGTCCTTAATGGCTTCATATGTATTTTAGGATATTTTTTTTCCATTTCTATGAAAATGACATTAGGATTTTGATAGGTGTTGCATTGAACTTATACTTAGTTTTGGGTAGTGTAGAAATGTCAACAATAGTGTCTCCAGTCTATGAATATGGCATGTCATTTCAATTATTTTTGCTTTGTTTAATTCTTTCAACAGCGGTTTGTAGTTTTAAGTGTACAAGTCATTTACTTTCTAAGGGCATTTTGTCCCTTCTTTCCTTGGGTTTTTCAGAGTCAGTGGTGGGAAGGATGGGCTCATGAAGAAAGTGAAGTGTGCCTACCTCTCCTCTGCACCTGCTCTCTGATTAAGTCTAGCACAGGTGCACTGGGCCATACTCTTCACCTCTCCCCTCAAGTGGAACACCTGCTGGGAATTCCTCTAGGACCTGGGTGTTGACATTGCTGTTTCAGTGTCCGCAAAGACTCATGAGTGCCTGGCACATGTGCATGAGACCAGGAAACACCTACAAGTGGATCATCAGATCAGGGCAGCAAGCTACTCTGCAGTAGGGAACAACCAGGGGAGGGGTGGTAACAGCTTCCATATATAAATATATATATATATAGAGAGAGAGAGAGAGAGTTGCACATTGCAGTGTGATAACCACTAGCCAGATGTACCTGTTTATAGTTAATTTAATTCCATTGATGATTCACTCAATCTATTAAAATAAAATAAAATATCCAATTACTCAGTCACACCAGTCACATTTACAAGTCTTATCCATAAGACTTGTAAATTCATGTTTGTGTTTCTACAGAATGGATCGTGCAGAGCATTTGAGGCAGTGACGAGGAAGATGATACAGGTAGGAAACAACACTCAGGTAGGATCTAACGGGAGAGGGTTCCTGGAGCTTTAGGGTTATACCTACTCCTTTGGAGACTGAGGAAGGTGGGTATGAAATCAGGAAGAAAGAAATATATGTAGAGTTTTCATTTGTTCCTTTCATATTTTAATGATACAGTAGAGAAATTGTGTCCTTGGACTTGGATTCTCCTCTGTTTCTCATCACCTTTTCTTGATTTGCTCTTCAAAAAGTATCTTTAACACAAGAGCTGCTCTTTCTTGCACTTGTCACTGCCTAATATGGAAGCTTGGTTTCTGGTTGGTACTTGGAGGGTATTTTGCACAAGGGATTTTGGTTTCATTTTTAAATTCATGTATGATGGCCATATCCTAGTGGGAACAAAGCTCTCATAGTCACTTGACACTGGAGAACAAGTTCTTATAGTGAGTGTCAGGTGGTGAATGAGACTTGGAACTCTCTCCCTCTACACTTTCAGGACTTGTGGCTTCACGTTACTTTTGTCCTCACTGTTTATTCCTCATGGAAAGGGCACTCCCAGAGGTGGATGAGTCACAGAACACATGCTCTGGGATCACTGCATGTACTCAGTCTCTTCCTCTCAGCCTCAGCACCTCCCCCAGGCTGATGTGCTGAAGGTGCTTCCATTTGAGAGGGGTTCATGTCCAGCTGCCCCTAGCGACCCTCCATGGCCAGCAGGGATTCTAGAGGACTGTGTGAAGGGGCTGCTGGGCTTGCTTCACACACTTGCTCTCACAGCCCTGCTAACCTGGTCTCCTGGATTGACCAGGCCCAGGACAGAGACTCAGGGCAGCAGGACCCAGGGTCACTGCTCTTCTTACAACCCACTGCTCCATCCAGGCAGCCCTGACCCTGCTCCCCGCATCCTAGTTGTGCTCACCCTAAGGTCTTCCCAGGTCTCATCCCTCCCCATCTTTCCAACTCTCAGGGCAAACCCGGGCAGATACCATGTATTTATGGAGGGCCACTGTTGCATCATTCTGGCTCAGTGAAATTGGACATGTTACTTTCCCTCTGATTGTGTTTTCATCCTCTGGGAAACTTATGGTGGTGTGAACATTAATTATCTCCCAGGTACCTAAGGTTACCCCAGGCAATAGGAGAGTTCCTACTTTGTGGATTTTTTTTGTCCTTCCCTCCCCCAGGGCCCAACACACTGTCAGTCCCATGCCAGGTACTCCCTGGGATGGATGGATTGGTTGATTAAACAATCAACTGATTGGAGATGGTGGCAATGTGCCCACTTTGGAGAACTCTAGGATTAGTGGTGGTACAAGGAGGAAGGAAAGGAGCAGTAATTAGGGGAGAGAAAGGAGGAAGGAAGTAGTGAGGAAGCAGAGGGAGCAGGAGCAAGGCAAGGTCATGGGCAGAACTGCATGGAGACAGTGACTGCCTGTAGGAGGAACAGGGTGACACGGGCCTCATTCCTGGTCACACGTAGGGAAGGTGAGGGTGGCAACCTTATGTTGGGGGTCAGAGACCCACTCCTTCATTGCAGAGGTGGAACCATTGAGGCCCTGAGAGGTCCGTGGAGATGAGGACACAGAGGTCTCGAGGTCATATCCCAACTCTAAATCTCCCCTTTCCTTTCCCACGGCCACTCCAACATGGCTGCTGCCCTTGGACCCCAGAATACTACATGGCAGATGACGAAGATTCTGACGAGGAGAGCAACCAGCTGATGGTAATTTCTTTCCTCTTTCAAGTCTTTTTTTAAATTTTCTTTTTCAGATCCATAGACTCTTCCTTGTAACCCTTCCCCATCTCCTCTTTCCCTCTTTTTATGATTGTCGTTCTGGAGGACCTGGTCTCATCCAGGCTCTGGGGGTCCTGGGATCTTATATTAGATCTATGAACTCTTTCTGCAGGCCTCCTTCCACACTTTCTTAGCATGTCCCTGTCTCCTGACCAGAGGTCTGCACCATTGAATCTGTCTTTGTCACCGCGAGTGGCCTGAGCAGGAGATGGGGCTCGAGTCAGCAGGTCTGGGCCCACCCAGCTGGAGGGGCCCACTGTGAAGTCTGGCTCTGCCCTGAGCTACCCCATATGGTTGTTTTCCTGCCCTGGGTGGCCTTGGACCTGCTTGACTCTTCTCTGCCTATTCTCTTCCTTCCAGATGTCAATAATTATTGTTTCTTATAGTTCTAAAGGTTGAAAGTTCAAGATCAAGTGCAGCAAGGTCAGGTTCCGGTGAATGCCCTCTTACTGGTTTACCCATGGCCATCTTCTCATTTATCCTCACATGACGAAAAGAAAGAAAATCTAGCTCTGTTCCTCTTTTTATAAGGACACTAATGTCACCATGGGGACTCTACTCTCATGCCCTAATTACCTCCCAAAGTCCCCACCTCCTTGGGCCATCCCACTGAAGGTTAGGGTTTCAATATATAAATTTGGGAGGGGGGGACACAAAGATGCAGTCCATAACAGTAATAGATCATGCTTTTTATAGTCAACAGGACTTAGAATGTTCAAGGTGCTATGTCTTTAACAGAGTGATGTTCCCTAAGTTGGCCTTATTTCATTGTTTTTACATGATTTACCCTGTTTAATTATTATAAATAGTCACCAACTTTTATAAACAGTTGTTGAATCCACTATAGGAAACATTTCAAAAAACCGATATGTTGCTTGGTCAAAGAAATACAAATCTACTTAGCAAATTGGAGCTATGTTAAAACTCAGTTAATTTTCCACCATTGAAATCATGAATAGGACATTACAGATTTATTTTAACCACAAATTCATTTAATGCTCTTTAACTAACGTTTATTGAATATGCCCCTTTTTTCTCAGCAAACACCTACAAGTTCATTATCTGATAAATAGACACATCGTGAATCTAATCTGTTCAAATGAATGAATCATTGATGTACCATCATTATCACTTCCAAAATGTTCTGAGCTTTTTATTTGAGATATAAATTACCACATGTGCTTTACAAAACACTCAGCTGACTTTATGAATATATCAGGATAATTATGACTATGTATTATTTCTGGGGAAAAAGTTGTATCATTATCCTAAAAAATTCATTAGCCCATTTTGACATATACCTTTAGAAATATTCAAAATTGTTTAATAGAAAAGTTTTGTCTTGAAGCACCTGTAGTTATTTTCCTAATTAGTAAAATAGTTTCTTAAAGGAGTATTTAGCCCTTAATATGAATATTAATCATAATATTCTTCCTCCTTAACTTTCTCACAGCCAAAAATAACAAATAAAAATATTTGAATTACTGATTTTTGAAAATAAAATAAATGTCTTCATGATGTAAGTAAAAGTAACTGATAAAAAGACAGTGACAAATTGGAAATAGACTTGCAATACGAGGCAAAAATATTAATTTCTGTGAGGAGAAAAACCGAATTTATAGGACACTAAGAATACAACTGGACATTAGACATGAAAACTTAACTTTGTTTATAATAAGATTAAATCTTACACTTTAAATTGTTTTATCTAGAAAAGTGTGGGGAGGAAGAGTAGAAATGGGTGGAGATTGTAATAGGGGCGGGGCAGGCGTCCAACCCCTATCATCGCGAGATCCTCAGCGTGAGAAGCTTTAGTGCAAGACCCTTAGCGCAGCGGTTAGAGGTCCTCCTCTACGTGGCCGTGGTCCTCATGGCAGAGTGCAGTGAGAGGAAGATTGCAGCCTCCTCCCCGGGTCCCTCCAGGCCTTTCGGCCTCTGGCAGCCGGGTGAGCTGGGGACAGGCTGAGGGCCGTGTCCCGCGGAGCGCCAGAGCCCTCGGCACGGCCGCCCACCCGCCAGGCCCAGGCCTCGAAGCGGCACCACCCCATCCCTCTCCCGCCGTCCCTGCCTCGGCGACCTAATGGCGGCGGCGGTCCCCATGGGTCGTGGTGCACAGAGACCTCAGCACCTGGAGGACACGGACACTGTCATCCAGGTAAGAGCTTCAGCCAGCTTCAGACTCTCTGCTCAAGTTTCACAACTTGCTCCAGCTTTGATCAGCTGCCCACCCACCCCAGGAGGTGGCCAGAGGTCAGGGTTCAGCTGCAAGGACTTTGCACATCATTACTGCAGGTCCGCCGCTGTGGTTGGGCTGTTCTCCAAGAAGGGCAATCGCTGGGAGCTGGGAATTCACCTGACTGGTATGTGCTACAAATGATTCTCTCCAGTTTAAAGGAAAAGGCTGAGGGCCGGCGGGGTCCTGGGCGCCTGGCTCCCTCAGTGATGAAGGCTGGGCAGGGTCTGGGGACCTGGCCTGGAGGGCACCGCCACCTGAGATCTGCTTCTTCAAGCAGGCCTGGGCACCGGTGGGAGGACCCAGACTGGTTGCTGGACGGACACTCCCGGCCAGGGTCACCAGCCTGCACACGGACCCCCTCCTCTTGGCCGGGACCTGGAGGGCAAGAGTTGAGCCTTGGGACCTTGCCCTTTCTTGTCAGTCCAGAGAGTAACATTTGTTTTGATGGAGGCTTACAGGAACATCGTGACCTGACCATGACCTGACCTCAAGAAAAAAGGATCTGACCTTAGAAGTTTGAGGCAACTAACCACACCTCTCCCTAACCTTTCCCATGGAAGGGCTTTGCTGAAAGCTTTTGGGGAGTTCAGGGTTTTTTAAGGCATGAGCCGCCAGTCTCCTTGCCTGGCCCTGCAATAAACCTTTCTCTGCTCCTCTGCTCCAAACTCGACATTTTGGTATTGTTTGGCCTCACTGTGTGTCAGGCACATGGACTTGCGTTCAGCAACAGGATGATATTTCAGTCAAGAATAGAACCTCTTTTTATTCTCAACATGTTAGCCTTGTCCGTCTTCACCCTGAAATGTTCACTATCATCTATATTTGGGGGGCAGATCATTTTCTCCCATATAAATTATTTTCTTAATCAGAGAGTAAATTGTGCGCCTGAGATTCAATTTTGGAAATAAAATGTTTACTCTGAAGAGCCAAACTTGTCCTTGGAAACACACTTTCTAGACAGCAGCAGTTGGACCCATCCCGTGCAGAGTCCAGTTCACCCTGAAAGTTCTGTGGTGACCTGTCACTATGGTAATATGATAAACATCTTGGCATTCTGTTCCAGCTGCCATTCTGTGAACTGAGAGGTTCACATACGGTGACAGGTGAGAAGCTCTCACCTTCAGTCCTTGAGAGTTTGAAAATGGGCAATCTGAATTGTTCTGGAGGTAGGTTCATATTCATCCTCTGAAGGCTGTTCCTTCAAATGGGCTGGTTAACTTTTACTGATATATGTTCCTCATCTTTTTTTTTTTTTTCTTTTTTCATTTCTACCACATCTATCTACAGAGTTATAAATATATTTTATAGTTATATTACTTAATTTATATTTTTGATTCTTCTGTCAAGCCAGCTGCCTTAAATATTTTCCTAAATTTAGAAAAACATACTATCTCCAAATGCCAATTTTGTACACACTCTACCAGAGAACAGATAAAGGGAACTCACTCATTATGCTTTTACTGAAGCAGGAGAATCTTCATATCTCCTCAGCAATGGTCATTATAGGAGGAAAGGGGAATTACAGCTCAACTCTTCTAAATGTAGCTGTCAAAATCTGAAACCAAATATTCAAGGTCTAAATCCAGAAAGTTTTATAAAGGAAAGAAACTGGGATTCACTGGTTGGATTTCCATGGGTTGCTGTGGACAAGATCACTGGCTGTTTGGCGGCTACCAGGGAGTTTGGTGAGAAGGGCCAGTGCCATCACATTAGTGGAATGAACATTTGGTCACTGAGGGAAGGAGGGTCTGTCTGGTGATTCTCAAGGAGAATCCTGGGGTGGGGTCTGCAGCCTCTGAGTATGGAGATGACTTTCAAAAACAATGTGGGATTCTATTGCCTTCCACTACAGGGTCTAGAAAATGATCAGTTTATAGAGCTGGAATTTTAGTGAGGAAGGACTTGAACGCTTGCCCATTCTTAGCAAGCCCTTGGTCCAGGCTGCTCGAATGGGTGCTCAGATCAATTGTCAGTGAGACTTTGAGCATCACAGACTTAATTAAGCCACCAAAGCCCAGCACAGATGGCCACCTCCCCAGTTAATTCATGATAACTACTCATCCAGGCTTGGTCAATTGAAGGGAAGCTGATTCTTGGTAGATCCGTCCTGTGGCCTTTTGTTTAGAAGGTTCTGAGCTCTGAGCCAGCCTAGCAGCCTAACACACTACTGGTCACTCAGCATGGTGAGCTGGTCGTTGTGAAGGACGCTTGTGAGATAGTTGACAATATGAAGAGGCTGGGGAGAATGGACACAGTTGGAATTCCTGTGGTCCTTCAGAGGGGCTTTGTTCGGCAGAAACTGTTGTATTTTGGATGAGGGATTGAAATATAGAGACGAAAAGTAGGGTGAGGATTTGGGTTCTTTTCTAGGCTCAGGCAGCTCCTCCAGGGCGTCAGCTCTCACCCACAGAACACTTGGGGCAGGAGAATTAGAGAGAGTGAGGGGAACTCCTGGTTCAGGGGTCCAGGGCAGGATCTCTGTGCCCTGGGCAGGCCTCAGCGGTGCAGGTGTCTTTGTCCTCAGGGAACCAACCCATTCCTGTCCGAGATCCATCATTCATCTTGGTTGTGACTCTTGGACAGTCACTTATCTCTCTAAATTTCCACACCCTCCACCATAACATATGGGTTACAGCCCCCACTTTGCCCCCCCTTTCACCACCAACAGGGCTGGGTGTCAGACGTGATAATGGATATTCTCCATGAGCTGTAAAGCATTGTTCCCATGAAAAAGCTGAAGAGTAAGCTTGCATCCCCCCTTTAGTTGGAGCCATCAAATCCCTTCTCTGCTTTCAACAACTATGAAATGTCCAGCTTATTCTTGCCTCATTCAGCACTGAACACTTATAGAGCATTTGTGAAGCACCGGTCCTTTATTCTTCTAACATTTTACCTGTATTCAATCATTTTTGGCCACATGACATTAATGCTAAAAGTAGGCCATATTAACATTTCTACATCTCAGAACAGGGAACTGAGGCAAAGAGGGATCTACATATCTTTCCCAAGTACATGCTTCTTCTAAACGGGATTTGAATCCGGTCCATCAGTCATGGTCCCAATGGTTTGCTGAGTTTCTAGACGTTCTCAGTTAAATAAAGATATTTGCCCACAAAACCTGTCTGTTGGGTGTTTTCATTGCACACCAAACTGCAAGATCTTCCTAAGTCCAACTTTGATTCCGGAGGCTCTGCTGGGCAGCTGGTGAGGAAAGGGACCAAAGGATTGAACTGTGAATAAATTATTGCTAATTTCCCCATGGTCTTCTGCCAGCAAGACATCAATAGTTGTCTCTATTGTAATGCATTTCCCAGGATGCTGCTTCCAGAATGCGAAAAGAGGAAACACTCATTGGAGGTCAAGAATATCAACCCCTGGCTGGGTGAAAAAGATCCGCATCCGGCCACACTTTAGGGTGCACCCTATAAATGACCCAGCTGAAGGTACTGTGGAAAATTTCTCATTAGGTTCACTCAAGAATAATTATTCTAGTTTATTCAATGCCTCATATTTAAGAAAAAACTATGAAATATTAAGCAGTATTCTTCTTTTATTTCATGTGTTCAAATTGAAACTTACTAAGCCAGCTGGTACTGTTTTAACCATGGAAGTAAACATGCATTTGAAATTCAACATTTGGTTCATGTTTAAGAGTGAAGATGGTCTCTAGTTATGGTTTAGACATTAGCTGGTTTTTGAACGTTAGCAAAAACACATCCCTCCCTGAAACCATGTTTGGAGATTTCTTTAAATTATTAGACATTATTTAGAACGGATTATATTGACATAAAAGTTGTACAGGCAATACAGAAAATTCCTGTATCCTATCACTCCAGTTTCAGCTATTAATAATATATAACATATGTGAGGTACATTTGCTACAATTAGTGAAACAATATAAGTATATTTTTATTAATTAAAAGTCCATAGTTCACCTAAGAGTCACACCTTGTGTTGTTATATTCAATGATATTTGAAATATGCACAATATTATTTGTCACCATTATGGTGCCATACAGAAATCTGTACACTAATGTTCATAGTATCATTATTCTTAGTAGCCAAAAGATAGAAACAATCCAAAGTCCATCATGTGATGAATGGATAAATAAAATGTGATATATACACAGAATGGAATAATTTTCAACCATAAAAAGGAATTAAATATTGAATTATGCTACAAAATGAATGATCCAAATAATATAAAAAATATATTATTGTTAGTGAAATAAGGCAGGCACAGAAAGACAAATATTATATGATTCCACTTGTATGAGGTACCTAGTGTAGGCAAACTCACAGACACCGGAAGTAGAAATTACCAAGGCCAGGAGGCAGGGGTAAGGTGGATTATGATTTAATGGGTACAGAGGTTATGTTGAAATGATGAAAAAGATTAAGATGTAGATTGTGTTGATGGGTACACAGCATTGTGAAAGTAAGAAATGCTACTGAACTGTATACTTAAAAATTATGAAAAGCATAAATATTATGTATATTTCATCACAATAAAATAAGTCAAAAATCCAACAGAATGGATGATGAACGAAGGAGCAACATATTTGATTATAAGGAAGCTGAAATAGTCTTGTAACATTTCAAGAAGAAGGGGGATTTGGAGGGACTTGAAAATGGGCAGAGGAGCCATGGGACCCTATACGGAAACATAGTGCGATGTTAGTGTTTAAGCTTTTTCAGACTGACACTTTCAAATTGATTAGGTTCCCTACAGCTAGAAAGCTAAAGGCCCTCTTCCTCATTTCTGAAATGTCCCTCCCCTTTGCCTTCCTCCACCCGCCAGGGAGGTTTGTCCAAGAGCAGCTCAGTCCACGCTCATTAACCACCTGCATCCATACCCTCCCACCCTGCGTCCACATTAACGAGGCTCTCTGAGTAATTCCTGAGCCGCAACACCAATGTCCTGACACTTACTCTGTGTCCTCCTAGAGCCCCCTGAGGACTTGCTGGAGGAACTGCCCAATGTGAGGACAGAGGACGAGGCTCCGTCTACCTCCAGGGTAAGCTCCCCTTATTTATCAGAGATGAAAAGTTTGCTTCATTTCTTTCTTTTCCAGTTGATTTCAGATATGAAGATCTATAATGTTCAAGACAGCTGATGTATACAATTTTGCTTGGTTGGATGAATGTTGATTGAAGGTCTTTCCCAACAAACAACTCATTCAAAAGGCCATTTACAAAATGACAACATCAGTTAGAAACTGTATAGTCGGACACACTTTCCTCAGCAGAAAATTTCCCTCCTTGAAATAGAATTTTGTATTTGCTTCTCAAAATGGATCTGAGAGATCTTCCAGGAAAAGCTCCAGCCTTTCCCACAGCTGTCTTCTCTGTTTTCTTTTGGGGCCATTGACTCAACAACAGTTTCCCATTTGGTTTTCTGAGGACAAAAAAGAGATGAAATACCTGTGTCCACAGAGCACAGGATGCTGAGATTCTCACACTGTTTTCTATTCTCTAATCACAGGTGGATGGGACAGCAGACGAAAACGGTATGTATTCAGAGACCACCCCTCTGCTAAGGAAAAATCTAGATGATGAAGAAGGTGGGACTCTCTTGCTGGCTTTGGTTGGAGAGAGACCCTGATTCAGGGTCCCTACAGGAATGAGGGCTGGGGGTGTAGAGCTAGAGACTGATTTCCCAGTAAAGAGCCATGCCCAAGTTCTGTGGTTCTGGAAGTAACTGCATCATTTAGATGATGTGGGTTTGTGTGTATCAGGGTTGGGGTGGGGTCCATGTGTGAGACTATGTGGTGTGATTGTGAACCTGCATGTGTGAGTGTGTGTGTTTTCTCAGGAGAGATTTCCCTCTTACACAGCACAATTCACCTGTCAACTTTCTAAACAAATTCATCACCACTGCACACTGTCTGTACATCACCTTGTTCTTCCCTCAACACAGCTGTTCCGCAGATTTGGTTAATATTCCTTTTCCTCAGAAGGAGATGGGGCAGAGGCAAATGTTCTAAGCTCTTGACCTCCTACGTGGAAAAGCCAAACTGAGAGCCCAGGGGTGGGTCCCAGTGTGGATGCTCTGGATCCCTGACCTGCACTTACCACTCAGCCAAGGGATCCTCAGTCATGGAGCAAGGGCGTCCCTGCACCCGTGTCCATGGCTGGAAGTACTAGCATCTCCAGAGGTCCAGACCTTGCCCATCAGGTGGCCTTAGTGGTCACAGAACCCAGGGCAGCTATGGGTGGGCTTACCAGTTGACTTTGGCACAGTCGTTAGTGTGAAATTCACCTCAGGACCTGCATTCTCCTGGTCAGCTCACAGATTCTGAGAGGTGTGAGACCCCATGTATACAGTACAGGTCATATCTGTCAGTGCTGGTGTCATTGCTTAAACAAGGCCAAAAGCAGATAAGAATCAGGGAGATATTTTATTGCATTGGATAACATTACCATAAGCCTTAGAATTGGTCAACTCCTGTAGCCCACACCCAAGGACTCAAAGTGGAACCTGATTGTTAGCCTGTACAAATCTCCTGCACAGCTGGGTTAGAGACAGGCTGTGCTCAGTCCGTGCTCCCTCTTCAGAATGAAGTGTCCCACTTATGGAACAGCTCCCTAGAGTATGGACAGCCACTGACTCAGTGGACATACGTACATTGTATAGAAAACAAAGACTGGGAGAAAAATACGATTGATAGTGGCTGTATCTAAATGGTAGGATTTCAGTTTTGTCAAATCTTGTATATTGATTTTCTTTAAGACAAGTGATTAGTGAATAAATATAGCATATTTTGTCTAGGATTGAATTCAGTTCTTTAATAGAGGTTGCTGTTAATCAAGTATAAAATATTATACAATAGAAGACATGATAAATACAGTAGCTGGAATTGTGGTTGCTGGGGGAAGAGTGATCTGGGAAAACTCAAGAGACAGTGGCAATTTAGCAGAAGCTCAAAACAGGCAAGATGGGTCATGGGTCTCTGTCATTGAAACAGAGCATGCATTTTAGTGTTTACCATGTTTTAGACCGACTCTTCCCTTTTGATTAGGCTCCCCTTAGCTAGAAAGCCAAAGCTCTGTTTTCATTTCCTTCCTCTCGTCCTTTGCCTTCCTTCATCCCCCAAAGAGGACAGCCCAACACCAGCTCAGCCCACACTTAGTAACCTCCCACATCCATACACACCACCCCACGTCCTCTTCGAGAAGAAAACCCCTGAGTAATTCCTGAGCAGAATCGCCAGTGTCCTGACAGTTACTCTGTGTCCCTCCAGCTCTCCCTGAGGATGTGGCGGATGGCCTGCATTGCGATAGGACAGAAGAAGAGGCTCTGTGTATTCCCAAGGTAAGCTGGAGTTTGTCTGGTCTGAGATACAAATATTGCTTTATTTCTCTTTCAATAGAATTAAGTTATGAATATTTGAGGGTATTCATTCCAGATACATACAGTTCCCTTGGTTGGGAGTATATGGAGTGAGAGTCTATTTCCAACTCATGGTGCCTGATTCCACAGGACATTAAAATTGACAGCATCCATTACAGCCTGTAGAGTACGGAGCTCTCTCTCCTGCAGCAATTTTTCCTCTAGGAAAAGAATTCTGTAATTTCCAACCTAAATGGACATGGAAGTTCCATCCTCCAAGCAAAATTCTTGCCTTTCAGCCCGAGTAGATTTGCTCTGATAGCCCTTGCTGGGTTCCCTGGACCACTGTTTCTTATCAGGTTTTCTACTGTCACCAAATGAACAAAAGACCTGAGCATCACTGTGATCTTATCCTCATAGTGTTTTCTCTTCTGTAATTGCAGGCGGCCTCCACAGAACGTGAAAACGGTATGTATTCTGGAATCAGTCCCTTGGGGAGGAAAACTTTGAAGATGAGAAAGTGGGACGTTCTTGCTGGTTTTAGTGTAGAGGCCAAACTGATTCCAAATTTGTGCTGGGTATGAGAGTAGGGGTCCTGGTGATAGAAAATGATTTACAAGTAATGTGACCAATTACTATAGTCCCAGGAAGAAGCTGTATTACGGTTAGGTGGTGTAGGTTTGTGTGCACGGGACTGGGTGTGTCTGTATGTGAGATGAGTGGTATGATTCTGTGTGTGTATGTGAACTTTTTGTGTTGTGTTTCCCTCGATTTATGTTCCCCTAAACATCACTGTTACTGTGCCAACTTTCTAAAAAATATTCCCATCACCATTGCATCATGAATGAGTATGGAGATAAAAGTAAATAAACTATACACTTTCAATGTGTGCATTGATTTTATACTAAGTGAATCTCATTTAACCTGGAAAACAAATCCTGTCACCACCCAGGCAAATGTTTACTGGATTCTTTTTTGTTTTTTGGCTGCGTTGGGTCTTCATTGCAGTGCGCGGGCTTCTCATTTCGGTGGCTTCTCTTGTTGCGGAGCACGGGCTCTAGGTGCACGGGCTTCAGTAGCTGTGGCGCACGGGCTTAGTTGCTCCATGGCTGGATTCTTAGTGAACAAAACTGGGTTTCAGAATCCCTACTACTGGGTCAATTACAACTTCATTTAGTAATAAATCTCATCTCTTAGTAGGTCTCATAGCATTCTGAATGGTTATGATACATCTCTCTGCCACTTCCCTCATTCTAACTGTTTCCTATTAAAGCCTTGGGATGAGTCCTCCCCCCTCACCTGAAGCACCTAGTGCTGGGCGAGCATCCGGGAGTAGATAGAGGAAATTCACTCCACCTTTCTCCTTTGAGGCTAATATTCACCATCAGATTCTGTGCTAAGAAAACGAAATGTCCTTCTCCTGTGGAAAGTCTGTCTTCCATCACTTGTGCCGGCCCTGTTTGTGTGTGCTGGGCAAGAAACACTGCATACAATGAAGACAGAACCAAGAGACCTACCCCAGGGACTGAGCTCAGGGTGGGCACTGGCTCCCTTCCCAGGAGGGCGGAGAGGAGGTTGTGCTTTGCAAGGTGGGACAGAGAAACCAATCAGTGTGATAAGAGCATCTCCACTCATGTTGCTGTGCAAACTGCCAGATGAAGTAGGTTCTTGGTATCTTCTGAAGGCTTTTGCAAGAAAACAAGTCTGGGAGTAAAGTCAATTAAAACATGGAAAGTTATACTTAAAAATTTTTTTTTCGATAGTGAGTCCTTTAAGAAATACATACTTTAGTAGAATATGATTGCCTTATATGTGTCAATATTTTCCCCACCAAAGAAAAAACTGAAAATGCTTGACTGTAAAATGTCACTTGTTTACCCGAGAAACTGTCTATGAGTAAAGTTGTTCTAGAAATCCTCCATCCCTAGATCGTAGTTTCCTGATGGTGCTGAGGGGAACCCTGGTGTGTGATTCAGTGCCTGCTACTCACAGGGAGGCTCTAAGAACTCAGAGACCCGCCCGGTGGACCCCATGTGTGAGGACAGGACTGGAACCTCGGGCTGGACTTGAAGAGGGAAGTGCTTTAGAGAAGTGGAAGGAGATACAGGAAGGGCACCTGAGCCATGGGGGTGTCAGGGGTGGTTGGTTTAGAGATCAAGGAAAAGTATACACCTGAGCGCAGCCTGGCCCGCACTTAGGATGCTACTGGGGCTTCTGGTTGAATGGGGAAGAGAAAGGACATCCCCCTCTTGCTCGAGTGAACTCTGGAGAGATGTCTTCTTTAAAGCCTGGGGTGATGAGCTTCTCTCCCATTATCTCCTGATACCTGTGTACATTCGAGACCCTTCCTCCTTTGTTCTTTCCCTCTGTTGACTCCCTTTCCTTATTTTTCTTCTTTTTTCCCTTTTTTCCACTTTGTATTTATTTTACATATGTATATTTTATTGTTGTAAAAGTACACATACAATGAAATCCAACATCTTAATAAGTTTTGAAGTGTCCAGTCAGTCCTGTTGACTACATGCACCTTGTTGTACAGCATGTGTCTAGAACTTTTCCATTTTGCAAATAACACATTATAACCATTGAACAGAGACTTCCCATGTCAACCTCCTGCCAGCTCTTGGAACCACCCTTCTACTCTCTGCTTCCCAGAGTTTTCTTTCAGTTTTTGACTTTCTGTGACTGGCTTATTTCACTCTTACAAATGTCCTCCAAGTTCATTCGTGTTGCTGCAAATGGCAGGATTTCCTTCTTTTTCAAAGCCTGAATGACATTCCACTGTATGTATACACCACATTTTCTTTATTAATTCATCTTCCCATGGACACTGGGCAGTTTTCCTATGTTGTCTTTTGTGTATAATGCTGCAATGGACATGAGATTGTAGATATCTCTTGGACATTCTTGTTTTATCTCCTTTGTATATAAACCTAAATGAGTGATTGCTGGATTTTATGATAGTTCTCAATAATTTTTGGGGGACCTCCATTCCGTTTTCCATAATGGCTACACCATTTTACATTACTACAGGGTACAAAAGTTCCACTTCTTCACATCCTTGCCAACATCCATTAATTTTCTTTTTATAATACACATCCTAACAGGTGTGAGTGATATCTCCTTGTGGCTTGATTTCCATTTCCCTGATGCTTAGTGATGTTGAGCAACTTTTCATATGTAGATTGACCACTTGTATGTCGTTATGGAGAAATGTCTAGTGAAGCTTTTTACCCATTTTTAAACTCAGTTATTTGCCCGCCGTTTTTTTGAAATTGACTTGTAGTAGTTTCTTATATATTCTGGATATTGGCCCCTTATTCAGATACAAGGTTTACACATATTTCCTCCCATCCTATAGGTTGCCTTTTCATTGTGTTGATTGTTGAAGAGACTATCCTTTCTTCACTTGGTAATCTTAGAACCTTGGCAAAGATCAGTTGGCCATATATATGTGCGTTTATTTGGGGTCTCTCTATTGTATTTCATTGGTCTATCTCACTGTCCTGATGCCAGTAGCAGACTGTTTTGACTGCTTTGGCATTGTTATGTGTTTTGAGTTCAGGAAGTGTGAATCTCCATCATTGCTCTTTGCTCTCAAGATTGTTTTATCTACTTGGGGGGGTTCCATATGTATTTTAGGATTCTGTCCACCTCTATAATAACGACATCGAATTTTGTGGGTTGTTGCGATATATGTGTACATCACTTTATGTAGTATAGAAATGTCAACAGTATTTAATAATCCAGTCTATGAACATGGTATGCCATTCCAATTACTTGTCTCTTCTTTAATTTCTTTCAGCAATGTCCTGTAGTTTTCAGTATACAAATCTTTCACCTCCTAAGGGGCCTTTTCCACTGCCTTCCTCAAGTCTTCTTGAGTCAGGGGTGAGAAGGATGGACTCGTGACGAGAGTGAAATCCCTCCCTCCCCTCTGCACCTGCTCTCTGATTATGTCTAGTACAGGTGTACTGGGCCATGCCCTTCACCTCTGTCTACAAGTGGGCTCCTTGCTGGGAATTCCTCTTGGATCTGAGTGTTGACCATACTATTTCAGTGTCCACAAGGACTCTCCCAATGCCTGGCATGGGTCCAAGAGCCCAAGATATACCTACATACGAATGATCAGATCAGGCCATCAAAATTTCTGCAGTAAAGAACAACCAGGGGAAGGGTGGCTGGTCGCCTCTTTGTCATCTTTGGATTTCTTAGAGCTGAGCTTTCCTGTGTGGTAACCACTAACCAAATGTGCCTATTTATTATTAATTTAGTTCAAACAATAATTAACTCATTCTATTAAAAAAATGCAAAAAACACACAATTGCTTGGGCACACTAGCCGTGTTTCAAGTGTGTCTGTAACATCTGGAATTTCAGGTCGGTAAGGTTGAAAGCGAAAGCTATAAATAGGTCTATAGAAGTGAGGGGTCGAAAGGTGATTTTCTCAGCATCTCTCCCTCATTTGAAATTTTCAGCTGTGATCAATGTCTTATTGAAGGACTCTGTCTGCACAGAGCACAGGGGAGGTCTGAGAACCTGGAGGGAAGACCAGGGTGATGCTGTGTGAGCCAGCAAGTCGAGTAGGAGAAATGGGTGGGTAAACTTGTATACTAACTTTATGCTCATGGTTGTGTTTGTACAGAATGGATCGTGGAAAGCATACATGGCAGTGATGCTGATGACGATTCAGGTAGGGAACAACTCTCAGGTAAGATCTAAAGCGAGACGATTCCTAGAACGCTTGGGTTCCACCTGCTTCTTTGGAGACTAAGGAAGGTGAATATGAAATCAGGAAGAAGAAGGAAATATGTGTAGAATTCTGATTTGTTCTTTCCATATTTTAATGATATAACAGAGTTATTTTGTCCATGTCCTTTGACTGTACTGTGCTTATAGACATCTTTTCTTGCTTTGCCATTCAGAAATTTTCTTTCTCACAAGACTACTCTTTCATTGCTTTTTCACTGCCAAATATGAAAGCTTGGTTTCTGTTTGGTACCTGGAGGGTATTTTGCACAAGGGATTTTGGTTTCATTTTTACATTCACGTATGATGGCCATATCCTAGTGGGAACAAAGCACTCACAGTCACTTGACACTGGAGAACAAGTTCTTATAGTGAGTGTCAGGTGGTGGATGAGACTTGAACTCTCTCCCTCTACACTTTCAGGACTTGTAGCTTCACCTTACTTTTGTCCTCACTGTTTATTCCTTATGGAAAGGGCACTCCCAGAGGTGGATGAGTCACAGAACACATAATTTGGGATCACTGCATGTGCTCAGTCTCATTTCAGCCTCAGCACCTCCCCCAGGCTGATGTGCTGAAGGTGCTTCCATTTGAGAGGGGTCCATGTCTAGCTGCCTCTAGAGACCCTCCATGGCCAGCAGGGATTCTAGAGGACTGTGTGAAGGGGCTGCTGGGCTTGCTTCACACACTTGCTCTCACAGCCCTGCTAACCTGGTCTCCTGGGATTGACCAGGCCCAGGACAGAGACTCAGGGCAGCAGGACCCAGGGTCACTGCTCTTCTTACAACCCACTGCTCCATCCAGACAGCCCTGCCTCTGCTCCCCACACCCCAGTCCTGCCTACCCTCTGATCTTTCCTCAGGCCTGCCTTGGTCTTATCCTTCCCAGTTCTTCCAAGGCTGGGGTAAACCCTGGCAGGTGCTGTGTGTTTATGAGGCTTCCCCTGCTGTAGAACTTTTGTTTCAGTATTTCAGACTAAGGGAATTTGGACAAGTTACTTTTAACTCTAATATTGCTTTCGTCCTCTCTAAGGGGCTAAGAGGCTTATGAAGTTGTTTTGAAAATTAAGTATCTCCCAGTACCTAAGGTTAGCTCAGGCACAGGACACTTACTTGTTATGTGAAGTTGGTTGCATATCTAGGCTATTACGGAAAACGCTGCAATGAACCTAAGTTCATCTCATTGTGATACTGATTTAATTTCCTTAGTATATATACCCAGAACTGTGATTGCTGAATCATATGATATTTCTGTTTATAATTTTATAAGGAACCCCCATACTCTTTTTCATAATAGCTGCACCATTTTACATTCCCACCAGCAGTGTACAAAGTTGCCAATTCCCCACATCTTGGCCTTAAACTGTTAATTTTTTTTCTTTATAATACACAGCCTAACAGGTGTGAGGTGTTGATTTGCATTGCCCTGATGATTAGTGAGGTTGAGAACCTTTTCCTATATCTGTTAGCCATTTGTATGTCTTCTTCAGGAAATGTCTTATTTAAGTCTTTGCACATTTCTGAACCCAGTTATTTACCCTTTTTAATTTTTTAACTTATTTTGCATTTGAGTTGTAGTTTTTTTCTTATATGTTTGGACATTAGCTCCTTTTCTTATACATGTTTGTAATCTTTCTGTAAGTTATATTTTCATCCTATTGACTGTTGAAAAAACTATACTTTCCCTATTTGTTGTCTTAGAACCTTGGTGAATTTCATTTGGCCATGTATCTATGAGTTTTCTTGGGGGTTATTTATTCTAGTCTTTAGGACTATGTATCTGTGTCTATGTCAGTACCATACAGTTTTGATTCCTGTGTCTTTGTAATGTGTTTTGAAGTCAGGAAGTGAGAAGCCTCCATTTATGTTCTTTGTTCTCAGGATTGTTTTGTCTGTTTGGAGTCCTTAGTGGTTCCATATGTATTTTAGGATCTTTTTTTTTCCATTTCTTTGAAAATGACATTGGGATTTTGATAGGTATTACAATGAATTTATACTTAGCTTTGGGTAGTGTAGAAATGTCAACAATAATAAGTCTCCAGTCTATGAATATGATATGTCATTTCAATTATTTGTTCCTTGTTTAATTTTTTCAGCAGTGGTTTGTAGCTTTCAGTGTACAGGCCATTTACCTTCTAAGGGCATTTTGTCCCTTCCTTCCCTGGGTGTTTCAGAGTCAGTGGTGAGAAGGATGGCCTCATGAAGTGAGTGAATGTCCCTTCCTCCCTTCTGCACCTGCTCACTGATTATATCTAGCACAGGTGCACTGGGCCATGCTCATTACCTCTCCCCTCAAGTGGAACACCTGTCAGGAATTCCTCTAGGATCTGGGTGTTGAAATTACTGTTTCAGTGTCCCCAAGGTCTCATGAGTGCCTGGCAAGTGTGCATGAGCCTAGGAAACACCTACAAATGAATCATCAAATCAGGCCAGCAAACTACTCTGCAGAAAGGTGTTGGGCTGTACCTCTCAGGCCTGCAGGCCCTGTACTTGCTCAGCCTCGGGGCTAAAGAAAGAGCCCAGAGTCAGGGACAGAGACATTAATGGTTTAATAGATGGGAGATCTTTCACGTCAGAAGCAAAGTGGTCCTGGAGAGACATCCCACTGTAGACAGACGATGGCAGGCAGAACGCAGCAGCAGCAGTAGTAGCATTCTTCACTCTGGGTGGAATAGGGAGGCTACCAGTTATAGGGGGAATATTCAGCAGATGGGCTCATCACTTACCAGGGAAACCAGCAGAGGGACACATCCCTCTTACGCCCTTGGGCTAAGTACCTTCACGGGGCAGAGGTTTTTCCTTTGGTAAACTGTCAGCAGACAGCCATCTTGAATGGGTAGACCATACAGAAGGGAATCACCAGGGGAGGGGTGGTAACATCCTCCATGTGTATATATATATATGGAGAGAGAGAGAGAGAGAGAGATGTGTATTACAGTGTGGTAGCCACTAGCTAGATGTGCCTGTTATAATTTATTTAATTCAATCAATGATTAACTCAGTGTATTAAAATAAAACAAAATATCCAATTACTCAGTCACACTAGTCCCATTTTAAATGTATCCATAAGACTTGTAAATTCACGTTTGTGTTTCTACAGAATGGAATTCGGAGAGCATTTGTGGCAGTGATGTGGAAGAGGATACAGGTAGGAACAACACTTAGGTAGGCTCTAATGGCAGAGGGTTCCTGGAACTTTAGGGTTATATCTCCTGCTTTGGAGACTGAGGAAGGTGGATATGAAATCAGGAAGAAGAATAAAATATGTGTAGAGTTCTGCCTTGTTTTTTTCATATTTTAATGATACAATAGAGAGAAATTGTGTCCTTAGACGTGACTGTGCTCTATAATCACCTTTTCTTGATTTGCTCCTCAAAAATGATCTTTTCCACATGAGCTGCTCTTTCTTGCGCTTGTAATATGGAAGCTTGGTTTCTGGTTAGCAACATCTAGGGTATTGTGCACGGGAAGCTTTGTTTTCTTTTGCGTATTGACCTATGATGGACAGAACCTGTGGGTCAAAACTGTCATGGGCCCTTGAAACTGGAGACCAAGTTCTTCTAGAAAGTGTCGGGTGGCGGATGAGAAGTGAACTCTCTCCCTCTGCACTTTCAGGACTTGTGGCTTCACCTCGTGTTTTGTCCTCACTGTTTGTTCCTCATGTAAAGGACAGTCCCAGAGGTGGATGAGTCACAGAACACGTGCTCTGGGATCACTGCATGTGCTCAGTCTCCTTGAGCTCATCTCAGCCTCTGCACTTCCCCAAGGCTGATGTGCTGACGTGCTTCCATTTGAGAGGGGTCCACGTCCAGCTGCCCCTAGAGACCCTCCATGGGCAGCAAAAATTCTAGAGGACTGTGTGAAGGGGCTGCTGGGCTTCTTCACACACTTGCTGTCAGAGCCCTGCTGACCTGGTCTCCTGGGGTTGACCAGGCCCAGGACAGAGACTCAGGGCAGCAGGACTCGGGGTCACTGCACCTCTCAGAACCCACTGCTCCATCCAGACAGCCCTGCCCCCGCTCCCCCCGCCCCAGTCCTGCCCAGCCTGTGACCTTTCCTCACACCTTATCAGGTCTCATTCATACCAGTCCTTCTAAATCTCAGGGTAATTCCCGGCAGGTACATTTATGGAGGACCCTTGTTGCAATATTCTGGCTAAATGAAATTGGACATGTTACTTTCCCTCTGATTGTGTTTTCATCCTCTGGGAAACTTACGGTGGTGTGAGCATAAATTATCTCCCAGGTACCTAAGGTTACCCCAGGCAATAGGAGAGTTCCTACTTTGTGGATTTTTTTTTGTCCTTCCCTCCCCCAGGGCCCAACACACTGTCAGTCCCATGCCAGGTACTCCCTGGGATGGATGGATTGGTTGATTAAACAATCAACTGATTGGAGACGGTGGCAATGTGCCCACTTTGGAGAACTCTAGGATTAGTGGTGGTACAAGGAGGAAGGAAAGGAGCAGTAATTAGGGGAGAGAAAGGAGGAAGGAAGTAGTGAGGAAGCAGAGGGAGCAGGAGCAAGGCAAGGTCATGGGCAGAACTGCATGGAGACAGTGACTGCCTGTAGGAGGAACAGGGTGACACGGGCCTCATTCCTGGTCACACGTAGGGAAGGTGAGGGTGGCAACCTTATGTTGGGGGTCAGAGACCCACTCCTTCATTGCAGAGGTGGAACCATTGAGGCCCTGGGAGGTCCGTGGAGATGAGGACACAGGGGTCTCGAGGTCACATCCCAACTCTAAATCTCCCCTTTCCTTTCCCACGGCCACCCCAACATGGCTGTTGCCCTTGGACCCCAGAATACTACATGGCAGATGACGAAGATTCTGACGAGGAGAGCAACCAGCTGATGGTAATTTCTTTCCTCTTTCAAGTCTTTTTTTAAATTGTCTTTTTCAGATCCATAGACTCTTCCTTGTAACCCTTCCCCATCTCCTCTTTCCCTCTTTTTATGATTGTCGTTCTGGAGGACCTGGTCTCATCCAGGCTCTGGGGGTCCTGGGATCTTATATTAGATCTATGAACTCTCTCGGCAGGCCTCCTCCCACACTTTCTTAGCATGTCCCTGTCTCCTGACCAGAGGTCTGCACCATTGAATCTGTCTTTGTCACCGCGAGTGGCCTGAGCAGGAGATGGGGCTCGAGTCAGCAGGTCTGGGCCCACCCAGCTGGAGGGGCCCACTGTGAAGTCTGGCTCTGCCCTGAGCTACCCCATATGGTTGTTTTCCTGCCCTGGGTGGCCTTGGACCTGCCTGACTGTTCTCTTCCTATTCTCTTCCTTTCAGATGTCAAGATATTCTCTGCTCGTCTTCTTGAGAAACTATTTTAGGAATGTCATTGCTGATGAAGAGGAAGACCAGGAAGAGGAAGCATGAACGTGGAGGACTGGCGGTGAAAAGGTGGGGCAGACAAGTGCACGTGTTCTCCATCCATAAGTCCCCAGCTTACTTGTTGGTGCTTCAGAAACACCAGCCAAAACAGTGGGGACTGCTGTTGAGCGTGACCACGAAGGTGGTGACAAGAGAATGGTAATAAACACTGCAGACAAGTGGAGGTTGCCAGGAGCACATCTCCGCAGGGCACACGTACCCATCCACACGAGCCCCCATGGTTGCTGGGCCGCGTCCTCCGGCAGCCGTTACATCTGCAGGGGAGACTGGAGGGCGGTGCGGGGCCGCCATGTGCACGGCTCTAGGAGGTGCTGTTCCAGCGTGTTCCCTTCGAAGAGCCCCACTGGAGTGTTCATCGCCTCTCTGTGCAGGACCCAGCCCCGCCCTCCCAACCCCCCTAAAGGCAGCAGGGAACATCCCCAGTTAATTGCTATCTGTGGTGAAAGGTTGGGGGGGCCTCGACCTCCCCAGTCCCAGCGCTCCTGGGAAAAGCGTGAAGAAGACACAGGCTCCCAGTGCTCGTGCAAGCAGAGAGCCCACCTGGCCCAGCTCTGCATCCCTGCGGCTGCTTCACAGTCCTGGCGTCAGGTAGGGTCGCCGCAGGATTCCAGCCTGCCCGGGAGTCGCCCAAGACTCTGTGGAGCCCTTGGGGGGCCTGGGTCACTTCACGGCACCATTTCTCAACCTGCGGTTGGAGGTTCTGTAGATTCTTTTGTGTGTGTGTCCAATTCAAGTTAAGGAAAACCAGAAAGCAGTTCAGTGCAATGCTCATTTGGGATGAGTTAAAGGGGCAGGATTCAAGTTACTCATGTTCCTTTTATTTGTTTTTCCAATTCTGTCATTAAATAACATAAATATAACTTGTCTTATTATTACAGTTTGAAAAACAGTGTCTTCTGTCCACTTTTAATGTGCAATATGCTAAACAGATAAAATGTATGTTTTCATTACAGCAGCATAATAACATTTTAAAATTATAAACGTCAGGAGAGTTTGGCTGGGGGTTAGAGAGAATTCTAAGGGAGCATAGAAGCTCCAGGTGTCTGTCCATTTCCAGTGGGCAGGTCTTACGAGCAGTTATACTGATGTAGGATGGGGGGGGCGGGTTCACCCACCCCCTGTGTCATCAGGCCTCCTGCTCCTCACAGGGCCCAGAGCGGGTGGGAATCAGCCTTTTAGTCCCGGATCCCAGAGCCCCCCTGCTTTCCTCTGCCTGTCTCTGTCCAGGGACCCGTCAGTTGAAGGCTACCCGGCCAAAAGCCCAGGTGTAATCGCTCCTGTAGGACATTTCTAGACACTCCCTGCTAGCAGACCACACCTTCAGCAAAGAGCAGCACACAGACCCCAGTGCCCTGTGGATCTGACCCCTGGGGACATCAGGGCCCAAGGCCAAGTCCAGGGCCTGAGGAGCCTTCCGGGTCCTGCTTACCCTCCCCAGGGAGCCCTCTTCCATCTGACTCTGCACCTCCTCAGTGACTCCATTGCCTGTGTTTGTGCTGCAGGTTCTGGTCTGAAGGCCTGGACCTGGAGCCCAGGAGCCTCATCTGAAGCAAGATCGGGAGCAACGTCACTTCTAGTCTCCTGAGGCCTCTTCATTCAATACAAGCTCAGTTGTTTCATTGTATAGATTTAGTATTAGTTTTAGCTACAGTTTTATCTATTGTTTATATATATATGTTCTGTGTGTTCAATATGTATATGTTTGATATTTATATGTTTTTTTATTAAATTATATTATCTATCTAGTTGCTTTAAAAATAATTTTCTATAAAATAAAACACACGCGTGTATAGAAAAGCACCCTCAACAGAGGTAGAACTTAATGAATTGTTGTAAGGTAGTCACCCTGGAATCTACCACCAAGATCGCTCTCTCTCTCTCTCACATAATCCTTATTCAGTCTAAGTTGAGTAAGGAGCTGCAAAGTTTCTATTTGCCATCTGTCCTTATGTCACTTTCTAAGGATTCTGTTTTCTGAAGTCTGTTCATTCCATTGTTCATGGGAACAATATTACCCTAGATCTTTCATGACTTGATGTCAGGACTTTTGATATTCAGTCTGCTTGGCTGGTAAAAATTTCATGATTCATCATTTCTCTCCTTGCATATCTTAAATATGTTTCTCTATTTTCTTCTGACACAGAGAATTTCTCTCTGAAAAGGCTCTTAAAATTCTAATTTTTATTCCCTTCTATTTCTCCTGTGCTTTTATTCTAGCTGCCCAAAGTATTTTTATTTTTAAAGCCTAGTAATTTTTCCACAGTATCATTTGCTAATGGTCATTGCAATTGAATGCTCATTGTTCTTTTTAATAAACAATTTCAAAGCCTTTTTTTTTCAGAAAACTTTGCATCATAATGTTTAATATTTGCTTTGTATCTTTGCTTTGATTTTACTCTTTCAGGGACCTCAACATTCATATATCAGATTTCTTATGATGATCTTCCACTTTTAACACATCAAATATTTTACAATTTCTTGCTTAATTCATTTTTGCCAAGAGTGGTTTTTTTTCTTTTAAATAGTTTTTAAGAGATTCTTCCTTTTCATCTACTGTTTCTTACAAGGCATTATTTCTCACTGTGTTTCTCCTAGTCTTAATTTCATTTACAAAGTGATTTTTCAGTATTTTCTTTTTCTTTTCTGAGTCCCATACCCTGATTTCTGAGTTTTCTCAATTCTGATGTATGATGTACTTTCAAAACTTGAATCAGGGCTTCTCTGGTGGTGCAGTGGTTGAGAATCTGCCTGCCAATGCAGGGGACACAGGTTCGAGCCCTGGTCTGGGAAGATCCCACGTGCCACAGAGCAACTGGGCCCGAGTTGCTGAACCACAACTACTGAGCCTGCGCGTCCGGAGCCTGTGCTCCGCAACAAGAGAGGCCGCAATAGTGAGAGACCCGCGCACCGCGATGAAGAGTGGCCCCCACTCGCTGCAACTAGAGAAAGCCCTCGCGCAAAAACGAAAACCCAACACAACCAAAAATAAATAAAAAAATAAAAAAAAAACCTGAATCATTTTCTTTTTATTTTCTTTCTTTTTTTGTTTTTTAACAATGTGTAGTCTTTATTATTAATCACATCATCCTGCATGAAACGAGTATAGTCACACCCATGGAGAAGTTGCTAAGCATTTCTGTAAAGTTTTCTTATTCCCAAGGTTTTTTTTTATCTAATTGAAGTATATTTTTAATTTAATTGAACTACAACACAGAGTTCCAGGTACACAATATAGTGATTTGATATTTCTATACATTACAAAACGATCACCACAATAACACTAAATACCATCTGTAACCAAATTATTATAATATCATTGACTATATTCTCCATGGTGTACATTTTGTTCCCAGGATGCATTTATTTTGTAACTGGAAGTTTGTAAGTCTTAATCTCTCTCAGCTATTTCTCTCAACACTGCACCCTTCTCCCCTCTGGCAACCACTTCATTGTCCTCTGTATCTATGACTGCATTACTATTTTGTTATGTTGGTTAGCTTTTTTGTTTCCACGTATAAGTGACATCATACTGTAATTGTCTTTGTCTGACTTATTTCACTTAGCATAATACCCTCTAGGTCCATCCATGTTGTCACAAATGACAAGATTTCATTCTTCTTTATGCCTGAGTAATATATATATATGGAATGTTATCCATATATATATCCATATATATATATACATACACACACACACACACACCCCCCACATCTTCTTATCCATTCATCACTTGATAAGATGCTTTGAAAAACCCATAAGTGGAATTGCTGGATCATATGGTATTTCTATTTTTGGGGGGAAAACTCCATACTTCATGTGTACTGCTTAAGATATTACCTAGTAATGCATCTTACTACATTTTACCTCATACAGCAGATATTAGTATTTATTTTTTCTTTACTGATATTAGATTCTTTAAAGGAAGAAGAATTCTTAGGACTCATATTTTTCTTCCTGTTCCTTAAATATAATTTGCAGTAAATAGAAATAAGTTCATGATATAACTTTTCTTTAAATTTTAAGGATTCTTTATAATTGCTGTACCTAGAGTTGGTATTTTCTATAACTGAATTAGAGTGACACTGGGACACCTGTAAAAACTGTAAAAACAATTTTAATAAAATCATTTTGATTACAGTGCAAATTTGCTTCTGTGTTATTGGATTGGGAGGATAAAGGCTGGAATGCAGAATTATGGAGAAAAGAGACACAGAAAGTGTGGGAATGCATAAAAGTGCAAATTTTGTTACCAAGTCCAAGCTCATATGCTCACCACATGACAGGACAATAAATTGAGAGACAAGC
The DNA here is from genome assembly GCF_028023285.1 of Balaenoptera ricei. Taxonomy (NCBI): domain Eukaryota; kingdom Metazoa; phylum Chordata; class Mammalia; order Artiodactyla; family Balaenopteridae; genus Balaenoptera; species Balaenoptera ricei. The sequence goes on from NC_082639.1 coordinate 186,909,116, forward strand.
TGTTAGGGCAAGTAATAGTGACTTTATTCGGAAATCCAGCTGACCAAGAGGGTGGTAGACTAGTGTCCCAAAGAACCATCTTACTGGAGTTAGAATTCAGGCTTCTTTTATACTAAAAGGGGAGGGGGTGTGGCTGGTTGTTGGGAACTTCTTGGTGTCGGAATCCTTTGTTCTTGCAGCTGTCCATGTAGGTCTGGTCACCGTTCCTATAAACCTCCAACAAGACAAATGTTGTTCTCTGTTCTGCAACTTTTGATCTCTATATGAATGGAAGTGTTATACCTTTAAAGCCTTGAGAAAGGGCTACCCTGTATATTTCAGGCTATAGGCAACACTCTTTTACCAAAGGTGTAGCACCAGCATGACTAAGCCCAGGCAACAGAACGCAAGAGTTAGCACTAAAGGAACAGATTCAGTATAGAGTCAGGGTTGTCCTCTGTTACAGTGTCTCTGCAAAGGCAGAAAAGAAATATTTATTTGTCCAAAGAGAAAAAAAAAAATAGAATGCTGTAGAGTTTAGTGGAAAGTATATTTTCCCCAATAAAATATCTGAGATTTAATTCTAAGTATAATAAACCTATAAATAGGTGTTCCGTCTCTGACTCTGTTATTTCTTCTTGGAAGAATAAGTATTAATACTTGTATGGTTGATGTTAATAAACTTTTACTGGCTCAGATATAACAAAGTGATTTGTAAACTTCTTTGCAACTAACTGGACTGTCACCTTGTTACCCAAGCTGATTTGGACATTATATTTTCAAAGAAAAAATATAAAATACACACACAAAAATTTGTAGTTGAAAAATTGTGAATAGTTTTTGGATTGTATTTAGTAAAGTCTTCAAAATTATACTCTCAATTATTGACTAAAACTACAATTTAATCTGAATTTGTGATGATGTTGGTACTGACCAAAATGACTACCTTGTTACTGTAAGGTCACAGTGGGTTGTGTTTTGGGTGGGATATATGTGAATAAGTATAAAGAAGCAATATCTGGAAATGAGTTATAATAATTAATGTGAAAATATTCTTGAAGGCTTTTGTTTGCTTGTTTGGTCTGTGATCCAATGTCTTTTTGCTCAAGTTGTACTTTGAAAAAGTGCCAAGTCATATCTCTGTTGATGTATGTCCTTGTCATGGATGTTTGGCACCTTGTGGGCACTTTTCCACTTCTCATTGGCATCAGGTGTGAGCAGCCTGCTTTGCTGGGTACTTGCTCTCATCAATTGCAAAAATGCCTTGTTTTTTTCTCTCTCATGGTTGGTTATACTTCACTCTGCCCTGTGAACCCCACAATCCTAAATGTCTTCAGTATTGACACTCTTGTCCTCATGACTCAGATTTAACTTCTGTCCTGAAGGAGACAGATATGTTGGAAGAAAACAGGGAGCATTTGAACCACAGAGTTTTCTCCTGCTTTCTCCTGACTCCTAGTAAATACTGTAACAAATATCACAAATCACATTTTCTATTTGCATCTGAAACTTACCAAATAATAAAAAAAATGGTTAGACATTAAATAAATAAAATAAAGCCTTTCTTAAGGTTAAAAATGGAAATACAAACATTTCTTTTTTCAATGACTATCATTTCATTTATCAAATCTCGAATATAACTAACTAAATAAGTTTTTTGTAAGTAATATCTCTCATAGCTTGTCACATTTTCAATGTTTCATTACGTGAGTTTATTAATGCTTAGGTGATCCTATTCCATAAATTAATTTTCAACATGTAATTTACTTTGGTTTGGTTTGAAAATTATCTCTGTGGTCTTTTCAAGGGCTTATATTAATATATACATTTGTTACCAATATGTTTGTCTATAATAGCATAATGAATTTTTATAATTAACAGCGCTTTCTAAGCAGAAACTGAATTTTTTGTATGAATTTCTCTGAAAACAGTTAATATTCTTCAGCTAGGAATATGGCCATTTTCAAAGAGAAACACATCCACACCTATTAAAGGATTTTGAGGATGATTGTGATGTATCATTGAAAGTGTGTGATTAGAAGTGAGAAGGGGGCTTCCCTGGTGGTGCAGTGGTTAAGAATCTGCCTGTCAATGCAGGGGACACGGGTTCGAGCCCTGGTCTGGGAAGATCCCACATGCCGCGGAGCAACAAAGCCCGTGAGCCACAACTACTGAGCCTGCGCGTCTGGAGCCTGTGCTCCGCAACGGGAGAGGCCGCAACGGTGACAGGCCCGTGCACCGCGATGAAGAGTGGCCCCCGCTCGCCACAGTTGGAGAAAGCCCTCGCACAGAAACGAAGACCCAACACAGCCAAAAATAAATTAATTAATTAATTAATTTAAAAAAAAAAAAAAAAAAAAGAAAGGAACTTATTAAAAAAAAAAAAAAGAAGTGAGAAGGAAAATAAACTGTTTATATCTTGGTTTCTTTAACAGTGACTTAGATAAGGCATAAATTCTTATAGAATGTCCACTCATCTTCACTGTTCACCCTTATATATACTTACAGCTGACTGAATAGAAGAATCTGAATTTGTTTCACGAAGAAAAAGATACTTTGCTGCTTCGTTTGTCCTGTGATAAGCTCTGTTAAAGAACACATGCAGTTAAGTGCAAAATGCTGAGGAACAGAAGGCAGAGGAAGAAAAGAGAAAAGGTATAAAAGGAAAAGAGAAGAAAATTTGGGGGGGCAGAGAATAAGAAAAGGGAAATGGAAGGGGAAAAAAATCCTGTATTCAAATTTACCAGTGTGATGGAAAAAAATAACAATTTTGAATTTGTTTAAGGGAAACTTCATGCATAGCAAAATACACAAAAGCATTCATTTTTTTATTCATCTTAGATTTTTTGCCAACAGATTTTTGTGTGTAATTATTATCCATTTAGTAAATATCAATGGCATATAAAAATGACACAAAACTGATTTTTCTTTTATTTTTCTGACCAGCTGGAAGGGAGAAAGTTGTAGACATGTTAAGTAAAGCCATAGAATCCTGAGGTATCAGTTTACTGCCTGGAAAAAAGCTCTCTAAATTGGGAAATAGTTATTGAAATGAAAATACTTTTCTTGAAATAAACAGGTTCATTGTTTTGGAAGAATTAAAAATTTATAATAAAAATAGTCCTTTCACATCAGAATCGAAAAACTTAGAATTTAAGTTACATAGTAATCTATTTTAGGAGTCTGAAAACTAACCTGTGGGTCAAATCTGGTCTGTCACCTGCTTATTGTTTAATAAAGTTTTATTGTAACACAGACTTGCACATTTGTTTACATATGTCTACATATCATCTGTGGCTGCTTTTGTGCTACAAATGCTGAGTTTAGTAGTTGTCACAAAGACTGTACCATCTACAAAGCCAAAACTATTTACTATTTGACCCTATAAACAAAAAGTTTGTTGACTTCTGCATTTATTTAAAAAGTACATATCATTCTATCTTCAGTTTGAATACAGTATCTTCTAAGATTTTTTTGTGCAATTTCTCCTGCCTACACTGTTCTTTCCTCCTGTAGATTGTTGTTAAAATTATAGATATATCCATACCATTCACTGCTTACTTTTTCTGTTTTTCTTACAAGTATATTCCTAGCATTATAAAGGTTGAAACTATACTTATTTGATATTCTTTATTACAGAGCCCATTTTAAATACCATTTAAGTGAAATATATTTTTGTCTATACGTTAGTATCCACTTATACAAGCAAGTATATGACAAATCAGACTACATCATCAATTCATAAAAAGTGTCATTAGATGAAAGCATCATTTTTAATTTTTCCATATATTCTCCAATAATAGTGTTCGTCATTTGTTTCCATTAACTGAAATCAAAAGACATAATGGCTATAAATATAAACTCTGCATTATTACTGATACATTAACCAACTAATGTCTTGGCAACCTCTCCATTAGAGGTATATACTAGAACTCCCATTCTTGAAAAACTGAATTAATGTGCAATGGTCTGCAAGCAAAGAGTTAACATCTTGATTTTATAGATAAACTTGAAGAAAAACAATGTTATAAACTATGAAAAGGATAATATATAGTTTTTGAGAAAATATATAGTTTTTGAGACGATAATGCACGCTCAATAGTAAAATTCAAACAATAAATAAAGTACAAGAAGAAAGAAATTCCACAAACTTGGTAATTAAGTAACCACTATCAATATTTGATGAGACTCATTCAATCCGAAAATTACATAATCCAAAATATTACAACATGTTGAAGTTTCACAAAATCAACCCATCCTTGCATCAACACCACTCAGATGCAGAAACAAACATCACCACACCTCAAAAGATCCTTACTATCTCCTACCAGTCAATATCTCCCAAGCACAACCACAATCCTGAATTCCCCCAACATAGACTTGTTTTGTCTATATCGGAACTTTGTGTAATGGGATCATAAAGAATATACTTTTTTGTCTTTGGCTTCTTTCACTCAACATTGTGTTTTTGAGATTTATCCATATGGTTGCTAATATACTAAGTGTGTAAAATCTCCTTGCTGTATAGTGTTCCATTATTCAAATAAACTATAACTGGTTTATTTTTCTACTCATGAGAAGCATTTAGATAGTTTCCAGTCACTAACTGTTACAGATAATGCTCCTATAGACATATACACATATTTATTCTAGATAATTATATTACAGATGTGCATATGTTTAATATGGTAGATAATACCAAACTTTTCCAAAGGTGTTCTACCAGTTTACACTCCAAACAGTAATATATATGAACTCCAGTTGTTAAACACATTCATCACCTTTTGGTATTTTTTCTTTTACATTTTAGCCGTCCTGTTGAGTATATAATGAATCCTAACTTTGCTTTAATATACATTTTTCCTGATGACTAATAATGGTATGCATATAAGTTTTGGGTCATCCTTTTCTTTTGCCAAATCTTGTTGGGTTATTTGCCTTTTATTATTAATATATTGGATTCTGTATATTTGGGGATATGAGTCTTTTCTTGGAAAAATATATATTTTAAATAACTTTATCCATACTTGGCCTGTTTATTTACTCTTATAAAATGGCTTTTATGAGCAGAAGCTCTTATTCTTAATATAGTCCAATTTCTTATCTTTTCCTGTATGGTTATTGCTTTTCAAGGCCTGGTTAAGAAATAATTCCTATGCCAAGATTTTGAAGATATTTCCCTATGTTTTATCTTGTAAGAGATAACTCTATTTTTACTCACATTTAAATCTATAACCTACCTGGAATATATTTTTGTGTTTAGTGTGAGGTAGGGGTCACATTTTTGTTTTCCTGTGTACCTATTTAAATGAAACGACAGTATTTCCTAAAAATACTACATTTCACTGCAGTGGAAGATTTGTCACACATCAGCTAACCATGTAAAGTATATGTCTGTCTGGCTTCTCTTTTATTCTATTTTACTGGCCATTTTTTTTTTTTTTCTATTATTACACTAATGCTTCACTGTCTTATTTACCAATGCTTTATAAGAGCTTTGCTACCTGGTGATAAATGATGATGATACCAGCAATTGTGATACAAAACATCTTTGCTTTATGCAATTTTTTCTTATTTTGTTCAGTGGAAGAAATACTTTATCTTCCCACTGAACATTTTGTCATTAAATCGGGGCTCTCTACCTCACTAGTAAACTTTTTGCTGTAAAGCTAATTTTACCTTCGCTGATTCTGTTTCCCAGTCTGATACCAATAACTAATAGATCTCAACTTGTATTTGAGTGCAAAGACTTCACTGAAAATACAGTGCCATGGGCCACAATACGAAACCAGTTCATATGCAGGCGTGGTGACCGAGCATCCCAGATCTGTCCACTTACATTTGACATCTTGTGATGCTATCTTCAGAACATTACCTATGGGATTTCTGTAATATCTAGATCTATAAAAGAAAAACTCAATGCTACTGTTGTACTGCTTGGTAACAAGGGCATCAATATGTCTTTTGTTTCCCATCTTTGAGAAATTTTTCCTATACTTGGGGAGCAAGGTAAAAGAAAGCTCTGGGTTGTTTCTTTACTTATAGTTGTAAAGGATACTAGATACCTTGATTACATCAGGAATTCTTTAAATGTATGCTGAAAACTTGTTCAATATGTCATAATTAGTATACATGCATATTTTATTGGGTTAAAAATATCAACATTACTGTAGTCAAGGAGACATTACATTAAGATTAAATGGAAGACTGTGTCTATATCACTTTTAGAGTTAAACATTGACAATAAGAATATATAATAATAATTTCAAGGTTCTCACCTTTTTCATATTAGTGACCAAGTTCTGTCAATTTTGCATGTAATTACACATTTTCCATTCATATAACTTAGCTCACTCTAACATTTCATCCTCACTTTCACCACAGTTTTTTACATATTGTAAACATAAGTTACTTGTACTGCATAGCAAACAATGACTACGTCATATTTATCTGAGACCTGTGTATGAGTTGATTTTTAGTTTGTAATGTCTATCTCACCACCTTCACATGAAATTCTTAGTTACACTTCAAGAATCAGCTTGTGTTTCACTCTTATTATTCTCACATTTACCTTCCACCTTGTCCTCCATGGCACTAAAAGTAATTTCAACATAAACCAAGTGTCCCTTTCCATGGAATTTTGGATTCTGTTGTCAGATTGTGGGATTGGACTTAGTCTTTATGTTCTACTATTACTAATGGGAAAATAATTTAACTTCTCAATTTTCAACTATGTAACGGGGATGATAAATGCATTGTGATGATTAAATTAGGTAATGATTAAGCTTAGGAACATTAGAAGGTCCAATGACTACTGTTAATAGTGTTATACATCTATTTAGTTTATTGTAATATGATTATTGATTTTTCCTGTCTTCCACTTCTGAGACATTGTGAGCTCATTAAGGAAGATTCTGAGTTGTTCATGACTTGTTAGGGACAGGCCAGTTTTCATGTAATCTAAACCTAAGGCAATGCCTAGTGCTAAAATTGTGCTTACTAATCTTTATAATAAATAGGCTCTACCTAAGATGGTTATACTGAAGGCTCAGATAATGTTAATATTTTAGCAGAATACAAAATGCTATACAAATATGTATATATACATATAATACCAAAATTTACTTTGCAGTTTTCCTCTCCAATCTCTAAAAAGAAGAAAAAAAGGGATATTTTTCTTTCATCATGAAAATTGGACGAGTAATGCTGTCAAATTTAAGACAAATTCTGAAAAACTTTACAAATGAGCTCTCTGGAGAAAATATGCAAGAACCACCGTATGTTCTGCTGTTTTTACCTTTCATGATTCATGAGTCCAGAGGTAGTCGTTACAGACACCAAATCCATATGAAACTAGACAACTTATTTATTTTCAATAAGAAAAATGGTCAGTGCCTCACATTAGCAGCTTTTAGGACTTTGAGGAAATGTTTCCTGAACTCTATTCTCCCCAGTACCTGTACTCACCTGTGATATTATAAGAAAAACATTTTAATAATACCATACTAAATACTCACAAATATTTGATAATTATAAAAGTCACATACATATTTAGGTATCCTAATAATATAGTCACAATTTTCAAACAGATTGAAGGTACTTACATATAACCCCTTATAAGCATTAAATATACTTTTATGTACCAAGAAAATTATATGAGTAAAAAATGTAATGACTATATTTGACTAATATATTTGAAGATATCCAAGGTGGCACAGCTGCTTAGAATACATAGAGTTTTGTGCCAAATTCTTAATATTCTAAGGAACTACTGCTCAAAAAAGAGAAAGAAATTGTGAGCAGGTGGTATTTTTACTGTTTACTATATTATTCTCTGGTTTCTTCCCTTTGGCTACCATTTCCTACCAGATGTGCTTTTTATCTTTACTTTTAATTAAAAAAAAACTTTAATGTGATCTATATCTTTACTTGGCTTCGTACCCCAGAAAAAAATGTAAGCTTATATACTATTTAATCACCATGATAAGAAAATATTGTAGAGTTAAAGGAAATAATACTAAGTTAGTGAAACATGTAGAAAATAATTCTTCAATAAATATTGGATACATTGGATATTATTTAAAAAAGAAAAAAATTTGGAACCACAAAACCACTTTTAAATTTCAGGTTACAACATATTTAATAGTCAACATATTTCTAATAGTCAATAAAATACAATTATGTCACTGTACATCAGCCTTCCAATGGTAGATGGAATACATTTTCAACATTAAAATGGTCTCAGTATCTGTACATGATATGCCTCTAAAATATGTAGACTTAGTAATTTTATTTTCTTTTGGAATTAGTTTCATGACAGAATCATAAATTAATTATTTCTCTTAAATAGTGGAAGATTGAGAAAAAATCTTCTTAAAGACGTCACAGCCCTTAACAGGGTTTATTTTCTATTTAGATTAAATGTAGATAAGTTAGCCATTATTTTAATCATACCTTTTAATTCATAAGTTAGAAAGCCAAATATAAAAGCATATAGTGAATGTAATAGTGGCCAACTGTGTTAGATCCCATAACTATCCAGAAATAAACAACCATTCCTTGGCCGCAGGGGACCTGGAGCAGAGGTAAACGGAAGGAAGGATTCCATATCTAAAACTTGAATAGAATGACGACAAATGTAATGTCTGAGTGTTACTGAGCCCTAAATAAAAATGTGACCCAAACTAAAGGAATAAAGGAAAATATCCCGTAGAAAATAAGAATGGCTTTTATCTTGAAACTTGAGAAAAAATTTTTTCAATATAAATTAATGGAAGGGAGCGATTTATGAGGGAGTTCTGGGACGGGGCATTCCTAGAAGTTGAAGGATCTCTTATTGTTTAAAGGTGTGGCATGAATAGGAAACAGATGCTGCTAAAATTACAATCTGTTTTCTAACTCCTACACACACATACACACACACATAAACACACACAGAGACACACATACACACATATACACATACACACACACACACACACATACACACACACACTCCCCTTTTTTTATCCTGTGTCCAAAATAAATGAACAATTGAATAGAGATAAGAAAGAAAATCTTTTTGTCGTTTAGACATGGGGGTATATAGCGAGACGAACACCGTGGTTAGATGCTTATCTATTTCCGTGTAGCAGATGCGATCTTAGACTAAACACACACGCACATGTCCTTCAAAACAATAAAAAGCATAGTTCTCCTTGCACTGGAGATGCAATATTGGTTCCTAAAATGCTCCAAGAGCATGAAAATCAGAGTGAAAAACCACTTCTATCATAGCACAATACTTTTGCAGAGCCTGCAATCCTGTCTTGTTGCACGGTCTCAACTTCTCCTTCTATATCCACCCCCTCCTTTAAATTTAGAAACACCGACTGTCTAGAGCTGTCCTGACATTGCAGTGAGGGTGCGTGGACCCATGCATCCCATATAGTGCACGTATGAGGGAGTTCTGGGACAGGGCGTTCCTAGAAGTTGAAGGATCTCAGTATGGAGGTTCCTGAAAAAACTAAAAATAGAACTACCATATGACCCAACAATCCCACTACTGGGCGTATACCCTGAGAAAACCATAATTCAAAAAGACAAATGCACCCCAGTGTTCACTGCAGCATTATTTACAATAGCCAGGACATGGAAGCAACCTAAATGTCCATGAATAGAGGAATGCATAAAGAAGATGTGGTACATATATGCACTGGAATATTACTCAGACATAAAAATGAACAAAATTGGGTCATTTGTAGAGATGTGGATGGATCTAGAGACTGTCATACAGAGTGAAGTAAGTCAGAAAGAGAAAAACAAATATCGTATATTAACGCATGTATGTGGAACCTAGAAAAATGGTACAGATGAACCGGTTTGCAGGGCAGAAGTTGAGACACAGATGTAGAGAACAAACGTATGGATACCAAGGGGTAAAAGGGGGGGGGGGTGGGATGAATTGGGAGATTGGGATTGACGTATATACACTATTGATACTATGCATAAAATAGATAACTAATGAGAACCTACTGTATATCACAGGAAACTCTACTCAGTGCTCTGTGATGATCTAAATGGGAAGGAAATCCAAAAAAGAGGGGATATATGAATACGTATAGCTGATTCACTTTGCTGTACAGTAGAAACTAACGCAACATTGTAAAGCAACTATACTCCAATAAAAATCAATTAAAAAAAAAAACAGACATTCTTGGGAAAGACCCTATTTAAGCTTTCAGTTATCATTAGTGTTCATCTGATAACTGTATTCAAGTATCCATGAATTCTGATCTGTTTGTTTAACAGTAAGTACTACCTAGTTAAATACCTTATCTTAGAACTAAGAAAAACAAGGAGCAGACTTGTGACATTTGTTTATAAAGTCTCACAGCAAATTGGAATGCATTATTGAGGCAATAAAAATTTATAAGTAAATTGATACAATTTTTTGACATTAAGCGTTGTAGATAAACTGTAAAACTCGTACATTAAGAGTTAAAACTTATATTCAAATTTAAGTAACTGTGTTATAATTTTTTAACCTGATTATTTCTTACCTAATATTGTACCCTGTGATTGGATTACTCCCATCAGATAAGTCAGTTTTAAGAAAACATAATTTGGTAACAAACTGGAGTATGTAATGGCTGCTTCATGTATTGATACTATTTTATTAAGGCCTTTAAATATCTCTGGGAGGAAAATCTACTTTATCAAAATAATAGCTCGATGGTACACAAATTTCTTTTACTCTTTGTCTGCAATGTCAGTTATGCTGACTTTGCTATTAACATAAATCTCCATTACTTACAACAGTGCTCAGTCTGTGCAAAACAAATTACATATTCTGCTACCTCATTATCCTAAACTAATGTCAGCCATGAATTCTCCTGAATAACAACCTTTAACTATGTTAGGCAAATTAGGTAAGATAGCAGTGTATAGCTGACTTACCAAGCAATAAATAATAGCCTGTTTTATTTTGGTTGGGCTATGTGATTTAAAATAGAAAGGGTTTAGAAACACCCCATAAAGCAGTTATTTTCTGCATTATACTGATGTTCTGAAATAGAGGTTTAGTCAGTACTTTTTCAGAAGAGGGAATGTAAGCAAGACTTCCACTTAAAGGTGACAGATTAAAAACATTAATTTAGCTCCACTTACCCCCAAATTCAAATGTAGTGAACATAATGCAATTTCTTTTTTTTTTTTTTTTTTAATTTTAAACTTGGTAAATTCTTTTATTTTATTTTATTTTATTTTACTTTATTTTATTTATTTATTTATGGCTGTGTTGGGTCTTCGTTTCTGTGCGAGGGCTCTTTCCAGTTGCGGCAAGTGGGGGCCGCTCTTCATCGCAGTGCGCGGGCCTCTCATTATCGCGGCCTCTCTTGTTGCGGAACACAGGCTCCAGACGCGCAGGCTCAGTAATTGTGGCTCACGGGCCTAGCTGCTCCGCGGCACGTGGGATCTTCCCAGACCAGGGCTCGAACCCGCGTCCCCTGCATTGGCAGTCAGACTCTCAACCACTGCGCCACCAGGGAAGCCCCAGTGCAATTTCTTAATGCATAAACTTATGAGAACAAAAAGCACGGAAGGGGTAAAAATAACAAAAGGAGCAACAGCAAAAATGATCCCAGGTGGAAAGCAGGACTAGTGACAGTTACTAGCTCATTATGTGTTTTCTAAGTGGGAATGAGCATTCTCCAATTATGTTTCTTTCTATGAAAATGAGATATCTTGTTTTAAAATCTGCTCTTTGATACATGCCTTACTCCTTTTCAGAGAATTAAAGTGCTTTCCATCATTTCTCAATCAGGGCCCTTGGTGTCTCTTTCTCTCACCTGGACAAGTGTGACTCCTGACCTTTTACAAGGTCTATATAGACACAGGAATCTTACAGAAAAATATACGCTAGCTTTGTAGAGAGGCACAAGTGATACTCTGTTCTTCAACTTGGTCACACTTTTGTCTTATTTCAGAACTTGTTGGTTCAGATCCTGAGTGATCAACAGAAGTGCTATTTTATTTTGCCTTTTCAGTTACTTTATTTTTCATCATAAAAATGCATTTAATTATACTTGTAAAGTTAATTCTGTATTATTTCTTCTTCATATTTTCTCTTGTGTACAGGAATAATAATAACTACTTTTACAGCTGTTAGATGTACCAACGGTTTTAAGCACACACACATAATTTACTCTTCACAACTCTGTGAAATAAATGTTATTATTTCCCAGATTAGGAAGATAACGTACAAAAAGTATAACTAACCATTCCTAGGTTACAGACCAAGTAAATGATAAAGTAGGGATTCACACTCAAGCAGCCTAATTTCAGAGTTCATATTTTTAAATTTACTTTATATCTCACATAAAGTTTTTACTAAAGTCTTCATTAGAATTGTATACAATATAAAATAAAACAAAATAAATTTTTTTCAAACTACTGATGTTGTACTTACTTTTTATTAAAAGCCAAGAGTCAAAGTTAAGTGATTTTTCACAATATAAAGCAAGTTCAGAAAAGGACATTAAGTATGTAATAATATATAAGAAGTATTTTGTTTTGTATTTTCTTAACTGTATTTTAGGTGCACATAATAACTACCTTTATACAAATATATTAAAAAAGTAAAACAAATATATAAAAAAACCTATCAACAAATCACATGATTAACAATAAAGTCCCCTGAAGTACTAGACTACTTATTAATTACAACTGCAAGAGAGAAAGAGTGGGGGAATTGATTTCTGAATTAATATACTAATTAAAATTTATGAACTAGACTTCTGCTTCTGGCAATATCAAATAAAATAGCCAGACTTAACTTCCACCACAAACAATTGGAGAATAGGGAAAAAAACACAAACAAACAAACAAAAATAGACATTGGATAACTGACAGCACAGGCCTGTGATTCCCCAAAGTGAGAAAATAAGTAGTGTGAGAAATAAAATTGTCTAGAGACACATTATGAACCACAAGGCAGAGAAAGAGATCCCAAGTAGAGCACAGTAATATCACTGAGCTAAGCATACAGAGATTAAAGTTCAGGAGCACTGAGGTAGTTATAAGTTGTAACGCATAGTTCAACATAGGAGGAACCTATATAGAATAAGAGCACCGAAACCCTGAATAGCAATTGCACTGAGTCTTTGCAGAATACTAAACTGCATATGTGTACAATGCAATGAAAGTTTATTAGATTAGGAAAAATGACAGGATGGTGGTATACACTAGAAAATTCTCAGAGATTACATGGGGTGCAGAGATAGGCAAGATCCAACCAACATTACTGGAGAGTCAATTGTCATAACCTAGGACATTCCGTAAAGTTCCCAGAAGGTTAATATTTTAGTAGTAAGATAACTACAGTAGTAAGCCTAATTTTTCTAGCCTAGAAGTAAGACTACTAGTAGTAATAAGCCTAAATTTGCTCCAGCCTAAAACCTATTTTACACTCAAAGTAGCAGTGCTTCAAAATGAGTCTTGAGAAAAACCAACCTGGTGTGTGAATAATTTAATTGCCTTCTAGAAAAAAAGTCAGCACTCTTTAAAGGAGGAAAATAAATTCTAGACATTCAACAATGTAGTAGTTATAATGTTCTGCATCCAATTAAGAAAATTCCTAGACATGCCAAGAATCAGGAAAATGTGACTTATAAGCAGGGGAATAATAGTCAATAGAAGAACTAGAATTGGAAGAAATGATGAAAGTACCAAAGAAGGACTTTGTGTATTTGTGTGTTGTAGGACTCAAGAAACTAAAGGCAAATTAGAATAATGAAAAATAGCTATAAGGGAGATATTATCGAAAAGAAGTTATAGGATGATATTAAAAGCAGATTAGACACTGCAGCAAAGATTAACACACTTGAAGAATATCAGTAGGGTTTATCCAAAATAGAGTATAGAGACAAAAAATAGATTAGTGGTTACCAGTGGGGAGGAGAGGGAATAGTGGGAAGAGACTGCTAAAGAGTACTGAGTTGCTTTTGGGGGTGAAGAAAATGTTTTGAAATTAAGTAGTGGTAATATTTGCACAACTTTGTAGATACAGTTGACCCTTGAATAACACAGGTTGGAAATGTACAGGTTCATTTATATATGGATCTTTTTTAAATAGTAAATACTACAGTCCCACACTGTCCAGGGTTGGTTGGATCCATGGATGCAGAGGAACCCTGGATACAGAGGACTGACTATAAATTATATGCGGATCAACCCCTCGTTGTTTAAGGGTCAACTGTATGCTAAAAACCGCTGGATTGTACACTTAAAAAGGGTGAATTTTATGGTATGTCAAATTATCTCAATATAAAATTAACCAAAAAAGACATTAAAAAAATACTACATAACAAAACTCTTCTTGAACTTAGCCACAAAAATCCTTAACAACATATTAGAAAATTAAATCCAGCAATACATAAATGTATTAATTCCCCCATGAAAAGATAAGTTTATTTCCAAGAATGCAAGGTTGGTTTCACTTTTGAAAATCAATCAATGCGATTTTCATAGTAATCAGACTAAAAGCGCCAAATCATACTGTCATCTCTGTAGAAACAGATAAGGCATCTGACAAGATGTAACACAAATTTGTCATAAAAATCTTCAGCAAATTAGGAATAGATGATGGAGTTGTATATTGTCCCTCCAAAATCATGTCTACCCTAAGCCTCAGAATGTGACCGTATCTGGAAATAGGGTCTATATTGATATAATTAGTTGAGATATGGTCATACTAGATTAGGGAGGGTCCTAAATCCAAGTACTCGTGTCTTTATAAGAAGAGGAGGTGATGCACAGTGACAACACACGTGCAGGGGACAACATTATGTGAAGATGGAGGTAGACATAAGAGAGATGCATGAACCAGCCAAGGAAGAGCAAGAATTGTCTACAAGGGGCTTCCCTGGTGGTGCAGTGGTTAAGAATCCGCCTGCCAATGCAAGGGACATGGGTTTGAGCTCTGGTCTGGAAGATCGCACGTGCCAAGCAGCAACTAAGCCCGTGCGCCACAATTACTGAGGCTGTGCTCTAGAGCCCGTGGGCCACAACTACTGAAGCCCAAGTGCCTAGAGCCCGTGCTCTGCAACAAGAGAAGCCACCGCAATGAGAAGCCTGAGCACCGCCATGAAGAGTAGCTCCCGCTCGCTGCAACTAGAGAAAAGCCCGCATGCAGCAACGAAGACCCAACACAGCCAAAAATAAATATATTAAATAAATAAATTTTTTTAAAAATAAGAAAAAGAATTGTCTACAACCACCAGAAGGCAGGAGAGAGTCAGCCATGAGATGATTTCTCCCTCAGCAACACACAGGGAGCCAACCTTATATTCATCTTGATTTTTGACTTAGTCTCCAGAACTGTGAGAGAATACATTTCTGTTGTTTTAAGATACCCAGTTTGTGCTACTTTGCAAGAGCGGCTCTAATAAACTAATACAGAAGGAACTTCCTCAGCTTAATAAAGCACATCTTCATCAAGACATCCAAGTATATCATTTTGGAATTCCAACAAGGATAGAGACAAAATCCTAAAAGATTTCTGAGAAATTAAATAAAATCGATCACACACTAAATCAGAAATTATAAATACAGCGTTATCAACCGAATCCATGGAACTAGAATACAGTGTAACAATGCTTTCAATTTTCTGGAAAAAAATATTGAATTACAGAGTAGAATTCTATATAAGCTAAAACATCTTTCAAGTGTTAAAGTTTTTTAATTATATGAAGTCTCAAATACTGTACTTCCTTGCAGTTTTTCCTCAAGGCAACTACTTTAGAATATGCTCTCACAAAACAGGTGAGTAAAGTACGGAAAAAGAAGACATAAGATGTTGTTAACAGTGTGCCGGCCTCAGGAGAAAATGCTAAAAAGAATTGAAAGTGCTATCTTTTGAGCAGAAAGAGGTGTGAATGCTGCTTGTCATTAAAATTCTGTAGTAAAGGGGCTTCCCTGGTGGCGCAGTGGTTGAGAGTCTGCCTGCCAATGCAGGGGACACGGGTTCGAGCCCTGGACTGGGAGGATCCCACATGCCGTGGAGCAACTGGGCCCGTGAGCCACAATTACTGAGCCTGCGCGTCTGGAGCCTGTGCTCCGCAACAAGATAGGCCGTGACAGTGAGAGGCCCGTGCACCGCGATGAAGAGTGGCCCCCGCTTGCCGCAACTAGAGAAAGCCCTTGCACAGAAACGAAGACCCAACACAGCCAAAAAAATATATAAATAAATAAATAAATTAATTAATTAAAAAAAATTCTGTAGTAAAATTTGACTCTTATAAGGGTCTGGACACATTGTTTTTTACAAAAATTTATACAAAATTAAAAATAAAATCAAGGGTCGCAGATTTGAAGATAAAATTGTGTTTTATTATAGATTCCAATGTTATTTATTTTAATGTCTAGTAAATAGCTTCCACATTTAAAGCACTGTTTTAGAACGTACGGAAGAAATAAAATTTAAAAGAGATAATATATACATGCTCATGATATACTAGTGGATTCAAAGGTATATTATTAGGTTTTATTTGGGATAAGTAGTAGTTGGATTTGGATACCAAAGTGAGAAGGGAGAATTTAGAACCTATAGGTACAGTGGAATTGAAGCAAAGAACTCCATATATAGTTCTCAGGTTAAGAGTCAATAGAGATAAAGAGAGAATTGATGTGAAACTGACACACTATGACAAAATTGTCTAAATATGATGGCATTGGTCAATAGGCAAAACTTGTTATGGTTTAACTAAACAAAGTTGCACAAGATATTGGAGATAAAGAAGTTGTAAAAGAAAAGAAAACCATATTTCAGTAATGCTAACAAACATGGTTGATGAGAGTATTGGAAAGTAGAAAATGCACTCTAAATCTCTGTGCTTGATGAAAAGTTTGAGTAGTGTATGATTATCCACCTATCTGGAAAATAATGTGTGATGGGCAAAATTAAGGCTTGGGTGATAATAATGTCTATGAGAAGGGCAAGTTACCAAGGTACTAATGAGAATTCTACCAAACATGCCACTGGACTACTAACGATTACTTCTATATTGAAGAGCCACTATTACGGCATCAAATTAAAATATGTTTCTGATAAAAAAAACAGTGTATGATTATAACTGAACAATACTTTCTGCAGTTAAATGCATAACTCACGCAATTTATATAAGTTGCTATGAGAATGTATTTTTAGAATAGGTACACATTTAGTTAGGTTTCAAGTAACAGGAGTGAATAAAAATCTGTATTACTCACAACAAGGTGAATGAGCTCTGATCATACACTAGCTTTTGCATTATAATTAGCTTACACTTTAATAGTTTTCATTTACTGCCTGAGCTGAGTGTATGCATCAGTGGATTTATCACAGTAAATGACCTTAATGTCAAGGAGACTTCCGTATATAATATAGCTACATTTTTAAAGATTTAATTAAATGTAAATACAGCATAGGTAGCTTTATTCTGTGGAATAGAAACAATACCAGAGATTATACACATATATTATTATTATCATGTTATTATTTTGATTTCACTACAAAGACATGCAAATAACTTTAAAACCAGTCTTTATTCATTATGGTACCTATACATAGAATGAGGTAAAAATGAAGATTTGGAGGAAGTCAACATTATTTGTCAAAAGCAAAGGAAGTTTTGTCATAAATTCTCCAGGGAATCACCAGATGACAGAGAACTAAAATTATTGTTTAATTTCATGCATTTTTATACAGTACTTCTAGATTTCCCAGAATTACTCACTTATATCATAGAGACAGTCTTACAGAAGCCTTCTAATAGCATTAGCCTTTGTGCAAATAAATGGAAAATTTTGATAATTTTCGTAAGCACCACAAAATATATATTGTGTATATTAAAACCAAAAGAATCAAATACTCAGGAGAGATAAATACCCATTAAAATAATGCAATCATTGAAATTGATAGGCTAAGCTTCAACCCTTTTCCCAGGTACTTTGCCAAAAGCTTGGGTATTAATCAAACCAAGGATAAAAGGTGTGTGGAGATCAGCCAGATAATTTATTAGCTCTTCAATTGAGCCATCAGTCTGTTCAAAGGCTAATTAGACCAATCTGTGAAAGTATCAATCCCATAACTACTCAAGACTAATTATATTAATCATCTAAAATATGTTCATGAGAAACTGCTAATGTCTAACCTTGTGGTTTTGCAATGACCTTAGTTCAACAAGGAAATGGAATCCATGTATGTTGCAGGGAGAGCAGGTTATGATAAATAGACAGAATAGGATTTTTTAAAGCAGATGTATAGATAAGCAGACATGATATTGGTGAGATACAGTGATTTTTAAAATATTTAATTATCAGGGATTGGCCCAAAGAAAGAGTATTAGACACAGCTTCATATGGAGGTAATGAATGAAGAGGTTATTACTTGGTGATTTCTTTCTTCAGGGCTCTGTGTACATGAATGTGCTCATGTGTGCACATGTGTGTGTGTATGTGTGTGTGTGCACGTGTGCATATGGGAAGTCTGCACATGTACATGGATAATTACTATTACCAGAAATATATATTAAATTCAGATGAATTCAATACATTTATTTAAAATGCCTGTTGTACACCAGGCATTAATGTTAGATGATGGTAAACTACGGGTAAAAAGTAGCATCCTTTTCACTAGGGGAGTGTCTGCTTGAGAACAGGAACAGGACAATAGGTAATAATAATAGTAAAATGCAAAATAATTTAAATATCATATTTCTACTCACATATAAAGGCAATATTCATTGGGATCCAGAGAATGTTCATCACCGGGCTGAAACTTAATGTCTACAGGCAATGGTCAGAATGGGAAGACCACTGCAGACTGGAAGCCAAGGGGCACCAGCTGAAACTGCTCTGCTGCTTAAGCCATATGAGCCAACAGATCTAATGGTGCTTGAAGCATCATTGGCAGATAGAGATGTTGTTCAGTGCCATTGGCAGGTCCCTATAGGTGAATCACATCTCCCACCCTTAGGGTTTTGGAACAAAGCCCAGACATCATCTGTGGATAACTAGTGTCTTTCTAAACAACAGCTTTTGGCTTGCTACTGGGTCTCAGCAAAGACTAAAGCTTAATCGTAGACCATCGAGTTACCATGCATCCTGAGCTGTCCATCATGAAGCAGGATTTTCTGACCTACCAAGGCACAAAGGTAGGCATGTATGACAGTGCTCCATTATCAAGTGGAAGTGCTATGGATGAGACGGGGCTTGAGCAGGTACTGAGGGAAAAAGTGGGTTGCATGAAAAAGTAGCTCCAATGCCCATAGCTCGTACTCTTCATATATTTCAGTCTTAAGCCCAGTAAAGACAGTACTGCATGATATAAAAAGACCACCCAAAAGCTGACAGCTGTGGCAATATAGTTTCTTTGTGGGGGCATATCTAACGGACAGGGGTGAAGGGTGATTCTCCCAATAGACAGAACTTCAATCAGTGAAACTGTTTATTTTTGCCTAGAAAGAGAGATGCCAAATGACCAAATCTATGTCAATTCATAAAATGTGGCCAAAGGTTTGGTTGAATATCAGGGACACCATTGTAAAATTCATGTAAATAGAGTGTTGAGGAAGGTATGTGGATAGACCTCTTTGGAAAGAGGTATGAAGACATTTGTGTTCCATGTGAATTATTAAAAAAAAAAGAGGGGGATTTTAATAATCAAGTAACTAAGATGGCCTATTTAATGAATGTCTGTCAGCATCTTCCCCAACCATCTCTGTCATTGCCCAGTGACTCATGAACAAAGCAGCCATGGTGACAAGGTTGGGAGTTCAGCATGAACTTAGCAACATTGAATCCTGCTCACCAAGGCTGGCCTGGCTACAGCCACTGTTGAATGTCCAGTATCCCAACAATAGAGACTGACCCTGATGTGAGAGTCAGGGTTCAGTTCTGATGTGGTACCATTCTCTGAGGTGATCAGCCAGCTACTTGGTGGCAGGTTGACTACCTTAAAGCACTTTCTTTATGGAATTGGATGACATCTTGCTTTTACTGGAATATAACACTTACTCAGGAAATGGTTTTGGCTTCCTTGCCCACAATGCTTCCACCCAGACTACCATGACTGCCATATCCACTGTCATGGTATTCCACACAGCATTACTTCTGAACTAAATCTTCCAGAATTCCCTTTCTAGTATGCTTCTACATAGGGTAGGCTATAAGAGCTACACTCCTGTGAAAATTCAAGGAGGCTATAAAAGAGTTATTTTACAGTGCACACACACCTCCCAAAGACTCAGTTACACGTTCATCTGTGTACTTCTGTGTAGGAATTTTGCAGCTGTAATTAAAGTTCCTAATCAGTTGACTTTATTAAGAGATATATCATCCTGGGTGGGCCTGATTTAATTAATCAAAAGGCCTTTAAAAGAGGGTAGGCCCTATCTATGTCCAGAGAGTCCAAGCTTCAGTTCATGATAGTGAGTTTCCAGTGATGATTCTTTCTTCTTGACTATATGCCTTGCCAACTTCCTCTTGTTTAACCAGCTACCACAAATGTGTGAACCAATCCCTTGTAATAAATATTGAATTTCATTTATCGAAATTTTGTGCACAAAAGTAACACACGATATTAGAGATTATCTCTGACACCACAGAAAGCATTTTTTATTAATTACATTTTTATTTTTTATTAATTACAATTTTTACAATTGATGAACCAATGCTGTCACATGATTATTAAGTAAGCACCATAATTTATGTTAGGGTTCACTCTTTGTGTTGTACAGCTCTGTGGGTTTTGACAAATGCATAATGCCATGTGTCCACCAGTATAATATTGTATGGATAGTTGTAACACCCTAAAGACTCCCTTTGCTCCACCTATTTATCCCTGTTTCCCCTCTCCTTCCACCAAACTTCTGGCAATCCCTGATCTTTTTAACATCTGTAGAGCTTTGTCTTTTCCAGAAAGTCATATAAGTGAAAGCATATATTTATTCAGGCTTTTGAGAACGACTTCTTTCACTTAGCAATATCTATTTAAAGCTTCTCCATGTCTTTTCAAGGCTCAATAACTCATTTCTTTTTATTGCTGAATAATACCCTACTGTATGGATGTATCACAGTTTACTCACCTATTGAAGGACATCTTGATTACTTCAAATTTTTGGCAATTATGAATAAAGCTGCTCTAAAAATCTGTGTATAGGCCTTCATGTTTTCAATGCATTTGGATAATTAACTAGGAGCGTGACTGCTGGATTGTATGATAGGGAAGCCTATGTTTAGCTTCATAAGAAATTTACAGGGTGCTTGTACCATTTTGCATTCCAACAGCAATTGAGGAGCCTTCCTGTTGCTCTATATCTTCACCAATATTTGGTGTTTTCCATGTTTTGGAGTTTAGCCATTCTGATAAGTGCATAGTGGTATCTCGTGAAATGAAGTTTTCTTTTTTTTAATAAATTTATTTTATTTTTGGCTGCGATGGGTCTTTGTTGCTGCGCGCGGGCTTTAGTGGTGGCGAGCGGGGGCTTCTCTTCGTTGCGGTGCGCGGGCTTCTCATTGCGGTGGCTTCTCTTGTTGCCGAGCACGGGCTCTAGGCACGCGGGCTTCAGTAGCTGTGGCACGTGGGCTCAGTAGGTGAGGCCCACGGGCCCTAGAGCGCAGGCTCAGTAGTTGTGGCGCACGAGCTTAGTTGCTCTGTGGCATGTGAGATCTTCCCAGACCAGGGCTCGAACCCATGTCCACTGCATTGGCAGGTAGATTCTTAACCACTGTGCCACCAGGGAAGCCCAGAAATGAAATTTTATTAATTCTTTTTTACTTTAATTTGGATGCAGACCCTATTTATTTATTTATTTATTTAGTAATGTAGCTATAGTCTAGTACCTGAAAACTTTTATCCTAGAACCAGATTGTCTAGATTCAAATTCTAACCCTACATTTTGCTCCTTGTGAGACATAGGTTAACTACTTAGCATGTGCTTCAGTAGCCTTATAGATAAGGTGGAGATAATAGTACCATCTACCTCACAGAATTGTTATGATAATTCAGTTAGATTATCACGGAACATATAAATAACAATAAGAGTATCTGGCCTATAGTAAACTCTTTTATCCTTTAATTGTATATAATAATTTCATTCTTTTTTTTTATCAAAAGGAAGGAATTTAGAATGTAGTTCCAAATATTGATAGAACTAGGGTAATTATTTTAATTTTAAATTAATTTTAAGAAAACTCAGTTACATAAAGATAAAATTCCTCTATTGCTGCATCATTACCATATTAAACTTTCAGTACAGTATTTAAATTTCAGTTCAGTAACTTCACAGTTGTACATCTTTTTACAAACTTTCAATATTGAGAACAGCAGCCTGAAGAATTTTTAAGCTGGTTTTTTTTTTTTTTTTTTTTTTTTGGTGGGAGGGAAAAGAAGGATAAGTTTTAACCCCACTATTTTGTAATTTAGTTTGGTCATGACTTTGATTTGATGAAACTGAGTTCAGTATGATAAATGAAATTGCAAAGTTCAAGACTTTGCTCCACTATTTATTGTTAACTATTCAAATGAACTGAATTCTTAAAATTTCAATTGTTTCCAGAACATGCCGCTTCTGAAGCATCTTAATCTCAATGTGTAAGCAGATTGTTATTGTTCATCTAAGCCATCAACCGTAACTGCATTGCCTGTGGTCTGGCCCTAGGAGGGCACAAAGTTCATAGACTTAATTATTACAAACAGTATGTCTTCTATTTTAATTTTCTAGTGGAGAGTAACTCTGGGTCAGTCATGCAAGGAACTGACTTAAGTTCCATGTCCTTGAAAAATGTTGCCACCTCAGTTTAAATTAATGGTCTAACAGCTTTGACCATTTTGGGAACACTCTCAGTAGTCATATGTCCTAAATTTGACCAGTTTCGTATTAGCATTGTTAAGACATTATGGGAATTCCCTGGCAGTCCAGTGGTTAGGACTCCACGCTTTCACTACCGAGGGCCCGGGTTCAATCCCTGGTTGGGGAACCAAGATCCTGCAAGCCATGCACTGTGGCAAAAAAAAAAAAAAAAAAAAGACTTAATTAAACCCCAGAACGCAGTCATGCTTGTCATGGGCATCATGTTTAAGAGTTCTTCTGTCACATCAAAATTTTCTTTGACACCACCAAATGACAGATCTAATTGGATGGTAATATATATACACATATATAGCTGAGCTCTCTTCTACTGCAATAGAAAATGCCATAAATGATTTAACTTTTTCATAGAGTTTGTCCTGTGAATTGTCAGCCTTATCTTCATTACACTGAATAATGGTGTTTGCTTTTGATAATGCTATTTTTGGTTACGTAGTGTGGGGCATGATTTTTCTCTTGCATTCAAGAGATATTCCTTTATGAACTCTCCATTCCTAAAAAAACTTTTAATGGAGAAAGGGTATTTTCCAATTCCTATGTGATTGGATTTTGCAGCATAATCATTTATTATATATTTAATATTAATGTTTTATAAATCTGGGGAATTTCCAAGTATGCTGAGAAATTCCACTGGAAAAAAGAAAAGAAAAAAAATAATAAAATAAAAATTCCCTGTACTACTCAGTGCTTCCTAAACATATCCTCTTGCTACCTGCCCAAACAGTCATTCTGGGATCCCAGGGTGGCCAACAAAAAGTGCTAATGTATGCCTTCAAAGAAGCGCAAGGTAGAAACGACTTGGAAGTTGGCCCCAGATTTATCTGGGTTTGAATTCTAGTGCTGCTACTCGTTGGCTAGGTTAACACTTGTTAACATAGTCATGCAAATATGCCAGGCACTTATTAGTTTCATTTGCCTGTAAAATGAGTATAATAATATGTATCTAAAGATTAACATATATAAGGAAGCTAGCCTAGAATCCCCAGGTGAAGATAATAAATATTAGTTCCTGTCTTCTCCCTTTCTTCAATTAGAAGAGATGGAGATCATGTGGGGATTCAACCTGGTTTGGGGAAATCGATGGAGAGAAAGAAAGCATGCGCAGGACCTGCCCTGTGAGGCAAAGCTCACTTCGCAGTGGAGAGTGGAGGTGTGTGGTCTGATCCCTTGAAGAGTTCCTGGTTCAAGGCCTGAAAAGAACCTAAGGTAAGGAAGGGGTGAGAAAGAAGGAAAGGGAAGTAGCAGCTGTGTATCTATTAAAATAATTAACAGCTAACGCTATTAAAATAATTCAGGGGAGATTTGAATTTAGAATTGGTAGAGGTGGAGGTGGGGAGGGTGGTGATATTCTGAAGGTTGAACTAGCAGATGTGAAATGGGAAGTGAAAGAAAGTGAGGGGTTAATCATGATTATCAGCTTTTTGCCAAGAAAAAACTGTAAGGAGTCTGTGGGACTATGGAGTGAAGCAAATTGGGGCAGAGAAAGATCCCTTCTGTTGAGTAGACAACACAATTGAATATGACTCAAAAGTTTGAAGGAGAAGATTCAGGAACACAAACAAATTAGTATGTAAATGTCTGAGACCAAAAGAGAAAATGCATTAATTGCTTATACAACAAGATGAAATCATTTTCATTTTATATTTACTTACTCAAATATTGTCCGAATTTAAGAAATGCTAAGGGTTTATCCATTTTGAAATTTTCCATTTAAAGAAAAAAATAATATTCTCACAGACATATTCATCAAGAATAAGATGATCAGAACTTGAGGAAAGTAAAAACAATAATAATGTGTTGTGAATTTTATGCAAGTGAACTTTCTCGAGATGCTTCTGACTATTAATTTCTCTTCCTATTTTCTCTGCCCTTAGATTTGTTTCATGAACCACTGCTGAGAATGAGCTTAATGAGTAGTTAATTGGAGTTGGAAGTCATAAGAAAAACATACCAAGAGAAAATAAGATTTATGAATATGTACATCATTGCACTCTAGATTATTTCACTTATTAGTCAATACAATCTATTATAATTATAAACTATAATAATAACTAAGGAAATTTAGATTCAAAGAGGTCATGTAAAATGTTTTAAGGTCTTGCCTTAGTTTGCTAGGGCTGCCATCACAAAATACCACAGACTAAGCTGTTTAAAAGACAGAGCTTTATTTTCTCATATTCTGGAGGCTGAAGTACAAGATTGAGTTGGTTTCTCCTGAGCCCTCTGTCCTTGGCTTGGAGAGGGCTGCCTTCTCACTGGGTTCTCTTATAGCTTTTTCTCTGTGCAGATGCATCCCTAGTGACTCTTCTTCGTCTTATAAGGACACCAGTCACATTGCATTAGGGCCCACCCATATAACCTCATTGAATCTTAATTTTTTCTTTAAAGGCCCTATCGAGAAATACAGTCACATTCTAAGTTATTAGGAATTAAGACTTCAACAAGAAAATTTAGGAGGACAATATTAAGTTCATAACACTCACATGGCTATTAAAAAAATAAAACTGGGATTTTCATACTCTCAGACTCCAAAATACACCCTCTTTCCAGTATACCATGCACTGTTTGACACTAGACTTAGGCCTGAGACTAAAGATAGAGGTAGGAACACAGAGCTGATAGGGAGCAGAGATCATTCGAAGAGGCCTATGTAGTGGAGATATATAAATTTTGATACTTCAATTATTGCTCACTCTGCCTTGAGTCAAATTACCTGTATGCCATTTGGAGTTTTTTTGTTTGTTTTTGTTTATTTTTTAATTAATTAATTTTTATTGAAGTATAGTTGATTTACAATGTTGTGTTAGTTTTAGGTATACAGCAAAGTGATTCAGTTATACATACATATATACTTATTTTTTTTTCAGATTCTTTTCGCTTATAAGTTATTACAAAATATTGAGTATAGCTCCCTGTGGTATATAGTAGGACCTTGTTAGTTGTATACTTTATATATGGTAGTGTGTATATTGTAATCCCCAACTCCTAATTTATTCCCCCCCTCTTTCCCCTTTGGTAACCATAAGTTTGTTTTCCACGTCTGTGGGTCTGTTTCTGTTTCATATATAAGTTCATTTGTATCTTCTTTTTTTTGATTCTACATATAAGCAATATCTTATAATATTTGTCTTTCTCTGTCTGGCTTCACTTAGTATGACAATCTCTAGGTCCATCGATGTTGCTCCAAAATACAGCTGGATTAAAATCTCAGCAATGCTATTTGTTAATCGCTTACCAAAGGTAGACTCCTTAATGTCTTTTAATTTACAGTTCTTCATCTCTAACTGGGAAAATCCTGCTTACTTTTCAGGGCTATTGTGATGTGTAAATGAAGTGCTAGGCCGCAGCAGGGTAGCTTTTCAGTAAATGCTATCTCATCCTGTCACTAGAGATTCTGGAAATTTTTAACCCTTGGGTCAAGGGTCTCAGTGTCTTTCATGACTACAAATATACTTTGAGTGGCCCTAACACAAACTATCAAATAATAAGGTGTCTTAAACATGTTACAAGTTTGTTTAATATAGTGTTTGAGGTTGGAACAAAAGAACAGTTTCAATATGGAACCATCTGTAGAAGTGAAAGGAAGTTTGTGCCAAAAATATTTCCTCTGGCTAAGTGATGAATGCTTTGATCTAGAAGTTGACTTAATATAAAATTGCCTAATTTGCATGCTGAGAGAGAGAGGAGGTACAGAGCACTGTTAGAGAAGTGTTAGATTTTCCTGAGTTTAGTGTTTTATCAATTGATGCAATTAATTAATTGTTTCTATGTATTTTATGTATATATATATATATATGTTTCTAGTCTATGTATATATACACATATACATCATAAGAATATATATAAATACATATTTTGTAGTATATATAAAATATATAAAAATATATGTAAGAAAATATAACATTTTCTTATTGAAAAGGGGGAAATTAGTAAAGAACAATTATTGTATAGTTAAACTTATGTAATATATAAGAGTACACCCTAGAAAAAAGATAAATTCATATTTGTCTGATATATACATATGTATAAGACAGTTATTACATGTCCTATATAGAAAGAAAACTTACTACATTTGAGATAGTATTTAACATGTTTGGAACAACTCCAAAAATGATTTGAAGTAACTTGACTATTAGATGAAAATTGCCCTTTGAACATATTACCTACTGTGTGTAATTGTTACTACTGTAAGAAACTTATCACTAGTAATGTAAGCATATAAGCATCCTTAATTGTAAATTAATGTTTTAAACCCAATTTTACATAAGATAGCGCATTGCTGTGCATGTTGATGTCAGTCCTTGTGACTTCAGACAGATCTTGAGTGCAGATCGGGACTGAGGAATGAGTTGAGGAGATGGAGCTGGGAATTCAGAGAAACCAAGACTAGAATTCATAGGTCAGAGGAACAGTGACCAGGGCTGCACAGAGAGAGAATTCCAGATGGCAGCAGAGTGCCCGGCTCCAGCATTTGGCTAAGTGCTGATCAGTGCATGTGTCTGAGGTTAGGGAAAACCACCTCAAGGGTTGGGTGTAACAAGGCATGGCACTCACACAAAGACGGTCATAGTGCATGCTCTCACCCCACCCTCCCGACTGGAAAACCTCAAAGTTTACAGGGTGCTGCACACAGAAGGGTTTTGCC
The DNA here is from genome assembly GCF_028023285.1 of Balaenoptera ricei. Lineage (NCBI taxonomy): Eukaryota > Metazoa > Chordata > Mammalia > Artiodactyla > Balaenopteridae > Balaenoptera > Balaenoptera ricei. Next base: position 186,936,629 of record NC_082639.1, read on the forward strand.
TCAGTAGTGGGAAAAAATTAGCCTAAAACAAAACTGCAAAAGTTCCAAATAACAAATCTTATAAACCAGATCCAGAGGATCAAAACATTCCTAAGGAATTTTAATAAATCTCAAAATTAAGCATAAGAATATTTATAGAAATAAATGTATCTAACACCCACTATGTAAAATTCACAGTGTCAGAGAACCAATGAAGAATTACCAAGGAAGTGTTAGAAGTAGTAAGCACTGATATTAAAACAATTATTATACCTGTATTGTCTATGTCCAAAAGGAAGTAGAAACAAAGAAGATAAAAAGTAATGCAAAACAGACTTTCAAACTTCTAGAGATGAAAATTACAATGTCCAAGATGAAAATAAATTGGATGTAATTAAAGACAAACTAAATATGGTAAAAAAAAGTTTAATGAACAATAAGCAAAGGGGTAAATAAACTGTACTATATTCATAAAAAGTAATAAAATGACAAAAAGGAATGAATTATTGACATACACAACATGAATAAATCTCAAATATGCTGACAGAAAGAAGACAGACAAAAAGGGTATATGTGGTGGGATTGAACATATACGAAATTCTAGAAAAATGCAAACAAATGCATGGTGACAACAGATTAGTTGTTGCCCGGGATTAGAGGGGTAGGTAGAGATGGAAAGAATACATTAAAAAGACCATGAGGAAACTTTTTTGTCAACACATCTGTTTATTATTTTGATTGTGGTGATAGTTTCATGGTTTTATACATACATCAAAACTCATCAAATTGCATACTATAATATGTGCATTTTATTATATAAACAACTTAATAAAGCTGTTTTAATATTAATTTATATGAAAGTATGAAAGAGCATGTAATGGATTTTCCTATCTCTTCAAACTTGTTTTTTTTTTTTTTTCTTGAAAACTTGTTTTTTGAAGACTTGAAATTACCTCTGTAATGTTCAAGGGAGCAGTTTTACAGGTTCACCACTGTAAAGATTTATATAACCTCATTTTTCTTCAAATTAAAAAAATAACATTGATTTAATGGCAAGAATGCGATTTCATTTTTTATTATCTATAAAATTGCAACCACGTGTGGTAAAAAAAATCTCTCTGGGTCTCTTACGTATTTTCTGACCTTGAGAGTAGAGGCAGTGACTTCTAATTTTCCAGATTACCTTTTCAAAAACACACCATTCAGTCTAAGAACTGAACATGACTCTTACCTTAATATCACTTGCATGACTCTGGTGACCTTTCCTCTTTTCTGATCCCCTCAGAGGTAACCACTATCTTCAGTTTTGCATTTAAAATTTGTCTGCTATGAATTTAAGCTTTACCAAATAAATTGAGAGAATTTATGGGTTTTTTTTCTGTTCTTTTGACATATCTCCTAGTGTTAAATGTGCAAGAACAGTTGGGCAAACAACTAATAACAATGTCTGCATCATTGTGTGATATTTTCAGTTTTTAAAAATTCGATTGTGCCAAATTATTGTCTTAATCTCTTGGACCACCATATACACCCAACAGAACACCAATGAATGTAACAGTTGCACTACTTCCCTGCCATCTCTTAGTGATATCTCTCTGTGCTTTCAATTTGTATGTTCCTTATCATTAGTGACACTAATCACTTTTTCATATGGTAATGATTCTTTAAATTTTTTCCCCTAAATCCCTGATTAAGTTTTTCCCCATATTTTTCTATTTTTAATTTTTAAAAAAATTTTTATTGGAGTATAGTTGCTTTACACTGTTGTGTTAGTTTCAGGTGTACAGCAAAGTGAATCAGCTATACCTATACATATATCCCCTCTGTTTTGGATTTCCTTCCCATTTAGGTCACCACAGAGAACTGAATAGAGTTCCCTGTGCTATACAGTAGGTTCTCATTAGTTATCTATTTTATACATAGTATTAATAGTATATATATGTCAATCCCAATCTCCCAATTCATCTCACTCCCTGCTTCCCCCTTGGTATCCATACATTTGTTCTCCATGGCTATGTTTCTATTTCTCCTTTGCAAATAAGATCATCTATATCATTTTTTTAGATCCCACATACATGTGTTAGTATATGGTATTTGTTTTTCTCTTTCTGACTTACTTCACTCTGTATGACACACTCTAGGTCCATCCACATTTCTACAAATGACCTATTTTCGTTCCTTTTTATGGCTGAGTAATATTCCACTGTATATATGTACCACTTCTTCTTTATCCATTCCTCTGTTGATGGACACTTAGGTTGCTTCCATGTCCTGGCTATTGTAAATAGTGCTGCAGTGAACATTGGTGTGCATGCATCTTTTTGAATTATGGTTTTCTCTGGGTATATGCCCAGTAGTGGGATTGTGGGGTCATATGGTAGGTCTATTTTTAGTTTTTTAGGAACCTCCATACTGTTCTCCATAGTGGCTGTATCAATTTACATTCCCACCAACAGTGCAAGAGGGATCCCTTTTCTCCACACCCTCTCCAGTATTTATTGTTTGTACATTTTGTGATGATGACCATTCTGACTAGTGTGAGGGGATACCTCATTGTAGTTTTGATTTGCATTTCTCTAATAATTAGTGATGTTGAACATCTTTTCATGTGTCTCTAGGCCATCTGTATGTCTTTTTTGGACAAATGTCTATTTAGGTCTTCTGCCCATTTTTTGATTGGGTTGTTTGTTTTTTTGCTTTGAGCTGCATGAGCTGTTTGTATATTTTAGAGATTAATGCCTTTTTCAGTTGCTTCATTTGCAAATATTTTCTCCCATTCTGAGTGTTGTCTTTTCATCTTGTTTATGGTTTCCTTTGCCGTGCAAAATCTTTTAAGTTTAATTAGGTCCCATTTGTTTATTTTTGTTTTTATTTTCATTACTCTAGCAGGTGGGTCACAAAACATCTTGCTGTGATTTATGTCAAAGAGTGTTCTGCCTATGCTTTCCTCTAAGAGTTTTATAGTGTCTGGCCTTACTTTTAGGTCTTTAATCCATTTTGAGTTTATTTTTGTGTATGGTGTTAGGGAGTGTTCTAATTTCATTCTTTTACATGTAGCTCTTCAGTTTTCTCAGCACCACTTATTGAAGAGTTGTCTTTTCTCCACTGTATATTCTGGCCTCCTTTGTCATAGATTAGCTGACCATAGGTACATGGGTTTATCTCTGGGCTTTCTATCCTGTTCCATTGATCTATATTTCTATTTTTGTGCCAGTACCATACTGTTTTGATTACTGTAGCTTTGTAGCAGCCAGACTCCCTGAAGCCAGGGGGCCTGATTCCCCCAGCTCCATTTTTCTTTCTCAAGATTGCTTTGGCTATTCATGGTCTTTTGTGTTTCCATAAAAATTGTAAAATTTTTGTTTTAGTTCTGCAAAAAATGCCATTGGTAATTTGATAGAGATTGCACTGAATCTGTAGATTGCTTTGGATAGTATAGTCATTTTCACAATATTGATTCATCCAATCCAAGAACATGGTATATATCTCTCCATCTGTTCATGTCATCTTTGATTTCTTTCATCAGTGTCTTATAGTTTTCCACATACAGGTCTTTTGCCTCCTTAGGTAGGTTTATTCCTAGGTATTTTATTCTTTTTGTTGCAGTGATGAATGGGATTGTTTCCTTAATTTCTCTTTCTAATCTTTCGTTGTTAGTGTATAGGAATGAAGAGGTTTTTGTGTATTAATTTTGTTTCCTGCAGCTTTACTAAATTCACTGATTAACTCTAGTAGTTCTCTGGTAGCGCCTTTAGGATTTTCTCTGTACAGTATTTTCTAATTTAAAAATGTTGTTTATATATGCTGCTATATGCCTTTTGTTTTATATATGCCTTTGTCAGTTATGTGGTTTTCAAATACATTCTCCCACGTTAGGGTTTGTCTTCCTCTTTTATTATAGAATTTTTATTGATAATAAATAAAAACCTTTCATTTTAATTTAGTCAAATTTATCATATCTGTTGTCTTTCTTTTGATATGCATGTCTGTTATCATTTTTCCCTCATATCCAAAGATAATATATGTCCCTATATTATTTCCTAAAGTATTTTTTCTTTTGAATATAAATTTTGTTTACCTAAGCTGACTGTATGTAACGTATAATTTGATATATATAATCATATATAATCTACATTATATGTATCATCTACATTATATATAATCTATGTTATATCATAATACATATATTCTATATTCTCCATCTATCATCTATCTACTTAACTACTTATCATCTATGTACATACGTGATATGAACTAATACCGCAGCTTGATTGTTGTTGGGTTTTTTGGTTGTTTTTTTGTTGTTGGTCTGTTTGTTTTGTTGTTTTGGGTTTGTTTTGGTATTTGAAACAATTGGTACAGTAGTTATTGTAAAGTCCATATTTTCTCTGGTACCACATTAAATCTTAAATAAAATTTTGTACATGTTGAGTCTGTTTCTGGGCTTCCTATCTTGTTCCCTTGATGTATTTGGTCATCTGTAGGCCAATGACACACTACCTTAATTGTTATCATTTATCTTAATTGCACATATCTAGTAAACATTTTCCTACATCTTGTTTCTCTCCATTAATGCTTTGACTAAACTTCAACTTTTGGTGTCCCACATACATTTCAGGATGAGGTTAAGGATCTCATAAACCATGTATAAGTTTTTATTGGAGTTACATTAAACTAGGACTGGATTTTAAGAAAATTTAAATCTTAATGCTATTCACTTTTCTAAACTGTGACTATAGATTATCTCTCCAATTATTTGGCTTGCTTCAGTGTCTTTTGACAAAATTTTAGAAAGTTCTTCATAAAGGTTCAGCACATTTCTATTTACATTTAATGTTAGACATTCACATTAAGTATCATGAATAATATATTTAACATAGTTTTCATTATAATAATTATTTTAAGACTCTCTTGAAAGAATTCTGAATTTCAAGTTAGTTTTCCCATATTTATAGGCATTATTTAATACCTTTCTCACTGAAGTCTCCTAAGAAGTTAATAAATAAAACATGAACTATCAAATATTAATAATAAGACTTTTGCTCCTGGCAATGACGAAGTAACCGGGAGTAGATTTACTTCTCGCCTGAGATAATTTAAAAATGAAGAAAAACTTATGACTCAGTGGTTTTGAAGACCTGATGTATCAAGCAATGAAGGACAGTGATAGCTGAGAAATGGGCTGAGCCCTGTGATGGCCCAGCCCATGGCTCTGAGAGCATCCGGAGGAGAAACCCAGATGGAACCTGATGAACCCCCTGAATTGAGAGATGGAGATGGGGGTCCAGGGAGCCCAACATGGCTAGTTTCACATGGCAGAGAACTGAACACAAAGAGCTGCACAGTGAGAGGGCACCAGAGATCTGTGTGGGGTCCACCTCCAGCTCTCATAATATTATGTCTATTATTCTTCAAAAACAAAGAAACTCACAGAAGGAGAGTTCAGATTTGTGGTTACCAGAGGCGGGTTGATGGGTGGAATTGGATGAAGGCAGTCAAAAGATACAAACTTCCAGTTATAAGAAAAGTAAGTACTAGGGATGTAATATACAACACTGCTGTATGTTATACATGAAAGTCGTTAAAAGAGGAAATCCTAAACGTTCTCATCACAAGGAAAAATTGTTTTTCTTTGATTTTTTATCTATATGAGATGGTAGATGTTCACTAAACTTGTGATAATCATTTCATGATGTATATAAGTCCGATCATTATGCTGTATGCCTTAAAAATACAGCGCTGTATGTCATTTGTATCTCAATAAAACTGGAAGAATTAAAAAAAAAATCAAAAAAACTGAGTATTCATCCATGCTGAAGAAAGAACCATCCCAAAGATGAGTGAGAGGAGATGGTACTTGGAGTTCACGTAAGGCTGGAAATACTGTCTATTCCCACCAGCCAGGCTGGAAAACCTCATAATGCATTTGGCTTTGGGTAGAGTACTCGGAAGAGTCTGGTTTCAGCAGTAGGGCATAAGTTTAGCTTGAGACCGAATCATGTTATGGTTCTGCATAACCAATGTTAAAAGCAAGAACTGAAAGTATAAAACTGTTTCCAAGAAAACCAAATGCATTCCCGAAAAAAAGTTCAATGGCATTTATGGGACACAGACATATACATTCTGCAACACGGTGAATTTCACAGGGTCTGATAAAATAAAAACTTTTTTATATCTATAAAAGCTTAAAGAATTCATAACCAGCGAACTTGCACTTCATATTATGTTAAAGGAAATGGTTCAGATGTAAAGTTAATGATAATATTAACTATGTGGGTAAATGCATAAATATTAACTGTTTAAATAACAATGATAACAGTAAAATGTGAGGTTTCTAACCAAACTAGAACTAAAATGTGTGAAAGCAGTAACATAATGGGCAGAAAAGAAACTCATTTTACTATATGTGAAGAGATATAATATTACTTGAAGGCAAACGTTTATAAGTTAAGTATGTATATTTTATACATTAAAGCAACCACTAAAATAGCAAAACCCAAACTGAGAGCTAATAAGCTAAAAAAGAAGATAAATGGAATTGTGAAAAAATACTAAATTATAAAGAAACCAGGGAAGGAGAAACAAGAAAGCAAAGAGCAAAGTGAACAAATAGAAAAATACAAAAATGAATGCATCCTATACGATTTCATTCGTACAGATTTCTAGAAAATGCAAACTAATGTACAGTGACAGAAGGCAGACCACTGATGTCCTGGGGGTGGGAAGGGAAAGGAAGGGATGAGAGTCACCAAGGAGCACAGGAAACTTTTGAGGATGTTGGTATGGCCATAACTAGATTGTGATGTTGGTGTCTTATTTATATATGAACAACCTTGCCAGTAGTTATAATCACTTTCAGACTACATAGTTTGTATAAAGCACTAGAAAAGAAAATATAATGTATCAATCCTGAATGATAATTGATCAGAATTTCCCTTTATATAATTGTTAATTATACAGTATATTTAAATTGCACTTTTTATTATTATAATATATCCTAGCTATTGAACAAATACCATGTATTAATCAGCTTGCTATATGCTTTATATTCATTTCTTGTTCCAATGGCACACTTGCAAATAAAGAAGGGAATTTGTAGCTTATGGAGAGAGTTTACACTATCTTCATTTATTTATTACTCGTGTTTCATGTATTTTTTATAAATTTAGTACTAGAGACATAATTTTTAGTAATTAAATAATCCTTCGATAAAAGGGGAATGAACTTAGGTTTATGTGGAATTGGTTACTACATGTACATGAGTTTAGATTAATTTTCTTAGCTCATTAAAAAAAGAAGCATAGTAAGAAAGGCTTAAAGAATTTTGCTTTGTTTATAGTGCAGGTAATGCAGTGTTCCACACACATCAGATATTCATGACTGCCTGTGTTTTATCTCACTCTCTTTAGTGTGTGTCTTATATTCTGGTGATATCAAAATATCTGCTTGAGATCCAGCCATCAATTTCACATCCCAGGCAGCAGAAACAAGGAAAGGAAAGAAAGATACCGGCCTTTAAGGAGCAGTAGCACATAACCTCTTTTATCTCATTGGTCAGAATATACCCACAGGGTAAAATGGGAGATGGGAAAATGAAGTTTTTTATCTGGGCATTTTACTGCCTTCCATTAGATTAGGATCTAATACTAAGAACAGGAAAATTAATATGTACAACTGCTGGTCTCTATCTCATTACACAGTTAAAATAATTTTTTTCTAGATAACATCAAAAGCAAGTTGTAATTTTTAGACCTGAGGCAAAGGTTATTAATTGGGTTTTTTTAATGTTATTTGATTGTGGTAATAACTCTTAATATGAGATCTGCCCTCCTAAAACATTTTTAAGTCTGCCATACATTACTGTTGACTATAGGAACAATGCTGTAAGCAGATCTCTAGAGCTTAAAGATTTTAATGGCAAAGATAGAGCAGACCTGCAGATGAAAGGTTACCAGGTTTTAAATAGAAGACAAAAGTCACAGGCTCAAACTCAAGGGACATGGAAGATAATTTTAACTGTATCATTTTAATGTTATTACTATTAGCGTTAAGCACATCCTTAGGTTGCATTATGCTAATTGGTTTGCTGTTCTATAGATATTTATTTTCTTTCTAAAGCAATTTTAAAAGCAGTGGATGAAAATTTAATTTTTCTATTGGCTCAAGAATTTTCAAAGCCTTGGTGTAGGATTGGAACCTTGTGTGTTTGTGCAGGGTGGAAATCATTTCTCATTCATCCTGACGTATCCAGAATATAAGTGCCTAAGAGTGACTGGTCCATAAATTAGGTGGCCATTAAATTCAAGTTGAAGAGAAGATGTTAAAAAATGTGGTTCTATCAAACACGCAGGCATACACATGCACGCACTTTCATTTTTTCTGAGAAAAGTGGAGACTATAAAAGTGACGAGTGTAGGAAGGATAGAAAGGACAGTCACAGTGGTGCTGCTGTCTTTTTTTTGTACATATAAAACTTGCACATGTTTAAGGTGTACAGCTTGATGTTTTAATATATGTACACATTGTGAAAAGATCATCACAGTCAAGCTAAATAACATGTCTATCATCTCTACATAGTTAACTTTTTTAGTGTGTGTGTGTATGTGTGTGTGTGGAAAAGATTTAAGATCCTCTTAGCAAGTTCCAAATTTACAATTCAGTATGAACTATGGTCAGCGTGAGGTAAGTTAGATCCCCAGAACTCATTCATCATGCGTAACTGAAACTTTGTACCTGAGACCAGCATCTCCCCATTTCCCCCTGGCAACCACCATTCTGCTCTTGGCTTCCTCAAGTCTCTTTTAGATTCCACACGTAAGTGAGCTCATGCAGTCTTTATCTTCCGGGGTCTGGCTTACTTCACTTAGCACAGTGCCCTCCGGGTTCATCCATGTTGTTTCACATGACAGGATTTCCCTCCTTCTAAGCCAGAATAATGGGGTGCAGATCCACCTTTGAGATCCACCTTTAGTTTCCTTTGGATATACAGTTGACCCTTGAATAATGCAGGCCTTAGGGACACCCACCCTCCCTCCAGTGGAAAATCCACATGAAATTTATAGTCGGCAACTCCTTATAGGTGGTTCGTTTCCCCCTTCTCCAGGTCCTGCATCTGAGGAGTCAACCGACCACAGACCTGGTAGCCCTGGAGTATTTCCTAGTGAGAAAATAATATGTGTATAAGTTCAAACTCATGTTGTTCAGAGGTCAACTGTATACCCAGAAGTGGGATTGCTGAATCATATGGTAGTTCTGTTTTTAATTTAGTGATGTCAAAATCTGAAACCTGACAGGACTTCAGGTATCTTCCCTTGCTGGGTCTTCACAGCTAAGTCACCATACTCAGCCACCCCAGGCACACGGCTTTAGTGCCAACATTTGTAGCAGGTCACAATTAGAAGAAGCTTACTGACCACACTGTCTATCCTCAGCCTCAGCATCTAGCATTTGGTAGTCTGGGGACATCTCAATGTTGTGATCTTTTTCGTTTTGTTTTCCAACTGGTATGCACCTTGCACTTATAAAATAAAATGATTGTCTTACAATCTTCGCTTCTGTTTCATAATGTAGAAACTTCTAATTCTTTAAAGACATTAAACAGTACTTTCAAGAGTACAATGTTGAGGAGCACTTGAATTTAGGGGAGATATTTTCCACTTCATTTTTTTCTTGTAGAATGTAGGAAATGAAATCCTCCACATTGATGAGTTCAATTAATAAAATGTGTGATTTTTTCCTTCCAACCTCAAAGCCACCCACGTTTCAAAAGCAAAGCATCCACCAGTCAAAACAATTTAACACTATTAATCAACTTTTAATCAGTAATTCCTCACATTGAATGATAAATATTGAAACAGTAGATAAAAACTAAGTAGGGTGGAGTATAAATCAGGCAACATTCAGAGTGGGATTGCCAGTCTATTTCATTTGAACAAAATGACATAAATGGACTATGCTGCATATGGAATAACCTATCACAGGAATATTCTATCGCAAGCCTCTGCTCAAACTTGGGAAACTATAGATATTATCATGTGTCCTGGTGGAAAAGATAAGGCACGCTCAAACTGGTTAATCTGAGGACAGAGCATTGAGGAGATATTTACAAAGGTTCGGAAAGTGTATAAGAGTAGTTGGGTACCCCAGAGAGAGTCGCGGCGGGGTAAGGCTCTGCTCAGACTGAGAGCTGGGCAACAGGAGACAGATGTGGAGGAGGAGAGGCCACTGGCTTAGCTGTGGTCCTTGCTTGAAGGGTCTTGTCTGCTCACAGCCACCCCACTTGCGGGAGGCAGGTATGCATAGCTTCCTCTGCTCTCTTCATCACCTTCTGGGAATCCTAACTTTCTAAGCGCAAACAGAAAGTCAGAGGGTAAGTCCGAATTGTACTTTTTTAAACTGAGATAAAATTTGCATGTAATAAATAAAGGTTGGCATCTATAAGATAAACTTTACATATTTATATTGGGTTGGCCAAAAAAGTTCGCTTGGGTTTTTCCATAAGACGCTATGGAAAAACCCGAACTAACTTTTTGGCCAACCCAGTAAATCAGGGTGAACGTGGCTCAAGTCAAAACATGAACTTTCCCAGCACAGCGTCAGGCTTCCTCATGGTCCGCAATTAAAACATCACTGTAGGATAACACCTCTCTGAACTCTATCACCATAAGTTGGGTTCGCCTCTTTTTGAACTTCATGTAAGAGGAATTAGGCAGTATGTATTCTTTGGTGACTGGCGTTCTTTGCTTACCACTGTTTTCCTATGGTTGCACTTAATTGTAGTGTGTTATTTGAAATTACTATGTAGAATTCCCTGTATGTGTGTGTATCTATATATCTGCATACAGGTATATGTATATCAATATATATATATATATATATATATATATATATATATAATACATATCTATGTATCAAACATCATGTTGATAAACATTTAGGTTGTATCATGTGGCTCTGGCTGTAATGAACCTACTTCTAAGTACATTTTTACATGCCTTTTGGTGAATAGACACATTCATTCTAGTGCGCCTGACACCAAAAATATGGTTAAGCATTGGGATAAACATATGTTCAGATACTGCCAAACCATTTTCCAAAATGTATGTGGTAATTTTTACTTCCACCAGTGATGTATGTACGTTCCAGGTACTCAAAAACCTTCGAGGCACTTGCCATTGTCTTTTTAAATTTGGGTGTTCTGGTTGGTGTGCGCAGTGACATTTCACTGCATTTAGTTTGCATTTATCTGATGACTGATGAGATGGAGCACATTTTCATGTGTTTATGTGCCATTTGTGTATCCTTTTCTCTAAAGTGACTGTTTATGTTTCTATGTTTAGTTTTTTTGTCCCCCCCTTCCCCCTCTTTTTTTTGGATGATCTGTATGGCATTCAGGATTCTCCAGAGAGACAGAACATACACACACACAAACACACACACACACATACACACATGCACATGTGCACATTAAGAGGTTTATGTTAAGGAGTTGGCTCATGTGATTGTAGCGCTGTAGAACAGTCTGGCAGGCTGGAAACTTAGGCAGAATTTCTATGTTACAGTCTTGAGACAGAATTCCTTTTTTCTCTAGGAAATCTTCATTTATGCTTTTCAGGCCTTCAACTGATTTGCTGAGGCCCACCCATATTATCAAGAGTAATCTCCTTTACGTAACATGAAGTGATTTGAGATGCTCAGCTCTGTCCTTAGGGGATGTCCCAGAAGATAACTGTCCACCATTGAATGGTACCTGAATGTCATGCAGAACCGCCTGTAGACCAGTCAACAGTAAGGACTCCCCCCATGTAACCAGAGGTGCAGGCTGGCAGAGAGGAGGCAGTATAGCAAGAGTCAGGGCTGCGGGCATTTTGGCCACTTTCTCAGGTAACTTGCTTGTGCCTTCAGGGCCTGCTTGAACCTGACCTTGTATCTACCACTTCCACGTGTTGATGGAATGCTGCTGTGATGCTGAACTTTATGTCTTCATGTATCCAACAATAACTGGTTTATGTTGGGAAGCTCAGGTTGCATGGTAACTTGGTGGCCCATGGTTAAGCATACTGAATCTCTCCTACGAAATCCGTATTTGAGAGGGGTCTCCAGGAAAATAGGGTTCTACAGAGAAACTGGCTCCCATGTCTGCAGAGGCTGACAAGTTTGAGATTTGTAGGGTATTATCAGCATGTAATAGGGGTCATGTATTCTATTTCAAGTTAATCCCTAAAGGGACATTGCCTATAAGCTTAAATTATATGTTACAGACCCTCTCTGGGAACCCTGCCTCCCAGGTAATGGCGTGAAGCTCAAATACCTGTGTTTAGCTCCCTGGAAACATCCTGACCAGGCCCACCTGTGAATGGCTGCAGGAAGGAAGACATTAACACATCCCCTCTGGAGGCTGATGGGAACCAGGAAATGTTTGACTTTACCCCTTCCCTTTAAGTATAAAAGAAGCCTGAATTCTAACTCAGGCAAGTTGGTTCTTTGGGACCCTAGTCCACCATCTTCTTGGTCTGCCGGCTTTCTGGATAAAGTCGCTATTTCTTGACCCAACAACTTGTCTCTCGAGTTATTGGCCTGTCGTGTAGTGAGCACTATGAGCTTGGACTCGGTAACAAGGAGACACGTAGCTCCAGCAGGAGTTGATGCTGTAATATTGAGGGAGAATTTCTTATTTTCAGGGAAATCTCATTGTTTGCTCTAAGCCCCTTCAAGTGATTGGATGAGGCCCACCCACATTATTGAGGGTAGTCTTTACTTAAAATAAACTGATTGTAAATGTTAACCATATCTACAAAACACCTTTACGGCAACACCTAGATTTGTGTTTGATTAAATAACTGAGAACTATAGCCTAGCCAAGTTAATACATAAAACGAACCATCAAATTCAGGCATTGTATTTTTAACTAGGAGACATTCTATATAAATGTGTATATTGGTCTTTTATCCTAATTGATGCATTGCAACTATGTTCTACCAGTGTCAAATATTCTTTTAATTTCTATATAGTACTATTTTTAGAGCTATGTAAAAATATTTTTTCTACAGAAAGCTCATTATGATATTCTCCAATTTCTTCATATACAAACTTTATTTTTATCCCTTCACATTTGAGCCTGTGATTCATGTCAAACATATATTGTAAACACCATTTTTTCCTCACTGAATTTCAGTGCTTCCTTGTCATAAGTCAGGTGACTGTATAGATGTTGATCAGTTTCTTACTCTTTTTTTTCATGGATCTGTTTTTCTATACTTGGGCCAATACCACACTGTGTTATCATAGCTTTAAAATAATTCATAAGAAATTTATTTGTATGACTTTAAAACAGGTATGTAACCCACATGCTTAATTCAATTTTGAGATTTTTTTTTTCCCCCGAGGCAATCCTCATAGTAATTCCTTTATCAGTCAGTGACCTGCCAAGGTGTAGATGGCAGAATCAAACTAGGGAATTCGTGGGGCATTTAACTATGTAGACATGGCTGGCAGAGTACAGGGAAGCTTCAAGAATGAATGCAGTATTTATTCTGGGATTATTCACAGTAGGATTTTATTTTTCTTCTTTACCATTTTTCAGCCTGAAGGGGCGAAAGTTGGAAGCAATTATTGGAACGTAGAGAAAAAGAAAGTTCTATGAAGACAGTTGCTAAACAAGAGCCGTGATTAGCAGGAGTCATGATGTGATGTAGCCATGGTGACATTGCAGGTTAGAAGCAGGGGGATAAATATCTCAATCTCACCCTCCTCTCTCATCTCCTGTGAGTGCCTTTCACTGAAGAAAACATAACAAGAAAGCCCAAAAGCAAGGCCACTTACTTACACAGTCTTTGAAGGGCTGTTTGGGGAGCCCGAACAGGTTCTTCAAGGGTGGAGAGAGAAGCTGATGGAGAAGATGTGAACTATCCAGCACTAACATGACATGAGGTCTGCAGTGGTTTCTCCTCAAAACCAAAGTAAGAATAATGTCAGACAGGGAAACATAATACGTTTGACCTAAGTCCAAACTTCCCTTAAGCTTTAGTTTAAAACCTTGGTAATTCTAGTGACTGATCATGAATATTTTGAGTTTTATTATGACAAATGGGCTTGTTTAATGTATGCACATAGATGTTTGATATGAGGAATCACTGTTTTCTTCATTTATGACTGCAGGAGGCAAAATATATCAATTGTAAAAGCAATTATCTATATTAATCCCCTGTATGCATAATTTCCATGAACAATATATAAAATGTCTATACTTTGTTCTTCTCATATTATATTTGTCCTGAATATATTTACTGTAATGTGATTTTCTCTCTCTTGCATCTAACAAAAATAGAATTTGCATTTTATATATCTTCATTGTTTGTATTTTATTTTTCTAGTACTTTATATCTGTTACATTTTACAAAATTATTTTTCCATCCCTGGGAGGGGTGACTGATCCTTCACCACAGAGAGTTTGGGAAGTACTGAGCTTGGTGAAAATTTCAGAAGTCAACTAGAATATTTTTTTATACATAGTAAGGTATTTGGAGGGGTGTAAGTGCGTAGAAAGTTAACCAGTGACTTAATCAATATTTGACTAACAAAAAGAAGGAAAAGCAAAGTATAAAGCCCAGGTTTTGAGTTGCTGTAGTTGAGTGAATAGTGGGACAACTCAATTTTGCTGGGAAATTCAGGAGAAGATGCAAATTTGGAAAAAGGACGAGGAGCTAGCCAGACAGTTAAGCAACTTAAATTAAATGTTTGATAGATCTGCCCTATATTTACATTATAGTTCAAATTTTCAGAGATAACTGAAAAATCATGGCATCCTTTCCTCCCCTGAGTTTGTATGACATGGGATCATAAAATGTCATTTAGCCTCAGGTGTTTCACAATTATTAATAGAATATTTCTTTCTGTTTGTCGTACTCCACTTCCTCCCAGCCGTCCCGTGTATACTTTTAAAGATTTAGCCTGAAGATAAATTTGAATGGCATTACATTTATAATCATTATTATCCTGAGATACCAAAGGCTGTTTTTGGGGATCAAAATTTGTTTTATGAGGATAGATTCCTACCAAGATGACAGTCAGTTTGCAATGTGTACTCACGTGTCTGAACTCCAGGAGTGAAGTTTATCTCCAGTGTGATACTTGATGCATTGTGTGTATTTCAAAATATCTTTATTTCTCAGCTGTACTTGGAGTGGTGAATACTCAGCAAATTAACAGGCAAATGAACATAGCTATTACCATATTTAAGAAACGAAACATGCTATGCTACCAGGTTTTACAGGGATATTTCTGACACCTTTGGCTAAGTAAATCATATAATATCTTCCTGTTCATTTATTCAATTTTCATGACAGCTTATTATTGTCATCTGTCACACTGTTCAGATATTGATTTTGTATTTATTTGTGTAATTATTTCATATGTGTTTGTCTTCCCACCACACTGCATACCCCTGTCTTTATTCCTTTTATTAACTAGCATACTGCCTGTTAAAGATTAGGGGCTAAATAAATATTTATTATACGAGTAAGTGAATGATGGACTTCATGAAACATATGGCCTGATGTTCAGAACAATATGCTTATTAATTACCAAGTTCCATTTGCTTGTTTGTTGGTTTCCATCTGCCTAGGAATACTAGAAAAAAAGATTTGAAGTGCTGGTTGTTCTATCTTTAGGCACTGCTACTCAATGATTCTGTTATTAATAGAAAATTCATTTTCTTCCTATGCAAAGATGAGGTAACTAGCCCAGTCTTAGAAGAAAACACACTTTGAATTGCCTTTTTTTTTTCTTTCCAAAGTGATTTGAAATATGGCAGAGAAGTTTTTCTCACTGAGAAAGTCTCTTAACTATACCCTCCCAATGATTCCAGTAACTCTCTAACTCCAGGTCTCTAAAATAATCTTCCCTGAAAGGCATGTTCAATACCACTTGTATTTACTAATCTACGGACATCTGCTTTCTAGCAAACGTTTTGTATTTTAGAGAACAGTGAGGTTTATCACCGTGATTTGTTTTCCTCCCTATGAAACTGATCAAAAGCATTATTTTTATTCAAAATGTTATAAATAATTTTGTACAATACTCATGTTGTTTTAACACATTCATGAAAAATTATATTTGAGAGCATTTTACAATTCTGGAAGACAGGAGCTCTGTTTACATTTTTTTTTATTAATGAGGTTTGAGAAATATTTATTCATCCATAAACATCATTGACTACCCAGCAGGGGCTACACGTTCAGTTTGCAAATTTGAAAAATACACACACTTTGCTCTCAAGCAGGTAAAAGGCAGTAATATCAAAAAGGGAAATGTGCATTTTTCATAAACATCTGTAAAATGGATAAAATGTGTACTAAAATTGCAAAAGTGATCCTTAATATTTAGAATTTTAAAAATCAGCTGGGGAGCTTATATCACAAAAGACAAGCATAAAGGAAAATAAATAAATATGATAGGGTATAATTTAAAATTACATAATGCAGTATTGATCTTAGCATGATTCATAATAGTCTATTCATATTAAAATTTTCCATAAAGTATATATGAATTTAATATTTACAGTGAAAACCCATGGTGATATTATAGATTCAATTTATTTATTCAACATTTTATATTAGAAAAATATAAAAGTTTGATATACTGATTTAAGAAAATATAATATTGGTAAGGATTATGAAGAATAAATAATTCCCTAATAAAAAATGAAAACAAACACATGGCACATCATGCGTCAGTTTTAGAAATGATATTATTAAAATGCAGATCTAGTTGTTGAAAAAACATCTTTCCCATTTCTTAATTTAAACTTGTAAGACGTAGACATTGTCCCTAAGTCCATTAAAATAGTTTAGTTCCTCAATTGGGATTTATATTCCACTATATATTAGTTATCATCATGGAAAACATATTTTCTAATACCATATTTTTAAAACCATAGGGCTCTTTACAACAAATGTGATGGCAAGTCAAAAATTTTGCTGAATGCTCCAACATGCTGCTCTTAAATTTGCATTTCAGCACATCCTGGAAATAGTTCAACCTTGCTATCAATTTCCTGAGATGCTATCTCCCGTCCTTCCTGTTCTCATCACAAAGCAATTGCACAAATCTAAGGGAAGATTAATATTGATGTAAGTAGGAAAATAATTTTGATAAAAGAAATGATAAATGTATTCTACTTTTTTGTTCTCCCACCCCAAATTATGTTTCCTTCAATGCTCAGCTTCTAATATACTTATTGTACGTGGCCAAGGGGATTGCAGAAATAAAATGTGATGGCTTTAAAGGACTAAGCTTGGAAAACACAAATCATAATTTTTCCTCTATTTAAAAGCAATTCTGTTAATTTTAAAGGCCTAGATAAGAGGTTGGACTGAAAAAAAGATAATCATAGGAGAAATTATGCCACATTCTAACCCAGAAGAAGATGGGAAAAGGGGGGGTGAAAAAGTATAGACATTCAACTTCTTGATCTTAGATTATTAATAATAAATGTATAAAGTCTAAAGTGGAAGGAACAAGACCTAGAGGGTTAGAATATTCATTAAAATAGTAAGATTAACCCATAGAAAATATAAATATAATAAAACACATAACTTGCCTGTCTGGGGGAGGAGACGGCAAAATTTATGTGTATATAATTTATGTTAGTATATATGTGTGTATAAATATTTATACATATGCAAACATATTTAGATATATTTTTATTTACATATACAAACATATACAAATGATATATGCATATCGTTCAAATATTGAATTATTTGAATCTGCCATTCCGAATTTTTATGAATTTGCAATTGTCATGGGAAATTTTATTCCAAATACAGAGAATAAGCTCTTTTTTCCTATATTTAAGCCAGAAGAGACTATTTGAAAAGTAACTCAATCTAATTAGCAATGACATAAAAATTAGAGGAAAAAATAACGCCTGGACTATGGTGGTTACTGCAGTATATCTGAAGAGTCCAGAGACATTCAAACAAAATATTTAGGACTAGAATTGTTGTTTTGTTTTTGTTAGGTTGTTTTAATGTCTCAAGTCTCTTTGACAGCTAGTACCTTAAGCAATTGCAATCACTGAAGGTGAGAGATGGTCAGTGTTTTATTCTCAGATAAATTCATGTCTTCCACTTGGTCTAATGACCATACCAGATAATGCAGGTAGGGGGGATCAATTCATTACTCTAAGATTCAGAAAAATTCTCAGAAAGCACTATGCTCAGGCACAATATATAAAAGACCTACAACAAAGACGATGTATATTGATTTACTCTTTTCTTTAATGAAATATAAAATATATTTTTATTACTGAAAAAAATAAATTACTGAAATATATAAAATATTTTTATCATTTAAAGAATCTCTAATTATATATAAAAATGAGTAACTTGCTGGTCATAAAAGAATTAAATAACACCATTTGCAGCACCATGGATAGCCCTAGAGATTATCATATTAAGTTAGACAGAGAGAGACAAATATCATATGATATCACTTATATGTGGAATCTAAAATAATGATACAAATGAATTTATTTACAAAACAGAAATAGACTTACAGAAAACAAACTTACGGTTACCAAAGGGGATAGCAGGGGGTTGGGGGGAATAAATTAGGAGTTTGGGATCAGCAGATACACACTACTATAAGTAAAATAGATAAACACAAAGGAACCACTGTATAGCACAGGGAACTATATTCAATATCTTGTAATAACCTATAACGGAAAAGAATCTGAAAAAGAATATATATATGCACATATGTGTATATGCACATGTGTGCATATATATATATACACATGTGTGCATATATATAACTGAATCACTTTACTGTATACCTGAAACTAACACAACATTGTAAGTTAACCATACGTCAATTTTAAAAAATGGCTAAAAAAAGAAAAGGAGTACTTTGTTGACTAAAGCATTCATTTGGGAAATAACAATAAAACTAAAATTGCTAATTTGTTACTAACTAAATAACAATCTTAAATGTTAAGATATGATTTATTTTACTGGTTTAAATTGCTGTCCTCCTTTCCTCCTCTTTCCTCTTTTTCTTTCTTTTCACAGAAACCAGTACTCACAATAAATCTTAAGCAGACTTACAATTAAATAAAAGTATCAAGAGCAGCTGGGTTTGAAATGGACAAGCCAGGCGGTTAGTAAATTACCACCGTTCTGACCACCGTTCTGGCTCCTCTTCCCTTGTTGGTTTCGAGGGTCAGGGTATAACTCCTGGGGGGGGGGGGAAAGAGTTTGAACTTGTAATTTAGTTAAAATTGTTATCTACTTACATAAGAAAACTGAGGCAAAGAACGGCTAACGCTCTTTCCCTCAGCTGTAGGTGTTAGACTTTAGAAGAACTACACTCAGGTTATTAAAAGATTGCAATCATTCTCTTAAAACTTTCCACGTGTAAGTCTGAAGGGAAAATGATGTACTAGTAGTAATAACAGTGTGTTGAAACCTAGAATGTAGATTTGGGCTTTTTAATACATTGAATATGCTTTTAGCCCTCACCCTGAAGTCAAATCAATTTAAATTTTGTAATGGGTGTAGTACAATTATTAAAAATTTCCTTCTTATCCCCAGCGTTTTAATATGAATACACAAAATGGTTTAAAATTATATTCGTTCAGCCTATATTGGTGTGACGTCTAGAGTTTTATTGGAAGCAAGGCATCAATAAAACAACTGATTTGAATTACCAACATGCATCAGTATGAGAAAAATTAATCTGAAGAAGTACTGGAGAAACGATATTGAATATGTGCTCTTTCTAATGTAAGTTAACTAATTACATTACTATTTGAACCTGTTTTCAGACATTTATCTTGGTAATTAAAATCTATAATAAAAACATTTCTCAAAATGGCCCTAACAAATCTTGTTAAATCATTAATTGAACAACTGTTATTTTTGCTTTTTTAGATATATTTTATATCAAGTACATATTAGAATTCACTTTTTGTTAAATGATTAGATATAAATGTATTATTAAGTAGTGAGTATAAGTGGTTTTGTAACCAAGCAGGACCCTATGGGGTCTTCTGGGGACAGACCCCTCCCCAATATCTTCTGCTTTAGTTCCTCTCTGAAGTACCTAGGTAACAGTATCTGATGCATACTTCCTGAGTTATTTTACAGATGCTGAAACTACCACAAAATGTAAGAAATTAACTACTTGATGATCATGAGTCCACAGACGGAGGGGCGCCTAAGGACTGAAAATGGTAACACCTGTGACACCACCCTGTTACTCACCATCAACAAATCAGAGAACTGTGTGGCGCCAATCACGTGTCCTGGGATGCCCCGCCCTCACCTGGCCTTTAAAAACGCTTTGATGAAGCCCTTTAGGGAGTTTGGGTTTTTCCAGCGCTAGCTGTCTTGGACTTCTTGGTTGGCGCCCTGCAATAAATGCTGCACTTTCTTTCACCACAACCCGTTGCCGGTAGATTGGCTTTGCTGCGCGCAGGTGAGCAGACCCACGTTTAATTCGGTAACAGTTTGCAATTATTCTTCTAAAAACACCTATTTAAGAACTGTTTTGTTCAAGAAGGTGTAAAGATGAGTCAGGCCCTTAGTGATGTACTCAAGGGAAGTGCCTAATGTCCCCCCAGGAAAAAAGACCTGTGTGAAAATGACTATAATACCAGGGAGAATATGAGAAATGTCTTAAAGGAAGTGTGAATGAAACCTACACAGACTCAAAGATGGAATCATTATTACTGACTTTGGGACCGCAGAGCGTATCACAAAGAAGAAAGCATTTTTTCAGAAGTTGAGAGGTAAATGCATAACCAGAAGACTTTCATTATAGTTGTGTCAGGTTATCTAGGGTCAAGCTAGAGGCTAAAGTTAATTTCATGGGTCTTAATATCTGTTTTTCTCTTCTTGTTTATAGAAAAGTGAACCACAGAAGGACTGCAAGTGAAGAGATAGCCAAGTCTAATCACTTTTTTATGTGGTTGAATAACTTCAGTTTCAAAATGTTCAAGTGACTTTCCCAAGCTCCTGTAGCTGATTAATGTCTGAGCCAGGTCTAGAGGTAAGATTGAATGAGCATCGTGTATTCAGTATTTGTAGAAATTATACATGAACTTAACTCCATCATTTTTTGCAAGTTCTCTGCCTGAAATCCTCTTTGCCTTAAATCTTTCCATATTGGTTTTGATAATGCTTACCCAGGAAAACCTTCTCTAACCTTGCCCAGCTCGGTCTTCTAGTTACAGGGTATCCTCTCCTACATGGCTTTTGCATACAGAACTTAACTCCTTCGGTTTCCTCACCATTCTGAATCTGCTTAATTGCTATCTTCCTCTTTAAGTTTCTTGATGGCTGACTCTGACCTTTATTTGTTATCACCTCAAAACCCAGAAAAATATTGAATACGTAATAAGGAGTCAATCAACATTTTAATGCATACAGATTTGCAAAATTATATACTGATTTATATTGCTCTTTCATTATCTTTAGTGTACAGGTTTTTAATCTCATAAACCATATTATTTGCAATCTAAGATGGGCTACATGTCATCTCATAGAACCAACCACCGCTGCATATATTAAAAACAGACCTATTGACTGACAAGTGTAATTAATATTTTTATTTGTAAAGCTAAATATAAGAATAAGCTTTATGAAATATATGATTTAATATTCACTTTGTTTAAATTTATGAATGCCTTAAAATTTATAGGAAGATGGTATAATTTTTTTTTTTTTTTAGAGTATTAGTCATTCTATTTTTATTTATTTATTTATTTATTTATTTATTTATTTATTTATTAATGGCTGTGTTGGGTCTTCGTTTCTGTGCGAGGGCTTTCTCTAGTTGCGGCAAGTGGGGGCCACTCTTCATCGCGGTGCGCGGGCCTCTCACTATCGCGGCCTCTCTTGTTGCGGAGCACAGTCTCCAGACGCGCAGGCTCAGTAATTGTGGCTCACGGGCCCAGTTGCTCCGTGGCATGTGGGATCCTCCCAGACCAGGGCTCGAACCCGTGTCCCCTGCATTGGCAGGCAGACTCTCAACCACTGCACCACCAGGGAAGCCCAATTTTTTAAAATTTTTATTGGAGTATAGTTGATTTACAATGTTGTTTTAGTTTCTGCTGTACAGCAAAGTGAATCAGTTATACATACATATACATATATCCACTCTTTTTAGATTCTTTTCCCCTATAGGTCATTACAGAGTATTGAGTAGAGTTCCCTGTGCTATACAGTAGGTCCTTATTAGTTATCTATTTTATATATAGTAGTGTGTAGATGTCAATCTCAATCTCCCAATTTATCCCTTCCCCCACCGTAACCATAAGTTTGTTTTCTACACCTGTGACTCTATTTCTGTTTGTAAATAAGTTCATTTGTACCACTGATAGTATAATATCTTGTGTCTGATCTAAGAAGGGCAAAAATAGCTCCATGTCCTGAAAATTAGATGAGTCTCCGGGTATGGGGGAATAGTGTGTTTAGGGTCAAGACAGTCTGTTGGAAAGTAAGACAGCAGGCGGTAGAAAGCTATTCACGTTAGCTGGTTATTTTGTTCATCTAGAGGTAATGCGATGGAGATGAAGACTGGTTGGAAGTTAAACTATTCAAGCAACCAGTACCTTAATCATATTTTCTTGGTGGAAATGGAACCATACAGCTAAAGAAAAAGAAGCAGGAAGAACACACTAAGAGCCCAAAGAACTCTAGTACAAATTAGATTTTCCAAACACAGACCCAATGACTGGATACACTTAAGGGAAGGGAGAGGTTCACTGAATGAAAGCACACATTCAGAGCAGAGTTAGGGGCAAGGATGATTGGCTGCTGGGTCTCCTGAGTACTCAGGTGAGACCGGAGAATCTTTATTTCCTTGGTATCCTTATCCCTTGGACAATTATTCTCAAAGAAATGGGAAGAAAATGGTCAAAATTTTTAAATGCAACGTAAGTGACCAGAAATGATAGGAACGTGGAGATAGGAGTTTCCTCTTGTGTAACAAGAGTTTGAGGATCTTAATTTCTCGTATGTGGTTTTCTTTCTCTATAAATAGCCCTAATAGATGCCTATTAATGGGGACATATCAGAAGATTGGTTGGCATGGATGAAAACACATATGGTGATACTTTCTGAAAGAATAACTGTTTATACTTCATTTGACCTTAACCATCACGGACTAAAATTATATTTTAATTTGACACTGGTTTTATTACAATAGCTACATCCATCTAAAAGAATCACTTACTGGTAAAATAATATGAAGCAGGATAGTGGGACACAGATGGATTTTTATTTTTTCCAAATATATCTTTAGTAATGACGAATAAATGTCTCCCTCTTACGGTTAGGTTTTTGATCTCTCTGAATTAATTTTGTTCTTTATGACTTAGTACAACTTTTGAGACAAAAGTTAAAAATATCACTGCTGAAAATTCTAGAACTAGATTTTGCAAACAGTGCCTTTAAACTTACTGATGATTCTTATTAGCAAGTTCTAAACCAGTTATATGATTTGCTCCCTTACACCCTTCCAGGCTTTGCCCAAATGTCACCTTCATTGTGAAACCTTCCCAGGCCACTCGACTTAAAACTGCAGCCCTCCTTAGGATCTTTGTTCCCAGTTTATGTTCCTCTTAAAATTTCACCACCATTTATGATACAAAGCGTTTTTCTTATAGGTCTCACTTATAGATTGATTTCCACCACAAAACTGGAAGCTCCATTCGCTCTGAGATTTCCTTTTTATTGTTGTTGTTCTCAGTTAAATCCCCCAGCATCTACAATAGTGCCTGGCATAGAAAGTGCTCATTAAATATTCATTGAATGAATAAGCAAACGATGAAGGGATACATCATTGCGACGTTATTTGAGAATGAAGAATAGCAGGCGTGTGTTTCATGTAGTAACATGATCTCCTGATGAAAAATAAAACTAAACTAAAAACATGTTTCTTGATTTCAAGCAATTCTTTTAATCTTGGAAGGGAAGAGTTAAGGTGTATATGCTTAAAGAAAACGAAACTATTTTGACACTAGGAAAGTTATTTTCTTCTTCCATGCAACAGAAGAAAAACAAATTTAAAATAAATGAATGAAGAGAAGATCAACCTTATTATAAAAGCAATAGCAATGAAACAAAAATGATACAATATTTCATCCATAAGACTATCACAATACAGGAAGCATAAAAATGTCAGGTTTTGTCAAGGAAGTGAGAAATGAGAGCTACTGTACTGATACTGCTTTAGCTGTAGTCATGTTGAAACCCAATGGAGCACACTCTGGAATTCAGCAATTTCTACTTCCCATACAAGCTTCCAGGGAATATATACGAGGTGACATTGTGTGTGGTACCAAATGAGAGAGGGAGAGAGAGATGAAAGAAGGGAAAGAGAAAAAATCATGAAGTTCTATGAATAAAGCAATGACTCATTGAATTTAGCCTATTTATAAAAAACAATAGTAAAATGAAAACTGAGATAGATGAAAAATTAGTCAGTTTATAATCTATCTGATAAAAAAGTCCTGGTTTGTAGTGTTTGCCAGTTTTCATGTTATAAATACACTGTGGCTGATTTCAAGCTACCCATGTGAAAATGAAACAATGAGCTTTTTCAAGCCAATACTAGCCAGCTCCAGTGTCCATCAATTAAAGATACAGCTCAAAAGTAAATTGTGAGTAAAAAGGGCACATTTCCTCAACTGTATTTTGAAAATAGTCATAAAAATTCAGTTATATAATGTTATATATTATACATAGATACACATATATATTAAAAAATGAGTATATACCCCAAAGTTATTTTAGTTTTCTTTTTTTTGAGGAAAAGCTGAAAGATTTTTTGATGAAGAGATGAAGTAAAAAAAATTAGAAATATTGGTCAAAGTTTACTTCAAATGTATCTATAATATTTTACCTTATTCACTTAAGCAATTACATGTTTAAGTTAAATATTGTTAAGATTGTCAATTCTGCATGACAGGAATATGGTTATTTATTTTTAGTATCCTATTTTTTGTAGTTTTAAACTTTTCTCTAAATAAAATGTAAGATAAATAAAAGAAATCAGAAACAGATATAAATGTCATAGTAGCATTGGCTTATATGAAATCACTCTGGTGGTAGAAAATGGTATAATTTTGGATGAATTCTTGACTATCACAATGTTGCATATCTGCTCTAGAGAACTAGAGCTATAAATGAGGAAAGATTTAATGATTGTTGAGTGAATAAATAGTCCTTTAAAGATGCAGAAGCTTGGTCTAGTTTTGTTGAGTTAACTACAACAAATACTGGAGAATGGAAAAATACTGTAAAACCAGAGTGATCCAAGTATTTCTCTTAGATGTAATTGAAGGTATAAAAAAACCCCACTCAAGCTATTGACTATAACTGTATGATCTTGTACTTGGAAAAAAATGTGGTGTAATTTCAGAAGTCTAGTCTGGGAGTGATATACTTGATTATGAATTAGGGTGACCGTATACGTTACCAATAAAACTGGGATATTTTTAGAATGAAATATGGTACTATTAGCAATTGTTCCTGGGCAAGAGGTGTGAACCTGCAATGGAGATTTATATCCAAATTATATATAACCAATGATTTTTATTGAAATACATGCGAGTTGGAAATGAGAAAGTGTATGCTTTGAGGTCACAATGAAATTCTCAGCAGTTTAGGCATGATGAGTGATTGGATCAAGAGACTCTCAAAGAGAACTGAGAAGAAAAGACAGATGAAAAAGCAAATATCTAATAGAGGTATCCAATTACTTAGTGAAATGTATCGAGAAGAAAATACTCAGAAAGGACAAAAATATCATTAATTTACATCTTAAGCATACTTAGAAATATGCATATCTGTTATTTGACAAAGGTAGTAGTTTAACCATCTCCAGTATCATTTACATAGTCGACCCATTTTCCAAAAACTTTACAAAGTATGTCTGTATTAGTATTAAACTGCTTTTTGGAATATTTTTATTCTGTGAGTTCATTCGGAGAGAATATCATAGCAGTGTTTTCTAAAAGTAGACAGATGCTGCTTTTTTGTTACCTCAGATTTTCTGAAGAGAATACAATCACTGCCAATGACTGTGTTAAAAAAATCTGCAAGTATCCTTTTGTCAAGGTGCTTATGAATCGGGCCTAGAAAATTGTAAAACCGAGCAATTTTCTTGTTCATGTGGTGTTTGCTCCAGACCCAGTATGAGAAAATGAGCAGTGTAGGCAGTAATTTTTTTTTTCTTTGTAATTCTACGAGATAAGGAATATTTCCTCTATTCTTTAAAGTTATACTCTTTCTTCAACCACTCCTGAGAGTTTTCACATCATGGAAAGCTATTCAAACTACTTCCCACTCTTTGGGGAAATTACTATATTCACATGAAGAATCATTCTAATTCATTCTTAGTGATATAAATATCCCAGTGAATACCTGTGCGTTTAGGTGAATCATCTTTATGAATTGATTCTCAAATTACACACAATTATAGTCAAAATAAACCTTTCAATTGTAGTCATGGCATATATACATACATATATATATGAAATTCATACCCCTATGAAATTATATATAAGACATGTGCAATGTGCACTTTCAGTCCTTAAAAATTTTCAGAGATAGAGAAAATAATACATATTTGTTCAACATCTTAAGAGAGATGCAAAGTACTTACTAATAAGAGTGGGAAAAGCCTCATAAATGTGAAGAGCTAGATTTTACTGGTGAGAAAATACAATGGCAAAACAATTAAACAATAAGTTTAATTTTGAGGACAGAAGATGCAGAATAGTCTTAAAAGTGATAGACATTAGCATATGAATTCCACTTCCAAAACGCAATTTTAGAACAATTATAATCAAGCCAGCATGATGGTCTGATACCATATAAAACTTAGAATTGCATTTTGTAACTTATTTCAGAAAATGATTGGAGGTTTTATAACAATGAACAGATTTCTATCTTAGTGCAACTCCCTGCCTTTAAAGATGACCTGTCACTTGCTAATATTCAGTGATACTTGAGGCTCATAGAAATACTACTTC
This sequence comes from Balaenoptera ricei, assembly GCF_028023285.1. Taxonomy (NCBI): domain Eukaryota; kingdom Metazoa; phylum Chordata; class Mammalia; order Artiodactyla; family Balaenopteridae; genus Balaenoptera; species Balaenoptera ricei. The sequence continues at coordinate 186,963,654 of NC_082639.1, forward strand.
CATAATTTAAAAAATAGTAAAGTATTTTCACTCTCATTTTCCTTCATGATTATTAACTTTGGGGACATTTAACTACCTTTATATTTTTTATTCTTTAATCTATTAAGTAATTAAAATGTTGTTGGAACCTACAATAAGGTTGCCATGTCTCTGTGTCAAATACAAAATTAAAATTTAATACAGGCCACAGAAAAAGAAATATTTACTAGTCTCATAATATATTACCAAGGAAATTTGCTTAGTAGCTCAATACTTTTACTCACAAAAAAGGCAGGCATACAAAATGAGATTAGAATATTAAGCCCTCCCCACTAATTTTCAGTACTTTCTTTAAGAGAAATAAAGAGGTATTGAAATTATTCCTTTGTTTTATCATACTGCTTTTATATTTTGTTCATTAAGTCCTATAGGTAAATATCAAAATAAAAGTACATAACCGACTAAAAGGATACAATTCTGAGAAACATCTTTGTTAAATCTTGAGTCTCAAACACTCATCAAGGAATCACATTCAGATATATGCCCAACAAATTTTCCTGTTATAGAGATTAAAAACAATCTTAATCTATTTTAAATGATTCCAAAGTGATACTGCTTTTTTTTTCTATTATCAGTAAACAACTTATTGGAAGTAACGACACCTTATTTTAAAGTTTATAATTTAATATTTTATTTCAAAAATAAAAGAGTATTTTAAATACATAAAGATTGTATAATCTTCACAGATAAATTATCATTAGTATTAGTATAAGTACTGGTATTACTATTGTTTTCATTTTACTTCCATGGTGTGATTTCCATGAAAGAATTTCCCTTTACCCATACCTGTTGTTTCCTTAAATTTTATCTGGAGAAGAAATTGGGACATTTGACACATGAAGTTTCTGGTGCTCATGATTTTGCAAATTCTGTAGCCAATTTGCAGTCCAACACATCCCTCTGTTCCCTGTATCACCTGCAGGCTGTCAGGTTGCATCCCTATGGCAAGATGGGCAGTTGTGCAGTGTTCTTGCATCACAGGCACGGGATATCTGGGTTTCTTTCTTTGTGCCTAGTTACTGATGCTCAGTTCCCGATCCATTAATTTATGTAGGAAGTAAAATTTATTGTATCCAAATTCTATTGTTTTATTAGCTATAATAATTTAATAAGAATATGCTTTCTTCATCTACTCTTTGGCGATGCAACAGTGTAACTCATATAGGAATGGCAGGATAAATGCTGTCTTCTTTTCTGGAATTACCCAGCTTTCAAGATAATGAATTGTTTCTCTGTCATCCTAGGAGCTTACTGATTAGTTTATTTTCTAATATTTTTTAAAATTCATGAATTTAAACATATTGCAATTCTTATGTTTATTTAATCTAAAAGTGGCCCAGTTTTAAACAGTGGGAACCTCTTCATTTTGGCACCTGAGACTCTTTGCCTAAATACCCAAAATATTTTTTTCTTTTTCATGAATCCAATAATTTTACTAGAATGTATCTTAGTGTTGGCTGTTCTTGGTCAGTGTTGTCATGTAGCTACTGCTCTTTCAATATAAAGTTTTAAATCATGTTTTATTTTAGAAAGTTCTGTTGAATTAGTTTTAGTATCTGTTCTGTTCCTTTGACATCTTTCTCTCTCTTCAAGCACCCTACTATATTTATTATGCTGGATCTTCTCTTCCTATCTTTTCTACTATCACTTCCTGTATAATTTATTTACTTCTTTTTTATTTTTATATATTTAAACTTTTCCTCCTTTTCACCTTTACTGTTTATAATGCATTTTCTGTTGTATTGACATGCTTCTAATTTAGTCTTCATTTCTAAATAATTATTTTTCTTTTAACCCTAATTCTAAATTTTTGCCACATCTTTTCTTACATTGTTTAATTATATTTTTATATTGTATTCTCTTAACTTTTAACTAACTTTCCTATTCTGTTACATATTTGATCTCTTTGTTGAGTATGTTTTTCTGACACACCTTCATTGTCTGAAGAGATGTTATTTCCCTTCTTAGTCTTGTTTTACTTTGCTTATTCTTAAAATTGATTTGACCTGATACTTTTATGTTTCTCATTCCTATGTGGATTTAGTTAGTCATTCTTAGGTGAATTGCTTTCTGAAATGTGATGGCTATCTCTCTCTACCACTTTTATCTGGACCTTCTTTTTTATTTGACTCTATTTCCCTGTAGGACTCAATTTTAGTTCCACTGTTAGCAATTTTACTTTCTTCTCTTTTTGAGGCATACTCCTGAATGGGAGTCCTAAGCCCTGAAGGTTCTTGGGAGCTAGACTGTTCTAGCTCATGAGTTCTCACTGCAGAGCCACTGAACTCATCTACTATCAGACTGGGCAAAGCACCTTCTGGTTTCAGCTGCTATTTTCCTTTGGACTGTTCCACCTTCCTGTGATTATCTTTTAGCTATTTTATAGTTTTCCTATTCTCATCCGATATCCCATCACTTCTGTCTGCTTTCCCCCAAACCAACATGAATAGCATGCTGGTCTCCTGACTGTTAGTGATTATTATAAATTTTGCCCATGGTGAGGGGAGGGGGGTTGATTTTGCTACTTAAGTGCTTGCTTATTTTAATGTGGTAATCAGAAATATCCAAAACTGTTACTAGCACTACTGCATTTTTCCAGAAATACACTGCCTTAGCTCTTTAAACATACACCTGCGAACAGATATCAATGTCCAAACAAATAACAACAGCAAAAAGAACTTCTAAAACCTGGCTCACTACAAGCTCATACTCTCTAATTTGATAGAGGACCGAATATTGCTTGACGCCCCACTTGTTCATCCTAAGGCATTCCCTATGGACCCCCAGGCTCAGCCTATACTAATCGTGTCTTTAGACAGTGAGACTTTGAGGTTGGGGGAATATATTACAGACAGGAAGAATTTGGGATAGAAGGAGCAAGACCTTGTCTTTCAGTTTTGTTCTTGCAACTTAGTTCTGTCAAATGGGCTTATTTTTTGTATGTGCATCCTGTAGCTGACGTTATGTAAATAGATGTCTATTCATGTGCCTAGGTATTATTTAGTGTACAATACTAGTTTTTCAGGATTGTATGTTTGCTAGATGCCTAGCCCTTAGACCAAAACCTTGCTATCTAACCCAGTTTCTTATTAAAGCCTGTTGTTATATAGATTTCCTAATGCTAATCTTACATTCTGAAAATAACCTACTACCACATTTGCCATTGACATTTCAATTATCGGTTGGAACAATCTGATTCCTCCTATGTAAACTTCCTTAATGTCCTGTCTTTTTCCATTACCCTGGGACAAGGATTACATATTCAATCCACTTTCTTTTTTTTTTTAACAGCTTTATTGGAGTATAATTGCTTTACAATGATATGTTAGTTTCTGCTGTATAACAAAGTGAATCAGCTATACGTATACATATATCCCCGTATCTCCTCCCTCTTGCGTCTCCCTCCCACCCTCCCTATCCCACCCCTCTAGGTGGTCACAAAGCACTGAGCTGATCTCCCTGTGCTGTGCGGCTGCTTCCCACTAGCTATCTATTTTACATTTGGTAGTGTATATATGTCAATGCTACTCTCTCACTTCATCCCAACTTACCCTTCCCACTCCCCGTGTCCTCAAGTCCATTCTCTACGTCTGCGTCTTTATTCGTGTCCTGCCCCAGGTTCATCAGAACCATTTTTTTTTTTTTAGATTCATATATATGTGTTAGCATATGGTATTTGTTTTTCTCTTTCTGACTTACTTCACTCTGTATGACAGACTCTAAGTCCATCCACCTCAATCCTCTTTCTTTACATTCAGTTACTTTCCCCACATTACCTCTGTGTTCTCTGCATTAAATATCCCTAGGGTACCTCTATTTTAAAACAAGACTTTATTGTGAGATTTCTATAGGCTCTGTCTTTTCTTTTGGTCCTCATTATAGATATCTGTTGTCTCTACACTTTAGCCACAAAACTATACATGATACTGATCTGTAACCACAACCATTGCCACTTTACAGGAAAACAAACAAACAAAATCTCCCTCAATTTTTGTGCCACTTCCTAAATGTAATATCCACTTTTTAAATTTTTCTAGAAATCTTTATATTACTGGACACCCAACCCAGTGCTCCTTGACTCTCTCTCCTTTGGCTTTACTTATCCATGGACCTATACTTTATTCTTAATATGTGGTGATTATTCTCTGTATTTTTTATTGCTTCTGACAATGAGTTTCCAACCTTGACCTCTTTTTAGCACATCAGTTCTGCATTTTCAGCCTACACATTGTGTGATACACCTAAGCCCCTATGGGACTCATCGTTACCTCATAACCAGCATTAACTCATCTAAATTCCAATAACTATTGTCTTATCAGTATCTTCTCCACTTTTTTAAAATTTCTCTAAATGATGTCACAAATGCTCAAAATCTCACAATCATAGTTGAATCCACTGTTACCCATCCTAGTGTCAATAAGGATGACTGGTCTTTCTTTGCTGGAATTTAATTATTTAATTTTAAGAATAATGTATCGATATTTAATGATGATGATACAGTTGTAATTGTAACAGACATCATATCCTGACCCCTCCCAGATCCATGCCACCTCCTGCCCCCACCCTTCAACAACTATGGACTTCTTGACAATACTGATTCCACAGTCATCTCTGAGGGTGGTCCTTATAGAAATTAAAACAATCAGGGTGTTGGATTTTTGTTGTTTTATATTAGAAGGCTTGTAATACAAGATATTCCCACTTAGAAGTAAAAGTTACAAAAACAATTTAAATTATGTAATTATTGATTAAACTATTATAACAAACATGCATATATATCAATACAAACATATATAAATACATAGATATGTGCATTTATGCTGATTTATGGTAGTTCAATCAATATTAATACAATATATACAAATGTATTAAATCCCATTTAATTATGGAAGATTTATAGCCATTCCGTTATCCATTGCTATTTGAAAAGCATCTAAAATAAAATCAAAATTTGCAAAATTTGTAAATTTCAAGATTTATTTTCCTGATACATTTTGTTTAATGAACATACTACTTTTTATTTCACAGATAGGAAGTTTTTTGTTTCCAAGTAGAATTCTATAATATATTGTAATATATTTTCACAACTTGGGAAGGATTCCATGAGGTCTAAATTAATGATTTAGGTTAGATCTCTATGCAGTTATTAATGCATGTAAGAAAATCTAATATAAACACAATATTTAATTGTTTCAGTCTACTGCACTACCATATATGTACTATTCCTGAAAAATATACCAACAGAATCTTTCAGGCACATCCAGCTTGGTTTCACTCAGTTGATTTTACTAATAAGATAAACAAATCATTTTCTACATACAAAAGTGGCAGAAGTTGTGTTTTTCCTCCTGCCATGTCTGCATTCCTACTGTGAAGATTGTTGAAACCGATGTAACATTTATTCACATAGTTTAAGGAAAGAAAAGAGTAGGCTTCTTTGTGAAACTCAGTTCTGTGGAGACTTAATACTTTTTCTGTAAATACATTTTGATTATTCATTATTAATTTAAAATGACATAATCTTTCATTTTAATTAGAAGTAGTGGTTAACAAAATGCACCAAGTCAAAGACTAAAAGCAGTCTTTCAAGGATCAGAGGCAAAGCCTCATTAATTGTCACTTCTGTTCTTGGAGATCTATTAGAAGGAATTTAATACATTGGTGAGTTCCCTAGAAGTGTAGAAATAATGTTGAGCAATTATAGTTAGGAATATTGATTAAATTACCTCCAAAAAATTACTTGTTACTATCCATATGTAAATGGCAGATATCCATATTGAACTAGTTTAGGTTAACAGGGGATTAATTAAAATGTGTACTGATCCCAGGCAACAGCATGGGATCATTTGGCCACAATGATTACTGGAAGCAGGCACTTAAACGGGGGGGGAAAAAAAAAAAAAAAAGAAGAAGCATATTCTCTCCATCTGTTTTTTTCTTCCCCATTTATATTGTGGTTTCATTTACTTCATCAACTGAGCATCTCAGCATGTTAGAAGCCATACTAGCAACAGCACTTAGGCTCAGATTTCCATGTTTTTAACACCAGATCAGAATTCTCCATTTTGTATGCATTTACTTTTCTAAAAACCAGTCAAATAGAGATGTCTAGCACTGTTCACCCTTTGGCCATTCATATACATACACATGTATGCAAAGAAACATACATTCACATAAATTTATTTCCCTCTCAAATTCAATTTCAAAAATGTCCCAAATAACCAAATTCAATTTTCCTATATGCAATTTAAAATCATATCCAGGATGGGATATCTAGCTATGATAGTATTTTGGTGTGATGTTCATCCCTATCAAACAGATCTGAAAATAATTCTCAGTATAGGACATGAAACAAATGATGTATGTTTACCTCTTCTACCATAACCAAAGCATCATAATGAAGAAAATACAAAAGAATCATTGAAGAATTGTTTAATTAAAATGGAAAATGTGGTTATCAAGAGAATTCTTACATCTGGGCTGGATGGTATTGTTTGCATTTCTATATTCCATCCTTCAATATTATGTGGCCTGAGAATCAATCTCTTTATTCTGTATCAAGCTGACTTCTGTGCCTTCTAGTTGGTTTGGTTAATGCGAGCATGGGGGAGTCTGAGGAAATAAGAGGAGTGAGGTTGGTTACTATCATAATAAGACACATGGATGGGATGGATACTAGACTCTTGTGTATGATTTATCATAGGGTGGTATATTAAAGTGTTATGTAACCTATGTAAATAGAAAAATATTCTAGGTCTGTTGGGGGGGGAGCTGATTCAGTTGACTGTACAGGCATTTCATATTTTCTTATCCCATTGCCAAACTGAAGCCAGTTTATACCTGCATCCCCTTGATTGAGGGGATAGAAGAGCTCTTTGAAGAAGGACTCTGCCATGTAGCCACAATGAATCTTTCTTCAAGTTTCTCACAGTAGGACCTGTAGTCATTTATGAAGTGACTATTTATTAAGAAAAGGAAAATGTTTCGAATTTCCACGCAGTTATAAAATATTGTTGATACCTATCCCTGAAAACTGCAACACCAGCCACAAGTGAAGTTTCATGGTTTATAGAGTGTTATTCTGAGCCTGCTTCCCAGATGGTCCAGTGGGGCCCTGACTTATACCACTACTAAGAGTATTTCTTTAGTTCCAGACTGTACAGTCAGAAAAGGTATAATTTAAAAACTGGAAAAATTCCAACAATGATCCCTGTTCCACGGAGTGATATTATGGAAGGAAGGACCAAATCATAAGCCCTTGGAACTGCCTCTCATCTGTGTATATTAAAAGGGGAGAAAAAAGTAATACAATATCTCTGAAAGATTTCTGAGGGAGCTACAGAAATTAATGCAAAAATCAAGGACTTTAAAGATGCAGGGTTATTAATTTATACCCCATACCTCTTTACCTCACATTTTGCCTGTTCAAAAGTCAAACAGGTTGTGGAAAATGACCATGCATTATTATAAACTAAATCTGGAGTTGACACTAATTCCAACCATGGTTCCATATGTGGTATATTTGCTGGAGCAAATCACAATAGACCCAGACATTTGGTATGTACCTCTTCAGCTAGTAAATGGATTCTTTTCAATTTATAAGAGCAAAAGTAATCAGAAGCAATACATATTCATGTGGCAAAGAACATTTTTTATATATCAATTTTCTTGTACTCTGTTACCTTGCTTGTTTGATATTCTACATTACAGTACCTTTGACCAACAAACTTATTGTATGACAATGTATAACCATAAGGAATTTACAAAGATTAATATGTGCCCATCAACAGGAAGTAACTGACTTGATAGAATAATGGAATAGCATGCCAGGTGAGATACAATGTGTTTGAGGTCAGGGTTATTTCCTACAGGGTGTGAATATTTTTTTCTCTTCACCATTGACCAATATATGATTGGAATCTTCTCCATGACCTTCTTTGAGAACAAGGGAGAGGATGGCAGCATCCCCTTTTACAATTATGCCCAATAATTCCTTTAAGGGTCATTTCCCACTATAGTGAACTTGGAATCAATAGGTTTTGATGACCTAGTATCAAAGCAGGAGATGCTCGTACCAGAGAACACAACAAAGGCTCCATTGCTTTGGGAGCTAACACTACACAAAGTTACTCTGAATTCTTCATGCACCTTGCCTAGTAGTCAGAAGAGTTGACTCACCAAACTGTTGCTTGATTCCAATTATAAAGAATAATTTGTATTGATGCCTAATGGAATAAGAAGTACTATCTCTGAAATTTCTGCAGGCTTCATATCAGCCCTTCTTAGTGTTCCCTTGCCCAGTAATACTGGTCCATGTGAATCTGCAATAGCCCATTAAGGATAAGACCACTATGATCTTGGATCCTGGAATGAAGTTTTGGGTTAGCTTAACTGAGGTCTGCAGTAGATTAAAGATGACTTTAAATGATTTGTCACTTCTGTCTTTGACTAGAAATTGCCTTTGTCTTGAATCGGCTGGACAAAATAACAACTTTGATCAATAGACTATGGATGAAATAAAACTGTACCAGCCTGAGCTCAGACTTCAAGAACCTGGCATCTTCCACCTCCTGTTGCTTAGAACACTTACTCTGGAGGAACCCAGCTGTGATGTAAGAAGTCTGGCTTCCCTGAGAGTGCCAAAGATGTAAACAGTCCAAACTGAGCTCATGCTTCCAACCATCCCCACTGTTATGAATTGATTTGAGTACCCCAAAAAGATATGTTGAATTTCTACTTCTGAGCATCTCAGAATGCAAGATTATGTGGAAATAGGATCAGTGTAGATGTGAATAATTAAGATGAGAGCCTACTGGAGTAGGTAGACCCTTATTCCAATATGACTGCTATCCATACAAGAAGACAATATAATATGAATAAATGGGAGGAGACATCCATGTGACAATGGAAGTGGAGATTGGAATAATATATTTGCAAACCAAGAAATGCCAAGAATTGCCAGCAAACACCAGAACCTAGAAGAGGCAAAGAATTCTACTGTACAGGTTTCAAAGAAAATGTGGTCCTGCCAACACTTGGATTTCAGACTTCTAGCCTCCTTAAAATTAATTTCTGTTATTTTAATCTTCCCAGCATGTAGTACTTTGTTACAACAGCCTTAGGAAACTAATATAGTCACCAAGGCCTCAGACCTATGGGGAAAAAACAACAACAACAAGCAGCTTGACCCTCCAGTCTAGCCCACCCACCAAGTGTTAGAGGAGTTCATGCACAGGGAGCAGGTGTTATGGTTATCTAACCTGGCTAGCCTGTGGTATTGCATCTTCCTTGTTGAAACAGTAAACCTTATGCATGTCTTTGCAGAAAGACCATCTATTCAACTCTTCTTAACTCACCATTCTCACTGTGCCATCTCTTTCTTGCTGTGATCTTTAATTTTTCAGTTCTTTTTAAATTAAAAATATTTTTTTTATTGAAGTGTAGTTGATTTACAATGTTGTGTTATTTTCAGGAGTACAGCAAAGTGATTCAGTCTATATATATATATATATATATATATATATATATATATATATATATATTATATACTCTTTTACAAATTCCTTTCCCTTATAGCTTATTACAAAATATTGAGTATAGTTCTGTGTGCTATACAGTAGGTCCTTGTTGGTTATCTATTTTATATATAGTAGATTTATATATATATATGTGTGTGTGTGTGTGTGTGTGTGTGTATAAATCCCAAACTCCTAATTTATTCCCCCCCTTTCCCCTTTGGTAACCATAAGTTTGTTTTCTACATCTGTGAGTCTATTTCTGTTTTGTAAATAAGTTCATTTACATCATATTTTAGATTCCACCTATAAGTGATATCATATACTATTTGTCTTTCTCTGTCTGACTTACTTCACTTAGTATGAGAATCTCTAGGTCCATCCATGTCATTGCAAATGGTATTATTTTATTATTTTTTATGGCTGAGTAATATGCCATTGTATATATGTACCACATCTTCTTTATCCATTCATCTGTCGATCGACATTTAGGTTGTTTCCATGTCTTGGCTATTGTGAATAGTGCGGCTATAAACATATGGGTGCATATACATTTTGGAATTAGATTTTTCTCTGGATATATAGTTTTCTCTTGCTGTGACCTTGACTCATTTGCCATACCTCCTGAAATCCCAACTGAGATTAAAATGGGCAAAATTCAATAAATTCATACTAGAAGTAAAGATAGGGAGGGGAAGTTTTGGTGAAGCACTGCATAGAAATGTGTTAATGGAGAAGACAGAGTGGAAGAACCAGCAGTCAATTGTTCTCAACTATATCAGATCAAAGGTAGACTTACTCTGTGAAATGAAAGTCATAGACAGTATAACCCACCTACATATTTGTCTATTTTTGAACATAAATTTAGAGCTGTAACTATAATACAGAAAAGAAACAAGAGAAAAATAATTTATTATGAAATAATATTTCCATATGCATATGTTCAGAAAATAATATGCTAGAACACAAACATGTCCAAAAGTTTCCAAATGTCTCCTAATTTATGATACTGTTATTCTTACAATTCACTTTTCAAAGTAAAATACCAGAGGATCTCCATTACAGAAAGTGAACAATCATCTTGGAAGAGTTAATGGCTCATTGTGAGATTGGTAGCTCACAGTAAAAAATCTGTAAGAAATACAAACACATGGAGGCTAAACAACACACTATTTAATAACCAAGAGATCACTGAAGAAATCAAAGAGGAAATCAAAAAATACCTAGAAATAAATGACAATGAAAATACAATGACTCAAAACCTATGGGATGCAGCAAAAGCAGTTCTAAGAGGGAAGTTTATAGCTATACAAGCCTACCTTAAGAAACAAGAAACATCTCAAATAAACAACCTAACCTTACACCTAAGGCAATTAGAGAAAGAAGAACAAAAAAACTCCAAAGTTAGCAGAAGGAAAGAAATCATAAAGATCAGATCAGAAATAAATGAAAAAGAAATGAAGGAAACGATAGTAAAGATCAATAAAACTACAAGATGGTTCTTTGAGAAGATAAACAAAATTGATAAACCATTAGCCAGACTCCTCAAGAAAAAAAGGGAGAAGACTCAAATCAATAGAATTAGAAATGAAAAAGGAGAAGTAACAACTGACACTGCAGAAATACAAAGGATCATGAGAGATTACTACAAGCAACTATATGCCAATAAAATGGACAACCTGGAAGAAATGGACAAATTCTTAGAAAAGTACAACCTTTCAAGACTGAACCAGGAAAAAATAGAATATATAAAGAGACCAATCACAAGCACTGAAATTGAGACTGTGATTAAAAATCTTCCAGCAAACAAAAGCCCAAGACCAGACGGCTTCACAGGCAAATTCTATCAAACATTTAGAGAAGAGCTAATACCTATCCTTCTCAAACTCCTCTAAAATATAGCAGAGGGAGGAACACTCTCAAATTCATTCTATGAGGCCACCATCACCCTGATACCAAAACCAGACAAAGATGTCACGCAGAAAGAAAACTACAGACCAATATCACTGATGAATATAGATGCAAAAATCCTCAACAAAATACTAGCAAATAGAATTCAACAGCACATTAATAGGATCATACACCATGATCCAGTGGGGTTTATCCCAGGAATGCAAGGATTCTTCAATATACGCAAATCAATCAATGTGATAAACCATATTAACAAATTGAAGGAGAAAAGCCAAATGGTCATCTCAATAGATGCAGAAAAAGCTTTCAACAAAATTCAATACCCATTTATAATAAAAACCCTCCAGAAAGTAGGCATAGAGGGAACGTACTTCAACATAATAAAGGCCATCTATGACAAACCCACAGCCAACATCGTTCTTAATGGTAAAAAACTGAAACGATTTCCTCTAAGATCAGGAACAAGACAAGGTTGTCCAACCTCACCACTATTATTTAACATACTTTTTGAATTTTAGCCACAGCAATCAGAGAAGAAAAAGAAATTAAAGGAATCCAAATTTGAAAAGAAGTAAAGCTGTCCCTGTTTGCTGATGACATGATAGTACACACAGAGAATCCTCAAGATGCTACCAGAAAGCTACTAGAGCTAATCAATGAATTTGGTAAAGTAGCAAGATACAAATTAATGCACAGAAATCTCTTGCATTCCTATACACTACTGATGAAAAATCTGAAAGACAAATTAAGGAAACACTCCCATTTACCACTGCAACAAAAAGAATAAAAAAACAAGTAACCCAATCCAAAAATGGGCAGAAGGCCTAAATAGACATTTCTCCAAAGAAGATATACAGATTGCCACCAAACATATGAAAGGATGTTCAACATCACTAATCATTAGAGAAATGCAAATCAAAACTTCAATAAGGTATCACCTCACACCAGTCAGAATGGCCATCATCAAAAAATCTACAAACAATAAATCCTGGAGAGGGTGTGGAGAAAAGGGATCCCTCTTGCACTGTTGGTGGGAATGTAAATTGATACAGCCACTATGGAGAACAGTATGGAGGTTCCTTAAAAAACTAAAAATAGAACTACCATATGACCCAGCAATCCCACTACTGGGCATATACCCTGAGAAAACCATAACTCAAAAAGAGTCATGTACCACAATGTTCATTGCAGCACTATTTACAATGGCCAGGACATGGAAGCAACCTAAGTGTCCATCGACAGATGAATGGATAAAGAAGATGTGGCACATATATACAATGGAATATTACTCAGCCATAAAAAGAAAGGAAATTGAGTTATTTATAATGAGGTGGATGGACCTAGAGTCTGTCATACAGAGTGAAGTAAGTCAGAAAGAGAAAAACAAATACCGTATGCTAACACATATAGATGGAATCTAAAAATACGGTACTGATGAACCTAGAGGCAGGGCAGTAATAAAGATGCAGACCTAGAGAATGGACTTGAGGACACGGAGCTGGGGAAGGGTAAGCTGGGACGAAGTGAGAGAGTGTCATGGACATATATACACTACCCAATGTAAAATAGATAGCTAGTGGGAAGCAGCCACATAGCACAGGGAGATCAGCTTGGTGTTTTGTGACCACCTAGAGGGGTGGGATAGGGAGGGTGGGAGGCAGACGCAAGAGGGAAGAGATATGGGGATATATGTATATGTATAGCTGATTCACTTTGTTATACAGCAGAAACTAACATACCATTGTAAAGCAATTATCCTCCAATAAAGATGTTAAAGAAAAAACTAAAAAACAAAAACAAAACTCTTGCATCATCCTTCATTACAGAGACTTATCCCCCTAATGTGGCCACTTAATATACTCTTCCCCCATTCCTATACACCTTTTACAGTGCCTTTTAGGACTCACTGTCCATCAGTCATATCTTTTACATCATCAACCTCTTCTCTGAATCTTCCCTTGACTTCTTTGCATCAAAATTTACTCTTTCTTAAAGATAAAGACTGAATCTTGAAGATAAGGCCCTTAAGGGCCCTGATTTTAAATCTTGAAGAAAGATAAGGCCCCAGCAACCACTTTCCTAATTTTCAGCCTCAGTCAATGCCCTTGCTTACTACTGCACTGAGGAAATGAATCAATAGGAAATCCCTTGTGTTCCCACCACCAGAACGACCAATGTACCTGCATTTTTGCCCACATAACCTGCCTTCCCTCTTGTAAGTATAAAGTAATCGTTCACACTACTGTTTGGAGTCAATTCTCCACTATTTCCTTCCCAAGGACATTGCTCCAACAATTCTTTTCTCATTGCTGTATCATCTGTTTTTACTTCTCTACCACATCTATCCTCTCTCACTCAAACAAAGCGATATTGACAATCTTAAGCTTAAAAAAGAACAAAAACTCTATTGACTTCTCCTATTTTCTAAATAAAAATAATAATAGTACTTGAAAGACTTCTCCACATCCACAGCTTCTTATTACTGTGCTCAATTTCTTCGTGAACAATACTCTGATCAATCTTTCACCCCCACCATAAAGTGGCAACAGTTCTTGTCAAAGTCATTAATAACTTCCCAAAAGCCGCATCTTACTGGGCATAACAAACTTGGCAAATTTTATCCCCTCTGCCTTCTTTATTTACGTATATCATGCACTCCTTGTGGCTTATCAGTCCATTAAAGTATTTGCTTCTTCTTATTCCATCTCATTTATACATTTTCTCTTCTCTAAATATTGGAGTAACTTCTCATTTCTGTATAATTTTTTTAAACCTAAGTAAACTCATCTAGTCTTTTGGCATAAAGTACTATGTTTTGAAAATTACCAAATGTATAAATGACTCTATTATGAAATCTTGTCTTATACGTTTAATGGATACTCAAAATTTTCCCTCAGGTTTCTAATAGTCTCCCAATAATTTTTTTTTAATTATACAGCTGACCCCTTCCTAAACTGTAATCTTGGTTTCAATGCAGTCTTCCATACCTTGTTAAGGAAGTCCATTCTCTGATTTTCTCAAGCCAATAATCTGACAGTAATTTTTGTGTTATTTCTGTCTTCACACCCTAATTCATCACTAAATCTTGTTAGGTATAACATCTATTCAGATCCTGATTACATCTCATCTACTTTCCTGCTAGGATTTTGGTCCAATACACCATCCTCTATTACCATTGGAGTATTTCAATAGTTTCTTCCTCAGTCACCCTACTTCTGTTTTTGACCCCTTACAGTAAATTTTCACCCAAGCAGTCATCCTCTGAGGATATATTTTAGATCACATCATTCCTCTGCTCAAAATCCTACATTGGTTTTACAGTTCAGAAAGAGTAAAAGCCTATGCAATTACAGTGGTCTGCAACTTACTGTTATGATGGAACAATGCAATACCTTATCAACCTCATGTCCTGTCTCCTGACTTACTAGCTCTTTGCTAACACATCAAGCGTGCTCCTACTTCAAGACCTTCCTCTACAGTTTTCCCTACATGAAACATTCTTTCTCTAGATACTCAAGTGCCTCATTGCCCTACTTCTTCATATTACTTAGGTCTCTGCTCAAATGTGACCTTACCCGTGTCTTTTAAATATCTGGCACCAAAATATGGTATGAAAAAGGAGAAAACTATAAAGAAGTTGAGAAAATAGAGCAAATGTATTCTTGGACCTGAGTATACCTGCCACGTTGAAGCTGGTGAAAAATGGAATGTATCTTTCTTGTGGTCTGATTCCAAAGTGAGAACATGGAAGGACAAAATTTTGTCAAGTGTCTCTGTGCCTCAACACCAAAAGGCTGAGAGAGATTGCCTGAGCCATCTTAGACTGTGTGTCTATCAGCCAGCCATTTTTGATGTTTGAATCATGGTCATGTGACATTAACATGGAGTCTAGAGTCCTCTCTCTGTAATATCCACTAACACATGCTTCAACAGGGGCTGTGGAATTTAACTAGTTATCTGATAAGGCGGTGGGCTAACCAGACATCCTAAGATCAATTTACTATCTCATTTCCAATTTCCCACAAAAATCCACATGTTACAATCAGAGAAATACAAAAATTCAAACAATATATAGCCTTATCCAACTACAAACAAGATGGTTTCATATCTTGAAGCTCTTCTGGCTTGTGGTAGCATTTTGATATAATGAAATGTGAAGTGGAAGCATATTTGTCAAAATCTCTAACAGAACTCAGAAAGCCATGCCTGATAGCAAGGTAAAGTAATATATATGTTATATATATAATAATATATATAAAGTATTGTACATTGATATCATGTATATATGATAGTATATTTCTAAGAACTGAGATTTTTTTCAATCTGAACCTCTTTTTCCCATGTCTTCCTTCCAATAATATTGGTCCAAAGGGTTTGTTTCTTTTTAAACTAGGGCTGCTGTTTTTCATATGAGTAGTGTAATGATTAAAGGATTCATCTAATTGTATAACTCTCATCAAAGTCAATGTATTTTAGGTAGGCTAAAATATTTCAGTTTCAGTGTTTATCTGGTGCCTCAGAACACAAAAGTTATTCGTAGACTAGAAAAAGAGTAAAAATTATATTGATTTGTACAATGTGTGCTTACATATCATTAATTAGGATGAGAAAATATGGATTGATATAATTTTAAAAATTCAAACTATTTTAGGAATGATATTTTTAGTTAGGGGGAAGGTTTTTTTTTTTTTGGTGGCAGTAAACATTCCTTGTCCTTATAGGATTTCACCAAGATCTTTGAAGTACCTAATTATAATCGGAGCATAGACGTGGAGGAGGTGTAGATATACATATAGCTGATTCACTTCATTGTACAGCAGAAACTAATACAACACTGTAATGCAATTTTACTCCAATTAAAAAAAAGATTAAAAAATTTATTCAATTAATATTATTAAATCTGGAGTTGTAAATATTTGTAAGGCTTTTAATGCATATTTTCTAGGAATTATTTGTGTATATATCTATATATCTGTATCTACACCTCCACAAAACTAAAACAGGACTTACCTACTTTTACCAAGTAGTGTGCATATGTATTCATTTATTCATTCTTTCATTTTTTTCATTGATTAATTCAATTCATTTTTGTGTGGTTGAGTATGTGTGCATTTTTTTGTCATGTCAATGTGTTTCTTACTGAAAGTGATAGTAAAAAAAAAGTGTTTAAAACAAAACAACAACAAAATGGTGGATGGTTCTTTAATTGTGTTTATATAGTGTTTTATAAAAAGTCTGAATTCTTAATCCAAGACCTTCAGAATCCTGTTGATTGAGAAATGTGGGCTGAAGGAGATGTCTCTTAGACAATCCTGTATGTTGTTAGTTTAAATTTTTTTAAATTAGATGTTGTATAAATAAGGGGAGAGGTACTAAATTATTCCCTATCCATATGAGTTATTTTGTGGTCACTACCTTTACAAGATCAGTTTGGCATTTGTGACAATATAGTGGATTTCTATGAGAATCAAACATCTGAGTTGATTTGCGTAAAACTTAACCTTTGGCTACTAACCCCTCTCTGGTTAACTCCGTGTACATAGTTAATCAGAGTTTATTATTGTTACAACCAGCCTATATCTTTCACTATAACTTTCCAGTTATCAGTTCCTTGGGGAGAAAATTTTGGCTTAACTAGAAAAATTAGCTGTGCACATTCAGGAAATTATTATCCGTCTAGGTTTTTTGTGGTTTGTGTGTGTGTGTGTGTTTGGTTTGTTTTGTTGTGGTAATCTTTATGTGACAGGAATGGCCCACCTCACCCCACCCCCACCAATCTAACGTTCTGTTGGAGAGTAGAGTGTGGTTTGTCTTTATACTCTGAGATGGAGGCAGTGATGCGTGACCTACAGATGAGAACGATCATATTTGGTAGAAAGACAGGTCTGTCTGTTAGTACGAACGTGCTCATGGCTTTGCTTCTACTCTTCCACCAGCAGCTGAAATCAAGATATTATTCCATCATTGCTTCTTTATTCGGTTTTGTTAGTTTCCAGCTGATACTAGGAATTTTATAAAATGCCCTTATTTTAGAACCTATCACTTAAAATGACACTGCTAATCACCACTGTGCTAATAATTCCATTTTTACTAAACTATTAGCACAATTATAACTTAAAAAATGTTTCCACAACTATCAAGAATACCTCCATAATAGTGTCTTTCACATCATGTCTTCTTTGTCAATCATAAAACCTCCTGGAGTGATTGTCAATAGAATCTCGTGCTCCATTTATCATCCTGACCGAGCAAAGACCAACTGGCCCTTGACTGTCTCAGTCAGCTTTTGCTTCGTATTGATTAATCTATTTATAACTGTGATATCATCAATTTTTCAAATTAAGATACAGTCCCAAAATGGCAAGTTTGGGCTTTTCAATAATTACTTAAGTCCTTTCTGCTGACCTTCGTCTTTCACGTGGTGAACATTTTGCTGAGATAGGTTCTTTCTCAGCTGAGCTACAGCAGATTCAGTGGGGCTCCTCTTTGGAAGTGAGTGTATCTTCTGACAGTTTTTGATTTAATCAAACTACGCTTACTCTTATTTTATTCCTTGTACCTTAGTGGCTACCCAAACTATTTGATGTATGCATGTGTGCATGTGTGTGATGCATTGTTTTTTCTTCTATGGTACCTAGGAACTTAAGAGAATTTTAATTTTAGAAAATTTTCTTTCCTTGGTCATTGAGTTTATTTGCCAGATTCATTTATATTTTCCATTTTTCCAATCAACATTATTCAGGGACTGAGCTTTCTAACATTTTTTTAAAAAATGCTCTTCTGGTTATTTGTTCATTGCCAATGTTGAAATTAAAGTATAAGCGATACTGTGACTCAGTTAATGGACAATACTCTCTCTAGGATACAGATAATTTTATTAAGAAAAGGTGGTCCTCACTTATTAGATATATAATTTTAGTTGAAATAAATAATTTAAAATGTGAATTTCTGTTTGACAAAATGTCCTTTTTAAAAAAATTTTGATAGTATTGCTACTGTGGTTGAAGTTTTATCACAAATATTCCCTATTTGTAAATAAATAAAAACAAAGATGGGGTGAAATTAATTTCCAGAGTATGAAATTATTTACATCAGGAGTAGACCAAGTTCTCAGATAAAGGCATCAATATGTGTGTCTGGAAGGATGGCAATTTATGCAGCTTGACTCTATTGCATCTGGAGGTCGACAGCTGCTTATTATGTACACCTAATTTACCGGAGTGGTAAATACTGCGAGTGAAGAAATCAATTCACCAAAGGTCTATGGTTCAATAGGTTTAGCACTTCATGCTGAAAATAAAACGTGGCATAAATTAGGAAAGAACCTTTTCCACACTGCCTCAGTACTAAAAGAACTCCCACAGTGGAAAAAGGCAGTAAATGAAGTGTATTTGATATAATTATGTGGATGGTAATAAACCCAGCCTTGATCTGCTTTATGAAGCTGTTGTAATAATATTAATGATGTTTAACCATGTAACAATCCCTGGACAAATGGCACATCTATTTTCAATATCAAATTACTCATCTTTAAAAGAAAATAAATTAACAACATTTCCTACTTACGGGACATTACAGGAAAATTGAATGAGATTTCAGAGCATGTAGAAAAAAAATAGTTTGGAAAGGAAACACAGAATTTTGGATTAAGCTTTAGGGTCAATCATTTGTGTTAACCCAGGAAATATACCAAAGAGTTGAGAATACAGGTCCAGTAATTTAAGGATTAGCTCCTTTCACTGTATTAGCCATTAAGGAAAATGATTATAAGAGGCAGTCTACCATCTAATATTAAAAGGATCATTTAAATCTTATAAAACAGTCTATACTTATCTCTTCTCTATCTTTTTATATAATCATCAAAATCATAATGAGTACACCATCACTGGTGAGGATAACCGCTAATAACTATCAACCACAATTAAATAAATACTCAGATAAGCCATCCTTGTTCATGCCTGATAGCGCATGATATTTATTTTCTATTTAAAATCAGCTTTATTGAACTAAATTTTACATGCGATAAACTTCACTGCTTTTTAAGGGGGGATTTCAATGGGTTCTGACAAATGTATTCAGTTGTGTGGCCACTTCCAAAATCAAGATACAGAATATGATTATCACCACAGACACTTCCACTGTGCTCTTTTGTACTTCATCCCAAACTCATCTCTTGGCAATGACTATTCTGTTCATTGTACCCAGAGATTTTTCTTCTCTAGAATGTTCTTTAAATGCAGTCATGCAGTATGTAGCTTCTCTGTCCAGCTTCTGTCACTTAGCATCATGTGTATGAGATTAATACATATTGTGGCATGTATCAGAAATTTGATCCTTTTTAATTACCGAAAATAATTATATGATCATTTCCTAAGATGCAGTCAAATTTGAAGATTCTGATATGACTTTAGCCCTTCCATCGGTCTGCTCTTTTAAAATCGTACCCATGTTCTTATGAGTGTGCTTGGTTTTTAAAGTGGGTTTGAGGGTGAAGCAAGGGGTAGATCTTTATTAGGCTTGAATAACAGCTTTGTAAGCTGCCTTGACTAGGATACATTAAACCTCTTTCTTATTCTTACTTGCTAGAACTAATTGTTTTAGTCATCCTATATAATTTTCAATAATTGAATGCACGTTTTCTCAAACTAAGGACAATATAGTATTTTATTTAAAATATTGAGAGCTTAATGGCCTCTCTTTTTCAAAATATGTCAGAAACTATCCCATTTTCACCTAACATCAAACTGGTTAGCTACTTTCCAGGTGAAAATGTCTTTTATTATATATTTCATATTCTCATGTGCTTGTTTTAAATTCCAATGTATTATATTTAATTTCAAAATTTATAAGGCACAATCTTGTTAAAAATTACTTTTTTTTAAAGAAAAAGAAAGAAAAAAACACATTCTTAACGTAAATCTAGTGTTGTTTGGCCTTTACTGGACATCCTTGAGCTTCTTAAATAAGCAGAGCTATAGATGTTAGGACAACAGCCAACCAATGCAACTGCTGGTAAGTTTTTTAATGTCTCAAAATAGGGGTTTTTATTTTTGTCATTTGGTGTTTGTGTTTTTTGTTTGTTTTAATGCTGTTTCTTCCTATGATCACTAACAAACAGGGAGGGTTAATCATAACTGTAAACTGTTATACTCAAAATTACAGTGTTATTTCTGGTGTCTAGACAGACCCTAGTCTTCCTTAGCTCACATTCCCTGAAAACATCCCAGCTGCTGATAAATCGTATTTTTCCTTCCTTCCTCTCTCCCCCTCTCTCCCTCTTCGCACCCCCTTTCCCTTTCTTTCTCTCAATCTCCCTCTCTTTTTGAGGTCACACCATCTTTGTTTTGCCTCTTGTCTTTTTGCCTCTTCTCTCTATATTTTACTGGCTCCATTCTTACGCCTAATATCCATGAAACCCTGAGATTTCAGCTCCCTTCCATTATTCTCTCTTTTATTTTTAGATCTCATCTACCATAATGGATTCATATATCACTTCTGCATTCATAACTTCCAAAATATCTAGTCCTGAACTTTTATTCAGAATTCTGATATTGAATTTCCATGCAGAATGTCTCCACCTGGATGCTTTAGCCTCAAAATAAACAAGCATTAATTTTATCATAATACATTCTTCTCTAGGTTTTCCGATTTCTTTTAGTGATACTGTTATCTCTTAATGATTGGGTTCTAGAACAATGCAGCATTTTTCTTTTTTCTTTCTTCCTTTAGTCACTAGGTGCTGTTGATTTTTCTCTTCAAATTATTATGCATCTGCATGATAATACATATACTTTCTTAGCATAATCACTGTATCTACTCTATCTTGGGCCAATGTCACCCCAGTTTTGAACTATTGTAATAATTTCCTTTATTCTTTTTCCACTCTTCTCCAATGCTTTCTGCATGTTGTAGATACATTAATCTTATAAAATATCACTTTTTGTTTCCATACTCTTGCCTACATTTTGATGTCTATATTGAATGTCAAGGTTCAAACTAGGACAATTTACTAATAGAAACTGGAAGTTGTCTGGTGGTAAATAAGAAAAGGACTCCACATTATTAAATCTGGTTTAGTGGCTGAATAATGAGCAATGGCTGTAGATTTAGCTGTGCTTGTACGTGTAGACAGGTGAAGAAAGCAAGTCATAAATATGTCAAATGCAATTTTCAGTCTTGGCCTATGGGACCAGGTTTTGAAATTTAATAGTTATACATAAAGAACTTGTACCAAAAGTTCCATTCAGGATGGTGGGAGCCAAAACAAGCCAATAAAAATGAGCCAGATAAGTGGGGTAATCAAGTCAAGGATGATACTGAAGAAAGTTAGAAGGTGAGGAGTTAGTTAAATTATGATGAGAAGCAATAGTTTCTTATATATTCTTATAATATATGTTCCAAAAGTGAGTTTTACTGATTGACTTGCTCTTAAATATCACAATTTACTGAAGCAATATGGAATCCCTTTGCAAGTCTCATTTTAGGGAATTCTGTTTGGTCTTAATGAGTAGCAAACCATCAGGTTAAATACCAAAGGCTCAGATTATGTATCTACTTAACTCACCAAGCTCTATAAGAGTGATTTCCTGTGGCAATGCCACTACCTAATTAAGAACTTGGTTTCCTTCATAGGTGTATGGTCAGGCCACTCAAGATGGCTGTTCTCTTGCTCTCTGTACATCCCCTGCTTGATCAGTGCCTGCTTCACCTACACCCTACACACATGACTGACCTCCCTACATATTTGCCCAGGCCCCAGCTACTGATGGTTCCAGCTTTAGATCAGAACTCTCCACTATGTTTATCAAAGGGGAGGTGAGGGGCGTGCCCCTCTGCTGGTTTCCCTGGTAACTGATGAGCCAACCTGACATCAATTCCTCTATAACTGGTAACCTCCTCCTCCCCCGGAAACAAAGACGGCCACCAAGTCCTGCCCATGGTCTGCAGCACACGGTGGGGTGTTGCTCCAGGACCTTGCTTCCAACATGTAAGCTCCCCCATCCATTAAACCATTGATGTCTCTGTCGCTGACTCTGGGCTCTTTCTTCAGTCTTGAAGCTGGGCAAGCACAGGCTTTGTAGGCCTGCAGGGTGCAGCCCAACAATAGTTAAAATTTCCTTTTTTAAAATTTATTTTATTGAAGTATAGTTGATTTACAATGTTGTGTTAGTTTCTGGTGTACAGCAAAGTGATTCAGTTTATATATATATATATATATATATATATATATATATATATATATATAAATAATAGTTTGCATCTGCTAATCTCAAACTCCCAATTCATCTCTCCCCCACCCCCCTCCCTCTTG
This sequence comes from Balaenoptera ricei, assembly GCF_028023285.1. Taxonomy (NCBI): domain Eukaryota; kingdom Metazoa; phylum Chordata; class Mammalia; order Artiodactyla; family Balaenopteridae; genus Balaenoptera; species Balaenoptera ricei. The sequence continues at coordinate 186,986,430 of NC_082639.1, forward strand.
GCAACCACAAGTCTGTTCTCTATGTCTGTGAACCTGTTTCTGTTTCGTAGATAAGTCCATTTGTACCACATTTTAGATTCCACTTATAAGTGATATCATGATATTTGTCTTTCTCTTTCTGACTTACTTCACTTAGTATGATAATCTCTAGGTTCATCCATGTTGCTGCAAATGGCATTATTTCATTCTGTTTTATGGCTGAGTAATATTCCATTGTATACATGTACCACATCTTCTTTATCCATTCTTCTGTCTATGGACATTTAGTTTGTTTTCATGTCTTGGCTATTGTGAATAGTGCTGCTATGAACATAGGGGTGCATGTATCTTTTCAAATTATAATTTTGTCCAGTTATATGCCCAGGAGTGGAATTGATGGGTCATATGGCAACTCTACTTTTAGTTTTTTGAGGAACCTCCATACTGTTCTCCATAGTGGCTGCACCAATTTACATTCCCACCAACAGTATAGGAGGGCTCCCTTTTCTCCACACCTTCTCCAGCATTTCTTATTTGTAGACTTTTTGATGATGACCATTCCGACCAGTGTGAGATGATACCTCATTGTAGTTTGGATATGCATTTCTCTAATAGTTAGTGATGTTGAGCATCTTTTCATGTGCCTGTAGGCCATCTGTATGTCTTCTTTGGAGAAATGTCTATTTAGGTCTTCTGCCCATTTTTTGATTGGGTTGTTTGTTTTTTTATTATTGAGTTGTATGAGCTGTTTGTATATTTTAAAGTCATAGCTGTTGAAATCATTCATAATGCTAGAAGACCATGTAGTATGTTTGACCAGGGTATAAAATTTATTCTCAAATTCATCCTACAAAGAAATTCTCAAGTTCCTTTCAGTCCTTAGAACATTGCCTTGTAAATATCAAAAAACTTGCTTAAAAATTATCTTAATGTTTAAAGTAATAAATGGTTTCATAATTAAAAGTGTCTTCTGAATTGTCCTCATGCTATATCTAAAGCAATGTCTATTCAGTTAAATTAATCATCCTGAAGAAAACATTCTGTCCGTATCTGTGCATTTTCTAATTGAGAATCCCTCCATGTATAATGCTTTTCTCTTGTTTTTCTATTGATTTATATGTTTTTGTGCTTTGAAGTTCATTCATCTAATAAAGCTTTAACAGATGATTCTATTTCAGTAATTTCTTTCTCTTCTTCTAAAATGCAGTAGAATATTTTCTCTTTAATACTACAACAGCATTTAACAGTGCTTATCATTATTGTGCTTTTTCTGAGTATGTTTTTTTAATCTGTAAAGCCCAGTTGTAAGTTCCTCAAAACAGAAATGCCATTTTGAATGTCTCCATTCCTTGGACAATGCTCATTGTAATCTGAAGGGAGTTGCTGAGCAAAAGTTTGATATTTTCATGGCTGATAGATTGATCTCTGTTCCAGTCTGTTAAAAAGCAATGCATGTTTTACTGAAAGCTTATTAATATCTTAATATAAGTCAAATATTGGCCCTGAGAAATGCAGTACACTGGCCACAGGGTACAGTGATGATAGTACCAAAATGCAAATCAGAATACTTAAGTTCTAGCTTTAGTTCTACCCATAGTCTATGATAATTCACCCCTTTCTTTGCCACAAATCTCTTAGCCAAAAACTCAGAGATTATTTACTAATACAATATTTTATTATTCTATGATTAGGGTATCCCTACAGCTCTCAAATTTCTTGGTTTCAAAAATCACCTACTTAATTTGTAAAATGCCATGACTCTCATTTCATTATATGAGCCTACTTTTTTATTCACATTTAAGTGAAGAATAATTCTTAATCATTTCTATTTATATATATTTGCTGTATTTGTGTCATGCTCATCCATCTTCTCTCTCATTATACATAATTTCTTAACATACCGGTACTTACTATGTTGTGATATTACAGTATTACCCATTTTAGCATCCCAATAAACACAGAAAAATATGCTGCTCATTTAGATGTCTCTTAAGGTTTTTTGATTGAAATAACTATGATGGGGAAAATTAGTAAATAAAATTTGAGTTCCCTTAGTATTTCCTTAAATCAACTTCCATGCAGAAGTCCAGGCAAAAATAAATGTTACTAGTATTAACACAAGTCAAGTTAATTTAAAATGCTGTGAGCTGCAGAGCCTGTCTTAAAGATTTTATACATCGTCTCAAATAAAAGGAAAGACTTATGCTTAGAGATAAATTATATGTTAAATGCAACCTAAAAGAAAACAAGAAACAGTGTAGTACAGGAGAGCTATGATTTACTCCACATGGTCTTATGCAGATAAGGCATTAAGGTGCTGAAAGCTAAAGTTTTCCTATTTTCCAAAGCTTCAAATAAACAATCATTACTTCCTAGGGTTCTAATCAGGATTTATACCAACACATACATGTTGAATAGAGGCAAAGACTGGCAAAAAGCCCAGTAACTTTCTCTACCTAAGAAAAATTACATTTCCTCAAGTTAAACATTTTAAAACTTATTTTTTCTTCTCAGATTTCTATATCATAACACTTTTGTGTGACTGCTCTTCAGTTTACAACTACTCCCAATTTAGTGTTATCCATGGATTTAATTAATATATAATTTAGTTTTACATATTATTAATTGGGATGGTAAATAAAGAAGCAGCTGTGGCAGAACAACTATTAAAAAATGCTTAAATTTCTCAGCACCCTAATTCATTAAGAACTTTAAAAAGAGACGGTAAAGAACTAAAATACGAAAATTTTCTGTATCAGTTTTTAGATGTGGTCTAAATGCATACGGAGTATCAGTATAAATATGGCTCATAAGAGCAATAATTGAAGAAAATGAAAGTACTTCTCTTAAAATCATATATTCAACTTTCAAGGGATTAACTTTTTTAACTAAGGAAAAAGAAAATAAACCCTGACCTAAATCAGTCTTCAGGAAAAACAACAAAAAATAATCCAAAAGGAAAATCAGAATGTACTCATACCATTAGGAAAGTTTTTAAGAAAATAAAACAAGGATGGATTGATGTCTAATAACATAATTTGTCCTTCTTTAGAAAGAATTCTTGACATTCTGAGAAAAAAAGGAAGGAAATGGTGGAAGGCAGAGGGGACCCAAATTACATACCCTGGACTTCTGAAGATTAGGTGTTCATATTTTCAGTCAAATGTGACTATTTTTTAATGAAAGAGAATTATATATGATGAGTAATTTTCATGGAAAATGTGTGAAAGTGCAAAACTTGAAACTTGGTATTTATTTTATAAATAGCCCCCTCTTTTCCTTATCTATAATATAGTCCTTCTACCTGTAACATTTTTCCTCTTCAGTATAAGAACACTTCCTAAGAAAATTAAAAAAAAAAAAAAAAAGAGCATGCAAGAAAAGCCCAATATTTATTACTGGGACTTATTTTTCCAAATGCAAAATGAAGTCTTGAGAACTGAGGCTTGACTAAGAGTTTAAAATACTTAGAGACAGCAGCTGTCATTGACGACTTCTGCAGCGATACTAGCAAGCAACTATTTCAATATCAGAACCCAGACTCCTTGGTTAATTTGCCAATTCGCTAAGTAGGTGAAACCATCCATGAATGCCTTCCATCTGTTCCAAGAGGTCCCTGTGTTTGTTATTTCTTAGATGGATGCACACCGTCCAACTGTGACACAAACTCACAAATCAGCTGTCAGGTAGTTGTGAAGACAAAGACTTAGGAAAGCAATCTCAACTTTGAAAACACTCTTACTCATAAAAACATCAGAATTAAACCTGTTATTACTAAATGCTATAGCTTATTGACCTTATATAAACTCCTTTAAATAGCAAGTTGTTTATTATGATTATTGTAATCTACTATTTAGGAAAGGTCTCTGATTATTTTGGACTCCACAAAATGGCTAGAAATGGAGAGAATAGATTTCTTTTTTTTATATATAATTAGAAATATCTCAATTTTGCAAGATTATAAATGGTTTCTTATTTATCAAAAACAAATAAATAATTTTGGTAAGAAAATAAGGAGGTATATAATTACAATAGAACATGGAACCACAGAGATGAAATTGTGCCTCAGCTGAGGTTAGTTTTATGAAGTATGTCAGAAACAGTTGATCAATAATGCTGTCTATTCTGTTTTTGAAGATTCTTATACAATCTACCCACTGTTAAACATCCAGATAAATATATTTCTGCTTTTTAATACTTCATTGATTATTCCTAGCAAGGTTAATTATTATCAGTTATAAATTCCAATTTTATCAGTGTTACTCCAGTAATCATTTGATTATTGTGCAAAACTGTATATACTTCATCACATACTGCTTTGCATAAATCTTTTCTGAGTGGGATATTTATCTAACTACTTTGCATAATCTGTTCACATGAGCATTGTTGTCGGTGACTAAACCCATGTATTAAGTTTTTTTAAAAAAATTTTATACACTAGATGTTACTTTCCATTTACAGTTATTAAAAAATATTGGCTATATTCCCCATGTTGTACAGTACATCCTTAAGGCTATGTTACACCCAATAGTTTGTACCTCTTAGATTCTCTACCCCTTCCCCCCATCCCCACTGATAACCACCAGTTTGTTCTCTATATCTGTGAGTCTGCTTATTTTTATTATATTCACTAGTTTGTTGTATTTTTTTAGATTCCACATGTAAGAGATATCATATAGTATTTGTCTTTCTCTGACTTATTTTACTTAACATAATGTCCTCAAGTCCATCCATGTTGCTGCAAGTGGCAGGATTTCATTCTTTTTTATGGCTGAGTAGTATTCCATTATACATGTGTGTGTGTGTGTGTGTGTGTGTGTGTGTGTGTGTGTGTGTATGTATTTACACCACATCTTCTTTATCCATTCGTCTGTTGAGGGACACGTAGGTTGCTTCCATATCTCGGCTATTGTAAATAATGCTGCTATGAACATTGGGGTGCATGTATCTTTTCGAATTAGTGTTTTTGTTTTTCTCAGATATATATACAGGAGTGGAATTGCTGGGCCTTATGGCAGCTCTATTTTTAGTTTTTTGAGAAACCTCCATAATTTTTTCTACAGTGGCTGTACCAATTTCCATTCCTACCAACAGTGTAGGAGGGTTCCCTTTCCTCCACATCCTCGCCAACATTTGTTACTTGTTGGGGTTTTTTTTTTTTTTTTTTTTGATGATAGCCATTCTGACAGGTGTGAGGTGATATCACTGTGGTTTTGATTTGCATTTCCGTGATGATTAGCGATGCTGAGCAGATTTCATGTGCCTGCTGGTCATCTGCATTTTAAACGTATATATTCTTAATCAGACAATTGTGGGTTTCAACACTGGCTCATCCACTTACTTTCAATATGGCCTTTGATTATTTATCCTCTCTTGGCTTTAGTCTTCTCACATGAAATTACTAGACTTAATATCACCTACCTCTAGTTATGATGAATATTGAATCAAATAAAGACTATAAAGCATCCATTATAGTGCCTTAAACACAGTAGCTACTCAATGAAAAAGAGCTATTAATGTGTTGTTGATATCAAGCAAAACGTAAGTCTAAGACCCGATTCAACAATTGTTCCAATACACTGTATGGCATATTTCAGTATTTTCTGCTTGAAAACTCTCAAAACAATGCTATATGGTAAAGATAGATAATCTTAAGTGGTGTCAGCAAACCTGATTTCAGCACATAAGGACTTAGAGATAGCCAGTTACTTGGGCTAGTCCCACCGTACATGCTATCACACACTACCCAGTGGCAGAGAAGAGCTGCCAGGGTCTCCTGCTTTTCACAGTTGGCAACGGCTTTGATACATGACCCTGTTCGCAGAACTCCTCTGACACACCGTCTTCCTCAAGGATGCTGTATTCTCCCAGCTGACTGGTTTTCTGGCTGACTCTTCCTAAATACATCATGTTGGAGAGGAAAAGGTAAGCATGGAAGAGAGAAAACACCTGTTTCTTCATAACATCCTTACAGTAAGTGTCCATTTCTACTAGAAATTAGAGAGTAAACATATATAGATCTTTTTTTCCTCCCCTAGATTTTACATGGTCTTGACAGGTTTTGGCTCTCCAAGACTAGTCTTTTCTTTCTAGTGATTTTTCTTCCAACTCTCATCCAAGCTGCACTAACACTTTTCCCTCCTCTTGCCTCCTGGCCAAATATGGTAGTGTTTCTCATTTGTAGGAGCCCTTAGGTACCTCAGTAACCCTTGTGGGTTTCCATAACCTTACCCACACCTTTTTAAATTGTCTCTTCATGAAATCCTCTTCATCCAAGTTGAGTGTGCCAGGTCCTCTGTCTTGCCAAGACTCTTGACAAACAACTGTTATGTCTCACAGGGACTATTTCAATGCCTTTTTTGGACATTATTTATCTCAAGTTGAGCCCAGCCATGAAGCCACCAGTGTGATTTATTTAAGCTGAAATTCTGACTGAAGCACTCTATTTAAAATCTTTACATGGTACAATCACACCTAGAAGAATAAGTCCAAACATACACACTTTGTTGTTCCTTTCTTCTTACTAGAGCAATGTGATGTGGATCAATGTGATGTTCTGAGTGAAATCCAGAAGGTCCAGCTGTCTCCAACTATGTTATGAGTGAGGTTTAGCATAGCCCTGGTGGGTCAGGAGGGAGAGAACAAAAAATCTGTAAATATATATAGTTGTCCATTTCATTTGAATGCTGTTTCTGATCTCTTTTCCTATCAGAATGGAAAATAATTTATTTTCCAAATCTAGAAAAAAATACAACATATGACCGCAGCTGCGATTGATGGTACAACTTAATTGAATTCGGGATAGTCTGTTGTCACTCTTCAGGATCGACCTGGTGTCTGCAGAGGCAAGATGGTAAATTTAATACAGAAATGTTGAGGGACACCGCATCTGTATCCTTTAGATCCTAGAGGGTCCGCTGATGTCTGCCATCTTAACCCATGATGTGAGACTACTTCTGATTCATTATCTTGGGAGTCAGTTACAGAGGCTTGCATTTGGTATCACTCAATCTGATAATGTTTATCCTATAGACCCACAACTTAATATGGGAATTTCAACAACTACTAGATATGTCAATCCCAATCATACACTCCTGAGCCTAGAAAATGATTACGAGATGGTCTAGGAACCCAGTTTACCCAGTGTTTGCTGAACTATGTGAAGAAATATATTTATTACCTGGTCCCATCCAGTCAAGCAGGGGACCATGATGATGCTTCAGATCTCCTGGTACTCATGTCAACTCAGAGAATGAAAGACAATCCTCTAAAGTTTGGATGCTCTCCTTTTTCCAAAGCACTTATCCAAGTTAATAGCCATGAATTCCCATTGGAGGAAGTCTGGAGGTACCACTCACATGTGTTTCTGGGCTGTTGCTAGGTCCTTCCTCCTGGAGATCTGGCTTCCTTTTAAGTAAAAGGCTTCTGGATCTGAAAATAAGCTCAGGTCTGGAATATGGGCAGATAATTATAATTTTTTAGGAGATTACAACCAGAAGTCATATAACTGGTTTCTCCTGATATTATAAGCTAAATAGTACCCATTGGGGCTGCCTACTTTTTTGCATTTATGGGCACTGTGTTCTCCTTCTATCTCCATAAATGTCTGTGGATTAGACAAGCCTTTTGTCTGCTAATCTAAGCCAGCTACTCACTGCAATAATCACGTCTTCCTGGCTTCTGGTGGTTGTGCATATCTACAGTTTGGGGGTGTTATCATCTCCATTTCTATTATTGTTCCTAATTCGGTAACAGCCTCTCCTACAATCAGCCCTAGCTTGCTGAGGAGAGGAACTAATGAACATTTTAATAACGCTGGTGCCCCTCTATGGGCATGTCTTTTATGTCCATGGCAAGTGTTGAGTCCCTCAGTCCTTCCTGTGGAATGTAACCACCTGGTGACATTTCCAGCCCGACATGTTGTAACCCCTCCAGCCGTCCCATTTCCCAAGCCTTTGAATCCTTTCTTCTGTCGTCTACAATGGGATTTTGACATTTTGACTTCACTTAGCATGTTCATCCTTTTTCCAGCTTTTAGAAGCCATCTTTTTTTTTTTTTTTTTTAAATTACTTTACTTACTTATTTATTTATTTTTATTTATTTATTTTTGGCTGTGTTGGGTCTTCGTTTCTGTGCAAGGGCTTTCTCTAGTTGCGGCGAGCAGGGGCCACTCTTCATCGCGGTGCGCGGGCCTCTCACTATCGCGGCCTCTCTTGTTGCAGAGCACAGGCTCCAGACACGCAGGCTCAGTGATTGTGGCTCACGGGCCCAGTTGCTCCACGGCATGTGGGATCTTCCCAGACCAGGGCTCGAACCCGTGTCCCCTGCATTGGCAGGCAGATTCTCAGCCACTGCGCCACCAGGGAAGCCCCTAGAAGCCATCTTGGTAGCCAGTTCATACCACCCCTGAGGCCCTTGACAGAGTACTAAAATGTGTATCCTCAAAAATGCCTCCTAAATAAAGAAATTCTGCCATATTCAATCTTATATTCTGGTACCCTGAATCAAAAAATCTCAGAATTAAATCCTACTTGTATTCTGTCAGCTACTGCTGGTACACGCTAATTACGTAATTTGAGATAGTGATCCTTTCCTTTATTATGAGGATCAGCAAATTCCCAGCTGGGTTATGCCACAACTTAACATCAGATATATGTCTAGTGTGTGTAGCAAGGAAGGATGGGGCCAGTTATGTGGTGAACATATTGTCTCACAGGACAGAGGTCTCTTTGTGCATTAAGTTTCTAGAAAGTCTAGCCCTTAAAAGGGAGAGATGAGCCGCTTTTTCAAGCTTCAAGGGTTTAGAGAGGTCTAGGGTTTCAAAACTTCTCAGGCATCCTAAACTGGGTTTTCACACTAGCATAACTGACCTTCCTTGAGAGGGCATTAAGCTTCTCTAGAGTTTGATTATTCTGACTGGCAGGTACTAAGCCTGGTCCATGTCATTCTCTATACCTCTGTTATAGGAGAGGAGACCATGTACTTTGCTGAAACTTGATTTTTGTCTTGGTTAAGGAGAATGCGATTCGGTTTTTCTCTCAGTCTATTTGAACTGTATATTTTCTGAGCATTTTTTACCTACTGTGGATAGAAGCTATATGAACTTTTCCATATGCTTTAAATTCTACTTACATGCATATAAATCTGATATGGAATGTCTCCAGCCATATTTAGATAATAGTTTTATGGTTTTGTTTTTTATTTATTCTTTTGTCAGTTACAGGAATTTAATGTGATCTTTAGAAAAGCGAATCAGATTGAATTGGTTATAGAACACAGTAGGATCATCAGGCATTTGTACCAGTTCACCCAGGTGGTAGGGAAAGGCAAGCTTGATTGTATCTAGGATAAAGGTCTATCCCTAAAGATGCAATGAAAAAACAGAGGGTCACATGGGAAGTGTAGTTTATGGCAAGACAAGGCTGGTTGATAATGTTCAGGTAATTAGTAGAGAGACGTAGTAGCTTGGGGTAAAGTGAGGACTAGACTGGTGTGAAAATGACAAATAAAGAAATGTCTTCAAATACTTATTAAATACTTCTTAGATTCCATGTGCTCTTCGAGAGTCTTTGAGTAGGAAACAAACGTATCTCCTCAGGTAGATTATATTCTTGTATTAGCGGGGTGGGACCGTAAGAGATAAAAATAAATAAAATAACATGGTTTCTCTGAGGAGGGAATATTTCTTTGAACCACTGATTTTTTGTATATGCTTTTGTGTGAATATCTTTCTTCCTATTCTTTCGTTTTTGGCAAACTTTCTGGCATACCATATTAAACAGATCAGTCTTGTAAGCAACATATATTTATTTTTCAATTCATTCCTACAATCTTTGTGTAAGTGCTCATATATTTGGGTTAAATCTGCCATATCAATATTTATTTTCTATTAGTCTCATGTTTCTGTTCCCTTTTCACTTTTCTTGCTTTCTTCATGGTTAATCAATTTCTTTTTTCCACCTATATGTTTGATATTCATTTAGCGGTTACTAAAGACAATAACAAACTTTCCTTATTATAGTCTACCTTACATTGATACTTATACCATTTTCTGGATAGTTCAAGAAACATAAAACATGATATTCCATTTGCCACCTGCATATTTCTGTGCTAGCACTGGCAATTACAATACATAATATATTGGTTTGGCCAAAAAGTTCGTTCGGGTTTTTTCCATACAATGTTATGGAAAAACCTAAACGAACTTTTTGGACAACCCAATAGTTTAAATTCCATACTGCATTTCTTTATATTGTTTTAAAATTTCAATTTTTTTTAACATCTTTATTGGAGTATAATTGCTTTACAATGGTGTGTTAGTTTCTGCTTTATAACAAAGTGAATCAGCTGTACATATACATATACCTCCATATATCTTCCCTCTTGTGTCTCCCTCCCTCCCACCCTCCCTATCCCACCCCTCTAGGTGGTCACAAAGCACCGAACTGATCTCCCTGTGATATGCAGCTGCTTCCCACTAGCTATCGGTTTTACATTTGGTAGTGTATATATGTCCATGCCACTCTTTCACTTTGTCCCAGCTTACTCTTCCCCCTCCCTGTGTCCTCAAGTCCATTCTCTGGTAGGTCTGCGTCTTTATTCCCATCTTGCCCCTAGGTTCTTCATGACCTTTTTTTTTTTTTAGATTCCATATATATGTGTTAGCATACAGTATTTGTTTTTCTCTTTCTGACTTACTTCACTCTGAATGACAGACTCTAGGTCCATCTACCTCACTACAAATAACTCAATTTCCTTCCTTTTTATGGCTGAATAATATTCCATTGTATATATATGCCACATCTTCTTTATCCATTCATCGTTCGATGGACACTTAGGTTGCTTCTGTGTCCTGGCTATTGTAAATAGAGCTGCAGTGAACATTGTGGTACATGACTCTTTTTGAATTATGGTTTTCTCAGTGTATATGCCCAGCAGTGGGATTGCTGGGTTGTATGGTAGTTCTATTTTTAATTTTTGAAGGAACTTCCATACTGTTCTCCATAGTGGCTGTATCAATTTACATTCCCACCAAGAGTGCAAGAGGGTTCCCTTTTCTCCACATCATCTCCAGCATTTATTGTTTGTAGATTTTTTGATGATGGCCATTCTGACCGGTGTGAGATGATATCTCATTGTAGTTTTGATTTGCATTTCTCTAATGATTAGTGATGTTGAGCATTCTTTCATGTGTTTGTTGGCAATCTGTATATCTTCCTTGGAGAAATGTCTATTTAGGTCTTCTGCCCATTTTTTGATTGGGTTGTTTGTTTTTTTGATATTGAGCTGAATGAGCTGCTTGTAAATTTTAGAGATTAATCCTTTGTCAGTTGCTTCATTTGCAAATATTTTCTCCCATTTTGAGGGATGTCTTTTTGTATTGTTTATGGTTTCCTTTGCTGTGCAAAAGCTTTTAAGTTTCATTAGGTCCCTTTTCTTTATTTTTGTTTTTATTTCCATTTCTCTAGGAGGAGGGTCAAAAATAATCTTGCTGTGATTTATGTCATGGAGTGTTCTGTCTATGTTTTCCTCTAAGAGTTTAATAGTGTCTGGCTTACATTTAGGTCTTTAATCCATTTTGAGTTTATTTTTGCGTATGGTGTTAGGGAGTGTTCTAATTTCATTCTTTTACATGTAGCTGTCCAGTTTCCCCAGCACCACTTGTTGAAGAGGCTCTTTTCTCCATTTTATATTCTTGCCTCCTTTATCAAAGATAAGGTGACCATATGTGCGTGGGTTTATCTCTGCCCTTTCTATCCTGTTCCATTGATCTATATTTCTGTTTTTGTGCCAGTACCATACTGTCTTGATTACTGTAGCTTTGTAGTATAGTCTGAAGTCCGGGAACCTGATTCCTCCAGCTCTGTTTTTCTTTCTCAAGATTGCTTTGGCTATTCGGGGTCTTTTGTGTTTCCATACAAATTGTGAGATTTTTTGTTCTAATTCTGTGAAAAATGCCATTGCTAATTTGATAGGGATTGCATTGAATCTGTAGATTGCTTTGGGTACTATAGTCATTTTCACAATGTTGATTCTTCCAATCCAAGATCATGGCATATCTCTCCATCTATTTGTATCATCTTTAATTTCTTTCATCAGTGTCTTATAATTTTCTGCATACAGGTCTTTTGTCTCCCTAGGTAGGTTTATTCCTAGATATTTTATTCTTTTTGTTGCAGTGGTAAATGGGAGTGTTTTCTTAATTTCACTTTCAGATTTTTCATCATTAGTGTATAGACATGCAAGAGATTTCTGTGCATTAATTTTGTGTCCTGCTACTTTACCAAATTCATTGTTTACCTCTAGTAGTTTTCTAGTAGCATCTTTAGGATTCTCTATGTGTAGTATCATGTCATCTGCAAACAGTGAGAGCTTTACTTCTTCTTTTCCACTTTGGATTCCTTTTATTTCTTTTTCTTCTCTGATTCCTGTGGCTAAAACTTCCAAAACTATGTTGAATGATAGTGGTGAGAGTGGGCAACCTTGTCTTGTTCCTGATGTTAGTGGAAATGGTTTCAGTTTTTCACCACTGCGGACAGTGTTGACTGTGGGTTTGTCATATATGGCCTTTATTAGGTTGAGGTAAGTTCCCTCTATGCCTACTTTCTGGAGGGTTTTTATCATAAATTGGGACTGAATTTTATCAAAAGTTTTCTCTGCATCTATTGAGATGATCATATGGTTTCTCTCCTTCAATTTGTTAATATGGTGTATCACATTGATTGATTTGCATATATTGAAGAATCCTTGCATTCCTGGGATAAACCCAACTTGATCATGTTGTATGATCCTTTTAACGTGCTGTTGGATTCTGTTTGCTAGTATTTTGTTGAGGAGTTTTGCATCTATGTTCATCAGTGATATTGGCCTGTAGTTTTCTTTCTTTGTGACATCTTTGTCTGGTTTTGTTATCAGGATGATGGTGGCCTCGTAGAATGAGTTTGGGAGTGCTCCTCCCTCTGCTATATTTTGGAAGAGTTTGAGAAGGATAGGTGTTAGCTCTTCTCTAAATGTTTGATAGAATTCGCTTGTGAAGCCATCTGGCCCTGAGCTTTTGTTTGTTGGAAGATGTTTAATCACAGTTTCGATTTCAGTGCTTGTGATTGGTCTGTTCATATTTTCTATTTCTTCCTGGTTCAGTTTCGGAAGGTTGTGCATTTCTAAGAATTTGTCCATTTCTTCCAGGTTGTCCATTTTATTGGCATATAGTTGCTTGTAGTAATCTCTCATGATCCTTTGTATTTCTTCAGTGACAGTTGTTACTCTACTTTTTTCATTTCTAATTCTATTGATTTGAGTCTTCTCCATTTTTTTCTTGATGAGTCTGGCTAATGGTTTATCAATTTTGTTTATGTTCTCAAAGAAGCAGCTTTTAGTTTTATTGACCTTTGCTATTGTTTCCTTCATTTCTGTTTCATTTATTTCTGATCTGATCTTTATGATTTCTTTCCGTCTGCTAACTTTGGGGTTTTTTTGTTCTTCTTTCTCTAATTGCTTTAGTTGTAAAGTTAGGTTGTTTATTTGAGATGTTTCTTGTTTCTTAAGGTAGGATTGTATTGCTATAAACTTCCCTCTTAGAACTGCTTTTGCTGCATCCCACAGGTTTTGGGTCGTCGTGTTTTCATTGTCATTTGTTTCTAGGTATTTTTTGATTTCCTCTTTGATTTCTTCAGTGATCTCTTGGTTGTTAAGTAGTGTATTGTTTAGCCTCCATGTGTTTGTATTTTTTACAGATTTTTTTCCTGTAATTGAATCTAGTCTCATAGTGTTGTTGTCAGAAAAGATACTTGATATGATTTCAATTTTCTTCAATTTACTAAGGCTTGATATGTGACCCAAGATATGATCTATCCTGGAGAATGTTCCATGAGCACTTGAGAAGAAATTGTATTCTGTTGTTTTTGGATGGAATGTCCTATAAATATCAGTTAAGTCCATCTTGTTTAATGTATCATTTAAAGCTTGTGTTTCCTTATTTATTTTCATTTTGGATGATCTGTCCATTGGTGAAAGTGGGGTGTTAAAGTCCCCTACTATGATTGTGTTACTGTCTATTTCCCCTTTTATGGCTGTTAGTATTTGCCTTATGTATCGAGGTGCTCCTATGTTGGGTGCATAAATATTTACAATTGTTATATCTTCTTCTTGGATTGATCCCTTGATCATTATGTAGTGTCCTTCTTTGTCTCTTGTAATAGTCTTTGTTTTAAAGTCTATTTTGTCTGATATGATATGATTTTAGGTAGCCTCTCTGCTAATGGCTGTGGTTGTGTTCCTTTCTTGCTAGTTGTTTGGCATAGGGTGTCCAGCACTTGAGCTTGCTGGTCATTGATTGGAGCTGGGTCTTCACGTTGAGATGGAGATCTCTGGGAGTTTTTCACTGTTTGATATTATGTGGAGCTGGGAGGTCTCTTGTGGACCACTGTCCTGAACTTGGCTCTCCCACCTCAGAGGCACAGCCCTGACACCTGGCTGGAGCACCAAGAGCCTGTCATCCACAGGGCTCAGTATAAAAGGGAGAAAAAAAAAGAAAGAAAGAAGAAGATAAAATAAAATAAAATAATGTTATTAAAGTAGAAAATAAAAAATAATTATTAAAAAAATATTTTAAAAGTAATAAAAAAGAAAGAAAGAAGAGAGCAACCGAACCAAAAAACAAATCCACCAATGATAAGTGCTAAAAATTATATTTAAAAAATAAAAAAAACGGACAGACAGGACCCTAGGACAAATGGTAAAAACAAAGCTATACAGACAAAATCACACACAGAAGCATACACATACACACAAAATAATAAAAAGGGGGAAAAAAAATATATCATTTCTCCCAAAGTCCACCTCCTCAATTTGGGAAGATTCTTTGTCTATTCAGGTATTCCACAGATGCAGGGTACATCAAGTTGATTGTGGAGATTTAATCCGCTGCTCCTGAGGCTGCTGGGAGAGATTTCCCTTTCTCTTCTTTGTTCGCACAGCTCCCGGGGTTCAGCTTTGGATTTGGCCCCGCTTCTGTGTGTAGGTCACCTGTGGGTGTCTGTTCTTCTCTCAGACAGGACAGGGTAAAAGGAGCAGCCAATTCAGGGGCTCTGGATCACTCAGGCCGGGGGGAGGGAAGGGTACGGAGGTGGGGTGAGCCTGCGGCGGCAGAGGCCGGCGTGACATTGCACCAGCCTGAGGTGCACCGTGTGTTCTCCCGGGGAAGTTGTCCCTGGATCACGGGAGCCTGGCCGTGGTGGGCTGCACAGGCTCCTGGGAGGGGCGGTGTGGAGAGTGACCTGTGCTTGCACACAGGCTTCTTGGTGGCGGCAGCAGCAGCCTTAGCATCTCATGCCCGTCTCTGGGGTCCGCGCTGATAGCCACGGCTCGCGCCTGTCTCTGGAGCTCCTTTAGGGGGCGCTCTGAATCCCCTCTCCTCACGCACCAGGAAACAAAGAGGCAAGAAAAAGTCTCTTGCCCGTTCGGCAGCTCCAGACTTTTCCCGGACTCCCTCCCGGCTAGCTGTGGTGCACTAACCCCTTCAGGCTGTGTTCACGCAGCCAACCCCAGTCCTCTCCCTGCGATCCGACTGAAGGCCGAGCCTCAGCTCCCAGCCCCGCCCGCCCCGGCGGGTGAGCAGACAGTCCTCTCGGGCTGGTGAGTGCTGGTCGGCACCAATCCTCTGTGCGGGAATCTCTCTGCTTTGCCCTCTACACCCCTGTTGCTGCGTTCTCCTCCGTGGCTCCGAAGCTCCCCCCCGCCACCCACAGTCGCCCCCCGCGAAGGGGCTTCCTAGTGTGTGGAAACCTTTCCTCCTTCACAGCTCCCTCCCACTGGTGCAGGTCCCGTCCCTATTCTTTTGTCTCTGTTTTTTCCTTTTTCTTTTGCCCTACCCAGGTACGTGGGGAGTTTCTTGCCTTTTGGGAGGTCTGAGGTCTTCTGCCAGCGTTCTGTAGGTGTTCTGTAGGAGTTGTTCCACATGTAGATGTATTTCTGATGTATTTGTGGGGAGGAAGGTGATCTCCACGTCTTACTCTTCTGCCATCTTGAAACTCCTCTCTGTCTTTCTCTTTCTGACTTCTTCAGTTAGTATGATAATCTCTAGGTCCATCCATGTTGCTGCAAATGGCGTTATTTTGTTCTTTTTTATGGCTGAGTAATATTCCATTGTATATATGTACCACATCTTCTTTATCCATTCCTCTGTTGATGGACATTTAGGTTGCTTCCATGTCTTGCATATTGTAAATAGTGCTGCGGTGAACATTGGAGTGCATGAATCTTTCCTAATTATGTTTTTTTTGAGATATATGCCCAGGAGTGGGACTGCTGGATCATGTTGTAATTCTACTTTTAGTTTTTTAAGGAACCTCCCTACTGTTCTCCAGAGTAGTTGTACCAATTTACATTCCTACACAGTGTAGGAGGGTTCCCTTTTCTCCACACTCTCTCAAGCATTTATTGTTTGTAGAATTTTTCTTTTTTTTTTTTTTTTGTGATGATGGCCATTCTTACCAGTGTGAGGTGATACCTTATTGTAGTTTTGATTTGTATTACTCTGATAATTACTGATATTGAGCATCTTTTCATGTGCCTTTTGGCCATCTGTATGTTTTCTTTGGAGAAATGTCTACTTAGATCTTCTGCCCATTTTTTGATTGGGTTGTGTTTTTTTTGATATAGAACTGCATGATCTGTTTGTATATCTTAGAGATTAATCCCTTGTTGGTCTCATAGTTTGCCAGTATTTTCACCCATTATGTGGGTTGTCTTTAGTGGTGAGTATCTGGTGAGTTTTTGATATATGTGGTCAATTATCTTTAGCTATATTTATCATTAGCCTGTTTATATCTTTTCCTTTAAAGAGTCTTCAGCTGTAGAATATTTGCCAGTAGATCATGGATTTCCATGTTCAGTTTTATCCTTTTTTTTACTGGATTCAGTAAATTAGTTGCATTGCTTTATTCACACGACTGCATTGCAATTCAAAGACCTTGGCGGCATTTTAGAATTATGATGAAATCATCATGGGACCAGGTATCCATAACCTTATTTCTCTAAAATGTCACTAAACCATGGCAAGGAGGGGAGGAGCACACACATAAACATGCTTATTGAATAGAAACTTATTTCATACTAACTATGGGGCAAAATGGTAGACTAGCATAGCAGACCAGGAGTTTAAAGAAGAAATAAAAATAAAAAAGAAATATGAAAAAAAAAAGAAATATGATAGCCAAACATTTACAATTAAAACTTTATAACAAGATATAGACAGTGGGAATTTAGAAAATTTATTCTCTGGGTCCTGAAGGAAACCGAGTGACAGGAGACCATGAGATTATCAGTTTTCAGAGACACTTCAACAAAGTACTCTGGCAAGCTTGAAGCTTCAGTGAAAGTTCTGTTAATGTCTTTTGCTGATGATCTGACTGTGTATTTTTAATACTCAGTTTTGAGAATTTTAAAATATTTTCTACCTGCTTGCCCCTTATTGGATAAATGGTTTGCAAACAGTTTTGCCTATTTTGGAGCTTATTTTCCTTTATCCTTAAAATGATCTTTCACAAAGGAAGAGTTTCATTTTGATGAAGTCCGATAGATCAAATTTTCCTTTTATGAATCATGCTTTTGTTTTAAAATCTAAGAACTCTCTTTCTAACCATAGATCCCCAAGATTCTAGACCATGTTTCTTTCTTTTTTCTTGAAAGTTTTATATTTTTATATTTTACTTTTAAGTCCATGATCCATTTTGAGTTAATTCTTGTATAAAACATGAGGTTGGTATTGAAGGTTTGTTAATCACCTATGGATTTCCACTTGCTCCAGCTCCATTTGCCGAAGACTCTACATCCTCTAGTGAATAGCTTTTACATCTTTGTTGAAAATCAGGTGGGATTTTAAAAAAAATAGATTTATTTATTTATTTATTTTTGGCTGCGTTTGGTCTTCATTGCTGCTCACGGGCTTTCTCTAGTTTCAGCACGCAGGGGCTACTCTTTGTTGCTGTGGCTTCTCTTGTTGTGGAGCACGGGCTCTAGGCATGAGGGCTTCAGTGGTTGCAGTGCACGGGCTCAGTAATTTTGGCTCACGGGCTCTAGAGTGCAGTCTCAGTACTTGTGGCGCACTTAGTTGCCCACAGGCTTAGTTGCTCCGTGGCACGTGGGATTTTCCCAGACCAGGGCTCGAACCCATGTCCCCTGCATTGGCAGGTGGATTCTTAATCACTGAACCACCAGGGAAGCCCCCAGGTAGGCTTTTTGTGTGGTTCTCCTTCTGGGTTCTCTAATCTGTTCCATGGGTTAAGTGTCTCTCCCTCTGCTGAAATCACACTGTCTAAAAATGGAAAATTCTAAGGTGAATATATTGAATGTGTAGATGGATGGATGGATAGATGTATGCACGGATAAGTGTAAACATTCAGTGGTTTTCTACGGTTTTTAAGATACTGCCTAAACTTCTGAATATAGCTTACAGATTCTTATGTGATTCTGCAATTGCTTATTTTTTGGTTTTTTTTCTATATCCCTACTCTGACACTCTGATACCCAGATAAAATAATATTTAACTTTTCTTCACTGTCTTAAATGGTTTTCTCTGATACCTCTCTCTGTAATGTTCTTACTGTCTGCAAATTAATTTAACTTGATTCTATTCAGACTTATGGTTCTCACTTAGAAATCAGCTTCTTTGCAAACCTGATGTACACAGCACTCAGGCTGTATACTTCCTGTGTACACCTGTGGCACACTAACCTGTCACATTCACAGAATTTATCACAGTGACTTGTAAATACCTGTTTATTCTCTGTATTTTACCATTGAGAGACAGTCCTCTATTAGTCTCTCACAGATTTGCATGTCTTTCTAGAATAACAAGACTATAAGGCCTTGACTGCTTTTTACCCAAGCCATTTCTTGGAGTTTGCAAAGCACCTTGAGGACGGGAGTAGTGTCTCTTTCTGGAGCAAACAGCAGTTTCACTTACTGCCAAGCTCAGCAAGTTTCTCCCGTAATGCAACCCACTGGGTGCGCAAGACATCCATCTGGTTCACACAGGGCACAGGGTACAAAAGGAAGCAATGGAAACATGACAATCAGGGTGCTTACTTTGCCCTGAGTAATAAAGTCATTTGACTCTCACCTATGAGCCTTGGGTCTTCTGCTACCATCCATGAAACAGCAATCTGTTAACTCAATGCCTTATATATGGGACAAAATCAGAACCCACACTCAACATTTAATACTAAACTCTAAATCATATAAGGGAGAGACATTTCAAACATTTCCTCATTGGGACGTAGATATATAGTCTGCACTAATAATTATGTATAAAATAATTGATAAAATATTATTATATGTTGTAAACATACTGATAAAGTTAGGAAAGGTCCTTAATCTTAGAGAGCTTGCCCCACCCCCGGCCAGGCCCCCTCAATAGCTTTATCTCTGCCATCTACTCCATTTTCTACATCTCCTAGGTTGGGCCTTTCTTCCCAGGCTTGATAAAGCAGTCCTAACCACATCAGTTTTCATTCCACTGCCTCACGTTAGGTTTTCATTATGTTTTCAATTATTATCTTATTAGACTTTTTCCTACTAGACTATCTGCTCATTGTCACTCCTACATATAACTCTGTCTGCAGGCTTCCAGGAGTCATTTTCTTAGAATTAAAGCTCATCTGTGTCTACTAACAGAGGATAATATCCAAAGATACTTTATGATCTGGATCTATCTGCTTTTATGCCTCAAATGATGACTATAATTTTGATGAAAAATGACAGGAAGACATCAGCAGATAAGCAAAAGTGAAAGTTCCCTTAATATAATAATACTGATAATTTATAACAGTAATAACATCTAACATATCTTGTTTACTCTGCACAAGGTACTAAGCATTGTTCATGATTGAGATATTTAAATCTCAAAATCACTCTGCAAGTACACATTATTATTTGTAGTAGTGGTGGTGGGGCTGGTGGTGGTGGGGTGGTATTTGTATTTTGTAGAGGAGAAAATATTGAGAAGCAATGCATTTTTTCTGGGTAAATGGTTACATTGTTTAGTAGATACAATGTGTCCTTTTTTGGAAACTAAGTTCTCTTTCCTTTAAATTCCTTCCTAAGCTCACACACACATTGAGTGGGATGAGAATTCCATCAGGTGTTTGTAAATCTCAACCTGACATTCTTAAAGCATTAGACAGGAGGGGCTTTGTACTCCTGTGACTATTCCTGTGAGAGGCTTTTAGGGATTCTCACTACTGACTAGCTGGGTGTCGGGATGTACAAGTCATCATCAGTTACATGATTCTCCATCATGAGTACATCTCACCCTGTAGATATTCACATCTGTCCTCCCAGTGTGAACAAGGGTCCAAACCAGTCCCAGAGTAATCTAAAGCAAAGACTTCAACCTGGATTTCTGCAGGTCATCTCAAAACATGCACTGGGATCTGACATTTGAAAACCAGGAGGGACCTCAGTCCTGCCTAACATTCTTATACCCACAAAACTGAAGTCCGGCCCCAGGCTTACCATTTCCTATTGTATCATACTCTTCACACAGGCTTTCTCCAGCTCTCAGGAGCTTTCCCAGCAATTGCAGAATCATCATGTTGTGCATTTAAATTTCTTGCTCTCCATTTGGACTTCTGTCTCCTCTTGTCTCCTTAAGAGAGATCTAATTATCTTAAGGGCATAGTACACCCATAATGAGTCAGGCAATCCCTTCTGTGTCTTCCCATAGAGTTTTCTCTTTTTAACTAATCATACCCTTTAACACGATGGATTGTAATTAGTACTTCAAGTGTCTTTCTTAACAACTAGAATAGGATCTCTTCAAGGCAAGAGTGACTTCTAATTGATCTTAGTACCCTTAGTTCTTAGTACAGCTCCTGGCATATCTAAAATTTTCCCTAAATATTTGGCTACTGATTTTATTAATGGATTATTTATTTAAACATCATAGAAAATCTGCTAGAAATACAACTACCATGAGCCAGAATATGATTCCATATATTTTGGTGGAAGTTTGGAGGGCTTTTTAGGTAAAACATATTTGTTCCTATGTAATTTTTATGATGGTAATGAGAATTACATAAAATAAAACTAATTTTTAATAGTTTTTTAATAAAAATTATATTTTTATTTTAAATAATGAAAATATAAATAAATGAAATATAAATAAAAATGTAATGCCTTTAAATGTAGTATACACTATTTTAAAATGTCTTATTCTGTTGAAATTTGGTTCAATTTAAAAATTTTTTAAATAAAACAATTAGTTGACCATAAAACATAGGAAGAGAACATTCATGAAATATGTGACCTCAATCAGTTTGACTCCATATGCAATATCCCCCATGCTGACAGCATAGTTAAAGTTTCACTGTTTAAATAATCTTTGGAAAATTAGAAACTTGTTTAACAACTTCTATTATGAACCTTCAGACATATAGGATAACAAAATCTATCCTACATATTTTAATAAATCTCTTACACTGAGTTATTCCTCACACCAGTCTCAAGGTAATATATCTGATTATAGTCATCTTATCTATTTTAGGAAATAGGGGAATTTGAAAGATTAATTAGAGTGTCTGGAATTAAACAAGGGATTGGGTGGAAATTAGTTTGCTTTTAAAAAGATGCCATTGGGGGATCCATTTCTAGATCAGTGCTCTAAACACTGCTCTCTGGATTATTTTCCTTGTTGTTTCAGCTTACCTGTTCTGACATGATAACTTCATAGCATTAGAAAATATCTTTCTGATCAGGCTTAGTAGTTTAACATCCAAGGAGTACCTGACCTGAAAGGAGAGGGACTATAGTTCAATCGTTAAGAACTTGTGCTCATGCATAACATAAATTGAGTTCAAATACTGTGTTCTATAGAACCTTTTGAAAGATACATTTTTCTATATATTTTTCTCTATTTGTAAAAACAATATCCTTCCTAGTGTTTTTTCAAGGATTAATAATAGTGGTTAATATTAATTGAGGACTTATAGGATCTCAATTTCATTTTCACAATAATCATGTGAAGTTGGCACTATTATTATTCTCATTTACAGGTGAGGAAACTGAGAAATTTAAACGGCTAAAGCCAAGGTAATGTAGCTAATAAGCAGAATGGATGAGATGGGACTTATAGCATTTGAGCCTAACCCATTTTAAAAACTGAAGAAAATTATCTAGTAAGCATTCCAAAATAATAAGTGTTATGCTCATTATTACTCCAGAAACTGGTCTGTTTAAATTGACTAAACCCAATAAGACAAAGTAACAAATGATCTTTCTTCCTCACCACTGTTTTCTGTTGAATACTGTCTACTCCTTGACAAGATCTTTTTTTTTTTAAATAAATTTATGTATTTTATTTATTTATTTTTGGCTGCATTGGGTCTTCATTGCTGCGCGTGGGCTTTCTCTAGTTGTGGTGAACAGGGGCTACTCTTCGTTGCGGTGCGCGGGCTTCTCATTATGGTGGCCTCTCTTGTTGTGGAGCCCGGGCTCTAGGCATGCGGGCTTCAGTAGTTGTGGCACGTGGGCTCAGTAGGTGTGGCTCACGGGTTCCAGAGCACAGGCTCAGTAGCTGTGGCTCACAGGCCTAGTTGCTCCACGAGTTGTGGGATTCTCCCGGACCAGGGCTCGAACCCGTGTCCCCTGTATTGGCAGGCGGATTCCTAACCACTGTGCCACCAGGGAAGCCCCTTGACAGGATCTTGAGATAGAGGCACTTGGCCACTTTATAGGCATTTGGTGCTCTGGCCTCTGTGTCTCAGGAAGGCTTCTGGTGGCTGAATCCCACACATGCTACCCTACTCTGGCCAGACCTCCTTTAAGCCTTATCCTGTAGACAGGCTGTGGGAGACACTCTGGGCCCCAGCTCCTCATCCCCAGAGCACTGAGAGCCTTCAAATCGTTGCAGAAACACATGTCAGCACCACTACAGTTGTTCTGAGCTCAGTGGATGTTTGCATTCCATTGTGGTGTAGGCACTATCCATTTAAAAAAGCCACAGATACCAAATGAAAGCAAGAACTGGTATAGGGAGAGAGAGAGAGAGAGAGGTGAGAACCTTTTCCAAAAAGAAGCAGAATAAAATGAAGCTCTCTAAAAAGCCATCAAGATTTCGCTAGGACTATGCCACTGGTAGCTGATAGAGAGTCCACTATTACCCATACTCAGTCTCCGAGTGTCGTTGGTGTTGGAAAACAGCTAGATAGAAGATAATGGTGATAGCAAGGTGGCATGTCTGTTGTCCTAATTCCATCAGCAACTCACATGTCAGTTGTCTCTGCTCAAATTGGGTCAGCCTGAACTTGAAAGCAAGTCTCAGACTCACACATAGTGTTTGCTGCCAATGGACGTTCTAACCTTTGTCCTTGGACCAATGATTCCTAGTAATTTTTTTGACTTCAAGTCATTGGAACAGGTGTCTCTGGTATCCTTGTTCCCAAGGCCTTACAATCTGATGTTTGACCAGGTTGAAGGTTTGGGGCAACAGCTTTATTGAACTCTTTGCTTACACATTCTGAGATGATTTTAGAACAAACTTATGTTTGGGTTGATGGGATGTGTATCATCAAATCTATATACACATTTCAAGGCAAAAAGGCAAAAAAACCTTGACTGTTTTTACAGAGCTTAGCACCAACTAAAATAAGATGCTGCCCTGCTGACAAGGTGATGATGATAATGATGGTGGTGATGGTGATCGTAATGATGATGACATCCCTGTGGTTTGAAAAGAGAAAGAACTGATTCAATTTTACTGAGTCATTATCATTTGTCACAAGATACAAGATATCATATCAAAGTATTTGCTATGAAACTAAGGAAAACACCTAAGCACAGTTGCCCAGGGATACAGTCTGTTGTCATTAGGATGGAAGAAGTGGATCAGAATTTTCAGGTGGGAAAACAGCTGAGTTCCAGTGGCCAGTGGAACTTCAACAAGCTTGTTCGCCTACATCATTCATGTCACAGTATTTACAGATCCACTGGTTATACTGCAGGAACCACTTTTAAAATCCACAAGAACTATAGGATACTTCCCTATTCTTTGCCATAGTAGAGATTACACTGAATCATCAAGAAAGCCTCTTTAAGACATTTACCTCCATCCTCATGTAATTTTTCCATGAATAAAAAAATACAGAGCAAAATAACCCTGATATTACAAATTTAAATTTATTTTTAATTGTTGGATTTTGAGAAGAGCATGTCGATTATTATTTACTTATTTAAAAGATTTGTTGAATTTTATCAAAAGTTTTTTCTGTATCTATTGAGATGATCATATGGTTTTTATTCTTCAATTTGTTAATATGGTGTATTACATTGATTGATTTGCAGGTATTGAAGAATCCTTGCATCCCTGGGATAAATCCCACTTGACCATGGCGTATGATCCTTTTAATGTATTGTTGGATTTGGTTTGCTAGAATTTTATTGAGGATTTTTGCGTCTATGTTCATCAGTGATATTGGCCTGTAATTTTCTTTTTTAGTGCTATCTTTCTCTCTCTAATCTTTCTCTCTCTCTCTCTATCTCTTTCTTTCTCTCTCTCCAGTGATTTTCTTTGCTCTGAAGTTGAATTATTTGGTATTAATATAGCCACTCTTGTTTTCCTTTGCTTAATATTTGCATAATATCCTTTTATTATTTTACTTCAATCTTCCATGTAATTATATTTGAAGAGATTTTCTTGCTGTCAGCATATAGTTGAGTCATATTTTTTGATCCACCTTGTCAATATCTGTCTTCTAAAAAATCCATTGAGATTTTTATTTCAGATATGCTATTTCTCAGTTCTAAAAGTTCTATTTTTTCTTTTATATCTTCTCATATCCTGAGACTTACTATTTTTGGGGGGGGGGATTCTATTTTTTCAGTTGTTTCAGTCATATTTGTAATTGCTCCTTGAACAATTTTTGTGATCACTACTTTAAAATCTTTGTGAAATTATTCAGTATCTCTTTCTTCTTGGTGTTGGTATCTACGATTGAGTCATCTCATTCAGTTTGAGATCCTCCTGGTTCTACGTATGAAATGATTGAAACCTGGACATTTCTGCATTATGTTGTGAGACTCTGGATCTTATTTGAACTTGGTGTTTAAGCTGGCTTTTTCTACTAGCACTTCGGTAAGGGAAGGAGGGTACTTCACTGTCCCTGGGTGGGGCTAGAATTCCAGATTCACTGCTGGTTTTCAGTTGATACCCAGTGAGGAGGGAGCTCCTCATTACCCTTGGCCAGGCATGGGAATTTGGGTTCCCCACCTGGTCTCCACTGACAGTGCTACAGAAGTAACCTTGTTTCCACTAGGTGATGTTAAAAGTCCTGACACTTTTCTAGGCCTCCCCTGATACCACCCCAAAGGTGGGGGTAAAGGGCAGCACATTGTACCCAGATGGGTCAAGAAGTCCAAGCTCTCCACATGGTCTCCACTGATATCACAGTGGAAAAAGAACCTTATTACTGGTAATTGGACATGAAAGTCCAGTTTCTCTCCTGGGAGTTCTCTGAAAACACTCTACCAGTAGCGTTGAGAAGTTCATGAGAGTCTCAGGAAGGTGGAAGTATAGGCTTTCCTTTCAGCACTTGCTGGCATACGTGGAGGTGAGGGTCACACTGTTTCCTGTGCTGTTTTACTGCAGTAGAGCTGTATTGTCTCATATGTCTGTCTTGTTAGGCTGTTCCTTTCCTGTTCCTTTATCTAGAAAGGGCAGGTTTTGTTGGAGATCTTTTTTGCCCTGTGCCTTTTGGCATTCTCAGGTTGCTGGGTTCTTCAACTCCCAAGTTTGGAATATATGAAGTAAAAAGAAAACCCAAAGAACTCATTACCATGTTATTCTGTACACACTGAAGTTCCTGCACCTTTCAGAGTCTTCTTAGATTTGTTTTATATATAATTGTCCAGGACTTTTCATTGTATTTGTGAAGAGGAATAGGGAAAAGTATGATATTTCTTTTTTCCAGAAGCAGAAGTTCATCCCTTTACTTGTAGTCTATCTTAGTCTTTATATGTAAAGTAGGTTTCTTGTAGACCTCATATAGTTGCTATTGTTTAAATAAACTCTGACAATCTCTGTCTTTTAATTAGTATCTTTAGACCATTCATATTTAAAGTTGTATTAGCATAAGCCATGTTTGTAATTGTTTTCTATCTATTGACAGAGGCTTCTTTCATTCTCTTATCTGGTTTTAACTGAGCATGTTATATGATTCCATTTTAATCTCCTTTCTAGCATATCAGTTGCCTAGAGTTGATAGTGTTCATTTTTTATTAATGTAACAGATCATTTCATGTGGTAGTATAGATACCTTACAACAGAATGTTCCCAATCCTTCCCTCCCATCTTTTGATTCATTGCTGTCATTTATTTTACTTTCCATGTGCTATAATCACCAGCTGTTGCTATTTATGATTTAAACTAACATTGTATTCAGTGGAATATATACTTAGAGTCAACAAGATTGTTGTGCTACCTAAGTTTTGGAAATGTGCCTCCGAAATGCTTCTGAATTTTATTTTGATAGGTGCCTGGGGATATTATTGACCTGTGACAAATACTATAATTTTTAATGATTTTTTTTTATCTTGCAAACTCTGAATCATTTGAGTGGTTTATATTAGTACTCTCTCCCATCATTTCTCCAGGGAATATGTTCACTTTAACTATTAAATGGATTGATTGATGATCATTGCTGTAAGAAACACAGCATGGCAATTTATTAGCAGGATGCTGTAGTTCTTAGTCTTCACTGTAGTCTAACAAATTATAGTCCATAAAAAAAACATTTCCAAAGGACCTTAGGCCTAAAGATTATCCATTTCACCTGCAAAATCTAATGATCTGTCAATCATGGTCATTGTGCTGGCTGAGCAGCATAGGAGAAAGAGAAAGTGAGCGGACACTCTAACTGCCATCTCCTCTATACCAGGTTTAAAGTATGTTTATTAGTAAAGATTTTGTAAATCAAGATTATATTTGAAATGTGAAAATTATTTATAATTTGTAAAACTTCAGATACATAATTATACATTTAATCATGTAATGTGTAAGTGACACTGAAAATAATCCCTTAGTTTTATCTTCAAGGTATTTATTTTCATGTTTAAAAAGGGCTAATTATTTGAGAGAAATTATTTTAAAAGCTAATTTCATGATTTGAGAAACTACCCTAGATGTAGTATTTCCTCTAATTTTGCAAGAAACCAGCCTGCCGATTTTTCATTTCCTTTAGGGAATGAGGAGCTCATTATTGAGGCCACCTACTGATGGTGTGATTGAAATTTTGAATCTGTGCATAATCACCTCATCGTTTTGATCTTTTGATGCAAATCTCTAGACAATCATAGACATTGCGCTAAAAAAGCTTTGGAAGTTCAATTTTAGCCCTCAATTGCTCACATTCCATTTAAGTCCCACATAAATCTGAAACATTGCTAGCATGCCTATCTTCTCTTAAGGATTAAAAATTGCACTCTGAACTTTCTATGACTGACAAATTATTTTATTTTACACATTCCAAGAAGTTAGAGTATCAGGTAATAGCATGCCTGGAAAATTTTGGTTTTAAATAATGTGTTATCTTTTGACTGATTTACAGTCTCAACATTTTGCAGTTCATATCATCCTATGTTATTTTGTCAATGTGTTATTAGCTTGCAAATTAGTGGGTTTTTTCTTCTTTACCCTCTCAGATGAGAATATTATTGAACATAGGAATTTAGTTCTATATTAAGCAGAATAGTTTTATATTATAAAAGAATTGAATTGCACCTTTTAACATGACAAAATATTATTTTAAATAAGGAAAATCCTCTTTAAATATTAAAGGGCACCAGAACTTACTCCTCCCCCCATTTGTTGTAATTTCATTTAATTTTTACAGGTAGACTTGTAAAAATTTATATTTAAATTTTTAAAAAATTACTATTAAAACACAATCATCAAACGTTGGTTTGTTAAGAAATATTTTTAAAATTGGCAGTTAGATACTAAAGATAATTATGTGCACGGAGGTTACAAGTTTAATTACATTTCAATTAAGACTCAGAATTTTTTACTGTAATAAAGTCCATATTATAAATCCAACATAAGTAATAGTTTTTATAATAATTAGTAAGATCAAATAATTAACTAAATTTAATAAATTTAAATTAAACATTAAATATAAATGTCAAATACGTGATTTTGTTTTTTTTTGCTTTATACTGGAATATCAATTGGAATTTGTTATTTTCTAAGACTTTTTTTTTAAAAAAGTTTTAGATTTACAATAAAATTGAGAGGAGGCTACAGAGATTCCCCATATTTCCTCATCCCCCACACATGCAGAGCCTCCCCCATTTTATCAACATTATTCTCAGAATGGTACATTTTTTACCAAGTATGAACCTACATTGACACGTCATAATTACCCAAAATCCATAGTTCACCTTAGGGTTCACTTCTAGTGTTGAACATTCTATGGGCTTAGAAAAATTTGTAGTGACATACCTCCATTATTATAATATCATACAGAGTATTTTCATTGCCCTAAAAATCCTCTGTGCTCTGCCTATTCATCTCCACTCCCCACCCACCACTACCTGGGGCAACCACTTATCTTTTATTGTCTCTATAGTTTTGCCTTTTCCAGAATGTCACATAGTTGGAATAACACAGTATGAAGCCATCTCAGATTGGCTTCTTTCACTGTGTATGTGCTCTTAAGTTTCCTCCATTCCTTTCATGGCTTGATCACTTCCTTTTAGCATGAATAATATTCCTTGTCTGGATGTACCACAGTTTAACCATAAACCTAATGAAGGACATCATGGTTGCTTACATGTATGGGTTATTATGAATAAAACTTTTATAGACATCCATATACAGGTTTTTCTGTGGACATAGATTGTTAACTCCTCTGGGAAAATATCAATGAGCACAATTGCTGTATCATATTGTAAGAAATTGTCAAACTGTCTTCCAAAGTGGCTGTAACATTTTGCATCCCCACCAGCAATGTGTAAGAGTTTCTGTTGCTACACATCCTAACCAGCATTTGATGTTGTCACAGTGTTTTGGATTGTGGGCATTCTAATAGATATATAGTGGTAGCTCATTGTTATTTTAACTTGCATTTCTCTGGTGATATATGATGTAGAGCAAATTTTCATATGCTTATTTGCCATCTGTATATCTTCTTTGGTAAGGTGTCTGTTATGGTCTTTGGCTCATTTTTTCAGCAGTCTGTTTGTTTTCTTATTGTTGAGTTTTAAAAGTTCTTTGTGTATTTTGAATAACAGTCTTTTATCATATGTGTCTTTTTGCAAAGATTTTCTCCCAGTCTGTGGCTTGTCTTCTCATTTTCTTTACGTTGACTTTCACAGAGCAAATCTTTTTAATTTTAATGAAGTCTGGCTTATCATTTGTTTACTTTGTGGATTGTGCCTTAGTGTTGTATCAAAACATCACCACAGGCATCACCTATGGTTATATGGATGTTGTACAAGCACCACCATATCAGAGATCATTTAGGTTTTCTCTTACATTATCTTTCAGGAGTTTTATAGTTTCATGTACATTTAAGTCTATGATACATTTTGAGTTAATTTTTGAGAAAGGTGTAAGGTCTGTTTCTAAATTCATTGTTTTACATGTTGATGTTGAGTTGTTCCAGCAGTATTTGTTAAAGGAACTTTCTTTGCTCCATTTTATTGCCATTGTTCTTTTGTAAAAGATCAGTATCCTATATTTCTCAGTGTCTATTTCTGGACTTCCTATTCTATACCATTGATCTATTAGTCCATCCTTTCACCAGTACCACATTGTCTTGATTACTGTAGCTTTATATTAAATCTTAAAGTTGGGTAGTGTCACTCTTCCAACTTTGTTCTTCTCCTTTAATATTGTGTTGGATATCCTGGCTAAAATTTATTAATTTTATCAAATTTTTCAAAGTATCAGCTTTTGGTTCCAATGATTTTCTCTAGTGATTTTCTGCTTTCAACTTCTGCTTATTTTGAATTTAATTTGCTCTTATTTTTCTAGTTTTCTATGGTGGAAAGTTCTTACATAGTTGGATTTTAGATCTTTCTTCTTTTCTAGTACGTACATTTAATGCTATAAAAGTTCCTCTAAGCACTTATTTGCTGTATCCCACAAATTTTTATAAGTTATTTCTGCATTTTCATTTAGTTAAAAATATTTTTTAAATTTCTCTTGAGATTTCATTTGACCCATGGGTTATTTAGAAGTGTATTGTTTAATCTTCATGTATTTAGGGATTGTCCAGTTATCTTCCTGCTATTTATTTCTGGTTTAATTCCATGTAGTCTAAGAGCAGACATTGCATTATTTCTGTTCTTTTAAATTTGTTAAGGTGTGTTTTGTGGCTCACAATGTGGTCTATCTTTGTGAATGTTTCATGTGTGCTTGAGAAAAATGTGTGTGCTGCTGTACTTGGATAAATTAGTGTATGATGTTAATTGCATCCATTTAATTGATAGTGTTAAATGGATAGTTGATATCCATTTAAATGTAAATGGATAATAAATGTTGATAGTGATTTCAGCTGTGTCCTTATTGATTTTCTGGATCTGTCCATTACTTGCAGAGGTGTGTTAAAGTCTCCAACTATGATAGGAGGTTCAACTATTTATCCTTAAGCTCTATCAGTTTTTGACTCACATTGTTTGATGCTCTGCTGTTAGGCACATACATGTTAAGAATTGTTAGGCCGGGGCTTCCCTGGTGGCACAGTGGTTGAGAATCTGCCTGCTAATGCAGGGGACACGGGTTCGATCCCTGGTCTGGGAGGATCCCACATGCCGTGGAGCAACTGGGCCCGTGAGCCACAAATGCTGAGCCTGCGCGTCCGGAGCCTGTGCTCCGCAACAAGAGAGGCCGCGATAGTGAGAGGCCCGCGCACCGCAATGAAGAGTGGCCCCCGCACCACGATGAAGAGTGGCCCCCGCTTGCCACAACTGGAGAGGGCCCTCACACGAAACGAAGACCCAACACAGCTAAAAATAAATAAATAAATAAATAAATAAATAAATAAATAAATAAATAAATAAATAAAGTAGCTAAAAAAAAAAAAAAAAAAAAAAAAAAAGAATTGTTAGGCCTTCTGTAAAAACATTCTCCAGGATAGATCACATCTTGGGTGACAAATCAAGCCTCAGAAATTTTACGAAAATTGAAATTGTATCAAACATCTTTTCTGACCACAACACTATGAGATTAGAAATCAATTACAGGAAAAAAAAAAAAAACTGTAAAAAAACACAAACACATGGAGGCTAAACAATGCGCTACTAAATAACCAAGAGATCACTGAATAAATCAAAGAGGAAAAAAAAAATACATAGAAACAAATGACAACAAAAACACGATGACCCAAAACCTATGGGACACAGCAAAAGAGCAGTTCTATGAGGGAAGTTTATAGCAATTCAATCTCACCTCAAGAAACAAGAAAAATCTCAAACAAACAATCTAACCTTACACCTAAAGAAACTAGAGAAAGAAGAACAAAAAAACTCAAAAGTAAGTAGAAAGAAAGAAATCATAAAGATCAGAACAGAAATAAATGAAATAGAAATGAAGAAAACAATAGCAAAGATCAATAAAACTAAAAGTTGGTTCTGTGAAAAGATAAACAAAATTGATAAACCTTTAGCCAGACTCATCAAGAAAAAAAGGGAAGGGACTCAAATCAATAAAATTAGAAATGAAAAAGGAGAATTTACAAGTGACACCACAGAAATACAAAGATCATAAGAGACTACTACAAGCAACTATATGCCAATAAAATGGACAACCTGGAAGAAATGAACAAATTCATAGAAAGGTATAACTTTCCAAGGCTGAACCAGGAAGAATAAGAAAATATAAACAGACCAAACACAAGTAACGAAATTCAAGCTGTAATTAAAAATCTTCCAACAAACCGAAGTCCAGGACCAGATGGCCTCACAGGAAAATTCTATCAAACATAGAGGGAAGAGCTAACATCTATCCTTTCAAACTCTTCCAAAAAATTGCAGGGGGAGGAAAACTCCCAAACTCATTTTATGAGGCCACCATCACGCTGATACCAAAACAAGGCAAAGATAACACAAAAAAAGAAAATTACAGACCAATATCACTGATGAACATAGACGTAAAAATCCTCAACAAAATACTAGCAAACCTAATCCAACAACACATTAAAAGGATCGTACACCATGATCAAGTGGGATTTATCCCAGGGATGCAAGGATTCTTCAATATATACAGATCAATCAATGTGATACACCATATTAACAAATTAAAAGATAAAAGCCATATGATCATCTCAATAGATGCAGAAAAAGCTTTTGACAAAATTCAATACCCGTTTATGATAACACCTCTCCAGAAAGTGGGCATAGAGGGAACTTACCTCAACATAATAAAGGCTATATATGACAAATCCACAGCAAACATCATTCTCAATGAAAGCATTTCCTCTAAGATCAGGAACAAGACAAGGATGTCCACTCTTATTCAACATAGTTTTGGAAGTCCTAGCCATGGCAATCAGAGAAGAAAAGAAATACAAGGAATACAAATTGGAAAAGAAGAAGTAAAACTGTCACTGTTTGCAGATGACAAGATACTGTGCATAGAAAATCCTAAAGATGCCACGAGAAAACTACTAGAGCTAATCAATGAATTTGGTAAAGTTGCAGAATACACAATTAATGCACAGAAATCTCTTGCATTCCTATACACTAACAATGAAAAATTAGGAAGAGAAATTAAGGAAATAATCCCATTTACTACTGCAACAAAAATATTAAAATACCTAGGAATAAACCTACCTAAGGAGGCAAAAGACCTGTACTCAGAAAACTATAAAACACTGATGAAAGAAATCAAAGATGACACAAACCGATGGAGAGATACACAATGTTCTTGGATTGGAAGAATCAACATTATGAAAATGACTATACTATCCAAAGCAATCTACAGATTCAATGCAATCCCTATCAAATTAGCAATGGCATTTTTCACAGAATTAGAACAAAAAGTTTTACAATTTGTATGGAAACACAAAAGACCCTGAATAGCCAAAGCAATCTTGAGAAAGAAAAACGGAGCTGGAGGAATCAGGGTCCCTAACTTCAGACTATACTACAAAGCTATAGTAATTAAGGCAGTATGGTACTGGTACAAAAATAGGAATATAGATCAATGGAACAGGATAGAAAGCCCAGAGATAAACCCACGTGCATATGGTCACCTAATCTATGACAAAGGAGGCAAGAATATACAATGGAGAAAAGACAGCCTCTTCAACAAGTGGTGCTGGGAAAACTGGACAGCTACATGTAAAAGAATGAAATTAGAACACTCCCTAACACCATACACAAAAATAAACTCAAAATGGATTAAAGTCCTAACTGTTAGACCAGACGCTTTAAAACTCTTAGAGGAAAACACAGGAAAAACACTCTTTGACATAAATCAAAGCAAGAACTTTTTTGACCCACCTCCTAGAGTAATGAAAATAAAAACAAAAATAAACAAATGGGACCTAATGAAACTTCAAAGCTTTTGCACAGCGAAGGAAACCATAAACCAGGCGAAAAGACAGCCCTCAGAATGGGAGAAAATATTTGCAAATGAAGTAACTGACAAAGGATTAATCTCTAATATATACAAAGAGCTCATACAGCTCAATAGCAAAAAAGAAACCCAAAAACAAAAAGCAAACAAACAAATGGCCAGAAGACCTAAATAGACATTTCTCCAAAAAAGACATACAGATGGCCAAGAGACACATGAAAAGATGCTCAACATCACTAATTATTAGAGAAATGCAAATCAAAACTACAATGAGGTAGCACCTCACAGTGGTCAGAATGGCCTTCATCAAAAAGCCTACAAACAATAAATGCTGGAGAGGATGTGGAGAAAAGAGAACCTTCTTGCATTGTTGGTGGGAATGTAAATTGATACAGCCACTATGGAGAACAATATGGAGGTTCCTTAGAAAACTAAAAATAGAACTACTGTATGACCCAGCAATCCTACTACAGGGCTTATACCCTGAGAAAACCATAATTCAAAAAGACACATGTACCCTAATGTTGATTGCAGCACTATTTACAATAGCCATGACATGGAAACAACCTAAATGTCCATAGACAGATGAATGGATAAAAAAGATGTGGTACATATATACAATGGAATATTATCCATAAAAAGGAATGAAATTTGGTAATTTGTAGAGATGTGGTTGGACCTAGAGTCTGTCATACAGAGTGAAGTAAGTGAGAAAGAGAAAAACAAATATCGTATATTAACGTATATATGTGACATCTAGAAAAATGGTACAGATGACCCTATTTGCAGGACAGGATTAGAGACGCAGACATAGAGAATGGATGTGTGGACAAGGGAGGCAGAAGGGAGAGTGG
This sequence comes from Balaenoptera ricei, assembly GCF_028023285.1. Classification (NCBI taxonomy): domain Eukaryota; kingdom Metazoa; phylum Chordata; class Mammalia; order Artiodactyla; family Balaenopteridae; genus Balaenoptera; species Balaenoptera ricei. The sequence goes on from NC_082639.1 coordinate 187,020,838, forward strand.
GATGAATTGGGAGATTAGGTTGGACATAAATACACTACCATGTGTAAAATAGCTAGTAGGAACCTGCTGTATACCACAGGGAGCTCAGCTCAGTGCTCCGTGATGACATAGGTGGGGTGGGAAAGAGGTCAAGAGGGAGGGGATATATGTATACATATAGCTGATTCACTTCATTGTTGAGCAGAAACTAACACAACATTTAAAGCAATTATACTCCAATAAAATTTTTTTTAAAGTTAACCCCTTTATCATTATGTAGTGTCCTTCTGTATCCCTGATGGCTTTCCTTGATGTGTGTTGTGTCTGAAATTAATAGAGCTGCTCCTGCTTTCTTTTCCTTAGTGTTAACATGGTATATTTTTTCTCCATCCATTTACTCTTTATCTATGTATGTCTTTATATATAAAGTGAGTTTCTTATAGATGGCATATGGTCGAGTCATGTTTTTGATCCACTCTAGCAATCTCTGTCTTTTAATTGGTACATTTAGACCATTGACATTCCAAGTAATTATTAATACAGTTGGATTAACACCTACCATATTAGTTACTGTTTTCTCTTTGTTGCCCTTGTTCTTTATTCCTATTTTTGTCCTTCACTCCTTTTGGTCCTTTTATAGTTTTATATGATTCCATTTTCTCTCCTTGTTCATCTGCTTTTTTGAGCATATAATATGATTCTATTTTCTCTCCTTTTAATATTTCATTTGTATTTCTTTTTTCACTTTTTTTTTTAGTGTTTGTCTTAGAGTTTTCAATATACGTTTGCAATTAATCCCAATCCACTTTCAAATAGTACTGTACTGCTTCATGTGTAATATGCACACCTTTTAAAAACAAAATAACCCTGACTTCTTCTCATCCCTTATACCATTGCTGTCATCCTTTCACTTATATACAAGCATAAATAAGCATATATATATAATATATACATAAGCATACATAACTGAATACATTATTACTGTTTTTATTTTGAACAAACTGTTATCTAGCAGATCAATTAAGAATAAGAAAAATAAATGTTTCTATTTTATCTTTATATATTCCTTCTTTCATGCTCTTCCTTTATATAGATCCAGGGTAATAACCTATTAACCTACATTATTTTCCCTCTCTCTATAGAACTTCTTTTAACTTTTCTCTTAAGGCAAGTCCACTAACACCAAATTCCCTCTATTTTTGTTTGTCCAAAAAAGTCTTTATATCTCCTTTACATTTGAAAGATAATTTCACAGTGTACAGAATTCTAATTTGGTGGTTGTTTTCTCTCAACACCTTAAATATTTCTTTTTTTCTCTTCTTGCTTTCATGTTTTCTGAAGAGAAGTTGGATGTTATTATCTTTATTCTTCTCTAGATAAAGTGTATTTTTCCTCTGGCTTCTTTTAGAAGATTTTTCTTTATTTTTGAAAAAGATGTGCTGAGGTATAATTTTTTTTGATATTTATCCTTCTTGGTGTTCTCTTGTTACCAAATTGAGTCAAATGGACCCTGCTCGGGCCCCAGCCTGGCCAGCCGAGGCTCTCTGCCTCTGCGTGGGAGGATTCTTTTTCCTTTGGAGTTTGAGTAGGCGAATAACAAAACTGAAGCTGAGATCGACACAGCACAAACTTTATTCAGTGGCCAAAGAATGGAGACTCAGGAACTAAGTTCACAGATCTTCTCCTCCACCTGGAGAGAGTGATTTAATTATAAAGAGTAAAGCCAAAGAGAGGAGGAGTGAGGCTAATGATGCGGAGGCATCTGCATTAGTCTATGGGACAGAGGCGGGGCTTTTTCCCTGAGGGAGTGGGCACCACCCTGTTTTTATAGTTTTATGGTCCTTAGTGTCCAGTCCTGGCCACCGCTAGGCGTGTCATTTAATGTGCTCATGTAGTAAAATCGTGTATAATGAGACTCAGGGTCTGTTGGAGGTCAGATGTGTCACCATCTTGGTCCCAGCTGGTTCCATCTGGATTTGTTTGTTTGTTTGTTTGTAGCTTCCTTTCTTGTCTCTGGACCCCTTAACTTAAAGATTTATGTTAACTCCTGCTAAAGGTGGGAGTTGCAGGGTTTTGAACAAACACCTGGAGCAGCTCTGGCAACACTCCAAGTTTTCTGGATCTTTGGTTTGGTGTCAGATATTAATTTGGAGAAATTATCAATTATGGTTCAAATATTTCTTATGTTTTTTTCCTCTTTTTCTTCTCCTTCTACATGTATATCCTTTGTAGTTGTCCCACAGTCCTTGGAATCTCACTTCAGTTTTTTCAGTCATTGTTCTCTTTGCTTTTCAGTTTTTGAGGATCCTAGTGATATATTCTCTAGCACAGATTCTTTCTTCACCTGTGCCCAATCTACTAGCAAGCCCATCAGCGGCAGTCTTTATTTCTGTTCCACTCTTTTTTATCTCTAGCATTTATTTTGGGTTCTTTCTTAGGATTTCCACTTCTCTGCTTATATTTTCCATCTGTTTTTGCATGCTGTCTACTTCATCCATTAGAGGCCTTAGCATATTAATCACTGTTCTTTCCAATTCCCAGTCTAATAATACCAATATCCCTGCCATGCCTGGTTCCAATGCTTGCTCTGTCTCTTTAAATTGTGTTTTTGCCTTTTGGTATGCATTTCCATTTTTTGTTTTTCATGGTAACCAGATGTGATGCACTGGGTAAATGGAACTGCTGTCAACAGACCTTTAGTAATGGGGTGGTGAGATGTGAGAGGAGATGAAGCATTCTGTAGTTCTATGCTGATTAGGTCTTAGTTTTTGGTGTATGCCTACAGACTGTAAACTGTGTTTCTCAGCTTTTTCTCTCCGTCTCAGCTGGGTCAGGATAGCTAGAGTGGGCTAGAGTTGTTTATTCCTCTTCCCCACATAGAAGGCTAGAACCAGCTGCAGTTGGTTATTTCCCTTCCCCAGGTCAATTAGGCTCTGGTAATACCCCAGTAAGTTAGGCTCTGCTTAACTAGTTTCTGCTGCAGTCACTCCTTATTAAGACAAACAGAATCTTCTGGCGTATTTCAAAATGGTTTCTTTCCTCAGCTTCCTGACAGAAGCTGGAAAGAGTTTTTCTCTGATATTTAAAATGGGAACCTTGTTAAGCTCCTAGAGATAAATTTCACAATATTGTGGAGTTTTTAACTCTCAGACTTGGCCCTGAGCCTCCAGCAATTCATCAGTTACGGTGCAGATCTTCCTACCTCGGCACTGCTTCCTCCAGTGGCTCTGCTCCTGAGTTTCTGCTCTGGTAAGATGTGCCTGCCTGTATGCATTTGCCTGTTTGTCTCTCCTGTCTTGAGAGTAGTAGATTTTTGTGTTCTACCCTCTCTTCTGGATCCAAGAAGAGTTGTTGATTTTTTCAGTCTGTTCAGTTTTTTTTTTTTTTTAAACCTGTTGTTAGGGTAGCATGACAACTTCCAGGCTCCTTATATGCAGAACTAGAAAGTGGAAGTACGTTTGTTGTTATTGAAAAGAAAAATAATCTGTGCAACAACTGAAAAAACAATTCCACTAAGGCTTTACTTCAAATAGGCTTTGGGAAAAAATGTATTTTGCTTAATTGATCATAGAAAAGTGCGTTGTAAAAAAGCTTTTATTCCCTAAATTGGAAACTGAAGAGACATATATGCATTTACATACAATTAGATACGGTGCCTTAAACAAGTTTGCAAGAATAATGATGAATGAGAATTTACTTTCAGTAGAACAAATTATAAAATTTGTTTGCAAACTTCCAAGCTAAGCATAGCCAAAATGGAAGAGGATAAGTGGGGTTGGGGATATTTCTTGAGACCTATTATCCTGTTGGATTGTAAACCAGACCCTTTTTAGCTAATTTAATATTCAGAATCACCTTGAGTGCTAAATGTTATTATTGTGAATTATAGGCTATTTAACAAAGGCATGGTAAATTCTCAGTGTATTGAATGTCATGTGACATAGGATTTTATCCCAGATGGTCTGACTTGAGGAGGGAAATTTTACAATACATAAACGTATTTATGAGAAGTGCTCCTGATAATTACTTTGCAAGATAAGTATTTGTAAATATTGCTTCAGAACATGTCAAACTTGAATCGAGGGAGGTAGCTGGCATTATTGCCATCACTGTGTGTAAAATTAAATATCAATATCTTTGTTGATGTCCAAGCATTTCTTAATACATGTCCACTTTTTGTCCTTTAGCAAGGCTTTAACTTTCTGTCCCTATCATTCTGTTTTCTCAATGTGATGTATGGATGTACTGTCAGTTCCAAATCCTTGAGCAGATATAAAAGTGGACCAAAATTTCCTTCTGTGTTAGTATTTAATCCAGTAGACCAATGCTTGGATTTTTTATTTTTTAATTTTATTTATTTGTTTATCTATTCATGGCTGTGTTGGGTCTTCGTTTCTGTGCGAGGGCCCTCTCTAGTTGCGGCAAGTGGGGGCCACTCTTCATCGCGGTGCGCGGGCCTCTCACTATCGCGGCCTCTCCCGTTGCGGAGCACAGGCTCCAGACACGCAGGCTCAGTAATTGTGGCTCACGGGCCCAGTTGCTCCGTGGCATGTGGGATCCTCCCAGACCAGGGCTCGAACCCATATCCCCTGCACCGGCAGGCAGACTCTCAACCACTGCGCCACCAGGGAAGCCCAATGCTTGGATTTTTATAACAATATATCATAGGCCATACATATCTCTCAGTTCAGTGTTTTTGACTAATGTTTACATGAAAGCATTTATATTTTGTCTCAAAGTATATATAAAATATTAAATATATATGGAGGAAAAGTCTAGAATTGTATTCTAAATTCAGTTGGTAGCAACTAGAAATTGTATATAGCTATTTGAAAAACTCACTGTGTATCCACAAAGGTGTGTCTGTCTTGGATGTTGCTTTAAGAAAGGCATCACAGTGTCATACTCTGTGTCATGATTTTTGCAAATGTGTGTTTGTTCGGAATGTATTTCCACATTTCCTTGCATACTTAATCCATACTTTTGTTAATGTGTACAGCAAGTATCAAAAGACTCATATATGCTGGATAAATTTGTGGAGAAGAGAGCAAAGGAAAAGAGAAATGTTATTATAAACATACAAAGCAATTGTTAACAGCATAGATACTTTGGTGGGCAGAGTAAACACAATAGATTGTTTTGTAGGTGTATGTGTGTCTATATGCATGTTTTGCTATTTTAATTGTATTTTGGGGAAATAGATGGGAGATTTGGTGTCAGTGTATAAATTACCTACTTGAAAATGATATTCCAATTAGTATTTTTATATATAAGTCTAAATTTTCAGGAAAAATTTGCTGGTGTTCAGCAGGAAATGCCTGCTATGTTATTTTTAGAATCCCAGTGAGCCAGCATCTTTCTTTCTGGTTTTTACATATTCCTCTCATTATTTTCAGACTAATTCATGAAAACATACTGCTGTTCCCTAACATCCTTTGAGACTAAGTTGGTAAGTTGATAATTTGGCAATTCTATTCTTTTTGAAATAATAAATATTTTGATATTTTTGGACCTATAATCTATCAAAATGTCAATCTTTAGTAGAATGTTTCCTGAATCTCTTCACACTTTAATCTATATGTGGATATCAAAAGAGTGTTTTACTTTATCAGTATAAAAATAACAAGAATTAAAAACACCTTCTAAAAACTGATACATAAATATATTAAATTAATATTTTGTAGGAAAATGACCTTCAAAGTCTTGGAGGCTTTTATTGTCATATGTTTATATTTGTGTGTGGGAATTAGTATGGTATGGGTATTATACTATGGTCAATATCCTGGAAGATGACTTTAATGTGATTATTTTGTTTTTGTCCTAAAATTTTTAGATTTTCTTACAAAGCCAAAAATATTCATATATTTTAAATATTAAAATATTATATAGTCTTGAAATGATTATGTTTTAAGCCAGTTCATGGGACTGAAATAGGCTGATGAAATAAACTCAATTACATTTTAAAAAATTTCTTGTAAAAATTGTATATGGTGACTTTGAGAAATATCTTTTGTGTAATATTCAGAAAATTTCCTGTTACTGATAGAAAAAAATCTGCAAAGATGTGGTAAGGAAAAAAATATATATGTTATTGCAAACACATGACCATACACACAGTGTTTGCAGTGTTAAATGTAGTACATTACCAGTTTGAAAGATTTTGTTGTCTTATGTTTTGCTTTTATGAATTCTCATCACATTTGAGACTCAGTTCTGACCTCACATTTGGAGAATAGATATTGACTATTTGAATTGTTATTAGCTTTTTTTTTCGTAACTCATTAAGATACTGGAGAATAAAAAGTAACATAGCCATCTTATTTTTCTCCTATTAGTACTGTAATTGACAGAGCTTCACTGTAAATGAATTATCATTTCGAGATAAACAGGGTCTTCCGTTTATTTTATTAGAGAATTCTCAAAGATTTGTATATTATCTATTACAATTCTTAATTTAATTTCTGATGACATTGCTTTATTTTGCATCCTTTGTGGTTTTTCTTTTGTCCAAATCTTGTCAAGGTCACAAAAATGAAAAAAGATATGAAAAGAATTATTTAAATCAAATTTTTAAAGAAGATGCCAAAGTCCAAAACTGATTAAAAAGAAAAATTATTTAGACTCACCAGGTGCCAAATAGAACAAGGCAAAATCACATTAAAATTTTATATAAAGGAAAAGAAATGCATTTGGATGTTTTACATAATTGTACATGAGTTTGACTTTTTGTCAATGAAACGATGAAAATGAGATAATATGTGGGATAATGAAATTATGTGAAATATTAAATGGTTAATGTTTTGACATTATATTTAAGTATACTTGGCCACTGTTTTACTCCCTCACCATGAAATTAATGAGTGTTATGCCCTCTCAATTACTGACTTTTAATAATAGCTCCTTTTTGTAAAACACAGCGACTTTCTATTTTAACACTGTTGAAAATATTGTTCTTTTGTAAGTTCCTAACCAATTGGTGTTGTGTAAGATGATACATGGTAGACTTTGGAAGAATTCTTAACCACTCTCTAGCTCCTGCTGCCAATTTCAGGTATTCGTTTAAGCCCTACCTGACTACCTATTATATTATAAACTATTGTAATACAGTAAAGAAAAACTTAGCCAGAGTTATCTTGGATGTAGATTGGGTAAAAAGGTAAAGCCTGAAATTTTGTGATTAATATTCAAACAGTAAGAAAACCTATCTAGCAGTGTAAGTAGGCAATCATTCCTCACCACAGCAAATCCATGATCATTAAATGATACAGATGCAAGATTTTGGCTTACAGCTTGATCTCTGCAGCCCTTCTCAAAATCTGCTGTTAGACATTTTGGAATGTACTGTGCTTGTAGAACAGAAAATTGACACAATCAGGTTTTTCCCTTAGTACTGATGAACTTAAAAAAAAGGTAAGTTTAAAGAATTGGACTCTCTTCAAGGTGGTTTTAATTTTAGTTGACTACCCATCATAGAATGTGCCTGGGACTTCTTTAACCCTTTTCATTCTTTAACATGAAAATATGTAACTGTGGTACAGTAGTAAATATCTTAAATGCGTGTTGGTGCAGCCCTGAGTTACCATATGGTCTCTCCTTTGGTCAATGGTATACAAAACTGAGCTTGCATGTCTGGATTCCTCTGACTTGATAAATGACTCATTCTGCATAAGTCAAATTGATCAACTGACATTAGACTCAATTCTATGAGAAAGTCTAAAAACATTAGGAGATGATTAAAATCTCATATAACCTAAATTCTTATAATATCATATGATTATGAGATGATTTGGGGGTGAGTTGGCTATTAAGGTGGAAATACCTGTTTGTGTGCTAGGTTGTTTCCAGAGGCACTTTTTAAAAAAAATTTTGTTACATGTCATTAATATTTATTTTATTCTAGAGATTGCGTGAAAGTGTAAATGTACTTGGAGGAAGTCCAGGAAGTAGAAAGTGCAGGCATTCTATCTAACTTTTTTTTTTTTTTTGGCTGTAGTTGGTGCCAAGAGCCATAGCATTAATATAGAAAATGTGTCTTTCCTCTAACTCACATTAACTTTAGGAAATAATGCCTACAAGCGAGAGCTCTAGATGCCAGTGACCTCAACCACCCAAGGATTGCTTCAACCTCTGTGACTGTGATGTCTTGTAAACACTGTCTCCAGAAACTAAATGGGTCCCTGATATCTATTGCCAATATTTAGCTACCAAAATAACAAACAATACTAGTGATAAAATATGTGCCGGTGTTGTATCTATGAGTATGTTTGTATCATTTTATATTTTAGGTTAGTGAGAAAACCTGATAAAAGCTCCTATAAGGTACATTGTTCAGGCAATATTATTTGTCTGTTATATCAGTACATCCCAAATACACAAATATACACACATAAATAAAAACCTAATAATTTAATAATAAAAGTATAAAATATAAGCCCCAATAAGGTAATAAAAAACTCTACAAAATAATATATATACCAAATAATAGTTAAATCAAAATTGAAACCTAAGTGATAGAACTAAAACTATGCTCAGCTAGAGATAAAGAGACCAAGCATGTTAAACATTAAACAAAATAATTTTTTTAAAAAGTTAACTAATGATTTACTTCAAATAATTAAAAGAAATGTAGTTAAATTAATGAGATGAAAAGTAAAGTCATAGAAATTAATACACCAAAAACAAAAGAAATCAAATCTGTAAAACTGATTAAACAGTTTTAAACTGATAGGTTTAAAAAAAGATAAAATGGTCTCTGATAAATCTAAACAAAGATGAAAAAAGAAAAAGAATAACTAAAATGGGATAGCTAGAATGTGTGTGTGTGTGTGCATGTGTTTGTGTGTGTATGACTTAGATGTGCAATGGTAAGTCAATGAAGTTGAAAATCTTGTAACAAATTATACTCAGGCAGAGCCAAAAATTCATAAAATCAATCCAAGGAAGTACAGATAACTTAATTACTCAATATTCAGAGTAAATAGTTATCAAATTAAAAATAAAAAAGCACCAAATAACTGCTTCTAAGTTAGTCAAGTTCAAATTAAGTTTATGGGACAATTCCTTATTTCTATGACAAACAACAATTCTCATTTTATAAAATAGTTACAGAGCATGGAAAAAGGCTTTCATTAAGTTTAAGAAATCTTGAGTCCAAGCTCGATCACTCTAAAATAGTTAAGGTAAGTCATATTTATGAATGAAGATAGATATTTTCTTACAAAATATTAGTAAGCATGTTTCATATGGCCATAAGAGAATGATGATCTACATCCAAATTTTTCTTTAGAAAGGAATAAATTTTATGTCAATACCATACATGATTCCAGTAAGTCAAAGCTATACATTCAGACTGAAAATCACACACACACAAAATTTCATTTAATTAAATTAGGCAATCAACCTCTTAAAAATTCTTAATTATATTAATAAAGAAGTTATGTATGAGATACATATTATCCATAAAGAGATACATATTATCCATATGAGGACTAAAGACAGAATGCATGTGTTTATCTGCTAAGGCTCCTATAACAAAATACCACAGACTGTGGGACTTACACAAGAGAACTCTATTTTCTCATAATTCTGGAGGCTGGAAATCCAAGATCAAAATGATGGCAGGGTTGATTTCTGGTATAACCTCTCTCCTTGGCTTACAGATCCTTCTTACTGTGTTGACACATGGCCTTTTCTCTGGATGTGTGTGCTCCTGGTGGTGTGTCTTCCTCTTCTTATATGAACATCAATACTATTAGATTAGGGCCCTTTTGACCTCATTGCACTTTAATTACCTCCTTAAAGGTCACATATCCAAATATAGTCACAATGGGAGACAAGGCTTCAACATATGAATTTGTGTCAGAGGCACATTTTCTGTAAAAATGCTCAACCACACCACTTTTTCTTGATATGGTTTGATCATATTTAAAGTACTAAGAAATGTAACAAAAAAACATTGATTTTTATCACTCAGAAAAAGATAAGATTTCTATTTTCAGATAAGTGGATTATGGGCAAAATATAAAGAAGTGTTGCCTAAAAGGAATTTCAAAATTCAAAAATGAAAAGTTGCTATTCTTGGGTATCTATTTGTTGTTAGGTGCATATATATAATTGTTATATCTTCTTGATAAATTGACACTTCTATCCATATATTATATGATGTCCTTCTTTGTCCCTTGTAACAATGTTTGAGTTAAATTCTATTTCTTATGATATTGGTATAGCCCATCCAACTGTCTTTTAGTTACTAAAACTTTGTATGGAATATTGTTTTCCATCCTTTTACTTTCAAATTATTTGTGTCTTTAGATAAAATATGTGTCCCTTGTAGACAGCAAGTAGTTAGACCATGTGTCTTTTTTAATCCATTTCAACAATCTCTGCCTTATATTAGAGATTTTAATCCTCTACATTTAAACTAATCGCTGATAAGGAAATATTTCTGCCATTTTGCTATTTTCTATATATCATATTTTTTGTTGTTTTTCAATTCCTTAATTACTGCCTCCTTTTGTATTTAATTGATTTGTATAATGTACATTTGTTTGTTTCTCATTTTCTTTTATATGTATTTTAAAATTATGTTCTAGTGGCTATCTTACAGATTATAATTAACTTCTTAAATTTATAACAAGTTATTTGGATTAATACCACCTTAGCTTCAGTAGTATACAAATACTCAGCTCTCATACAGCTCCATACTTCTCTCTTGATATTTTTGTTATCATCACAAATTACATATTTATAAATTATGTACCCATTAGCATAAGTTTATATCTATTTTTATGCATCTGTCCTTTAAATCATAAAAGAATAAACGGTGGGATTTTTAAAAAAATATATAATAATAATTGATTTTGCATTAACCTACATAGTTAACTCTGCCAGTCTTTTTTATTTCTTTGTATGGCTTCAAGTTACTGTATAGTGTCCTTGTATTTCCACCTGAAAGGCTCCCTTTTGCATTTCTCATAGAGTAGGTCTACAAACAGCAAACTCCCTCAATTTTTGTTTATCTGGAATTTGTTTTTTAATTGAAGTATAGTTGACTTACAATGTTGTGTTAGAATTAGGTGCACAGCAAAGTGATTCAGTTGTGTGTGTGTGTGTGTATATATATATATATATATACACACACACACACACACACACATATATATACATATGTGTGTATGTATATGTGTGTGTGTATATACATATTTTTTTCAGATTTTTTCCATTATGGGTTATTAAAAGATATTGAGTGTAGTTCCATGTGCTATAAACTGTTTTAATTTCTTGTTGATTTTGAAATTTAGTTTGTCACATATGGAATTCAATAGGTTATTTTTATTATTATTATTATTATTATTCAACAATTTAAGAATGCCACCCCACAGCTGTCTGGCCACCGTCATTTTTGCTGAGAATTTTACACTTAATGTTGTCAATAACTTGTTCGTGATAAGTAGCTCCTCTCCTGCTGCTTTCAGGGTGCTCTCTTTGTCTCTGGCTTTTGACAGTTCGATTATAGTGTTTCTCAGTGTGGATACTGTTGTGTTCATTCTTCTTGGAGTTCATTGAATTTCCTGTTTGTGTAGAGTCATGTCTTCCATCAAATTTGGGAAGTTTTTAGCCATCATATCTTCAAATACTCTGTCATTTTCTCACTTTCTCCTCTCCCACTGGGACTTCTACTCTGCATACGTTGGTACACTTGATGGTGTCTTACAGGCCTCTTAACTGTTTTTTATGTTTATTAGTTTTTCTTTCTGTTCCTCGGACTGTATAGCTGCAATTGATCTCTCTCTACATACACTGATTCTTTCTTCTAACTTGCTTAAATATCCTGTGGAAACTCTCTAGTGAATTTTTCATTTCACTAAAAAGTACTTCAAAGCTCTCCAACTATTTTTAAGTTGCCTTCCTGATTCAGTGTTTATTTGGTTGCTATAAGCCTTTGATTTTTTTCAAGAATTAAAAAAATTAATTCTAAGAGTTTTTGTTTACTTTTACTGTGTTGGTAGGGGGACAGCCCTTTGGACATTTTGTACTTTTCAGCTCCAGAATTTTTGTTTAGTTCCTATTTATAATTTCTATGTCTTTACTGATACCCTATGTCTCCTGAGACATTATTTTTATGGTGTCCTTTAGTTTGTCCATAATTTCTTTTACCTCTTTGAATATAAAACAGTAAATTTAAAGTCTTTTTCTAGTAAGTCCAATGTCTGTACTTTCGCAGAGAGTTTTGGTTAATTTTCCTATGATTGGGCATACTTTTTTTTACATGATTCATAATTTTTTGTTGAAACCTGGACATTTTGAATATTATGACTTGTTAATTCTAGGAATCAGATTCTTCTGCCACCTTGAAATTTGTTGTTCTTGCTTTCTCTGCTTTGTAATTGGTTGGTTGTTTAGTGACTATTCTAAACAATTCTATATTCTGAAATCTAAAACTATTCTGTATTCATTGATATGTGTGGTCTCTGCAGTCTCTCTTTTATCTTTTGATTAGGTAATGTTGACAGATTTCTTTGAATGCTTGGAGCCAAAAACAGAACCAAAAATTCTGACTCTTTGCACATTCGCTCTGTATTTTAACATTCCTTTAACACTTAGCTGAGTAGTTACAAACTTTCCTTAGTCTTTACTTCCTGCTGTGCAGAGTCTAAAGATCAGTCTAAGGTAAAAGCTTAGGGTCTTCCCAGTTGTTTTTTTTGAACACACATCCTGCTCTGGGCATGTACATAACTTTCTGTATTCCCCAATATTCATGTGAGATTTTCAATGCCATAGTTCTTCAAATACTTTTTCTCCACAAAATTTTCTCTCAAGCTTCTGGCAGTCTATTACTTTCCCTCAAATTGTATTTGCTCTAGACAGCAATGGGTTTTTCATTTGCCTTTTAAAATTTTTGAGGAATGCCCTCTGTGTAGCCACTTTTCTGCCCTGAGAAATTTCTGGATTAGGTGAGACAGAGGCAACAGAGGCAAGTGCTTTTGTCAGTCCTTCAGCTAGCCATTAGACAGATTAAAACAGACAAAAATAACTATTAGAGAACGAGGTCAGCTTTGCTCGCTCTGGAGCCAGGGACCAGAATTCCATACTGGGAACATGGGTTGTCATTTCAAGGCCATTGTTGAGGCAGAGGGAGGTAGGACAAAGGCAAGTAAAAATACTTCAGAGCTCTCCATCTGTTTTTAAGTTGCCTTCTTGATTCGGTGTTTATTTTGTTGCTATAAATCTTTGACTTTTTTCAAGAGTCTACTGTGTTTTTAGACAGATAGCCCCTTGGAACTACCTACTCCACCATGTTCACTGACATCAAACACAAACTACTAGCATACTTTTAGTATTAAAAATACATCTAATACTATTTGAAGGAAATGCTAATAAATTCTCTAATATCTATGTGGGGGTGTGTGTCTTTGTCTCTATGTGTTATTTTTTTTCTCAGTCTTCAATATTTTCTAATGTATTCCTAGAGAAATATTTTACTTAGCCATATTTCATGAAGATAATTATATCTTTCAAAGAAACTAAATACAAGGTCAAATTATATCATTTTTTATTATTGTTATTGGAGCATAGTTGATTTACAATGTTGTGTTAGTTTCTGCTGTACAGCAAAGTGAATGAGTCATACGGTATACATATACCTGCTCTTTTTTAGATTCTTTTCCCATATAAGTCATTACAGAGTATTGAGTAGAGTTCCCTGTGCTATAGAGTAGGTTCTTATTAGTTATCTATTTTATACATAGTAATGTGTATCTGTCAATCCCAGTCTCCCAATTAATCCCTCCCCCCCCTTCCCCCTTGGTAACCATAAGTTTGTTTTCTACATCTGTGACTCTGTTTTGTAAGTAAGTTCATTTGTACCATTTTTTTACATTCCATATATAAGTGATATCATATGATATTTGTCTTTCTCTGTCTGACTTACTTCACTCTGTTATGACTATCTCTAGGTCCATCCATGTCACTGCAAATGGCAGTATTTTGTTCTTTTTTATGGCTGAGTAATATTCCATTGTATAAATGAGATATCATCTCACACCGGTCAGAATGGCCATCATCAAAAAATCTACAAACAATAAATGCTGGAGAGGGTGTGGAGAAAAGGGAACCCTCTTGCACTGCTGGTGGGAATGTAAATTGATACAGCCACTATGGAGAACAGTATGGAGGTTGCTTAAAAAACTAAAAATAGAACTACCATACGACCCAGCAATCCCACTACTGGGCATATACCCTGAGAAAACCATAATTCAAAAAGAGTCATGTACCACAATGTTCATTGCAGCTCTATTTACAATAGCCAGGACATGGAAGCAACCTAAGTGTCCATCAACAGATGAATGGATAAAGAAGAGGTGGCACATATATACAATGGAATATTACTCAACCCTAAAAGGAAATGAAATTGAGTTATTTGTAGTGAGGTGGATGGACCTAGAGTCTGTCATACAGAGTGAAGTAAGTCAGAAAGAGAAAAACAAATACCATATTCTAACACATATATATGGAATCTAAAAAACAAAAACAAAAACAAAATATCATGAAGAACCTAGGGGAAAGATGGGAATAAAGATGCAGACCTACTAGAGAATGGACTTGAGGATACGGGGAGGAGGAAGGGTAAGCTGGGACAAAGTGAGAGAGTGACATGGACATATATACACTATCAAATGTAAAATAGATAGCTAGTGGGAAGCAGCCACATTGCACAGGGAGATCAGCTCAGTACTCTGTGACCACCTAGAGGGGTGGGATAGGGAGGGTGGGAGGGAGGGAGACACAAGAGGTAAGAGATATGGGGATATATGTATATATATAACTGATTCACTTTGTTGTAAAGCAGAAACTAAAACTAACACACCATTGTAAAGCAATTATACTCCAATAAAGATGTTAAAAAAAAATTCCATTGCGTATATGTACCACATCTTTATCCATTCATCTGTTGATGGGCAGTTAGGTTGTTTCCATGTCTTGGCTATTGTAAATAGAGCTACAATGAACATTGGGGTACATTTAAGTTGTTTCTGGAACAATATATTTATAACTTCCCATTTTCACTTGAGCATAGGTCTGTTCTGTGTTCAACACAGAACAGAATTTTCATAAAGGTTAAATTAGTTTCACATTCTTTGCCAAAGTCTAGATAATTAAAATAAAGTGATAAGTATAAGAAAAGAGGATGTTTACTTAACATCTAAGGAATTCCATAATTTGAAATTTAAAGTCCCCATATTGTTTTCTTGTTTATCTCTCCAGGCTTATTTTCAGGTATCCCAACATATTGCTTGCGATTTTCCTAAGGTAACCAGACTGTTGAGGAAAAGTTTGAAAAATACAGAATTTAATAATATATAATCTCTATTATTAAAGATATTCAAATGTAGTAGAGGAAAAAGACACAAAGGGATTATTTCCAATATAATACAGTGAGCAATGCAGATAGATAGATAGATAGATAGATATATGTACACACACACATACATACACACACATACAGTATTCTGTGGGAGCACAGATCAGCACTTGACATAGCCTGATGTTTAAAGCAATGCTGATTAATAGAGTATTCGAAAGGTGATTCTTGAGTTCTTGGAAGGGCCTTGTATGCAGCGGCATATGAAAAAGTACAGAGATACAAATAGGGTTAAGTTTGTAAGAAAAGGAACTCTCACTAGAGAGAATCAAAGTGGACCATTGCTAGTGATTGTAAAGAAAAATAATAGGGATGCTAGTTAACCAGAGCTGTATAGATAGTAATATTAGTTATTATCAGGGGAAAAAAGAACACTTCAGAATGATTCTTTATGTCCTCCTAAATTAACCTTATTTATCTGTTACTTGAAGTACAAACTCAGAATGGTAATTATTAGAGAAGTGAGAACTGAGACATAAAGGTCATTGTCTGCATTAATTCTAATATGATATGCTCACTAGAGCTCTGGATAAAGATAACTTCCTCATCAGGATTTGCCACAGAATTACTGCAATTATGTGTCTGTGGAGCCATAATCGAGTGGCAGGCTTGGACAATGACAAACAGAGTAGGAGCTCATTAGTGTGTGTTATCTGTAGGCATAATTCTGTCTTCCTTTCCATTCAAGAAAAAGATTCCTCTTTTACTTTTTGATTTTTATTTTGAGATCCTTGGTATAATTTCACTTAATTTTTCCCTTTAAATTGTTGAGGATAATACAGAATAAAATATAATATTAAATGGTTAACTATAAGAGGATAAAAAGTTATATAATGAAAAGCAAAACATTTCATCAACTATATTTCTTACAATAACTTGTAATTAAAAATAATATCTTAGAATTATTTCTGGTGATTTCCATTCTGTGTCTTATGTGTATTTTATGTTTTGAGCTGTACATGTGGATATAAAAAAAGTACATGATTCTCCTTTTCATCAGAAGTAAGTAAATTTTGACTCCCCAGATATTTTGTGTGCAAATCAGAGAACACAAAATGGACAAATAATTTCTATATCTCAATATGAGGACTGAGGACACTACTGCATTACATATAAGCATAGAATAAAAATAATGTACAGTTGTAATATTTGGATTATATCCACATTATTTATGTAAATGCTAATTTTGCGGGACAATATACAATGTATTCTAAAATATATAGTACATTCCATCAGTATCCATGATCTCAGTGCTAGGGGCAATTTCTCACGATTGTTTTCTGTCCTTACATTTTGTTCTACTGTCTTTTCTATACTTGACATGTGCTCCATCGCATCCTGAAATCTTACAGCGCTTCACTTCTCATCCCAATCCTGCCTTCTCCTGCTTTTCACCTCAACCTTATCAGCTTCAGATTTTCACAGTTATTCCTAGGCATCTGTACCCTCCTCTTTTTATATCCCATAGGAAGCATGTCACAAATATCAATACTATAAATTTGAAAATTTGATATTTTCAATCTGTCACATTTTTATGTACTAGCATGTGTTCTCAAGTTGTTCCCTGCAATATCTCTCCTAAAGTTGTGAACTTCTATATCTGTTAGGATTATTTTAACTAAATGGAACAGAAAACAGCAAAAAATTATCTTAAAAACTAAGCATGTTTTGTCTCACAAGAGAGAAAATCTAGCGTGATGACTGACTCTACGACTGGTCCATGTTACATCTTTAGGGATCCAGCTCTTGGCATATTTCTGTGTTGCCATCTACAGTGCTGGCTTTGTGCCAAGTCTCCTTCTCCTCATAGTTATGGGAGGTTTACTGGGATGAGACAGGCCCAAGTTTCTTGTTCATGGTTTTTAAGACTCTTTGTCTTAGTCCATTTAGACCTGCTATAACAAACTATCATAAGCTGGGTGGATTATAAACAACACAAATTTATTTCTCATAGTTCTGGAAGCGGGGAAGTCCAAGATGAAGATGGGCAGATTGGGTGCCTGGTGAAGTCCATTTCCTTGTTCCTATATATATGGCACCTTCTTGCTGTATCCTCACATGGTAGAAGGGGGAAGGGAGTGCTCTTGAGCCTTTTTATAAAGACATCACCCTAATGTCCTAATCACTTTCCAAAGGCTTTACCTCCTAATATTATGACCTTGGGTGGTAAGATTTTATCCTATGAATTTTAGGGGTACATAAACATTCAGACCCTAGCACTATAATTTTTTTGGTACTGAGGACAGTGTCTTATATCTCATTTACTGGGCTGGACTGTGTGTCTATTCCTGGACCAGGCTCGGCTGACAGAAGAATAATGTTAATATCCTTTAATATTATCATTAAAGGATAATATTAGTCCCTCATTCTCCACAAAATACAAAACAAAGCAGAAAAGAAAACAAAGAAACAAAAACCTATCAAGGGACATCAGAATCAGATAATGATAAATGACTCTCAATAATCAAGGTCCAGACAGAACAGGGGTACCCTAAATTATTTTATTTTATAACCGTTTAGAATGGTTTGAATTTAGGGGATCAACTACAATGTTCACTTCCACTGCCTCAAAGCCCAGAGCTGGTTAAGGTGATATGTTGAGCTGTCTTCTGGTTTAACATTTCCTAATCTTCAAGATACAATATATATTGCCAAGATAGAACTGCTTAGTTTTGCCAATTCAGCATAATATCAATGACAAAAAGATTTGTGAAAATTAAAATTATGTAATTATTTAAATTGATGATATTTACATTAGAAATATAGAATTACAGTAGACCGTATATTGCAGTAGGTTGGAGGAGACATAATGTCTGACCTTTGCCTGTAACACTATACAAACTGAATTTGGAAAGGAAGTTGCTTTTCTGGAAAAATGATAGAATTCAGACTGTTTTTTTTTTTTTTTTTTTTTTTTATATTTATTTATTTATTTATTTATTTTTGGCTGTGCTGGGTCTTCGGTTCGTGCGAGGGCTTTCTCTAGTTGCGGCAAGTGGGGGCCACTCTTCATCGCGGTGCGGGGACCGCTCTTCATCGCGGTGCGCGGGCCTTTCACTATCGCGGCCCCTCCCGTTGCGGGGCACAGGCTCCAGATGCGCAGGCTCAGTAGTTGTGGCTCACGGGCCCAGCTGCTCCGCGGCATGTGGGATCTTCCCAGACCAGGGCTCGAACCCGTGTCCCCTGCATTAGCAGGCAGATTCTCAACCACTGCGCCACCAGGGAAGCCCCAGACTGTTTCTTGGCTAAAAATAAAGCTGATGTGAATGAATACCAAAAACAAAACAAAAAAATTTTATACCCTTACATGAATATGTACTTGTATAGAGCCTAGTTCCTCTATGGTTAATCATATTGTATTAATGATCATTTACAAATTGAAGACTTTTACTCTTCCTTACCTGGTCTTTATTTATCATTAGGGAATGGTGTTGTATCAGCCTGTTGTATCAGTTGGATAATGGTGCTAGGAGATGATGGGACAGCTTGAGCATTCTGGATACAGACAGAAAAGAAGAACTGAAAAAGAGCAGAAAGAAAATAGACTATGTTAAAATGAGAGTTGAGAATTTCAGAGGGCTGCATAAAACTTTATTTAAAAACTGAAATTTGATAATATAGCTATTATGGTCATATTTTGAGTGACAATGAATATAACATTTAACATAGTCTCTTTAGTTTGATTACCCTTTCTTAAGTGTCTATAATCTCTTCCACATCTACATTTTGAAATTTCAAGTATCAAGGGTTAGATGGCATTATTATTACATTGGAAATGGTTCCTCATATACTAAGCAAATGAGTAGATTTGCTTCAATTATAATTCTGTTCTTTTGACAGTATCGTGATGATTTGACATGGATGCGGATCAATGTGCTATCCCTTAGAGAGATGAAAAAAGTAAACTTGTAAGGTCAATTTTTTTGATCACTACTCAAGGAAATATAAAATAATTTACACTCAGGTTGCTTTCAACATGGTCATGTAACTCCATAAACAAAGGCAAACAATAATTAAAATAAAGTTGAATGGTTATATTAGTGTCAGAGAAAGTAGACTTCAGAGCAAACAGACAGTAAGGTCATTACACGAAGATAAAATGATCAATTCACCAAGAAGACATAACTAAATGTTATGTATGTGTATATGAACAAAAAAACTGTACTTCAGTAATCAATAATGGAAGGATAAAACATCTCTACAAATCATTGTAAATTAAAAAAAGAAACTTCTAAGTAATTCATAAGTGAAAGAGGATGTTTAAAAAATTCCCCAAAATATATGGTACTGAATGACAATGAAAATACATGTCAAATCTGTTAAATAGAGATAAAGTGGTGCTGAAACCAAAATTTACAGCAATAAATGTTTGTATTGCTAGAGCAATAATAATATTTAAAAAGGAAGTAAAAGTTTAACAGACTGGAGAGTAAGAGAATAAATTGCCCGTATTTGCAGAAAACATGGTTATCTACACAGAAAATACCAATGAATCTACCAAAAAGAATTCTAGAATCCTAGACAAATAAGTAAGTTAAGCAAGGTTGCAGGACACAGAGTCGACACATTAAAAACAATTTTTTTCTATATACTAAAAAAGTACATGGGAAAAGCAAATTTGAAAACACAGCATCATTTGTCATCACTCACTCTAAAAAATAAAATATGTAGGCATAAGCATATCAAAATATGTACAGTAACTGAATGTCAAAAACTATTATGCCTAATGGAAGAAATTCAAGAAAATCTAAATAAATGGAGAGACATATCTTGTTTGTGGATTAGAAGATTTAAACGAGTAACAATGTCAATTCTCTCCAAATTGATCTATAGGTTTAAGCAATTCCTAATACAGAGAGTTACTTATACATATTATGGATCCAAATCATTTGTCATGTATATGAATTGCAAATAGTTTCTCTCAGTTCGTGTCTTGTCTTTTAATCTACTTAACATGTTCTTTATAAAGAAGAAAACCTTTTAAGTAAGTCAATTTATATATTTTAAAAATTTTATTGATCATGACTTTGGTGTCGTGAATATTTTTTCACCTTGTCTTAGGTACCATTGGCTTTCTTTTATATTTTCTTCTAAATTTTTGTTTTTTTTTCCATTTAAATCTATTATGCATTTGAGTAAGCTTTGAATAAGATGTGAAATTTAGATTGAGTTTCATTTATTGCTGTTTGCAAATATCCAATATCATTTGTTGATAAGATCATTCTTATTCCATTTATTTGCTCTGGCACATTTGTCTAAAATTACTTGACTGTTTTTGGGTGGGTCGATTTCTGGCTTCTTTATTCTATTCCTTTAATCCATGTGTCTATTACCCTGCCGATACTACTTTCTTTTTAACTGGAGCTATAGGTTAAGTCTTTTTTTTTTTTTAATTAATTAATTAATTAATTAATTTATGGCTGTGTTGGGTCTTCGTTTCTGTGCTAGGGCTTTGTCTAGTTGTGGCAAGCGGGGGCCACTCTTCATCGCGGTGCGCGGGCCTCTCGCTATCGCGGCCTCTCTTGTTGCGGAGCACAGGCTCCAGACGCGCAGGCTCAGTAATTGTGGCTCACAGGCCCAGGTGCTCCGCGGCATGTGGGATCTTCCCAGATCAGGGCTCGAACCCGTGTTCCCTGCATTGGCAGGCAGATTCTCAACCACTGTGCTACCAGGAAAGCCCTAGGTTAAGTCTTAAAATCAGATACTATAATTCTTCCAATTTATTCTTCTTTTTCAAAATTGTTTTGGTTCCTTTGCTTTTTCTTTTAAAATAAGGAACTAAATTATCTACACCTACAAAAAATAGTGTTGCGATTTTAGTAGGAATTGTGCTCTACTGCAAGTAGTAAGAAGTAAGAAGAAAACATATAATATGTATTTATTTGTATAATCCAGATACTTCAATCTTAGAAGTCCATTCATCCTGCTTATCGTTTCTCCCCCTAAGGATTAGATTCTTTTTTTCCTGAAGAATTGGGAAAAACCTTCCCTTCCCTAATTTCCTTCTTGGAGACTCTGTCTTGTCTTGACCTCTTACCTTTTGTAAATTGAAATGCTCTAGTCCTTCTTCTGGAGCACTAGTTCCTGTCATTTCACCTCATATATTAGCATAGCCAGTAAGTGCTTGTTCTGCATCACAAGAAGCGTTTAGGAATATCTGAGTAATTAAGGAATGTGCAGGGTCAGATACAAAAAGCAGTATTATTATTAAATGTGGCTTGGCAGTCAGAATGAATTCTGAGTTTAAGGTTTCTGTCATAGTTCTTTCATTCTCTCAGAGAAGCCCCATCAAGTGTCTGAAGCTCCGATTGGCTGTGCAGTAACATCTTCAGATGGGAGCCTGGCTTTCTTAGGATCCCTCCCCAGAGCCTGTGCCTTCTAAAGGAAGGAAATCAGTATTCATGCACCTTTATACTCAAGAGGTCAGATTTGCTCTGCACTTCACTCCTGCCTCACTTAAATGGTACATTCTAAGGGACCAGGTTAATATTTTCTTCCTTAGAACTCAACCTAAGAGGGCAAACTCTATTATGTGAGATTGAATTCAGACTCATCCACTTACTTTGTGGCCCTATAAATTTATTTGCTTTCTTGATCTCAATAGCATCACCTGTAAAAGCATTAATATTGTTCTTGCTGCAGAAAAAAACAAATTCTAACCTCAGCAAATTGCAATTATTTCCTTGATTTTTTCCCCTGAAATCTACCCTGTATGTATATGATCTTTTTGACATGAAGGGGTAATAACACTGAGTTATTTTTATGATAACTCCTGTTCTTATAGGAAAAATAATGTATTAGAAAGCTTATTCAATCTGAATTCCAAATTTGGTCTGGATGACACTTCTTAAAAGGGGAATTGGGACTGCCTATTTCTATCCTCAGGTGATTCACCTGTACCTGTATCACCTTTACTCACAATATTTAGCTTGTTCTTCCAGTGTCCATATTCCCTCAAGCATGTGCCATGACTCACTCGAGTAGAGGGAATTAATTCTCCTTTAATTTTCTTCTTCATTAAGGGCAAGCATTGTGGGAAGGGAGAGATGAGGGCTAGATGGGAGAATCATGTCTCTTGTGTAGCTTTTCCAGAAATAGTTCTAATTAGCCACTCCTGAAATGATTAGATGTAGATAGACCAATTTTGCCAGTTTTGCAAATTGCTTGGATGACCTAAATATCGCCCCTATGATCCATGGAATAAGTATGCTTTCATATTCCTGTTAACAAAAGACCTTAAGATAAATAATACACTGTCTTCTATCTAAATTACCATATACCCATTCAGATGCTGTCACAAATTCTACCCTAATTTACTGTTTTGAGATCATATGTAATTCCTAACACAGCATTAAGCTCACTCAAATCTCTTCCTCCAGTGCCTGGTTTTTTGGCAACGTTTCAGCATCATACAGTAACCGCTGCTCAAAATCCTTTCTCCAGTTCCCACAAATGCCTTTGGTTTCTTTTCTCCCTACAGAAATTCAATTCTTGCTTCACAACCAGCCACACATTAAATAAAATCCACCCAAATATGCTAAGAATGATCAATTGTTAAAACCATTTTTCTTGAATCTACTCTCCATTCCCTCCTCCAATCTGACTTCATGGCACTCCCTCAACAAAGTGACAACTTTGGATAAGTCCAGTGTTCTGCCTAGCCCACACCTGTGCCCATGCAGCTGAGTTTGGCTGAACAATAACTTAAAAAAAAAAAATCAGAGTTCTTTCTATTTAAATATGTTACCATGAACATCTTAGGATCATTGGCATTGCAAGACAACCATGACTTAATTCTCTAATCCTTTGCCTCTCCACTCTCCTGATTATCATACTCTTCTCCTCTCTTCTAAAACCTGTACATCACTGCCCAATCATTACTCTCAATTGATGACCTTGCTTTCTACTTCAAGGAGAAAATTGACACAATTAAAAGAGCATGTCCATTAGCCACCTTACAAAACTACCCACCTACCTTTCTTCTTATGACTATAGTTGAACTGTTGCTACTTCTAATGTATGACCATCCCTTTTACTTGTGAATGAGTCTTATCCAGTGATGCCAAGTTAAGAACGTTACTCAAGTAGTTCTCCCCTTTTCCTTCGTCATTTTTTCCTTCTCTACTTGACCATGTGAATCAGCATACAAATAATGTATTTTCTCTCTTATTACAAGAAAAATGCTTTTTTTTTTTTTACCTCCGTTGACTCTCAAGCTTTTGATTTATTTATTTGCTCCCTTTTGCAGTAATGCCCCTAAAACGTTGCCCACTCACTCTGTCACCAAACTTTCTTCTTCCATTCTTTCCTAAATCTTCTCTTGAGATTTTTCTAAACCCTCCTCTGAAAATGGTCTTTCCATGGTCACTATGACCACCATGAAGCTATGAATGGTGAACTTTCAGTCTTAACCTTGCTTGAACCATTAACATCATTTAACATGGTAGGCAAGTGGTTCTTCCTAGAAACGTAGATCACTTGGTTTCCAGGGCATCACTTTATTTTGTTTCCTCCCACTGGAATATTAGCTCCATGTAGACAGATAGGGATTTTTGCCAGTTTCATTCAGCAATGTATTCCTAGCACGTAGAAGAGTAGCTGGTACATACTAAGTGCTCAATAATCTATTTTGAATTAAGTAGCTAATTATATTATTACCTCTTTTCCCTTCCAGAAAGAACTACAATTTCTTAAAACACTACGTTCAGTAATTATGTCTACAATGCAATTTCAAGAGACAATTTACAAAGTCTTGTTCTCTCTAGTTAAGACACATTACACTGCATACTGTGGACTTTCTATCTGAACATCTGCTCCCGAGTTCTTATGCTATGGTTAGATTGAGTCTAGTGGTTTGGAAATCAGTGGGGAAATGCACTGTTGATTCACTTCATTGATAATGACTTTATATGAAAAGAACCTTATGTCAAAGGATGTGACAAGGTAACCCAACTTATAACACATCATTTAGAAATGTTGTGCTCCCTCATAATTAGGTAAACTTATTCCAAATCAATGATTTCACAATGTGGATAAGGCTTTTACTCTTCTTAAAGTTTCAGAAAAATGTGGTGCTTATTGGACAGCTCTTTTTGAGTCCACAGCTCAACAGACCCAGATATGAAACTTTGTCATTTTTTGGCCAGGAAATATAATCCCACTCTATATGAATCTGATGAAGATCTAGGGTATAGTTTTGATTGAAGGGGTATGTTCAATATGACCCACAGGTGATTCTTGCCATCTTTCTGACATTCGGTGTTTCCTCTTGCTCAGAGGCCCTCTGTTTTCTCACCCATTTTCTAGAAGTTCTTGCCGTTGATAGGACATCATCCCTGTGAAGCCCAGGTTTTGGAGAAGTTTAATCCATTCCCACAATCTGCGTTCATGTTCCATGAGTAATCATCTCCTGAGTAATCAAAAATGGAAATTAATAAACCCATTTATACCTTTAAAAAGATATAAATTAATTAGGGAAAATATTGAATTATATTGAAAATAAACAGTTTAGCTGTATTTTATTATCCAATATAGATGTCATTTTCTTGGAAGAACTCCCTTATGATCTCCTAGAAATTTAAGTGTTCCTCTTTCTTTTTCTCAATAACTGCCTCTATTATAGTGTGTATACAATTACGTGACTGTTTCCACATTGAAATTCTCTCCTAGAGGAAAGTGTGCCAGCTTGAGCCACGGTATGTGTACTAGGAGCTCAATTAATGTTTTAAAATTTATATAATAAATGAATGAGTCAATATTTACTAAAGAAGTGTTAAATACCATTAATATAGATTATTTGCTCCAGGCCATTAAACATATTTGAGGGTTGGCAAGCTTTGCTTTTCTTACTCATTTGAAAAGGCAAAATTGTTAAGCCATTCACAGTGTAAGGCTGGAATGACCTTCTGGGTTTCCAGTAATTTGTGAAATCCCATTTGGATGGCTGTAGATAACAAATTCTTGAAGCACAGGCCTGGTCCTAGCAAAGCCATATCTTCAACTTTAGGAGGGTGAAGTATCAGTAGAGTCAGATCACCAAAAATCCTCTGAACATTTTATCAGTTATATTAATATATCATAAGAAAATTATTTCAGTAACCTGCCCAGTCCTTTAGGGCATTTTAAAACTGTCAATACTCATGAGTTGCATGCAAAGCAAACAAGAAACATGTTGATTTGACACCTTAATAAACAATAATGAGGTTTAAGACTAAAATAGAAATTGATCACGTGTACTTCTTATCTACACTGCCATCAAACTTAATAATGTGACATTTTTATTAACTTAGGAGTCTCATTTGTTTATTTTATTATTCTCTAGAATGATGGCTTGCTGATGTTCAGTGGTTTATCCTTTATATTTGTGTAGTTAAACACATGGTCTCACATCTTTCCTTTATAAGCATTTTTTTTTTAAAGTAAGGCAGAGATTTCAAAATCTATTACAGCAATCTATGGAAGAGAAATATGTCTTTGTAAAGAGACTAATTCCTAGGGTAAGAGGTTCCAAATAATTTCATTTTAAAACTTATGTAATTTAAAATTTTTAAAATCTAATTAAAAATAAAAGAGGAAGCTATGAATGCCATTTTCATATTACCAAATGCTAGCAGCCAAATGCTTTAGAAAGTAACATCTTTTGAAAATGCTAATGAAAATAAATTTTTACATTATATATTTGAAATAAAATGTTTAATTAATGTATTGAAGTCATGGTTATAGAATAGCTCATTGTCTTAGGCAATCAGGGCATTATAACATAAAAATAATTATATTAATTTTATTAATTAGCATATAATCATATCAAATTAAAAATTGCTCTTTATAAAGATAAAATAAAAAATAAATCAGATTTTTCTGTTGGTCTACCGAGAGAGTCTTGGGTGGCACACTTAAAATTAATTTCAGGCTAATTTTCTTTTAATTGATTTTCCCATAACCACACTTGTAGATCAGTTAATTTGCTGACCTCAGCTTTGGGTAACTCTGTGAAATTTGTGATTTCACAATGCCCACCTGAAGCTTTGTTGACCTTAACAACGTGTTGTTGAATATTTGAGGAAACAAAGGTGCTGCAGCAACTTTTAGACCTTTCAGCTCACACCACACATACCTGCATCCTTGTGATAAATGTCAGCGTGTATTCCGCAAGTCCACCAAAGTTGCTAGGTTTCATAAGTTCCCATTCTAGCCATCTGATCCATTTCAGAACATTTACCTATATTCCTCAGAATAGTGCTCATCTTTTCTTTGTCACATAAATCCACCTATTTTTTTAAAATTACCTTCTGGGCAAATTTCTACTAGGTCAGCCTTCAGTTGTACAAAATTAAGGTCTTTTTAAAAATTTTTATTTTATATTAGAGTACAGTTGATTAACAATGTTGTGTTAGGTTCAGGTGTACAGTACAGCAAAGTGATTCAGTTGTACATATATATGTATCTCTTCTTTTTCAAATTCTTTTAGGTTATTAGAGTATTGAGCAGAGTTCCCTGTGCTATACAGTAGGTCCTTGTTAGTTATCTATTTTAGATATAGCAGTGTGTACATGTCAATCCCAAGCTCCCAATCTATGCCTCCCTCCCACCCTCCCCCCTGGTAACCATAAGTTCATTCCCTAAGTCTGTTTCTGTTTTGTAAATGTTCATTTGTATCATTTTTTTAGATTCCGCATACAAGTAGTATCATATTTGTCTTTCTCTGTCTGACTTACTTCACTTAATATGATAATCTCCAAGTCCATCCATGTTGCTGCAAATGGCATTATTTCATTCTTTTCAATGGCTGAGTAATATTCCATTGTATGTATGTACCATATCTTCTTTATCCATTCATCTGTCAATGGACGTTTAAGCTGCTTCCATGTCCTGGCTATTGTAAACAGAGCTGCAATGAACATTGGGGTGCATGTATGCTTTTGAACTATGTTTTTCTCTGGATATATGGCCAGTAGTTTTGATTTTCTGTTTTCTGATAATTAGTGATGTCAAGCATCTTTTCATGTGCCTCTTGGCCATCTGTATGTCTTCTTTAGAGAAACGTCTTTTTAGGTCTTCTGCCCATTTTTTGATTAGGTTGTTTGTTTTTTTGATACTGAGCTGCGTGAGCTATTTGTAAAATTAAATTGTTTTTAACTTCACTGTAACTGGCACAGCTAGGATCTTTCTTTAACTCTCTTTAACTCACTCTATGTTTCCAGCTGGAAAAGAGGCTGTGAATCATTCTTGATTCCTCTCTTTCTTGCACCTCCAAATTCTACTTTGTAAAGTCACCACGTTGCTATCCCTTAAGAATATTTCTAAAGGATGTTTCCCATTTACACTGCTATGATTTCAGTAGTCTCTCCTGGAATCCTGATTTCAATAGCTTCTTCCTGAAACTATTCTCCCCACCACTGTCAGTGGACTTCTAAAAATGAATTCTGCATTTACTGCAGGAAAGATTTCAATGTTCTCTATCCCTACTCACCACCAAAACCCAACTATGTTTCTGCTCAAAGTGTCTTCAAGGTAATATTGAATACTGTAATAGAGTTTTAAAGTGTTTGTGTGTTTCCTGGGAAAATATGGCATCATCATATGGAGGATCTGACTCATGAGACCTGTAGTGTTCAGAAACTCTTCAAGGCAAAGGACCTGTCACAGCTCTTCAAATTTTCTTCATCTTGAGTTAGAATGAAGAAAAAGAACATTCAGATAGGCATACTGATACAAGGGGAAACCAAATCATCAGGCTTGCTAGAGGGATAAACTAAGGTAATTAACATGATTACTTTTATAATTTACACTTACAGTAAATATTTTCACAATGAAATATGTAACTGGTAACTTTGTTTCTGTTGTTAGTCTCTCTGTCTTGGATTATTTCAAGCCAGGAGGAATTCAGATATAGCCTGTAGGAAAAGACTATGACACTTACCTTTTTTTAGAAAGAAAGAATGCAAATTTTGTTGATAAAAGTATGTCAAATCCACCAGGTTGCATGCTACATTAGGGTCCCATTTTGTATTCTATGCAAAAACATCTCTCAGATTTATAAAAGGATTTTTCCCTACAGAAAAATAGAAACTAGATTTTAATATTTGAATTGTGCCTGCAAAGCCAAAATTGGGCTTTACTTCTCTAAGGAAGTGTATATCATGAAGAATATGTGCATGATTTGTGATTTATTACTATAGAGGTTTGGCTTAACATTAAAAGTTTCATTTATGCAGTTCTGTTATTACTTTTCTCTGAATTTTACTTTTTGCTGTTCCATTCTTTGTATCCATATGTTATTACTTATGTAAATTATTGGCAATACATTCTATAACATAAAACATATAAAGAAAGAAGTGATATTTATGCCCATGGATGCACATTATTTGGAGGATCTGAAGTATTTAAGTGAATTTAGCAATCAAAAACTTGAATATGTTATAGCCTTTTGTATATTGTATGTATCATTGCATCTATGATAAGAAGCTGCATCTATATGATATTTATATAAAATATACATATCTTATAAAATATATTTATTTTTACTTATATATATGTAAATTCTTGTGACACTTAAAAAGGATGAATTAATTTTATATTATCAACTAAGGCAAATGAGTGGCTGGTAATGTTCTCTGTGATAAGAAACACAAGTGGAGAAACTGATTTGCAATTTGGGAGAGGAAGTTTTAGTAAATAATTCTTTAGGAGGGTGTGAAGTCATCTACAGTAAATTTGTAAAATAAAACATCTTAGAACAAAGCCTCCAGGACTGGTGACAAATTATGAGATAAGCAAACTAAAACCAAGACCTGATAAAAGGGATCGAGAAAAGGTAGAGGAGAAGAAAAGCAGATGGTATTTGAGAAACCAAAGAAAGCGTATTTCAAGAAAACAGTCCATATTTTTAAATGGTATGTGTAAGTTGACTAATACAAGACCTGAAAAACCTTTGTAATAGGTTTAGCAATCAGGAAAGTGTGACTTTGGCAGGAAGAGTTGAACTTTAGGGTGGGGATTGAGGCCATATGGAAGCAGATAACAGGCAGAAGATGGTGAATCAAATGAGGAAGTAAATGTAGAAAACAGAACATTTGGAGTGAATACGGAGCCAAAGAAATGTCCTGCTTGTTGGGTTGTTAGGTTTTGTTTGGTTTAAAAGTAAAGGGGAAAACCCTTCTAGTTTCCAAACCAGAGTGTAAGCAGCTTGGAAGCCATAACTCTCATCCTCGCAAGAACAAACTAAAACTCAATACTACTTTTTTTAGCAGAAAATTGAGGTGGCAGGGCACACTGCTGTCTCCAAAATTGGAGAGACAGACAGTTAATCAGAGCAGAAGCCCAGGAGCAAAATCGTCTGCAGGAACTAGTACCAGGATGGGCACACTTAAACTATATTTGATGAAATTTTGGGAGGCTCAGTGTGGACAGATTTGAGAGTTAAAAACTATAAGGGGAAGCCAGTCAAAGTGTTCCCCCTCCCATCCCCCCCCCCCCCACACATATGTTTGTGAGTTTTACCCCCAGAAGCCCTACCAGGTTCTCAAAGTAAAGATCTCAGAAAAATCTCCTCTTGTTTCATGTTTCCGCTTCTGGCAGGGAGAGGAAGACATTAGTCAATCTGAAATACACCCAGAGCATCTTGTCTTCTTAACAATAATTGCCTCAGGGGAATTATTCTTCCAGAGCCTAACCCACTGGAGTTGTACCAGAGCCTAACAGACCTCGGAGTAAGGAACTCCAGCTCCACCTCCATAACTCCAGCTCCTTCTAGCCTTCCTTTGTGACCTAAGAGTGTGGGAGTGGGGACTCCACTATGAGAAACACCTATGAAAGTTGCAGCTCACAACGAGGTCTAATCATAAGACTCCGCAATGTGCCCCCTCCCTCCATTTTTTTTTTTTTTTTTTTACCACCACAATAGGGCTTCTGTGTGATAACAGTGAACACAACTGAAGAACTGCAGGATAAATACATACCACAGTACTACATGATCCTGAGGATGCAACCTTAGATACAGAGGGCCAGCTATAAAGAAAGGAAGAGAGTTAGAGAAGAAATAGAAATATTTTTCTCCTACAAGTTTTATAGGCTTACATTTTACTTTTATATCTGTTATCCATTTGAGTTAATTTTTCTGAAGGGTATCATGTATGTCTAGATTCATTATTTTGCGTGTGGATGCCCAGTTGTTCCAGCTCCATTTGTTTGTTGAAAAGACTGTCCTTTCTCTATTGAATTGTCTTCCTTCTATGTTGTATAGGAGTGGTGAGAGAGAACTGTTTTCCTTGTTCCTGATCTTAGTGGGAAAGTATCTAGTTTCTCACCATTAAGTACGATGTTCTTTGTAGATTTTTGAGATGTCCTTTATCAAGTTCAGGAAATTACATTCTATTCCTATTTTTCTGAGAGTTTTTATAATCAATAGGTCAAATGCATTTCCTGCATCTATTGATGTGACCATATGATTTTTTTCTTTAGTCTGTTGATGCAATGGACTATGTTAATTAAGTTTTGAATGTTGAAGCAGCCTTGCATACCTGGAATAAATTCCACTTGATCATGGTGTATAATTATTTTTATAGCTATTGGATTTAGTTTGCCAATATTTGGTTGTCTGTAAAGAAATAAAAGAATTAACAGTGTCTATCCTGTCAAAATACAGATGCCTTATATCTAGAAAGCTAATATATCATTTAAGAAAGCATGAAAATATTAATATTGCTATATCTAAATGTTTTATATTTGGCATATTGCAATTTGTTTATAGATGCTAGATTTTTGTACACTGACATTTTACACTTTTTAAAAATCTACATTGAAGTTAATTTTTCTACTTAGACTAAAGTCTCACATGTTTCTGTAATTTGTTCTATTGTTTGACTAAAAATAATATGGGTGAGATTTTTTTATGGCAGCATACAAAATAAGTATATTAACTTAGATGAAAAGAAATATTGGGTTGGCCAAAAAGTTCGTTCCGGTTTTTCCGTAAGATATTACAGAAAAACATCTTACAGAAAAAAACCAGAATGAACTTTTTGACTAACCCAATATAAACTGTTTCACAGAGCTGGAGGAGTCAGGCTCCCAGACTTCAGACTACACTACAAAGCTACAGTAATCAAGACAGTATGGTACTGGCACAAAAACAGAAATATAGATCAATGGAACAGGATAGAAAGCCCAGAGATAAACCCATGCACATATGGTCACCTTATTTTTGATAAAGGAGGCAAGAATATACAATGGAGAAAAGACCGCCTCTTCAATAAGTGGTGCTGGGAAAGCTGGACAGCTACATGTAAAAGAATGAAATTAGAACACTCCCTAACACCATGCACAAAAATAAACTCAAAATGGATTAAAGACCTAAATGTAAGGCAAGACACTATAAAACTCTTAGAGGAAAACATAGGCAGAATGCTCTATGACATAAATCACAGCAAGATCCTTTTGACACACCTCCTAAAGAAATGGAAATAAAAACAAAAATAAACAAATGGGACCTAATGAAACTTAAAAGCTTTTGCACAGCAAAGGAAACCATAAACAAAACGAAAAGACAACCCTCAGAATTGGAGAAAATATTTGCAAATGAAGCAACTGACAGTATTAATCTTCAAAATATACAAGTGGCCCATGCAGCTCACTATCAAAAAAACAAACAACCCAATCCAAAAATGTGCAGAAGACCTAAAAAAGACGTTTCTCCAAAGAAGACAAACAGATGGCCAAGAGGCACATGAAAAGATGCTTGACATCACTAATTATTAGAGAACAGAAAATCAAAACTACAATGAACTATCACCTCACACCTGTCTGCATGGCCATCACCAAAGAATCTACAAACAATAAATGCTGGAGAGGGTGTGGAGAAAAGGGAACTCTCTTGCTCTGTTGGTGTGAATGTAAATTGATACAGCCACTATGGAGAACAGTATGGAGGTTCCTTAAAAAACTAAAAATAGAACAACCATACAACCCAGCGATCCCACTACTGGACATAAACCCTGAGAAAACCATAATTCAGAAAGAGTCATGGACCACAATATTCATTGCAGCACTATTTACAATAGCCAGGACATGGAAGCAAGCTAAGTGTCCATTGACAGATGAATGGATAAAGAAGATGTGGTACATATATACAATGGAATATTACTCGGCCATAAGAAGAAACAAAACTGAGTTATTTGTAGTTAGGTGGATGGACCTAGAGTCTGTCATACAGAGTGAAGTAAGTCAGAAAGAGAAAAACAAATACCATATGCTATCACATATATATGGAATCTTAAAAAAAAATTAAAATAAAAAAATGGTTCTGAAGAATCTAGGGGCAGGACAGAAATAAAGACGCAGATGTAGAGAATGGACTTGAGGACATGAGGAAGGGGAAAGTTAAGCTGGGATGAAGTGAGAG
Source organism: Balaenoptera ricei (assembly GCF_028023285.1). NCBI lineage: Eukaryota > Metazoa > Chordata > Mammalia > Artiodactyla > Balaenopteridae > Balaenoptera > Balaenoptera ricei. The sequence continues at coordinate 187,053,636 of NC_082639.1, forward strand.
AGTGGCATGGACGTATATACGCTACCACATGTAAAATAGATAGCTAGTGGAAAGCAGCTGCATAGCACAGGGAGATCAGCTAGGTGCTTTGTGACCACCTAGAGGGGTGGGATAGGGAGGGTGGGAGAGAGACACAGGACAGAGGATATATGGGGATATATGTATATGTATGGCTGATTCACTTTGTTATAAAGCAGAAGCTAACACACCATTGTAGAGCAATTATACTCCAATAAAGATGTTAAAAAAAAAAAAACTGTTTCAAAAATCTAGAAGTAAACGTTAACAATGAGACATGGCTTAAAAATTGTAGGGTGAAGATGACATATGTGACTTAAGTGACATAAATGACATGAGTCAGACTGCTGAGTTTGAAACCTTGCAACCAATGTAATAATGAAGATTGTATGAAAACTTATTTTCCTCTGTTCTGAGAAGTACATTCATGATCCAAGTGCTAAAGTACTGTTATTTCTTTGGTACAGTAGTGTGTTCTCAAGAAATCAAATTACATATTTACAATGCATTCCTTTTTAAAAACAATACTCTACATTCTACATTACCCTCCTGGTGTTTGCGAGACAAGCAGGACCAGAGTACATTTAGTTTGCTGAACACACTAAGAATTTCAAAATAACTGCTTTCTATAACAAAGTCTCGTTCTGTGGAGAAAGGCCAGTTATTTTTAAGAAGTTCCTCAATGATTCTCGCGCATTCTATTTGTAGTTTGATTCCTAAATCATCAAACACATTCCCGGACATTGAGCACTAGACTATTAATAACTTGAATGTGAATGTAGTATTATATATGTTTAATATGTCATCTCCACCACAATTTGAAATATTTGATGTTTTCTTTTTTAAAATAGTATACCTTTATTGCTTTCATTCAAAGACCCTAAATTGTTTCTTTAATTTTTAATTTTACCCAATATTTAATTGTTAAATTTTTTTAAAATTGAAGTATAGTTTATATACAGTGTTGTGTTGGGTTCAGGTGTAGAGCAAAGTGATTCAGTTACATACATATTTTTATATATGTATGTATATAAATATATTTATATATATAATTTTTCAGATTCTCTTCCATTATAAGTTATTACAAGATATTGAATATAGTTCCTGTGGTATACAGTAGGTCCTTGTTGTTTATCTATTTTATATCAATATATAGTAGTGTGTATATGTTAATCCCAAACTCCTAATTTATCCCTCCCACCCATCCCCTTTGGTAACAGTACATTTGTTTTCTATGTCTGTGAGTCTGTTTAAGTTCATTTGTGGCATATTTTAGATTCCACACATAAGCGATATCATAGGATATTTGTCTTTCTCTGACTTACTTAATATGATTCTCTCTAGGACCATTGATGTTGCTGATCTGTTTAAGTGTCTTCTCTCATCACTCTCGCCATCCCTCAGACTTCTCATCACTTTTTTTTTCAAAAACTACATTTTCACATCTCCTGTTCCCATGCCCAATCCTCCCTCAATTGTTTTTTTTGCTCTTTAACAACAACTCCAAATGGTTGTACAGTTTTTGCACTTCAAATAAACACCTAGCATAGGCGTAATGAAAGTTAGCTCCCTTTGCTAAACCAAATATGTTAACCAAAGGTTGGATTAGTATGAAGGAAGGGAAACTTTTCTAATTTGTTTATCCAGATAGGCAATTTTTCTGTCCAAACATGGTTATTTTTGTATTTACCTACAGGTGTGTGTGCTTGCTCAGACCCTGTTATCATTGATAGAAATCTAGTGCCAGTTCCTGGGCTAAAACCTTTAATTGTGTTTTCTTTTTCAGTCCTCAAAATATCTTTCACGTATTGGTTTTATTTATTATACAACAACATAATGAAAACAACCAAAAATGAATAGTGATTCCAACAGAAAAGAAATATGTTTCTTGTTCCTGTAACATAGACCAAAGTGATTCAAAATTTCTGTCTGCCGGTTACATAAGGTGGCCGTCCACACAGTTATTCAGGGAGAAAAACATTTGAAGAGTATGCCTTTTACACTTTACAAGTGGATTTCAAGTTTACCTTGGGCTGTGACATGCAGCCCATAGGAGGAAGAAGTGGGGTTGATGAACATCTGGCTGACTCTGCCTCCTAGGTAGGATGCTTCTGGCAACTGAGTAAACTTAATAAGTTTAAGAAACTGCCTTATCCTTATCTAGTTAACGAATTTTGAAAATTGGGCTTTGCTGACTCTTTTGATTTCCAAAGCCAGAGCTATTAAGCATGCTTCAATGGATGCTTCAAGATTTAGCTTAAAAAAAATTCCCTGTGAAGTTATTCCAGGATAAATTAATTTATAGAAGGTGTGCAATATGACAGACCCTGTGATAAGCTCTAAGAACTCTTGATGGAAGTTAGAAAGAAATCATCAATATACTTTTAGCACTATATGCCTCTTTGACTTTTAAATTCAACATATTACCTGGAGTTAGTCCTAATTTTGCCAGAATTTTAACAAAATAAAAGATATTTAAAATCTTCTTAAGGGGAAAAATTTAATCACCAAAATAGGTACCATTAATTCTTTTATTTATTCATGATAACCATACTGTGGACATGGGATGGATAGTCACAATATACTTTCAAATTTTATCAGGGTGGATGTTTCATACAACTGTGATTCGCTGATGTGGGTATTTGAAGTTTCTGAGATGTAATTTGTAAAAACATAACACAGTTCATCCAGAGGGTCCAAATTGGTGCTGATCCTAGTGATGATTTATAATGGTACTTCTCTAATCTTGAGAGCTTCAAACTGTCAGTGAAGGAAAAACTCTCTTTTTCTTTTATGAATGCCTGATATTTTTCAGCATCATGGCAAAGTATACATGTGAATCTTGACAAATTTTAAAGTTGGACATCTTGACGGTGTGTTATACTACAGCATGCAAAGCACTATTAATACTCTTTAGTCAGAGTGGTTTACTTTTAAAACACTTTGATGTATTTGACAATTAAAATATTTTATCTTGAAAAAAAGTGAAAAACTACTTTTTTACCTGGCTTGAACAATTATTGGCATGATCTTTTTTTTTTTTTTTTTAACATCTTTATTGGAGTATAATTGCTTTACAATGGTGTGTTACTTTCTGCTTTATAACAAAGTGAATCAGTTATACATATACATATGTTCCCATATCTCTTCCCTCTTGCATCTCCCTCCCTCCCACCCTCCCTATCTCACCCCTTTATGTGGTCACAAAGCACAGAGCTGATCTCCCTGTGTTATGCAGTTGCTTCCCACTAGCGATCTATTTTACATTTGGTAGTGTATATATGTCCATGCCACTCTCTCACTTTGTCACATCTTATAATTGCTTTAAAGAAAAGATGATATGGTTTTGGGAAAACATACACATACACATATACACACACACACGATGGTTAATGTTTTATTGTCATTTTCTTTAAAAATGGTTCAGGGTTTGTATTTATTTTTATTTGTATATATTATTTATAAACATATATATGTATATATATGTATATATATATACACATAAGTATATATATATATATATATGTTTGTGTGTGTATGTATATACACCTCTTTATAAACTTTGCCATGTCACCTCCAGGAATAATAGTATAATAGAGTTGAATATTCTAGTTTTCTAGTAAAGGTAGCAGTGACATGATTTCATTGCTTTGTATGATATCTTGGGACTAGACTGTAAATCAGGATATCTGTGCTTTATTAACAACTCCTTCATAGTTAGTTGTTTAATAAACATTTCTCTGTTATTTGGACTCAAGTTTCCTTATTGTTACAGGAAATATATGCTCTAGAACTAGGCTATTCTCTGAGGTCTGTTCTGAACCAAATAATTTTTGTTTTCTACTGATTATAGTCCATTTTTTTAATACTTTAATTTTTTTCTTTTATTTTATACTGGAGTGTAGTTGATTTACAATGTTGTGTTAGTTTCAGTTGTACAGCAAATTGATTCAGTTATATATATATCTATTCTTTATCAGAGTCTTTTCCCATATAGGTTATCACAGAGTATTGAGATGAGTTCCCTGTGCTATACAGTAGGTACATGTTGATTATCTATTTTATATATAGTAGTGTGTATATGTTAATCCTAACCTCCTAATTTATCCCTCCCCACTAGTTTTCACCTTTGGTAACCATAAATTCATTTTCTAAGTCAAGTCTGTTTCTGTTTTGGAAATAAGTTCATTTGTATCATTTTTTAGATTCCACATATGTGATATCATGTGAAATTTGTCTTTGTCTGACTTACTTCACTTAGTATGATAATCTCTAGGTCCATCCCTATTGGTGTAAATGGCATTATTTTATTCTTTTCTATGGCTGAGTAATATTCCATTGTATATATGTACTACATCTTTATACATTGCTCTGTCAATGGACATTTAGGTTGCTTCCATGTCCTGGCTATTGTAAATAGTGCTGCAATGAACATAGGGCTGCATGTATCTTTTTGAATTATGGTTTTCTCCAGGTATATGCCCAGGAGTGGGATTGCTGTATCATATGGTAATTCTATTTTTAGTTTTTAAAGGAACCTCCTTCTTGTTCTCCATAGTGACTGTACCAATTTACATTCCCACCAACAGTGTAGGAGGGTTCCCTTTTCTCCACACCCTCTCCAGCATTTATTGTTTCTAGATCTTTTGATGATGGCCATTCTGTCTGGTATGAGGTGATATCTCATTGTAGTTTTGATTTGCACTTCTCTAATAATTAGATATGTTGAGCAGATTTTCATGTGCCTTTTGGCCATTTGTATGTCTTCTTTAGAGAAATGTCTATTTAGTTCTCTGCCTAGTTTTTGCTTGGGTTGTTTGTTTTTTTGATATTGAGCTGTATAAGCTGTGTATTTTAGAGATTGCAACCTTGTTGGTTGTATTGTGTGCAAATATTTTCTCCCATTCTGTAGGCTGTCTTTTTATTTTGTTTATGGTTTTCTTTGCTGTGCAAAAGCTTTTAAGTTTAATTAGGTCCCATTTGATTATTTTTGTTTTTATTTTTATTACTCTAGGAAGTGGATCCAAAAAGATACTGCTGCGATTTATGTAAAAGAGTGTTCTGCCTATGTTTTCCACTAAGAGTTTTATATATCTTGTCTAACATTTAGGACTTTAATCCATTTTGAGTTTATTTTTGTGTATGGTGTTAGAGAATGTTCTAATTTAATTCTTTTACCTGTAGCTGTCCAATTATCCCAGCACCACTTATTGAAGAGACAGTCTTTTCTCCATTGTTTATTCTTGCCTCCTTTGTCATAAATTAATTGACCATAGGTGCGTAAGTTCATTTCTGGGCTTTCTATCCTGTTTTATTCATGTATAATTCTGTCTTCATGCCAGTACAATAGTGTTTTGATTACTGTAGCTTTATAGTATAATCTGGAGTCAAGGAGACTGATTCCTCCAGCTCCACTTTTCTTTCTCAAGATTGCTTTGTCTATTCAGGTTCTTTCATGTTTTCATATAAATTTTAAGATTTTTGTTCTAGATCTGTAAAAAATGACATTGGTAATTTGATAGGGATTGCATTAAAAATGTAGATTACCTTGGGTACTATATTCATTTTGACAGTTTTTATTCTTCCATTCCAGTATCATGGTATATTTTTCCATCTGTTTGTGTCATCTTTGATTTCTTTCATCAACATCTTACAGTTTTCAGAGTACAGGTCTTCGGCCTCCTTAGGTAGGTTTATTCTTAGGTATTTTATTCTTTTTGTTGCAATGATAAATGGGATTGTTTCCTTAATTTCTCTTTCTGATCTTTGTTGTTAGTGTGTAGAAATGCAACAAATTTCTGTGTATTAATATTTTATCCTGCAACTTTACCGAATTTATTGTTGAGCTCTAGTAGTTTTATGGTAGCATCTTTAGCATTTTCTATGTATAGTATCATGCCTTCTGCAACCAGTGGCAGTTTTATTTCTTCTTTCCCAATTTGGATTCCTTTTATTTCTTTCTCTTCTCTGATTTCCATGGCTAGGCTTCCAAAACTATGTTGAATGAAAGTGATGAGAGTGGACATCCTTGTCTTGTTCCTGATCTTAGAGGAATAGCTTTCAGCTTTTCACCATTGAGTATGATGTTACCTGTAAGTTTCTAACATATGGCCTTTATTATGTTGAGGTATATTCCCTTGATGCCCACATTCTGGAGAATTTTTATCATAAATGGGTTGAATTTTGTCAAAAGATTTTTTTACATCTATTGATATGATCATATAGTTTTTATTCTTCAATCTATTAATGTGGTGTATCACATTGATTTGCAGATATTGAAAAATCTTTGTATTTCTGGGATAAACCCCACTTGTTTATGGTGTATGAGCGTTTTAATGTATTTTGGAATCGGTTTGATAGTATTTTGTTGAGGATTTTTGTGTCTATGTTTATCAGTGATATTGGCCGTTAATTTTCTTTTTTCTTTCCTTTTTTTTTTTGGTATCAGGGTGATGGTGGCCTCATAGAATGTGTTTGGGAGTGCTCCTTCCTCTGCAATTTTTTGGAATAGTTTCAGAAGTATAGGTGTTAACTCTTCTCTAAATGTTTGATAGAATTTGTCTGTGAAGCCATTTGGTCCTGGACTTTTGTTTGTTGGGAGTTTTAAAATCACAGTTTCAATTTAAGTACTTGTGATTAGTCTGTTCATATTTTCTATTTCTTCCTGGTTCAGTGTTGGGAGAGTGTACCTTTCTAAGAATTTGTCCACTTCTAGGTTGTCAATTTTATTGACATATATCTGCTTGTAGTAGTCTCATGATCCTTTGTATTCCTGTGGTGTCCATTGTAACTTTTCCTTTTTCATTTCTAATTTCAGTGAAGTGAGCCCTCTCCCTTTTTCCTTGATGAGTCTGGATAAAGGTTTATCAGTTTTATCTTTTCAAAGAACCAACTTTTATTTTCATTGATCTTTTCTGTTGTTTTCTTCATCTCTATTTCATTTATTTTTGCTCTGATCTTTATGATTTCTTTCCTTCTACTAACTTTGGGTATTGTTCTTCCTCTAGTTGCTTTAGGTTTAAAGTTAGGTTGTTTATTTGGGATTTTCATTGTTTCCTTAGGTAAGCTTTTCTTGCTAACTTCCCTTTTAAAACTGCTTCTGCTGCATTCCAGAGGTTTTGGATTATCATGCTTTTGTTTTCAATTGTGCCTAGGTATTTTTTGATTTCCTGTTTCATTTCTTCAGTGATCCATTGTTTGTTTAGTAGCATATTGTTTAACCTCCATGTGTTTGTGTTTTGGGCAGTTTTTTTTCTTGCAGTTGATTTTGAGTTTCATAGCATTATGGTTGGAAAAGATGCTTGATATGGTTTTAGTTTTCTTAAATTTACTGAGGCTTGCTTTATGGCCCAGCATGTGATCTACCCTGGATAATGTTCCATGTGCACTTGAAAAGAATGTATATTCTGCTGCTTTCAGATGGAATGCTCTATAAGTATCAATTAAGTCCATCTGGTGTAATGTGTCATTTAAGGCCTGTGTTTCCTTACTCATTTTCTATCTGGATGATCGTCCATTGATGTATGTGAGGTGTTAAAGCACCCCACTATTATTGTTTACTGACGATTTCTTCCTTTATGTCTCTTAACATTGGCCTTAGATATTGAGGTGCTCTTATGTTGGGTATTTACAATTGTTATATCTTCTTCTTGGATTGATCCTTAGTCATGATGTAGTGTCCTTCTTTGTCTCTTGTAAAAGTCTTTATTTTAAAGTTTATTTTGTCTGATATGAGTATCGCTACTCCAGCTTTCTTTTTATTTCCATTTGCACGGAATACCTCTTTCCATCCCCTCCCTTTCAGTCTCTCTGTGTTCCTAGATCTGAAGTGGGTTTCTTGTAGACAGCATATATATGGTTATTGTTTTTGTATCCATTCAGCCAGTCTGTGTCTATTGGTTGGAGCATTTAATCCATTTATATTTAAGGTAATTATCAATATGTGTGTTCTTATTGCCATTTCGTTAATTGTTTTGGATTTGTTTTTGTATGTGTTTCTTCTTCCCTTCCTTTTTTATTCTCTTCTCTTGTGACTTGTGATGACACTCTTTAGTGTTGTTTGGATTCCTGTTGTGTGTGTGTGTGTGTATGTATATATCTATTGTAGATTTTCTTTTTTGGGTTTTTCCAATGAGGTTTTTCATATAGCAGTCTATATATATACAAGATTGTTTTAAGTTGCTGGTCTCTTAATTTCAAATGCATTTCCCATTTCCTGCATTTGTACTGTCCTCTTATGATTGCTGGCTTTGATATCATATTTGTGTGTAGATGATTTCCTACCTTTACTGTATGTTTGCCTTTACTGGTGAGCTTTCCCATTCGTAATTTTCTTGTTTCTACTTTTGGGCATTTCTTTTCTGCCTGGAGAAGTTCCTTTAGTATTTGTTGCAAAGCTGGTTTGGTGGTGCTGAATTCTCTTAGCTTTTGCTTGTCTGTAAAGCTTTTGATTTCTCCATGGAATCTGAATGAGATCCTTGCTGGGTAGAGCATTCTTGGTTTTATGTTTTTCCCTTCCATCACTTTAAATATATTGTGCCACTCCCTTCTGGCCTCGAATTTCTGCTGAAAAATCAGCTGATAAACTTATGGGGACTCCCTTGTATATTATTTGTTGCTTTTCCCTTGTTGCTTTTGATATTTTCTTTTTGTCTTTAATTTTTGTGAATTTGATTAATATGTGTCTCAGCATGTTCATCCTAGTTTGTCCTGTATAGGACTCTCTGTGCTTCCTGGACTTGGGTGAATATTTCCTTTCCCATGTTAGGGAAGTTTTCAGCTATTATCTCTTCAAATATTTCCTCAGGTCTTTCCTTCTCTCTTCTCCTTCTGGGACCCATATAATGTGAATGGTGCATTTAATATTGTCCCCGTGGTCTCTTAAAATCTCCTCATTCCTTTGTATTCTTTCTTCTTTATTCTGTTCCGTGGCCTTATTTCCAACATTCTGTCTACCAGCTCACCTATTTGTTCTTCTGCCCCAGTTATTCTGCTATTGATTCCTTCCAGTGTACTTTTCATTTCAGTTACTGTATTGTTCAAATCTGTTTGTTTATTCTTTGTATCTTCTAGCTCTTAGTTAAACAATTCTTGTATCTCCTTGGTCTGTGCCTCCATTCTTTTTCCGAAACCTTAGATCATCTTTACTATCATTACTCTGAATTCTTTTTCAGGCAGATTGCCTATGTCCACCTTACTTAATTGTTTTTCTAGGGTTTTATCTTGTTGCTTTGTCAGGAAAGTATTCCTCTGCCGTCATATAGTTTAAATTTCTGTGTTTGTGGTCTCTTTTGCACAGGCTGCAGGATTGCAGTTCCCCTTGCTTTTGGTGTCTGCCCCCTGGTGGGTGAAGCTGGTCTAAGTGGCTTGTGCAGGCTTTTCTTTTTTATTTTTTTAACATCTTTATTGGAGTATAATTGCTTTACATTGTTGTGTTAGTTTCTGCTCTGTAACAAAGTGAATCAGCTATATGTATACATATATCCCCATAACCTCTCCTTCTTGCACCTCCCTCGCACCCACCCTATCCCATCCCCTATGTGGCCACAAAGCACAGAGCTGATCTCCCTGTGCTATGCAGCAGCTTCCCACTAGCTATTTATTTTACATTTGGTTGTGTACATATGTTAATGCCAGTCTCTCACTTCTTCCCAGCTTACCCTTCCACCTCCCCATGTCCCCAAGTCCATTCTCTATGTCCGCGTCTTTATTTCTGCCACTAGGTTCTTCAGAGCCTTTTTTTTTTTTTTTTTTAGATTCCATATATAGGTGTTAGCATATGGTATTTGCTTTTCTCTTTCTGATTTACTTCACTCTGTATGACAGACTCTAGGTCCATCCACCTCACTACAAATAACTCAATTTCGTTTGTTTTTTGGTTGAGTAATATTCCATTGCATATATGTGCCACATCTTCTTTCTCCATTCATCTGTCGATGGACACTTAGGTTGTTTCCATGTCCTGGCTATTGCGAATAGTGCTGCAGTGAACATTGTGATACATGACTCTTTTTGAATTATGGTTTTCTCAGGGTTTATGCCCAGTAGTGGGATTGCTGGATCATATGGTTGTTCTATTTTTAGTTTTTTAAGGAACCTCCATACTGTTCTCCATAGTGGCTCCATAGTGTCTGTATTAACTTACATTTCCACCAACAATGCAAGAGGGTTCCCTTTTCTCCACACCCTGTTCAGAATTTATTGTTTGTAGATTCTTTGATGATGGCCATTCGGACCCGTGTGTAGTTTTGATTTTCTGTTCTCTAATAATTAGTGATGTCAAACATCTTTTCACGTGCCTCTTAGCCATCTGTTTTTCTTCTTTGCAGAAAAGTCTTTTTAGGCCTTCTGCACATTTTTGGATTGGGTTGTTTGGGTTTTTTTGATATTGAGCTACATGAGCTGCTGGTATATTTTGGAAATTAACCCTTTGTCAGTTGTTCCGTTTGCAAATATTTTCTCCCATTCTTAGGGTTGTCTTTTTGTCCTGTTTATGGTTTCCTTTACTGTGCAAAAGCTTTTGAGTTTCATTAGGTGTCATTTGTTTATTTTTGTTTTTATTTCCAATTTTCTAGGAGGTGGGTCAAAAAGGATCTTGCTGTGTTTTATGTCTTAGAGTGTTCTGTCTATGTTTTCCTCTAAGAGTTTGATAGTGTTTGGCCTTACATTTAGGTCTTTAATCCATTTTGAGTTTATTTTTGTGTATGGTGTTAGGGAGTGTTCTAATTTCATTCTGTTACATGTAGCTGTCCAGTTTTCCAAGCACCACTTATTGAAGAGGCTGTCTTTTCTCCATTGTATATTCTTGCTTCCTTTATCAAAAATAAGGTGACCATATGTGTGTGGGCTTACCTCTGGGCTTTCTATCCTGTTCCATTGGTCTATATTTGTGTGCCAGTACCATACTGTCTTGATTACTGTAGCTTTGTACTATAGTCTGAAGTCAGGGAGCCTGATTCTTCCAGCTCCGTTTTTCTTTCTCAAGATTTATTCGGGGTCTTTTGTGTTTCCGTACAAATTGTGAAATTGTTTTGTTCTAGTTCTGTGAAAAATGCCATTGGTAATTTGATAGGGATTGCACTGAATCTGTAGATTGCTTTGGGTAGTATAGTCATTTTCACAATGTTGAATCTTCCAGTCCAAGAACATGGTATATCTCTGCATCTGTTTGTATCATCTTTAAGTTCTTTCATCAGTGTCTTATAGTTTTCTCCAAACAGGTCTTTTGTCTCCTTAGGTAGGTTTATTCCTAGGTATTTAATTCTTTTTGTTGCAGTGGTAAATGGGAGTGTTTCCTTAATTTCTCTTTCAGATTTTTCATCATTAGTGTATAGGACTGCAAGAGATTTCTGTGCATTAATTTTGTATCTTGCTACTTTACCAAATTCATTGATTAGCTCCAGTAGTTTTCTGGTAGCATCTTTAGGCTTCTCTATGTATACTATCATGTCATCTGCAAACAGTGACAGCTTTACTTCTTCTATACTGATTTGAATTCCTTTTATTTCTTTTTCTTCTCTGATTGCTGTGGCTAAAACTTCCAAAACTATGTTGAATAATAGTGGTGAGAGTGGGCAACCTTGTCTTGTTCCTGATCTTAGTGGAAATGGTTTTAGTTTTTTACCATTAAGAACGCTGTTGGCTGTGGGTTTGTCATAGATGGCCTTTATTATATTGAGGAACGTTCCCTCTATGCCTACTTTCTGGAGCATTTTTATTATAAATGGATGTTGAATTTTGTCGAAAGCTTTTTCTGCCTCTATTGAGATGATCATACAGTTTCTATTCTTCAATTTGTTAATATGGTGTATCACATTGATTGACTTCCGTATATTGAAGAATCCTTGCATTCCTGGGATACACCCCATTTCATCATGGTGTATGATCCTTTTAATGTGCTGTTGGATTCTGTTTGCTAGTATTTTGTTGAGGATTTTCGCATCTATGTTCATCAGTGATATTGGCCTGTAGTTTTCTTTTTTGGTGACATCTTTGTCTGGTTTTGGTATCAGGGTGATGGTGGTCTCATAGAATGAGTGAGAGTGTTCCTCCCTCTGCTATATTTTGGAGAAATTTGAGAAGGATAGATGTTATCTCTTCTCTAAATGTTTGATAGAATTCGCCTGTGAAGCCATCTGGTCCTGGGGATTTTTTTGTTGGAAGATTTTTAATCACAGTCTCAATTCCAGTTCTAGTGATTGGTCTCTTTATTTTTTCTGTTTCTTCCTGGTTCAGTCTCAGAAGGTTGTGCTTTTCTAAGAATTTGTCCATTTCTTCCGGGTTGTCCATTTTATTGGCATATAGTTCCCTGGGGTAATCTCTCATGATTCTTTGTATTTCTGCAGTGTCAGTTGTAACTTCTACTTTTTCATTTCTAATTCGGTTGATTTGAGTCTTCTCCCTTTTTTTCTTGAGGAGTCTGACTAATGGTTTATCAATTTTGTTTATCTTCCAAAAGAAACAGCTTTTACTTTTATTGATCTTTGCTATCATTTCCTTCATTTCTTTTTCATTTATTCCCGTCAGATCTTTATGATTTCTTTCCTTCTGCTAAATTTGGGTATCTTTTGTTCTTCTTTCTCTAATTGCTTTAGGTGTAAGGTTAGTTTGTTTATTTGAGATTTTTCTTTTTTCTTGAGGTAGGATTGTATTGCTATAAACTTACCTCTTAGAACTGCTTTTGCTGCATCCCATAGGTTTAAGGTTGTCATGTTTTCATTGTCATTTGTTTCTAGGTATTTTATGATTTCCTCTGATTTCTTCAGTGATCTCTTGGTTATTTAGTAACATATTGTTTAGTCTCCATGTGTTTGTATTTCTTAGTTTTTTTCCTGTAATTGATATCTAGTCTCATAGCATTGTGGCCGGAAAAGATACTTGATGTGATTTCAGTATTCTTAAATTTACCAAGGCTTGATTTGTGACCCAAGATATAATCTATCCTGGAGAATGTTCCATAAGCACTTGAGAAGAAAGTGTATTCTGTTGTTTTTGGATGGAATGTCCTATAAATATCATTTAAGTCCATCTTGTTTATTGTGTCATTTAAAGCTTGTGTTTCCTTATTTATTTTCATTTTGGATGATCTGTCCATTGGGGAAAGTGGGGTGTTAAAGTCCCCTACTATGATTGTGTTACTGTCAAATTCCCCTTTTATGGCTGGTAGTATTTGCCTTATATATTGAGGTGCTCCTATGTTGGGTGCATAAATATTTACAATTGTTATATCTTCTTCTTGGATCGAGCCCTTGATCATTATGTAGTGTCCTTCTTTGTCCCTTGTAATAGTCTTTATATTAAAGTCTATTTTGTCTGATATGAGAATTGCTACTCCAGCTTTCTTTTGATTTTCCATTTGCATGGACTATCTTTTTCCATCCCCTCACTTTCAGTCTGTATGTGTCCCTAGGTCTGAAGTGGGTCTCTTGTAGACCGCATATATATGGGTCTTGTTTTTGTATCCATTCAGCCAGTCTATGTCTTTTGGTTGGAGCATTTAATCCATCTGAATTTAAGGTAATTATCGCTATGTATGTTCCTATTACCATTTTCTTAATTGTTTTGTGTTTGTTATTGTAGGCCTTTTCCTTCTCTTCTGTTTCCTACCTAGAGAAGTTCCTTTAGCATTTGTTGTAACACTAGTTTCATGGTGCCGAATTCTCTTAGCTTTTGCTTGTCTGTAAAGTTTTTAAATTTCTCCATCACATCTCAGTGAGATCCTTCCTGGGTAGAGTAATCTTGGTTGTAGGTTTTTCCCTTTCATCACTTTAAATATGTCCTGCCATTCCCTTCTGGCTTGCAGAGTTTCTGCTGAAATATCAGCTGTTAATCTTATGGGGATTCCCTTGTATGTTATTTTTTGCTTTTCCCTTGCTGCTTTTTATATTTTTTTCTTTGTATATAATTTTTGATAGTTTGACTAATATGTGTCTCAGTGTGTTTCTCCTTGGATTTATCCTGTATGGGACTCTCTGCACTTCCTGGACTTGATTGACTATTTCCTTCCCCATATTAAGGAAATTTTCAACCATAATCTCTTCAAATATTTCTTAATCCGTTTTTTTTTCTCTTCTTCTGGGACCCCTATAATTCGAATGTTGGTGCGTTTAATGTTGTCCCAGATATCTCTGAGACTGTAATCAATTCTTTTTTCTTTATTCTGCTCTGTGGTAGTTATTTCCAGTATTTTATATTCCAGGTCACTTATCCATTCTTTTGCCTCAGTTATTCTGCTATTGATTCCTTCTAGAGAATTTTTAATTTAATTTATTGTGTTGTTCATCATTGTTTGTTTGCTCTTTAGTTCTTCTAGGTCCTTGTTAAACATTTCTTGTATTTTCTCCATTCTATTTCCAAGATTTTGCGTCATCTTTACTATCATTTTTCTGAATTCTTATTCAGGTAGACTGCCTATTTCCTCTTCATTTGTTTGGTCTGGTGGGTTTTTACCTTGCTCCTTCATCTGCTGTGTATTTCTCTGTCTTCTCAGTTTGGTTAACTTACTGTGTTTGGGGTCGCCTTTAGCAGGCTGCAGGTTCGTAGTTCCCGTCGTTTTTGGTGTCTGCCCCTAGTGGGTAAGGTTGGTTCAGTGCATTGTGTAGGCTTCCTGGTGGAGGGAACTGGTGCCTGTGTTCTGATGGATGAGGCTGGATCTTGTCTTTCTGGTGGGCACGACCACGTCTGGTGGTGTTTTTTGGGGTGTCTGTGAACTTATTATGATTTTAGGCAGCCTCTCTGCTAATGGGTGGGGTTGTGTTCCTGTCTTGCTAGTTGTTTGTCATGGTGTGTCCAGCACTGGAGCTTGCTGGTCATTGAGTAGAGCTGGGTCTTAGCGTTGAGATGGAGATCTCTGGGAGAGCTCTCGCCAATTGATATTATGTGGATCTGGGAGGTCTCTGGTGGTCCAGTGTTCTGAATTCAGATCTCCCACCTCAGAGACTCAGACCTGACACTTGGCTGGAGCGCTAAGCCCCTGTCAGCCACACGACTCAGAAGAAATGGAGAAAAAAAAAGAAAGAATGGAAAATTAACATAAAATAATATAAAACAAAGTTATTAAAATAAAAAATTTAAAAAGTATATTATTAAAATAAAAAAGTAATTAAAAAAAAGAAGAGAGCAACCAAACCGATAATCAAATCCACCAATGATAACTAGTGCTAAAATCTAAAATAAGATAAACATAAAAATCAGAAACTAGTCTGTTGCATACAGCAAACCCCAAGTCTATAGTTGTTCCCAAAGTCCACTGCCTCAATTTTGGGATGATTCATTGTCTCTTCATGTATTCCACAGATGCAGGGTACATCAAGTTGATTGTTGAAATTTAATCTGCTCCTCCTGACGCTGCACAGAGATATTTCCCTTTCTCTTCTTTGTTTGCACAGTCCCTGGGGTTCAGCTTTGGATTTGGTTCAGCCTCTGCATGTAGGTCCCTCTCTGGTGTCTGTTCTTCACCCAGGCAGGAGAAGGTTAAAGGAACGGCTGATTTGGCGGCTCTGGCCCACTCAGGCAGGGGGGAGGGTGGGGTACGGAATGCGGGGTGAGCCTGAGGGGGCCAAGGCTGGTGTGACATTGCAACAGCCTGGGGTACACTGTGTGTTCTACCAGGGAAGTTGTCCCTGCATCATAGGACCCTGGCAGTGGTGGGCTGCACAGACTCCTGGGAGGGGACATGTGGATAGTGACCTGTGCTTGCACACAGGATTCTTTGTGGTTGCAGCAGCAGCCTTAGCATTTCATGCCTGTCTCTGTGGTCCACGCTGATAGCCGTGGCTTGTGACTGTCTCTGACGCTTGTTTAGGCAGTGCTCTGAATCTCCTCTCCTTGCACACCCTGAAACAATGTCCTCTTGCCTCTTAGGCAGGTCCTGAGGTTTTCCCAGACCCCCTCCCGGCTATCTGTGGCTCACTAACCCCCTTCAGGCAGCGTTTACGCAGCCAACCCCAGTCCTCTCCCTGGGATCTGACCTCCGAAGCCCGAGCCTCAGCTGCCAGCCGCTACCCGTCCTGGCTGGTGAGCAGACAAGCCTCTCAGGCTGGTGAGTGCTGGTCGGCACTGATCCTCTGTGCAGGAATCTCTCCACTTTGCCCTCTGCACCCCTGATGCTGCGCTCTCCTCCATAGCTCCGAAGCTTTCCCTCCACCCACCCCAGTCTCCACCAGTGAAGGGGCTTCCTAGAGTGTGGAAACTTTTGCTCCTTCACAGCTCCCCGCCAGAGGTGCAGGTCCTGTCCCTATTCTTTTGTCTCTGTTTTTTCTTTTTTCTATTGTCTCTGGTTTTTCCTTTTTCCTTTGCTGTACCCAGGTACGTGGAGGAGTTTCTTGACTTTTGGGAAGTCTGAGGTCTTCTGCCAGCGTTCAGTAGGTGTTCTGTAAGAGTTGTTCCACATGTAGATGTATTTTTGATGTATTTGTGGGGAGGAAGGTGATCTCCACGTCTTACTCCTCCATCATCTTGAAGGTCCTCTCTTGTGAAGTTTTAATATAAATATCTCAGAGATAATTTAAGAAGAGGAAAATTTTAAAGTACATTCCTTAATTACTAGTGTGCTGATTTTTTTTGTTTGAGACACCCTCTCCCACCCAGCTCCTTAGACACATTTTCTGCCCCCATTTGCCCTGCTCTGTACTCAGGAAGACTAGTCCCTGATGGCTAGCTCCTGCCCCTAATATAATTCAGCTGTGGACTTCAGGTTAGGTTAGGACAATGGGAGGGAAAAAAAAAAAAAAAAAAAAAAGGAAGGCAAAACTGTAATAAGCTGGAGTAATTCTCCTGCATTCCCTTCAGGACCATGTCTGTCCCAGTACATGAGTTCCATCTTTGTGTGGCAAATACTCGGCTCCAGTAAAAATATTTATTGCCCTTATCTTTTCATCAAAAGGGCTGTGGTAGTTTTGCATTGAAGTATTTTTCTAGGCATATTCTCATTTCTTATTTTTACCCCTAACAATGTATGCTCAGACTTTTGAAGGAAGACTCGCCATTGAAGTCTCATCATTTAAAATGTTTAGGGTGAATTCTAATTCATGCCAAAAACTCAGCCTAAAATGTCTAGAAATAATTACTTTTTAAACTTTGGTGCATATTCTCTATTCATATATACACTCTAGATCTACGTCTATAACTGTACATAGGTGAATCACCTCCTTCGGCACTTTTAATTCACTTTTACTTTTCCTTAGTGTGGTATAGTGGTTAATAGAACTTGATTTGGAGTCAAAATGCCTGGACTAATATCTCATTTCTGTCATTTACTCGTTATGTGACCTTAGGAAAACATATTAAAACATTTCTTCTTAGATGCCTAGTGTTTGACATGGAGAATTTAAGAGTGCCTTTCATATTAAGTATTTCTGAGTGAGCTAAAGATAAAGTGCTGGGAACACTGACTAGTACATAAGTCTTCAATAAGTTATAGCTTTTGTTGTTGTTATTACTTTGTTCTTACCGTTGTCATTAAAATTACTAGCATTACCTTCACCTTCACATGATAAAAATAATGCCAAGATTCTCAAAAAAGATAAATTTACACAGCTACCAAGAGTGTATAAGAGTGTGTACTCTAACATTCCACAGGAAATACTGGTATTTTGCAATATTTTAAATTTTGGTTTATCTTATAGGAGGAATATCTTATTTGTATCATGTGGTAATTAGTGAATATAAATACATTTTCTCATAGTTATGAGTTGCATTTCTTCTTTTGACTTGCCTTAAAAGTTTTTAATATTTGCTTTGGAAAATTCTCAATGAAATTATCTTTTATTTTATAGTTTTTATCTTTTGTTTTAATAAAAAGGAAAATGAAACCCTTTGTTATTATTGTTGTGTTTATTTTTGAATATTTCATTTTTCTGTCAACTTCGCTAATGGTGTATCTTGTTTTATACAATTTTTTTTTTTTTTTTTTTTTTGCCAAGCTGTGCCATGTGGCTTGCAGGATCTCAGTTCCCCAACTAGGGATTGAACCTGGGCCACTGAAATGAAAGCCCAGAATCCTAACCACTAGGCCCCCAAGGAACTCCCTACAATTTTATAATTATATCTTTTCAATAAACCATTCATGTTCTTATGGCTTTTGATGTATATGGTATGTTTAGAAAAATGTCTGAATACAAAGTTATAATGTTTTCTTTTACCCATTGTACTTCTAGTAATTTTTTTGTATTATTTTTCATTTTGATCATGGTATAAATACTTTTGAAATATGAGATATATTTTTACATAAGGAGTAGAGGAAAGATGACATTTTCATGTCACTTTTCTCAGCTTCTTTCCTTCAGTGATTTGGAATGCCATCCAAGATGGCATTTCATAGGAACCTCTGAGTCATATGTCTCTACTTGTATTGTGTATTTTAGTATCTTGATTTGACAGATTTTGAAAAACGTACATAATCCAGTCCTTTGCTTTATGTTGAAAATTTTTCTCAATTTATGATGAGGATATAATGTGGTTATCATTTCATTCACAGTATTTTTATGTATCACTTTATAACAGTAAATTAATTCTGTACTCTGGATTCTCATATCAGTTTCTGATAACTACTCTTTTGGGGATTCTTGTTAAATTTCTTCATTTCTACACCTTTATATTCTTGTTTCTCTATTCTTGTGAAGTTTCACTTTCTTTTCTATCATTTTCCTTACAAACCATCTTCAACATTTTATTAGCTAACCAAGGTAATCAATCAGTCCACAATAATCATTGTCACAATTTATAGAACAATACAAATAAAAAATAAATGCTGAATAAATATTTGTGGTATTAATGTATAGCCAAAAATAATATTAATAATAATTCCTATTAAATAATAATAATAATTCCTATTATGGAATAAATGCCTCATTTCTGATATTAATGATCTCTATCATGGTGACTCTGAGTTCCAAAATAATGGGAAAAACTTATATATATTTTAAATATATATATACACATATATTAAAAACACTCTTTAAAGTACTCCAAGTAGATGATTGGTGTGTTTTCCTCAATAAGTTAAAGACTTGAAGTGAATTTGTTTTAAAACATTTTCTTAGAGGTCCAAAGAAACATTTTTCTGCAGGTACATTTATTGTAAGGAAAGAGATGCAGGTAGTTTACACTGAAGACATTTATACACTGAGGTAAATACACAGTATTATATTATACAAACTCCAAAATAAATAAATATATATATGAATATATATATGACTTGATCTACTTAGAAATTTATATCTCCATTTCTATTAAAACTGGTTGCAGGACAATAGATATATTAATGCACAGTCAAGGTATATTTATGAGAATATTCATCTTTTAAGAGAAACCTTATTTATCATTATAATTTAAGCCTGTTCTAGCATCAGGTTCATTGCCTTTACAATACATTTTGCTGTGAACACTGACAATAAAGATAAATTCCATTCATAATTTCAGCAAGTTCTCTGAATTCTTCTTAGAGGTGACGATTTTAGGAGATGTGTTTTTTCAGCTACACCACACTAAGTTTAAGTGCCCAAAGGTGTTAAATTGTAAGTACCTCAATGATATTTTAAAAAATGGGTAATAACTTTAACAAGTAGTAAAAATCTCACATTTTCAGTCACATAATACCTAACCATTATTTTTTTAGTAATATCCTATTAAAGAACTATGTGGCAGAGTGTTAGTTGCTAAGGAAACCATCCTCTGTGAAATTGAATATAAAATAGAAACCTTTGGAAAAGATATTCAAAATGCACACTGAATGTTTTATATTAGTTTCTTTTGACTTTGTGGTTGGTATTGGTGTCTTTTGGAATATATATTTTAATAGCAGATACAATAAAATTTATTTAGGGCTCTAAATGTATACAGTGGATTTCAAAGTTTTGCTAATACAGTAGATATGAAACTTGGAGAATTTTATGAAGCAAATGCCTTTAAACATCATGAATTTAGCCAGAGCAAGCTCCAGCAAAGTTGTAGAACTACAATATTTGTGCGTATGCTGCACTTTCAAATATAAATTTTTTTAAATTAATAGCTTTTTAAAAATATATCATTTATATTCTGAACTGAACTTCTGAATAAATCTGAATAAATAATGATTGTCTAAGTGAAGATGAGATTAACATTAAAGGGAGAGCATTTTTAGCCTTACATCTTTTATTATAGTCTCATTCTCTATGAAAGCCAGAATATTATAGTGTTCACAAATCAGTTGAATTTTCCACAAGATTAATGCCTAAATTCTGGTGGAACATACAATTTCCTTTAAACTTTTGTAAACATCTGAAATAAATCAATATAGATGTCCATAACATATTTTTGTCTATGACACATATAAAAATATATTATTTTGTAAAAGAACTAAACAGTGTAAATAAAGAAACATTGGTACTTGACTGCCCCAATATTGTAATAATAATGGTAGTAGTAGCAGTAGAATAAAGTGTCTGTTATAACTAGACTTTGATCTAAGTGTTTTACATATAGTATACACTGATTCTCACAAAATTTCATGGGGTAGATCCTCTGAACACTGCCATTTTAGAGAAGGAAATTGAAATACGGAGAGTTTATGTAATTTGCCCAGAACAACATGTCCAAAGGGTAGAAGCAATATTTTCAACCAGGCAATCCAACATCCCCTCCCAAGGTTTCCCAAGGAAACCTTATTTGTCACTATAGCATTCCAGGTCATATGCTATACCTTAAAATAATCATGTCCTTACAAAACATGAATTCTGAT
Source organism: Balaenoptera ricei (assembly GCF_028023285.1). NCBI lineage: Eukaryota > Metazoa > Chordata > Mammalia > Artiodactyla > Balaenopteridae > Balaenoptera > Balaenoptera ricei. The sequence continues at coordinate 187,074,370 of NC_082639.1, forward strand.
CAATAAAATAAAATATAATCTTAATGTGTAGCATTCATTTGGTGAATGCTCTAAATGTACCAGACAATATGTAAGTACTTGGAATACAAGGACAGAACAATTATGTCATGGACTATAAACACTGAAGCTTAAAATGTGGTTTAAAAGTTAGATATTAAGGACATATTGATGGTACATGACACAGGAATCTAAAAAATGCATAAACCAGTTGTTGCATATGATCATTTGAAGTCATATAACAAAGCAAACTAACCTAGTCAGCAAACAACTGTTTTTTTTAGGATATTTGTTATAGATGTTTCCATACCAATATTTTCATATGTACCTAGTAGCTTAGAATAATGGTTCCCCAAAGATATCTACATCCTAACCCATGGAACTGAATATGTTACCTTACATGGCCAAAGGGGCTTTGCAGATGTGATTGAGTTAAGGATCTTGAGATGGGAAGATTATCCTGGATTGCCCATATGGGTGCAATGTGGGCAAAATAAAGACAAGTCTTCATTAGAGGGAAGCAAGAGGTGGGATTCAGAGGAGATGTGATGATGGAAGCAGAGGTTGGGGTAATGCGGACATGAGCCAAGGACTACCCGCAGCTTCCAGAAGCTGGAAAGATGAAGAAATTGATTCTCCCATAGAGACTGCAGAGAGAATACAGCTGTGCTTATATCTTGGTTTTAACCCAGTGAAATTAATTTCAGAATTCTGACCTGTAAGACTATTAAATAATTAATTTGTATTGTTTTAATCCACTTAATATGTGGTAATTTGTTTCAATGGCAAATGGAAACTAATATGGTACTTTTAACATTGTTGCATTTTATTTCATAACTCATACCCCCCATATAATATTTTTTAAATCTGTGCATGTCTAGTTAAGGCTTCATAATTTTGAGAGTTGGAAAAATCAGACGGGCACTCCTTTTACTGTGCATGGGTTAGAAAAATTTAAATAATGCTAGAGTGATGCTTTCTTTGGAAATTGGGTAGAATTTGCATAATCATTTAGACTTGGTTTCCTTTGAGGAACATGGAATTTGTATTACCTTATTTTTAAATAAATGTTTTATTTTAGAACAGTTTTCCATGTTCAGAAACAGTGCAAAATTAGTATGGTAAATTCTCATTCTCACCATACACAGTATCCCCTACTTTTGAAATCTTGTATTAGTATGGTACACAATTAATGAACCAACATTGTTATATTAACTATAATTTATACTTTATTGAGATTTCCTTACTTTTTTCCTAAGGAAAACCTTTTTCTCTTCCAAGTCCTTTTTCTGTTCTAAGATTCCATCCAGAATTCCACACAAAATTTAGTTGTCATGTATGTTTAGGTACCAACTGGGTGTGACAGTTTCTGTGACTTGCCTTGTTGATGTCCTTGACAGTTTCAAGGAGTGTCTTTCAGGTACATTAAGAATGCCTGTCAATTGGTATTTGTCTGATATTTTTCCTCTTGATTAGACTGGGATTATGTGTTTTGGAAGAAAACATAGGTAAAGTGCCATGTTCATCATATCGTATTAAGGATTCATGCTATCACCATGTCTTATCATCGCTGGTGTTCATCTTAATCACCTAGATGAAGTAGCACTTGGCAGATTTCTCCACTGGAGAGTTATTCTTTTTTCCTTGTCCATACTATACTCTTTGGAAGGAAGTCACTGTATAGCCCATACTCAGTGAGTTGGGAGTGATGCTCTCCCTTTTTGAGAACAGAGTATTTTCATTAATGATTAATAATTTTTCTGTAGGTGACACTTATCTCTTCACCCCATCTATTTATTCAATTGCTTATTTATACCTGTATGCATCATATATATTTATATTTTGAGATATAACCCAATACTCTTATTTGTTTCTCAAAGTATTCCAACTTTACCTGTTGAGATGCCCCTTGTATGCCTTTGATATGTCCCCATCATTGTGGGTTGTTTTTTGTTGTTTTATATTTTTTGTTTGTAAGCACTTTCTTACTTTTTGGCACTACAAGATGCTCCAGCCTCATCTTCTATATTCAATGCACTTGAGTCAGTAATTTCATTGGAAAATGGATTAGAAAAACCAAGATGTGGGTACTCATGGCTACTGAGGTGTTGCTTCTAGACCTACTCAGAGGACAGAAAAAGGAATATATGTGTATAGTCACCTGTGTTTACACATGTACCTCTAAATAGCTTTATGTGTTTCCATCTGTGAATTCACACAGAAGTCCTCAACTCTAATGCATTATCATCTTGATGATTTTAGTCTCTTCCCCTTTCTTATCTATAACTCCACTCCAACAGTGAGGAATCTAGCACGCACTGTCCGACATCCATTTACTTAATTGTTCTGTTCCAGTATCTGTGTATAATGGTCTCAGAATTGTTAGCTTATAGTCCCACAACGGTCTATTGCTAGGCTTTCTAATAGGTTTCACTGATCTTTGGGAAAGCATTTACATTGTATCACTAGTTATTTTATGTATGGACATTATTTTACTAATTCAAATAACTATTATGTTACCTTGTGATGTTCAAATATATGTATTATATATATATAGGGCTTTGCACTTCCATATTTAATGCAATACCTACAATGTCTGAAATATCTTAATTACAATATTAATAATTGATGTTCCAGTATTTTCCTTATGTTGATTGATATGGGATTAATTTTTTATTGATAATTGAGAATTCTTACTGCTTTTTGTTTTTTTGCATTTTATTATGAAAAATTTTAAAACATTAGAAAATTTTGAAAATTTCCCAATGAACACCCATATACCTATTACCAAGATTCTGCAAAAACTATTTTTACTATATTTAGTTCACATATCTATCTGTCTATTCAGTCCTTTATCCATACATTCATCAATTCCTCTTCTACTTAGATGCATTTCAACATAGGCTGACAAAATCAGTAAACTTCATCCCTAAACATATTAGCAGACATATCACCGATAGGAATTTAATGTTTGTTTACAGTTTTCTCAGGTAAAATTTACATAGGGTGAAATTCAGCAAACTTACTTACATCACTTAATGCATTTTGACAGATGTATGCATCTGTTAACCCAAACTCCTATCAGGATAGATACCATAACATCACCCCAGAAATTTCCTGCATGCCTCTTCCCAGATAACCCATGCTCCTCCAAGGCAACATGGTTATACTTTATTTTTCCACCATGGATTATTTTGCCTTCTTTGACATTTTGTGATGTTAGTAATACTCAGTATACACTACTTTGTATTTTAGAAGCATCCACGTTGTTTCATGAATCAATTGCTATTTGTTTTGCTTGTTTTGTAGTTGTTGTCTAGACTTGTATTTTGTGATTCTATCACAGTTTGATTACCCAGTCTCCTATTAGTGGACTTTTAGAGCCTTTCTATGTTGTGTATATTATAAAGAAAGCTGCTAAAAACTTTCTTGTGAATATATTTTGTGATCATATGTTTTCATTTCTTTTTTCATGGGCATTTGTTTTAATTTGTTTTTTGGTAAATACCTAGAGTTGGAATAATTTGGTCATAGGTTAGGTGTATGTTTAGTCTAAAAGAAACTGTCAGATATTTTTTGAAAAGACTTGTATAAAAATGTATGCAAGTTGCAATTGTCCCACAGTCTCACAAACATTAATGTCGTGAGATTTTAAAGATTTCAGCTATAATCATTGGTATGTATATCTCATTATAGCTTAAAGTTGCCTTTTTCTGGGGACTAGTGATGTTTCCATGCCCATTTAAGCCATTTGTATATAATTTTTGTGAACTATAAGCTTAACATCTTAGGCTATTCTTTTTGAAATTGGGTTTGCATCTTTTTATTTCACTATTGTGGCTTACTTTATATAGTTTAGATACAAGTAATTTGTCAGATGTACATAATAAATACTTTATTCTTATCTGAGTCAATATTTTCTAATCCTAATGACTTTGTTCAATGAGCCCAATTCATGGAATATTTGTATGTTTGTTTTGGTTTAGTTTTGTGGATTTGTATTAGTGCTTTTTGTGCCCTCTCTATGTAAGAAATACTTTGTCTCCAGGTGATGAAAATATTTTCTCATGATTTTTATAGTATCCTTTACGTCATTGTATATTCCCATTTATAAATGTCATCAGCTTATTTACAAGGAGGTCTGATCTAGTTCAACTATAGTCTCTACAGTCCCCAAGTAAGAGGAAATAAATCAAAGCCTGGCTGTTAGCTTTACTACACCATCTACCCTCTGATCTTGATCAATATCGTCTTGCCAAATATTTCTATGTATCTTTTCATAATTTGTCTTAAAACATATTTCCTGAAAATATTTCCCCCAAGATTTTATACAAACAAGTCTGTAAACACTCCAATGACTCCTGGGATTTGACTTATCTAATGGAAAATGGGAATTATTTTTTTTATAAATCATTTTAGTAATGACTCTATCCCTTCACAGGCATTTTGATACTTTTATCAGCTTGATTATTCCCTTTCTCTGCCATCAAGGATTATTTGGACTTTTTGTGTATGTTAATGAAGGTGTGTCTGATATTTCTTAAGCCTTCTTCTGACCAATCTATATATATTGATATGCATGACATTGATCAAGAGCTTCAGATAAATCCCCCAATATTTTCTAATTCTGATTGGCCTGAGAAGTTGATTTTAATGTAATACTAAAGTTAATAAAGTAGGGACCTCAACATAATATTTGACATACGATGCATAAGTTAAAATTATAGTTTGCATTTTCTTTTCATGTGCTTAACCTATGTACCCATAATTGTAACACCTGGGGTAGTTGCTAGAGGCCATTTTTTTTTTTGAAAACCCTTCAGATTCCACGTGGTGTTTGGACATAACCGTAATCATATATCATGGCACATGTTCCTACTAACACAGGACTTTAGGTAAGATAATGTAATACTACCCATTGCCTCCCCAATTGCAATGACACAGTGTTGATTTTTAACATTATTCTTTTAATCCTGACAATTTGAACCACAAAGGAGGTAATTTCACTGCTGATATGTATTACCTGGGTACACAGAGAACAGGAGTAAAGGCCACACTGTCTGATGTCATTCTGCTTCAGCTTAAACTTGTAATGTTGTCCTCATAAATGCACCTCCCTGGCATAGACCACTAATACACCTGGCCACTGACCTTTAAGGTCAGTGATTAGATTATCCAACCACCTTCCTTGAGAAATGGCTCAAACCTTCTCTCCCGTCTTTGTTAATGCCTGTGATATTCCATCAAATAGGTGGCTTCTCTGGTCCATTCACAAATCCTTCATTATCCTCCTGAAATGACTTCCATTTGCAAACAGTCTCCTGGAAAAATACTTCTTTTATCATCCACATTTGGTTTCACAGTTCTTCTCTTTATGATATTACATAGGTAATGTAGTAATTTTGACATTGGTAAATTTACTTTCACAGTATCGATAAAAAATTTATAAGTTCCTTGAAACCCTATTTGTCATATTCCACAATCTGGGTGTCAAAAGACTTCCCATAAGTGTCCCCCAAAGGAACATAATTGGTGAATGGTATAGGACCATCTGAGTAACATTTCTACTTTATTTGAAAGCATTATAACCACAATAAAATTTATAATTCAAACATCGTATTTCCATCATGTTACTTGAAAAAAAGATAGTAACATAGACCAAAAATCATGCACCAAGTTATCACTGCAACTGGCTACTAGTCAACTAAGTCATCTGTGGTTAGCAAGTCATGTTTTTCTCTAGATTATTTGGACAGAGTTTTAGTCAGTGACCATAAATAAGCATAGTTCAATTTCCCAATTTTTGGACAAAATCAGTAGTGGTTTTTATTAGCATCAGCTATAAATTAACAGCAGATCTGAGCAAATGTAATGGGTATTAGCAAATGCAGTGCGTTGACTTTTGCTTTTAAATGCTCTCATTTTTGCATCCTTCCTATGAATTAAGCACACATACAGGCTTCATTACCATTTGCCATGATTTCTCTTGGTTTCCACTGAGATTCCTTCTTAAATCATATTTTCCTTCCTTTGATATGGTGTTTGGTTTTGACTATACAGTGTACCCATAAAGTGAGGAGTATAATCAGTATTACATGGGCCTCTCTCTCTCTGATCCATCCCTGGAAGATATTGAAAGATTTGATGGGTAAAGAATTACAGGATTTCCCCTGCCTTTAGAAAATCGGGATGCATTCACTGTTAGTACAAATCTGGATATATGAGGTGAGGTTTTGACCCAACCCAAGATCCCCTCAGGAGTATATCATGCTGTATGTAGTTCTGCAGGTACCATGTTAAGTTCATCGATGACTCCTTTGATTTGCACACATCAGTACAACCCTTAATCTGGGACGTCCAGATCAGTCAAGATAAATAAAATCTTTGTGAGATGGGAAAGGTATAAACAAAACCTCAATCACTCCTTTTTTTTTTAAAGTTTTCATTTTATATTGGAGTACAGGTGATTAACAATGTTGTGTTAGTTTAATTTCCCAGTCCTAGAGATCTATCCAGCTGGACCCCAACCACACATTACAGTGTGTCATATTTTTATTAAAACATGTTTCTTTATTTGACTTAGCCTGTTGAATACTTTTTAACACCTGCTTTCAGCAACAGATATTTTAAATTGCCCATTTTATTTTGTACGGAAACCACAGATGTTGACAAGAGATGTATTATCTACATTATTATAATATTTCCTTGCTTATTTTTATACACTAACAGCAGTAAAATGTGGACCTTGGTAAACAGAAGCATTTATTTATTTATTTATTTATTTATTTATTTATTTATTTATTATATAAGTTACAGGTGTACCATAGTCATTAACACTTATTAAAGGTCATACTCCATTTATACTTATTATAAAATATTGACTGTATTCCCCATGTTGTTCAATATATCTTTATAGCTTATTTTATATGTAATAGTTTGTACCTCTTAATTCCTTACCCCTATATTTCCCCTCCCCCTCCATCTCCCCACTGGTAACCACTAGTTTGTTCTCTATATCTATGAGCCTGCTTCTTTTTTTGCTATATTCACTAGTTTGTTGTATTTTTTTAGATTCCACACATAAGTGATATCATACAGTATATGTCCTTCTCTGTCTGAATTAGTTCACTTAGCATAATACCCTCCAAGTCTATCCATGCTGCTGTAAAAGGCAAGATTTCATTCTTTTTTATGGCTGAGTGCTGTTCCATTGAATATATGTACCATCTCTTCTTTATCCTTTCATCTGTTGATGGACATAGGTTGCCTCCAGTTTTTGGCAGTTATATATAATGCTGTTATGAACATTTGTGTGCATGTTTCTTTTTGAAATAGTGTTTTTAATTTTTATGAATATATACCCAGGAGTGAAACTGCTGTATCATATGGTAGTTACATTTTTAGTTTTTTGAGAAACCTCCATACTGTTTTCCACACTGGCTGCATCAATTTACATTCCCACCAACAGTGTACAAGGGTTCCTTTTCCCCACATCCTAGCCAAAACATTTGTTATTTGTGTTCTTTTTGATGGTAGTCATTCTGACAAGTGTGAGGTGATCTCTCATGGTGGTTTTGATTTGCATTTCCTGATGATTAGCAATGTGGAGCATCTTTTCATGTGCCTGTTGGCCATCTGCATTGCCTCTTTGGAAAAATGTCTATCCAGGTCTTCTGTCCATTTTTTAATCAGGTTGTTTGTTTTTTGGATATGGTGTTGTATGGGCTGTTTATATATGTTGGATATTAATCCCTTAACAGTTATGTAATTTGCAAATATTTTCCCCCCATCAGTAGGTTTTCTTCATTTTGTGGATGGTTTCCTTTGCTGTGCAAAAGTTTTTAAGTTTAATTAGGTCCCATTTGTTTATTTTTGCTTTTATGTCCTTTGCTTTTTTTTTTTTAAATTTCCTAAACTTTTACTTGTATTATCGATAATTGCTTTTGTTACTAGATCAATCAATAAAGTCCTAGAGTAGAATGAGTGTTAATTCCAACTGATCACTTACTATTTATTTCTGGCCACCACACTGCATAATGTCAGTAAAAGAGGTCAGTTATTAGCAAGTCCTTGACTTGGTGGAATTTTTACCTAGAGCCATCATTGAATGAGTTCTTTCATATTGTCACTAAGTAAAATTTCTTACCATATTAGAGACTTCAGTGAATGAGAAGGAAATGTGCCATTGTTTTTTTTTCTTTTTTTTTCTTTTTTTCCCCTCTGTGCATGTTTCTTCCTCCTCTTTAAAGAATTTCTGTAAGACTGTTAGTATTTTTCCTTACGTGTTTTGTAAATTTCATCAATGAGATAATCTGGATATAGAGTTGTGTTTGTGAAAATTTTGAGAATTTCATTTTTTAAAATATACAGGATATAGTACATTTTGTAATTTTTCTTGACAGTTTTCTTAAGTAGTGATTTTGAAGTGGTCTATTTTGTCTAAGTTTATTGAATTAATTAGCATAAATTTTCATTATAGGGTCTTATAATATTCATATTATGAGTAGCATTCTCAGTGATACCTCTTCTATTATTCCTGATAATGATCAAGTATTTATTATCTATTTTAAAAAATTTTTTACTCAGATTTATCAATTATATTGATCATTTCAAAGAAAAGTTTTTTGGCTTCTTAATATTCTATCATTTCTATTTTTTTCTATTATTTCAGTTGTCTGTACTTTTATTTTTATCATTTCATTAATTCCTTCTTGATGTGGAAACTGAGAGCACTTAATTTAATTATATTCTTTTCTAATATATGCATGTGAATTTGTTTATTTCTAAGTATTGCTTTAGATGCAGCCCACAAATATTTATATAGTGAACACTTAAAATAATATAATTCTAATTATATCTACCTGAGTAGTCCACAAACTTAAAAAAAATGGTAATAAAACAATTATTGTTGTTTTATATCTGTTAAAATATATAGTCTATCCAGTGCTTTTCATTTCTTAAAATATATCCAAGTTTATATCTTGTAAAATTTTTCTCTATCCTCACTAACATTCTTTGGCAGTTCTTTAAATGTATTTTGTGAATGGGTGGAAGGGGGAGTCTTATGGAGAAAATTCCCTCAGCTTTTTCTTTTTTCTGAAAGTATCTTTATTTTGCCTTCATTGTGAAATCTTTTTTTTCTACTGGATATAGAATTTTATTTATTTTTAAAATTTATTTCTATGTTTTATACAATTTTTAAAGGTTACTTTCAATCTACAGTTATTACAAAATATTAGCTATATTCCCTGTGTTGTACAATTCATTATTGAGCCTATCTTACACCCAAAAGTTTGCACATCCCATGCCTGCACCCCTATATTGCCCCCACCATCATAAGCACTAGTTTGTTCTCTATATCTGTGAGTCTGCTACGTTTTTGTTATATTTACTAGTTTTTTGTATTTTTTAGATTCCATATATAAGCTATATCATGCAGTATTTGTCTTTCTCTGTCTGACTTATTTCACTTAGCATTACACCCTCCAAGTCCATCCATGTTGCTGCAAATGGCAAAATTTCGTTTTTTATGGCTGAGTAGTATTCTATTTTATACGTATATACCATCTCTTCTTTATCCTTTCAACTCTTGATGGACACTTAGGTTGTTTCCACATCTTGGCAATTGTAAATAATGCAGCTATGAATGTTGGAATGCATGTATCTTTTAGAATTAGTGTTTTTGTTTTATTCAGATATATACCCAAGAGTGAAATCACTTGGTCATATGGTAGTCCTATTTTTAGTTTTTTGAGAAACCTCCACACAGTTTTCCACAGTGGCCGCACCAATGTACATTCCCACCAACAGTGTACAAGTGTTCCCTTTTCTCCACATCCTTGCCAGCCAGCATTTGTTATTTGTGTTCTTTTTGATGATAGTCATTCTGACAAGAGTGAGGTGATACCTCATGGTGGTTTTTATTTGCATTTCCCTGATGATTAGTGATGTTGAGCATCCTTTCATATGCTTGTTCGCCATCTGCATTTCCTCTTTGGAAGAATGTCTATTTAGTTCTTCTGCCCACTTTTTAATTGGATTGTTTGATTTTGGATATTGAGTTGTATGAACTGTTTATATATGTTGGATATTAATCCCTTATCGGTCATGTTATTTGCAAATATTTTCTGCCATTCGGTAGGTTGTCTTTTCATTTTATCGATGGTTTTACTTGCTGCACAAAAGCTTTTAAGTTTAATTAGGTCCCATTTGTTTATTTTTGCTTTTATTTCCTTTAAGAGAGGGATCCAAAATAGTATTGCTGCAATTTATGTCAAAGAGTGTTCTGCCTATGTTTTCCTCTAGAAGTTTTACAGTATCCAGTCTTACATTTAGGTCTTTAATCCATTTTGAATTTATTTTTGTGTGTGGTGTTAGAGAATATTCTAATTTCATTCTTTTACATGTAGCTGTCCAGTTTTTCCCAGCACCACTTATCGAAGAGACTGTCTTTTCTCCATTGTACATTCTTTCTTCCTTTGTCATAGATTGATTGACCAAAAGTGTGTGGGTTTATTTCTGGGCTTTCTATCCTGTTCCATTGATCTATAAGTCTGTTTTTGTGCCAGTACCATACTGTTCTGATTAATGTAGCTTTGTAGTATAGTCTGAAGTCTGTGGGTATGATTCCTCCAGCTCTGTTCTTCTCTCTCAAGATTGTTTTGGCTATTTGGGGTATTTTGTGCTTCCATACAAATTTTAAGATTTTTTGTTTTAGTTCTGTGAAAAATGCCATTGGTTAATTTGATAGGAATTGCATTGAATCTGTAGATTGCCTTGGGTAGTACAGTCATTTTAACAATATTGATTCTTCTAACCCAAGAACACAGTATATCTTTCCATGTGTTTGTGTGTCTTAAAATTCTTTCATCAGTGTCTTATAGTTTTCAGAGTACAGGTCTTTTTCCTCCTTAGGTAAGTTTATTCCTAGGTATTTTTTTTCTTTTTGATGCAGTGGTAAATGGGATTTTTTCCCCTTAGTGTCTCTTTCTGATAGTACATTGTTAGTGTATAGAAATGCAACAGATTTCTGTACATCGATTTTGTATCCTGCAACTTTACCGAATTCATTGATGAGTTCTAGTAGTTTTCTGGTGGCATCTTTAAGATTTTCTATGTATAGTATCATGTCATCTGCCAACAGTGACAATTTTACTTCTCCTTTTCCAGTTTGGATTCCTTTAATTTCTTTTTCTTCTCTGATTACTTTGGGTAGGACTTCCAAAACTATGTTAAATAAATAAATAAATATTATTTAAGTAAATAAATAAATAAATATGGGAATCCTTGTCTTGTTCCTTATCTCAGAGGGAATGTTTTCAGCTTTTCACCATTGAGTGTGATGTTAGCTGTGAGGTTGTTACATACAGCCTTTATTATGTTGAGGTATGTCTCCTCTATGCCCACTTTCTGGTGAGTTTTTATCATACATGAATGTTGAGTTTTATCAAAAGCTTTTTCTTTATTGAGATGATCATATGGTTTTTATTCTTCAGTTTGTTAATGTGTTGTATCACACTGATTGATTTACGGATATTGAAAACTCCTTGCATCCCTGGGATAAATCCCACTCAATCATGGTGTGTGATCCTTTTAATGTATTGTTGGATTTGGTTAGCTAATATTTTGAGGAATTTTGCATCTATGTTCATCAGTGATATTGGCCTGTAGTTTTCTTTTTTTGTGGTATCTCTGTCTGGTTTTGGTGTCAGGGTGATGTTGACCTCATAGGATGAGTTCAGAAGTGTTCCTTCCTCTGTGATTTTTTTGAATAGTTTCAGAAGGATAGATGTTAACTCTTCTCTAAATGTTTTGTATAATTTACCTTTGAAGCCATCTGGCCCTGAACTTTTGATTGTTGGGAGTTTTTTAAGTTACTGATTCAATTTCAGTAGTGGTAATTTTTCTGTTCATGTTTCCTATTTCTTCCTGGTTCAGTGTTGGGAGATTGTACCTTTCTAAGAATTTATCCCTTTCTTCTAGGTTGTCCATTTTATTGGGGTATAGTTGCTTGTAGTTGTCACTTAGATTCTTTATATTTCTGGTGTGTCATTTGTAACTTCTCCTTTTTCGTTTCTAATTTTATTGATTTGGGCACTCTTCCTTTTTTTCTTGATGAGTCTGGCTAAAAGTGTATCAGTTATGTTTATTTGGAATTTAGTTCACTGAACTGAGCTTCTTGGAGATGTGAACTGTTGTTTTTACTCTAATCTGGAAATGATTTTTCTATCATAGCTTCAAAAACTTTTCTTCTTTTTCTCTCTCTGTTTACCCTGGGTTTTATTTGTGTTAGCTGATGGTTAGTCACATTACCAGATGACTGAAGCTCTGCTTTAAAGTGTTTTCTTTCTGTGCTGTATAGGTGATACTTTTTGTTGACCTTTTTCAAGTTTTCTATTCCTTATTTTTGCAATGTCTAACCCATTTTTAAGCCATGTGGTAAATTTCTTATTTCAGGCATTTTAATTTTCAGTAGTAAAATTCCTATTTGGTTCATTTTTAGAGGTTACCATTTTTCTTCTGAATTTTCCCATTCTTCCACCCTTTATGTCCATCCCCTCCAGTAAATTATTTAATATATTTAAATATTTGTTTTATAGTTATCACCTGGTAATTCCAATATGTTGGTTATCTGCCTCTTTTGACTGTGTTTTCTTTTATGTGTCACATTTTCCTGTTTCCTTTGCATGTACCATATTTTTTAAAATTTCATATATGTGTATGAAGGAGTGATGGAAACTGATAATGCAGCTTTTTGTTCTTGTTTGTTATAGAGGATTCACGCCTTTCCTCTTTTCGGCATCTAGGTTGAGTTGCTGATTACTGTGAATCCACCTGAAGGGGAGTTATGCCAGAGATTTAATTAAAATGAGTTGATCTATGGTTAGTCCAGCATCCAATTTACCAGATGTTGCCACTGAGGAACTTATCTCTCTTAATTTATCAGTTTTTGAGCTGAGGTGGTTTGAACCTCTGTTTTTGATAAGTTTGGTTCACCTTATATGAAACTGTAGCAGCATCCAGAACCCATGGTCCACATTAAGACTGTTCTAAATTCTCAGTCTTTCCTAGTTTCCCCTCCACTACTGCCTTCTAAGCATTTTTTCTAGTATGTCTGATAGTGTGAAACACAAACATCAAAATCAAAATAGAAAACTTTCTGATGATGAGCTCAAAAAATAAAATTAAAACCATATGAACAAACACAGCACCATGAGTGATACAGAAAAAAAGTAAGTTATGAAAATGAAATAGGAAATATTTTGTCAACAGTATCCCTTCAATGGGATTTTCTATGTGAAAACATGGAGATTAAAGAATATTGCCCTGAAGTATTATAAGTAAAGCTGACAAGAGATAAGAATGTTTTAGATTAGTTATTTTGATGGAATCTTTTCTATCTGTTTGAAAGATATTATTTTAATGTGTGGGTGCTATGGAGAGGGAAATGTAGTCATAGATGATGGATTACATTTCACATAAAAGCAGCAAGGTTAGTGTGTGTCTGTGTCCAAAATTGTCCTCAAAATGTATGTGGATAGATTTCTCTTATAGCATTCATATATCACTGGATAATGTACAGATATTTGGAAACATAGGTGGCTTGGGTTGTGACAGTGATGGAGTACATTGCTGTCATTCAGTGAATGTGAACCAGGGATGCTAAAGATCTGTGATACAGGGACAGTCCTTCACAATCAAGAATTATCCCATCCAACTGGCAAATAGTGACCCCACTTAGAAATATGTATCTGTATAAGTTATGTACTCTTATATACCATTGCCCTTTTATTAGGGAACATCAACTACTGGGATCCATAAATATGTCTCTAGTTACAAGCACACTGTCAAAATTGCCCTTTCCTAATAAGACTACTTTATTTAATTGACAGTTGTCTCATCAATAATCACATACAACCATTCCAAGGTCAGCAACCTATATGTTTATTTTTAAAATAAATGTATTTTTACAAGAAATAGCAAGCAGAGAGGAAAGAGAAACCAATAGAATATATTGATAAACTAAAAATATTAGAGTTTTAACTGAAAGCAGCCCTCCCTTGTGACTCTGCACTACATTAATTTTGCTAGTCTCTCTCTCACATTGCCTGCATATTCTGTTCCAAACAGCCCTGCACTTTATTCCATTGTCTTGCTATTTCATTGTTTGAGTCTAATTCTTGTCTTTTCAACAAGAATATAATTTCCTTGAGAGGTAAAAACATATTTTATGTAAACTTTGTACCCCTCACACCAGCTGGCACATAATAGGTTATTTCACTGGTTGATTAAAATATAACTAGTAAAAATACTTGAAAGTGAAATAAAATCATGTTTTCCAGAAAGTCAGTTATTAATTTTATTATTCAAGATATTTGATATTATGTTTACTCCAATTAAATAGCTAAGTTTATTTTTCAGGTTTTTTTAAATTCACTGAAAAATGTCTGCTACTTTTAATATAAAAATGCATATGTAAGATATTGAAAAACATATTTTTCCTATCCTCATACACATACACATACATGTGTGCACACAAAACTATGAGCTGAGAATAGTTGCCCTTATAGGAATGAAAGAATTTGCATATGTCCAAACTCATAAAAATATACACATCAAATATATGCAGTTTTTATATAGCATATCTCAACAAAGCTGTTAAAATAAATAAATAAATAAGGCTTGGAAAAGGTAAATAACTTGTCAAGTTGTAAATACCTAATAAGCAGCCCAGCCAGGTATTCCTGATTCTAAACACACAGGATTCTCTATGAATCTTTAATAAAATATTTAATAAGCATAATGTAATATTAGCTACTCTTGAATACATTAAAGAAATTAAATTATTTCTGCCACATTCTTTCTTGTATAGATTCAGAATTCTTAATCTTGACACACAAACACCAAAGTGTTTCATTAGGTACCATAGACTGGAATCAACTGCATTGAAAATTTTAGAAATTCTCCAAAAAAGTCTTCACCAAGACAATGTTTAAAAGAGGGATATTGTCTGGGATTCATTCAGTGCCTTTCAGGAATATTTTCATGATTTAAAACTTGCTGCACATTCTTTTGAATCTGAAATCAAGCAGATTTCCATTATTTTTGGTCAACCAGTGTTTCTACTTTTCTCACAAACATATATCAGGTTGTTGCTTTGGCTGGAATTAAACAAACACAGGTGTTAAAATTATCAGTTTCCTCATAATTTTCCTATGAACTTGTGCTATGGAATAGTCATTAAGTTTCTGTAAGAGACACATTTTCCCAATTCATTACACCTAAAGAAACTGCCAGGCAAAATGTGCTGCCAATGTAAGAGCCATTACAGACTTCCCACATGTATTTTGCAAGCAGGTGTTTCATGTGCAGTTTGCCAGAAACAAACTGTTTTTCAGGTGCATAGAGAATTATCATCTTTGTACAAAAAAGGAACAGTAATACCTACTCCTAGTAGAGTCTTTCTCAATAGGAGAGTAATATAGAGTTGTTGCATAAAGGACAGAATTGAACACACAATGTTTGACAGCCTAACTGCACCCATCCAGTTGGGTTCCATGTTAATTACTCAACCCAGAATGGGTGGAGATAAAATGCCAGTACAGAGCCAGAAGATGAGGATGAACATGGTTAAAGTACTTTTATGTAAAACACAGTGCTTTTTCCATATCCCTGTGAGTTAAGCACTGTTATATCTACTTGATAAATGGCAGAAGTGTGGCTCAAATTTTATGCAACTTTCTCAAAGTCACACAGTTAATAAGGATTGTACCAGACTTCATACCCAGGTCAGTGTGATTGGAAAGCCTAATTTCAGTGATTTGAATCCTGCTTTGGTTTCTATTCTCTTGTCTTGGAAGCTGTGCTCCTTGAGATTGGAATACTTCATATGAATTCCCGACAGTGAGCAGGATTGTGCCATGATATGGAGAGACTGGCAAAAGATGACCTATAACCTTTCTACTTTCTCAATATTTGAGTTTAGAGCCCAAATCACCGTTGAGGTGCTATGTCTTTGTTCATTTTATCTTTCCTTTTGTGGTGACCATGTGCTATGGCTAGGCTTGATTTACTGTTCCTATGTTAGCACAGAGACTAATAGCAACTTCTCTTTGTTGCTTTAAACTTATACATGTTTCCATTAATAATCATCATATCTTACATGGAATCTCAAAACACAAGATGTACCATCTCATCCAAAACTAAAGCACTCCTGTGCTGGCCCACAGGAAAGAGGGAGCAAAGAAGAGCACTTTAGCACAGGAGTAGGTTGGATGAATTTAATTTCTAACCCAACTCTTCCACTTACTGTGACCATACCTAGGTTACTTAACATTTTTACATTTTAGTTTCATTTTCTACTTAGTGAAATTTAAATCTCTTTTCAACATTAATGAGATAATAAATCTAAATAACTATCGAGAATATATTTCTTACTGTCAAGTATATTATGTTGCTAATAAATGCTTGTCATTTTCATTGCAATGAGAATCTATATGTCTAGATTTCACCTGCATTCTGAAACAATATTAGAATAAACATGTGGAAAACTGATAAAACTTTAACATTAAGACTTTCTCAATTCATGTCTGTATGACACTTAACAAATCTCCTGGTATCATTTCATATGAGTATTAGTTTTTTCAAAAAATAAGACAAAGGAAGTTTCTATATACCAGATTGACACTGATGAGCTTTGTATGCATACCATGTTGGCAGCCTCTGCCTAATTCTTAGGCTTATTTTTTTGGAGGATCACAGCGCTGAATCTAGTGACCCAGGACCAGCCTCACTCTAGGTCTTGAGGCAGTTTTATTTTGGATTAAATATTATGCAAATTCCATGGAATATAAGAAACTTGACACTACATAGTCCCATATAGTGCTTTTATACCCTTTGTACTCTTGTTTTTATATGTCCTACTTCTAAATATTTTATATGGTCCACAGTACATGGTTATCATGTTCACATTAAAAACCAATACTTATTTAAATAAGTTAAAAACATAACAATGGTTACAATTAACCCACACATTTACTATTTCTTTTGCTTCTCATCTCTCTCTACTGGTGTGGGCTCCCATCAGGAATAAATTCTTTTTGTGCCTCAATAAATTCCTTTAGTCAATTTTTCATTTTATCTTTTGTATTATGTAGTTCCAGTATTGCCTTTGGTTCTTATTGGAAAATAACTCCCTTCTTTCTGCTGAAATTTTCCTTCTGTTCATCCATCTTTTTCATCTTGACCTCTTCCAAATCTTTGGTCAATTTTTAATAATTTATAATAGTTAAAGTTCTTGTTTGTTAGTCCAACCTATGGGTTATTTGCGGTCAGTTACTTTTGACTCTTACTTATGTTGATTATGGGTCATGCTTTCCTGCTTCTTTGTACATGTTGTTTTGTTTTGTTTTGTTTTTTAATGAATTCATGCTAGATACTGTGTGTAAAAGAAAAATAAAGACTGAAATAGAGTCTTCTCCTACCTCCCAGAAGAAATAGGTCAGTTTGCATTTTTGCCAGTGTATCATTTGGAAGTTCCTATAATTGGGATTGCTGGCTCAAAAGTCAAATGCATAAATATTTTTCAATATATTGCCAAGTGGCTTTTTATATAAATAGGAACCTTTGTAGTCTCTCAAATAATGGCATTGTACCTGTTCTGATAGTCATGATATTAAAATATGTTGTCCAACTATTTTTTTGTTTGTTTTAGTTTTTTTGTTGTTTTTTGTGTTTTTTGTTTGTTTCATTTTGTTTTGTTTTGTTTTTTCCCAAAGAGGTGAAAAATGGAATTTGAGTGTTGCCCTATTTGTTCTCCATTTTAGTTCTCATGAAATATCAGTGATAGTCCTTCCTTTATCCGTTGCAAATGTTTGTTTTTGTTTTCACACTCTGAGTCAATCAGAGAGATGAGGCAAAATAAAAAGCAGGAGAGATGAGAGAGAGAAGGAAGTCAGAGAGATTAAAAGTATGAGGACTTGATCTGTCACTGCTGCCTTTGAATATGGTAGAAGGGAATTCAGGCAGGCTCAAGAAGCTGAGTGCAAACCCTGTCAACAGCCAGCAAGGAAACAGGGGCCTGAGTCCTACCATCATACGAAACTAAATTCTTTCAACAATCTGAATGAGGCTGATAAGATTGGAGCTTTGTGAGGCCCACAGCAGAGAAGCTTCCAGGGCCCACTGGACATTTCCTCTTCGGAGCTGTGAGATAATACATTTCAATGGTTTGAGCCACTACATTTATGATCATTTATTATGGCAAATTTTTCTGTAGAAGAAAAATAATTTGAAGTTTTTTTTTTTTTTTAACAGAGTTAAATCTTTGAAGGAAAAATAATAGCTAAGGGGAAAAGGATAACTTAAAATTCAAATAAATTATGGTTTCTACCTATTTATAGAAGAGCTATAGAGAGAAAGAGAAAATGGAATAATAGGAAATAATGAAAGATATTGTCATAGGGTAAACTGTTAGGATTTAAGATGAGAGTTCAGATAATTTATGTAATAAGAATATACAGGAATAAAGAACTGGGTGCAAATGAAAGTCATTGTAGTTTAAGAGGTCAAGGAAATGTGAGGCTAATGAATTAGATGGATCCAATAATTTGAGCAGTGAAATACCCTAATTGTTGAGTTGGAGAGGAAATTCTGAGACACAAGGCAAAGCCTTGTTGGGATGAGAAGGAATTTTGGTAGAAAAAAATCAAGAGAAGTAATTGGTTGTAAAGTCAAAAGATAAAATTCACAGTAGAAAGATATTTATACCAGAGTGTTTAAAACAAAAAGACATTTCCCATGTTTTAGCATGCTGTTAGCATTTTTATTTTCCAGAAATTTTAATTTATGAAATTTTGCAGTAGAGGATTTTTTATATCTCTGTATATAAATTAATTTAAATTAAATGGCAAAGGCAATTGACATACACTTCTAGATGATTTTTTAAAATTACTTATACATGTCCATGCCACTCTCTCACTTCGTATATACACTACCAAATGTAAAATAGATAGCTAGTGGGAAGTAGCTGCATAACACAGGGAGATCAGCTCCGTGCTTTGTGACCACCTACGGGGGGGGGGTGGGGGGATAGGGAGGATAGGAGGGAGACGCAAGAGGGAGGAGATATGGGGATATATGTATACGTATAGCTGATTCACTTTGTTATAAAGCAGAAACTAACACACCATTGTAAAGCAATTATACTCCAATAAAGATGTTAAAAAAATTACTTATATAAGTTAAGTTTTAACAGAGATTTATATTAGGCTTTGCTTAAATTTTAATAAATATTAAATCTTAAATTTTTGTTTTAAATTTGAGAAACATATTCTAGTCGAGATCTTTTTTCATATCCATGGCTTCAACTTTCCCCTGTCTCATGGAAACATCTTAGCTTATAATTATGTTTATCTTTCTGCATCTTCAGCCATATGGAATCAGTCAGAATTTGGTACAGGAAACAGAAATCACTCTAGATGTTTCAAATATAAAGGTGTTTAGTACAGAATTTCAGATATTTGTACAGTTGTTGAAAGAAGGAAAGGTAAAAATTATAGATCTTTCCTAACTCAACTTCAAGGTCCTACCTCAGTAGCTTCACTCCAGAAATTTGGAAAATATTATTAGCACCCAGAGGCCAGAAAAATGCAGAAAAACTCTGGTAACATTACAACTGTCTACAACTAGTGATCAGACCATGGAGAATGGCATTTGTTCAATCTTATGTCTACATAGGCCTTAATAATCTCCCTAGATATTCATTCATTCATATATGAATGTATATTTATATTATATGTAAATATATATATATATTTAACTGGTTTTGTGTTCTGGTTGTTCAAATTGAATCGCCTATATTTGCATTACTTCAGATAGAAAGGTATTTGTGTTTGACTCATTCAGGCTCAAGCATAGTTTTTGGGATTTCCCTATTAGCAGGGTTCCTACAGGTGACGAAAAGCTCAGTGGACCCTGCTCTGTGGACCTAGGGTTTAAGAGGCAGCTATCTGTTCTCTCCAAATAGAGCTGCATGAAACAACTCCGCTCTCATCTTCCTATAGAAATGAAATGAGATGAATTCCCCATAGAGTTGAATTCTCAGCTCCCTAATCAGCTTTACCTGGCCTTCATGGGTCATAAGTTCTGACCAAATCATACAGAGTTGACATTGAAATCATCCTTTGAGGTACATATTCCACACATGTCCGATTCTTGCAAGGACCTCTACTTCTGTCCTTCTGAGGCACTCTCCAACTGATTTCCCAAATCACAGGAGCTAGTGTATTGACTCAGTTCTCCATATATGAGTCCATGAGTGATTGCAAATGAGCCAGGCATGTGGTTTCAAAGTTGCTCAAATCCAACGTGTGTGAAAAAAGAAATGTATGGAATTCCCCTTACCCACTTCCCACTAACAAATATCCTTTTATTATTCCTTGTCTCAGAAAATGATAATAACAATCGTATTTACCTAGTAATAAGCACTTGGAATTTCAGAATCATTCTTAATTTCTTTCTCTTTCTCTACTCTCATACTCAGTGCATCACCAATTCACGTCTAAGTGACCTTCTAATATCTCTTAAATAATTTTCTTTTCATCCCTCTTGCCATAACTTTGCCTTGGTTAGACTTCCACAAATAATATTTTAACTGACCTCCAAAAATGCTCAACAGCAAAAGCTATATTTTTGAAACACAAATCATATTCCGTCTCACCAGAAACTGCTACGACAACCAGCATTCCCTCCTGACCCCCCCATCACACATGCACTCACTGTACTTAAAACCCTTTTGTACCTTCCTATCATTCTTAGGAAAATATGCAAATCATGCAAACAAGCCATAGGGCTCTGAATAATCTCACCTCTACTATGTCTGCAGCCTTATATCTCTTCAAACTCCTACTCCATGGCTTTGCTCAGATAAACCGGCATCTTCATTACCTTTAATTTACCATTCTCCTTCCCATGATGAAGCCTTTGCAGATGCTGTTTCTTCAGGCTAAAACTCTTCCCTTCCTTCCTCACCTTACTAACTTCTCTTAAACCCTTAATTCTTACTGTAATTGTCATGTACTTCTTCAAGAAAATTTTCCTTAAATTCTTAACTTATTAAATTCTACATCATAAATTCTCCAAGTGCCACCTATTCTTCTTCACACATATCTCAGTTGCAATACACTTATATTTGCATGAATATCTCATATTGGCATTTTGTGTTTGAATCTTTGGTCATAATCCCCATAAGAATAGAGAGCAAATCTCTTTTTAATCACTATTTTACTCCAAGTGCCAGGCACAGTATCTGAACATCATATGTGATTATAAAGTGGATAAATAAATACCTCCACTCTAGCAGCTTAAGTTCAAATATATTCGTTGAAGTGAATTTTCTTGTCAAGTCAATACTTATTCAGAGAATCCTGCTTTGTGAAGGTAATATAAATGTAAATAAGAAAGCTTCCACAACTATGACAGGTATTCACTACATCAACAAAAAGTTTTGAGTACTATTATGCAGGGATCATACAGAATTTCCTTCTTTTTTAAGGCTGAATAATATTCCATCGTATACATACACCACATTTTCTTTATCCATTTATCCTTTCATGGACACAGGTTGTTTCCATACCTTGGCGATTGTAATAATGTTGCAGTGAACATGGAAGTGCAGACATCTCTTTGAGATCCTGATTTCAATTATTTTGGGTATATATATACAGAAGTGGGATTGCTGGATTATGTGGTAAATCTATTTCAAGTTTTTGATGAACTTCTTACTGATTTTTATAGTGGCTGCACCATTTTACATTCCTACCAACATTGTACAGGGTTCTCTTTTCTCCACATAGTTCCCAATACTTGTTATCTGTCTTTTTCTTAATAGTTCTTGACAGGTATGAGGTGATATCTCATTGTAGGTTTGATTTATATTTTCCTACTGATTAGTGAATTTGAGCATCTTTTCATATACTTGTTGGCCATTTGTATATCATGTCTGGAGAAATGTCTAATCAGTTCCTTTGCCTATTGTTTTTTATTTTTTTCCATGTAAACTCACATTTTATTCCACATTTTTCAGGTCTATATGTTTTACATAATAAAATGAAACAGGAGCATTTTATTTAACATCGATGCTTTTGCAGATAACTAAGTAGGCTTCTAGGATTTGTATTCTCTAGGGATTCTCCAGACTCTTAACTTTCCTCATTTGTACATGTTGGCAGTGAGAGATTATTTTCCCCACTAATTGAAGTAGTTAAAAAAATTAAAATAGAAAAAGGAATATAAAGCCTTAGCATGTGCTGATCCTTATGACATAATTCTTATGAAGTTTCCATAGCTCTTTGTTGAGTATTTCTCTTCTAAATGAAACACGTTTATGTCTTCAAGGACATGGAATTGGGTCACGGATATAAAATGTTCTCCCTCCTTTATTGTAAAATAGCAGGACATGTTCTTGTCCATCAGTTTTCTATAACCATCTCCTATTTGTGGTGTATGAGATTGTAGATAACATAAAAATGCCACCTTTGTGTTTATTGTCTGTTCTTATTCCTGACTCTAAAAGAGTTATCTGCACATATCCTATAGTGTTGAATTAAAAACAAGGAACAGTAAGGCCTATATTTCAATGTTCCAAGCTAAAATAGGGGACTAGTTACATTTACGATTAGGTTTTTTTTTTCCTATATTGCCCCTTCCCTTTTCTTCTCCCACAGTTACCACTAGTTTGTTCTCCATATCTGTGTTTGCTTGTTTTTTGTTTAATTCACTAGTTTGTTGTATTTTTTAGATTCCACACATAAGTGATATCACACAGTATTTGTCTTTCTCTGTCTGACCTATTTCACTTAGCATAATGCCCTCTAAGTTCATTTACGTTGCTGAAAATGGCAAAATTTTATTTTTTATGGCTGAGTAGTATTCGTGTGTGTGTGTGTGTATCTCACATCTTCTTTATCCATTCATCTGTTGATGGACACTTGGGTTGCTTTCTTATCTTGGCAATTGTACATAATGCTGCTATGTACACTGGGGTGCATGTATGTTTTTGGAGTAGTGTTTTTGCCTTTTTCAGATATACACCCAGGAGTGGAATTGTTCGGTAAGATGGTAGTTTTATTTTTAGGTTTTTGAGAAACCACCATACTGTTTTCCATAGTGGCCACACCAATTTATCTTCCCACCAACAGTGTTCTAGGGTTCCCTTTTCTCCACATTCTCACCAACATTTGTTATTTATGTTCTTTTTGATGATAGCCATTCTGACAGGTATTTTTAAATCAGATTTTTTGTATTTCTGCTGTTGAGTTGCTGGAGTTCCTAGTATATTTTGGATATTAACCTCTCATCAGATATATGATTTGCAAATATTTTTTCCCATTCTGTAGGTTGTCTTTTCACTCTGTTCATTGTTTCCTCTGCAGGAGCTTTTTAGTTTGATGTAGTGACATTTGTCTAATTTTACTTTTGTGGCTTTTGCTTTTGGTGACATATCTAAGAAACAACTGCCAAGTATAATGTCGTCAAGTTTTTCTCCTATGTTTTCTTCTAGGAATTCTATAGTTTCTGGTCTTATAATTAAATCTTTAATCCATTTTGAGTTGATTTTTCTATATGGTGGATGATAAGGCTCTATTTTCATTTGTTTGTGGGTAGATATCCACTTTCCCAACACCATTTGCTGAACAGATTGTCCTTTCCCCTTTGTGTATTCTTAGAACCCTTGTTGAACATCTCTTTTTGAGGGTATACATGGGTTTATTTATGGGTTCTGTCTTCTGTTCCATCTACCCATATGTCTGTTTTTAAGCCAGTATCATATTGTTTTGGTTTCTGTGGCTTTGTAATATATTTCAAAATCAGTAAGTGTGATGCATCCAGCTATCTTCTTTCTCAGAATTACTTTGGCTATTTGAGATCTTCTGGTTCCAAATGAATTTTAGGTGTTTCTTTTTTTTTTTTTCCATTTCTATAAAAAGTGCCATTGGAACTTTGGTAGAGAGGGCACTGAATCTGCAGATTATATTGAATCTGTAGATGGTCATTTTAATACATTGTATTCTGATTCATGAGCATGGGATGTCTTTCCATTTGTGTCTTCTTGAATATATTTTATCAATGATTGTAGTTTTCAGTGTACAAGTCTTTCATCTACTTGGTTGAGTTTATTCCTAAGTATTTCATGCTTTTTGTTGCTGTTTTAAATGTGATTGTTTTTAAAATTTCCTTTTCAGATATTTCATTTTTCCTGTTTTAAAACACACTAATTTTTGTATGTGAAAGAAAGAAATAAAATTATATATATTTGCAGATAGCATAATCTTATGTATAAAAATTTTAAATGCTACCAAAATGTTAGAATTAATTTAAAAATTCAGAAATTTAATAAATTAATAATACAATACCTAAACAAATTGAGACTGAAGGGAAAAACAAGAGTCTCAAAGATAAATGTAGATTAGAACTGGACTTTACAGTATACTGTTGGTTGATTATTGCCCAAAGACAGTTTCTATAACACTTGGACTAAACTACATGTATCTATTTGTTTAGATTCTAGTTCTCTTTCAGAAGAAAGATAATATAAAGAGGAATAGATGAATAAATTAAGTTCAACAAGAAAAAACTAAATCTAGAAAAATTTCTAATTGTTAGAAATAAAAGAAAAACACACATAAAACACAAAATGATACAAAATCCACAATATTAAGGCAAATCAAGTAGAATTGATTAGATAAATCCCATGTGGAAAAATTATATTGAACATTATTTGAGTTTTTAAAATACTTTTAACCTGAAGTAGTTTTTTGAAAAGGAGACTTCTTGCTTAATTCCAAAGAAAATGTTGATTTCAGAAAACATAATGCTTTACATTGTTTTACCATAATACTGACGATATTGTCTATTTTCAAGTTTTCACAAAAGAGAAACCAAGTTTTTTTCAGATTACTTGCTGGCAGACACATTTAGCTTCATTGATTATAAAAATTAAAATATTTAAAAGAAAATTAAATTCGTGAATTTGTAATTATTGTCTGAGAAAACTAATTCTAATATGTAAAACATGGTACTTTTACAAGCAAGCTGAGTTATGCATGGTACAATTTTAATAATCCTTTAGAATTATGAAAAATTAAAATTTATACTCCTAGATAGCTTTTAGATCTATAATGGTGACAAAAATAAAGCTAAATTATATTTAACCTACTTCAAAATTTAATTTGTCCTTAATTTCCATATTCTATCTGAAGACTTTTAAAATTTTCATATCTTCAAAATTCCTACTAATTTTTATATTTTGCTCTAGTGGTATATTAGAGCATAAAATGGCTTGCACTTTGTATATGACCTTTTCCTTTTACTTTCATTCAGCACACTCTGGCTCTCCTCGGGCAAATATACAACCAGACCTAATTTTTTCAGGGTATATTTCCTTAAATTTTGTGAGTATTCTTTTCTTTCATATGAAAAAAAAATGGATGTGAAAAATAAAAATAATTTGTGATTCTGGAGACCATTTATTCAGGAACTCACAATCTAGAGAAAAGTCATTCTGATAAGAATTAATCTCTCCTTTATATTTTAATATAAAAAATTATACTGTGATAGAGGGACTTCTGGCCATGGCTGGGGGAAGAGGACAGGGATATATAGTCCAGTACAATTTGTGCAAATTAAAAAATGCAAGTTCTAATGGATAAAGAAGATGTGGTACATATATATACAATGCAATATTACTCAGCCATAAAAAAGAACAAAATATTGCAATTTACAGCAACATGGATGGACCTAGAGATTATTATACTAAGTGGAGTAAGTCAAAAAGAGAGAGACAAATACCATATGATATTACATATATTTGGAATCTAAAATACAACACAAATGAACATATCTACAAAACAGAAACAAACAGACATAGAGAACAGAGAAGGGGGGGAAGGAAGGATTGGGAGTTTGGGATTAGCAGATGCAAACTATATATATAGGATGAATAAACAAAAGGTCCTACTGTATAGCACAAGGAACTATATTTAATATCCTGTAATAAATCATAATGAAAATATGAAAAATATATGTATAGCTGAATCACTTTGCTGTACAGCACAAATAACACAACATTTTAAATCAACTATACTTCAATAAAATTTTTTTTAAATGCAAGTTTTCAGAATAATAGTACACATTTTACAAGTATAAAAAACAGAAAAATTTATTTCAAAACAAACTTTTGATAGGGAAGGAAATGAGAGTGTGACTGTATTAAATGTGAATAAATAAGGAAATAAAATCAGGCATGGGCTTGTCCAGGACCAAATATGAAATGTTCAGTAAACTAAGTGATATGATTAAACCTACTTTTTGTATCAGAAGTCAGAAAATAACCAAAACAATTGTTTCTATTTCAGCTGAGTTTATTTCACCACTATTACATGATGATTATCATGGATGACCACTTTATTTCTGCGAGTTAGTACTTATTGAATTCCTACATGTGCATAGAATTTTGCTTTAAAATTAACAGAATAACCAGCCCTTTCCACTATAAAAATATTATGCATATTATTATTTTTTTAGGTTTCATTGTCTAGAAAAGTCAGTAGCTCAAATGTTGCTGTTTTTAAATAAAAGTAAATTTTCAAATAAATGCAATTTAAAGTACTTTCATAATTTGATAAGAAAGAGAAGCATATTTCAAAATGTTTATACTGAAAGTGAAAAACTTATTTGAAAAACAAATATGAGTACTATAACCAAGAAAAAGATGTATACCACAACCATATATGCACTTAATGAAAATTTAGTGAAGAATAATTTACCAAAAAAAAATAAGTCTTCCTGGCATTTAGAATTTGGAAGCAGTTATTAAGTTGAACCATATAGAATTGTACTTGAAGTTCAAAAACATTTGTATGTCAGTCTCATATGGTTTACCACTTTCTTTTAGTAAGAATTCTGAT
The DNA here is from genome assembly GCF_028023285.1 of Balaenoptera ricei. Taxonomy (NCBI): domain Eukaryota; kingdom Metazoa; phylum Chordata; class Mammalia; order Artiodactyla; family Balaenopteridae; genus Balaenoptera; species Balaenoptera ricei. Next base: position 187,101,333 of record NC_082639.1, read on the forward strand.
GAATCACAGTACACTAAGAGTGAAAGGAAAATAGCACAAAGATATGTCAGAAACACAGAAAAATATTATCTGACCTGTTTGTGTTGAGTACTTATTCAATATCCTCATTAACAGAGGAGACAACAATTAAATGAAAATATTACTCTTCTACTTTAGGAAAGTATAATCTTGATATAGTCAGATCACTAAAAAAATCAAATGCACATGCTTTATTTGCTTGACTCCATATTCAAATGATTTTATTCAATTACAGCATGATATGATATTGTTGACCTTATATAATTAAAGCAGACAATTCGTGGGTTAAAAATAAATATTCAGACACTTTGTAAGACTTTAATATGATAATCTTATTATTGCACTGAATATTTATTTTAAAATTTATTGGATTTTGAGCTGCTTTTTTCCCTTCATTCTCTCTTTTGAAATATATTCAGAATGCTACATTCTTAAACTGAGTTATTATTTTTGTCTGCCCATTTATTTTATCTTTTTAAGAATAGAATCCAGAAAGATGACCTGCATTTACTAGGTACTCAATAAAAGATAAACCAATTAAATCAAGTCTGTAATCATCACATTTTAAAATATTTAATCCTAAATTAACAAACAAGTCTTGTTTCACAGGAAGATGTAAGATATTTAAATATTTTTCCATTTTCCACTTTTGTACACACTGTCTCTTTAGTTCTGAGGCTCCAAGAAGAGGTTATTGACATGGAGTTGAGACAGAGACCAATTCATTAATCAAACATAGTTCTGTGCTTTGTAAAATTGTGGGAAATCAAGAATTGGGTAAGGATTATTGGCAAAGATATCAGATAAATAACCAATGGAATATAAAATTTAAGTAAATACTTAAAATATTATATTTATGAGAATAAAGGATGTAGAAGAATATAAACATCAGAAAGCTGGCAATGTTGTAGGCAATGATAATTCATTATTTGTAATTAAAATATATTTTAATTGTTAAATATTTAAGTAAATGGAAAGATCTTTTACTTGGTATCATGAAACTTAAAATCAGAGGACTTTAGGTTGACAGTAGTTTATTTAGATTTTATGTCCATGGGAAGTAAAATAAATTTTCTCTGAAGGATTTAACACCATATGATGAAAATCGGCATATGAATTAATGTAAACATTTTGAGTGTCTTGATGTAATGGAAAGTCTTCAGAGAAATATTCAGTGACAGATACCATTCATCTTACATGTGATGAGGAAATTGACATTTTTATGTCATTTTCAAGCAACTCCAAGGAATGATGTGCTTTCCACATGTTAATTCTTTTTGAAATTCATATTAGTAGTAGAAAAGATTAAATATAATAGAGAAAACTGCCAATCTTTGGCAGAGTTTAGGATAAGAATCTTCCAAATTTGAAACATACAGTTATAAAAGGAGATTATAATAAATTTTGTAAAATAGCTTTTATAAAAATATTTGTTATTGGGGTAAAAAATATAATTTTATGACAGAAATTAAACATTTAGAATTAGAATCAGAAACACTTAAAAAATATCTGATTCATTTTGTCTTAAATTAATAATGTATAAGCATCTGGATTTAAAGTATCCTATTTTCAAAGCATTGTACAAGTTCATCTTACTGAATTTTATGCCAGAATCCACCAAATATAAAATATTTTTATATTTTCCTATTTTCCATTCTCCTTCCCTTTGAAAAACTGTCCTGCCCCATTGTAAGCATTCTTGGTGAGACTGTCTTTCAAAGTAACTTTTCCTCCACTGGCCCAAGAATGGGAAATGGAAATGTTACCAAATGAAGTCTATCAAAGCCTTCTAAGGTCTGAATGATAGAAGTGATACAGGACTGGAAAAAGTTAGAGTTGCTTCTTCTAAGGAGGTATCTATCCCGTGATCTTCCACTACTGTGGGTTTCTAGTTTTCCAGAACTGCCTGGCTCCCATCCTTCCAGAGGTCTACCTGTGTGACTTTTCCTGTGGTTTCCGTGAAATACTGCAAATTCATTCAGTAAATCATTTTTTCTTTAACTTAATCATGTTTGTTTTATATTACTGGCAATAAAGTAACCTAACATGAAATGTTTACAGGAATGAATTTGCTCAGAACTACATTGTCAAATACAGAATAATTAAAATGAATGCATTTTTACATTTCATATCAAAGCTTTTATATATTTCTCATTCTAAAAGCTGTGTTATCAATATACCTAAATGACGTTAAAATATGTATTAATTTTCTCACACAGATGATTTTTACAATGTTTGTATATTGTTCTTGAGAATGTCATCAAAAAGTCAATAGTTTGTTTTAATCACATACATAATTGTTATAAGACAGTACAAAACTCTACACGTGTTCAGTTTTATTTGTTTAGCCTCACTATTTTACGTATTTTTTTGTTTTTCTTTTTTTTTTAATTTGAAGTTATATAAGCTGTTCCCTCCTTCTTCCCATCATGCATCAATTGCTGAGGGCTCTAGGATTTTATCATACACATAGACTTAACTCTAAACCCTGGGTATTCTAGAACTTTATAATGTGAATTCCTAAAAGTGCCAGGTAGCTCATTATAAAATGAAAAAATAGTACTTAATTTCAGTTTTATGAAGGCTAGTTGCTGTCATATATTAAAGAACCAAGAATCATTGCCAGCACTATTTATATAAATTCATTCTGGGTATTGATACGTGGTCTTATCTAATTTATAGAGAAATTTTTAAATTTATGTTTGAAACTATTTTTATTAAAATACATTTATAGCAGAAGGGGCTGCTTATCTATAAAGAAGTGTCCTCATGTTCCTTTTTTTGTTGTTAACAATTTTTTACCCTTTTTGGGCAGTTCACTGATTTCTTTTTTATGGAAAGAGGGCAACAATGTGCAAGCTGAACAGTTCTTTCTGTTATGTTTATTTTTCTAAAAATATGGATCATCTATCTTTCTCAGCTATCTTGAGGGTCTAAAGACATTTAAAAAAAAAAAAGAAAACAAGATTTGATCACTTTAGAATTCTGCTTATCAGTACTGTTATTTATCTATGTAATGTTATTGTATATTTCCTTGGTTATATATCTCATTATCTATGTTGTTTACACTTGTCTTTTAAAATCTATGTTCACTGGATGCAGCCTCTGTTCACCTTTGTTGTAGATGCTTCCTCCTCCCTCCCTGATAGAACAACTTGTTATTATATAATCTTTCTTGAACTGCATTGTATTTTATAATTGTTCCCATGTCCCCTCCTTATCCTTCCTTCATTAGCCAACGATCACAACCATATTCATCCATAATTAGTGTCACAGCTGTTTTAGAGTGAAAAAAAATTACTACCGTTATTTAGAACAGAAACGAATGCCAAAAAAATCAGGCAATATTTTTTAACTAATCAAGATATGTTATAATTTAATCTACCTCAAGGTCAATAGTTAAAACTTCCATTATTGCTAATGTGAACTGCATGATGATTTTCCATCCCATACCTGCTCTGTGTTACAAGTCTTCTGCTGCTCAAGCAATGCAATCTATCCAATTATTCAATCCAGTATTCCAGGAGCCATTTCAAATCCCTCCCAGTCTTTCTCAGCAACTTCTAATCCATGAACAAATCCTGTTTATAGCATTTACAATTTATACTTCAAATCCAATTGTTTGGGGATATATCCACTGGCATTATCCTTATTCATAAATAATGTCTGCTTCAAGGTTCTGGAGGAATTAAATAAAATCTGGGTCACCCATTTATAAGTCCTAAAGTGAATGTGGCCAGAAGTAGTTATTGCTTTCATTAGAACGTACCAATATAGTAGCCTCTTTGTCTGCTGTAGAGCTTATTTGCCAATTTGGGAGCAGAAGAAATTCTGCTTCACAACCTGTTACACAGTTTAACATCATTATGTAGTTTTGCTAATTTTTAAAAATTGAAATATAGCTGATTTACAGTGTTTCAGGTGTATAGCAAAGTGATTCAGTTATATATATATATTCTTTTTCATTATAGGTTATTGCAAGATATTGTGTATAATTTCCTATGCTATACAGTAGGTCCCTGTTGGTTATCCATTTTATATATAGTAGTTTGTAACTGCTAATCTCAAACTTCTAATTTATCCCTCCCCCTCACCTTTCCTCTTTGGTAACTGTAAGTTTGTTTTCTGTGTCTGTGAGTCTATTTCTGTTTTGTAAATAAATTCATTTATATAATTTTTTTAAATTTCACATATAAGTGATATCATATGATATTTGTCTTTGTCTGACTGCCTTCACTTAGTATGATAATCTCTATGTCCACCCATGTTGCTGCAAATGGCATTATTTCACTCATTTTTATGGTTGAGTAGTATTCCATTGTATATATGTACCACATCTTCTTTATCCATTCATCTGTCGAAGGACATTTAGGTTGCTTCCATTTCTTGGCTATTGTAAATAGCACTGCTGTGAACATTGGGGTGCATGTATATTTTAGAATTAGAGGTTTCTCTGGATATATACCCAGAAGTGGAATTGCTGAATCATATGGTAGCTCTATTTTTAGTTTTTTTAAGGAACCTCCATACTGTTCTCTATAGTGGCTGTACTGATTTACATTTCCACCAATAGTGTAGGAGGGTTTCTTTTTCTCTACATTTATTGTTTGTAGACTTTTTGATGATGGCCATTCTGACCAGTGTGAGGTGATAACTTATTGTAGTTTTGATTGGCATTACTCTAATAATTAGCGATGTTGAGCATCTTTTCATGTGTCTGTTGGCCATCTGTATGTCTTCTTTGGAGAAATGTCATTGTGTTTTCCTAGAAGCCAATGAAGCAGAAAAAGTTTCTACCAAATAAATGTAATAACTGTTGGCTAGAAAGCACTTTAGTGAGTCCATAGAGTAGTGACAAAAAGAGTTTACAATTTCTGGAAAAAGTATGGACTCTTTGGGATTTAGGTTGAAAGAGAGATGAAAATGATAGAAGCAAATTCCTCTTATATGAAAAAATCAGCATATTTTTTCAAGTATCTCTTTCCACAAGGGCAGGCAAGACTTGAGCTTTAAAAGTTCAATATTGCTATATATTATTTAGCTAATGGCATGTGTGCTTAAACCTCCTGTTAATATTGCTTTCAGTGGCATAGCTTCTTTCTTTTGTTATATCAGAATAAAATAGAAATTATTGAAGACACAAATTAAACATCAGTTACAAAAAAGGTAAAGTGTAGAAGAAAAAATAGTGCTGTAAATTTTGATATACCATAATTTATGGAAGTCCCTTTACCCCTTTCGTTTGTGGGTTGTTTTTTTTTTTAATTGAAGTATAGTTGATTTACACTGTTATTTTAGTTTCTGGTGTCCAGCCAAGTGATTCAGTTATATATATAACTGAATATATACACACGCACGTATATGTATGTACATATATATTTCTTTTCATACTCTTCTTTATTATAGGTTATTACAAGAAATTGAATACAGTTCCCTGTGCTATACAATAGGTCCTTGTTGGTTTTCTATATTATATTTAGTAGTTTATATCTGCTAATCCCAAATTCCTAATTTATCCCTCCCCCTCTTTCCTCTTTGATAACCATGTTTGTGAGTCTATTTTTGTTTTGTAAGTTCATTTATATCATATTTTTTAGATTCCACATATAAGTGATATGATATGATACTTGTGTTTCTCTGTCTCACTTACTTCACTCAGTATGATAATCTTTAGGTTCATCCATGTTGCTGCAAATGTCCCTATTTCATTCTGTGTTACTGCTGAGTACTATCCCATTGTATATATGTACCACATCTTCTTTATCCATTCATCTGTCGATGGACATTTAGGTTGCTTCCATATCTTGCCTATTGTAAATAGTGCTGCTATGAATGTTGGAGTGCATGTAGTTTTTCAAATTAGAGTTTTCTCCAGATATATGCCCAGGAGTGGGATTGCAGTATCATATGGGAACTTTGGTTTTAGTTTTTTAAGGAACCTCCACACTGTTCTCCATAGTGGCTGCACCAGTCTATACTGAGGAGATTATTTTTAAAATGTGTCTGGCTGTGTGTCAAGGATTGCCTTTTTGCGTGTATGCTTGGTTTGGAAATTGCTTTTCCCCCTTACCAACTGACTTTAACTATATTTATATGAACTGAAAAGAAGTCCTGGGACACAGCCTGTGAACCAAAATTGAAACATTGCTTCTCAAAGCACAGTTGTAGCAGGAGGGACACGTTTGATGAATGAATGATAGTCATGTACTTAAATGAACGGAGGTTGTACCATCGCCAAGTTGGAATGTAGAAAAAATACAGTTTTTTACAGAAGTACATAGATTTGGGGAAGCTATGGACAACTGTGAAGCAATTCCAACTGACAAAACAGATTGTCTTAAATTTTTTAGGGGATAATTTTTGCAAGTAAATTGAGCCAATGTTATCAGTACATACATAAGGTAATGTCAATATGTAATAGTAAATTAGCAAACTTCACATTTGAAGGAAATGGAAAGGACTATTGTGTGGTTCACGTACTCATTTTTTTTATTAAGAATATATTAAATACTAAGGATTATCATGTTTGTAAGAAATGAGTAAGTTGTTATTCTAATACAAAGTAAATGCAATCAAAATGAACATATAACACACTTATGGCTATTTAATATGATAACTTTAATTTGCACTCATGCTATGAAAATACATGCTAAAAAACATTTAATTTTCCTTCATCAAATATGGGAAGATATAATGTATGGAAATGCATTTTCACATAAAATACAATGCATTTTCCTAATTAAAAATAACAAATGCTACAGAAATGTTGGAAATTGATTGATAGAAAACAAAGCCCACATATTTTCAATTCTGTGGCATTATTAACATGATGGCAAACATAGGATAGAACTGAATGTAAACGGTAGTCAGGAGTATAAAGTGGTATGTCATATTATTTTGATAAAAGTAATGAAAATGAAAACACACCATGTAAAAACACTGATTTTGATAATATTGTATTCATTAGTTAATTTATGGCCTTCTTAGAAATTTACAACCTGATTAGTAAAAAAAAAAAAAAAAAATTTGGGAAGCAATGTACTGAGCTTCCAACCAAAAAGAGAAAATTAAAAAATAAAGGAATAAAAAACATGAACTAGTAAACTGATAAAAATAAAAACTAAGCAGTTAAGGGACATATTTTTTAACAAAGCTAAAAATAGTTTCTAGAAAACAAAAATAAAACAGACCAACATTGGCAAGTAAGTTCAAAGAAAAGAGGTAGGACTTACAAATAAATAGCTTCAGACATTTAAAAACTATTTTAAAATAATTGCATATAGAAAAATTAAAAAAACCTAAAAATGTGTCATAAATAAATTTAGATCAATAGAACTGAAAAACTAAATGAACCTGGCAGTTTTAAGGAAAAATTTTAAAAGTATCAAAACTGAAAGAAATAGGAAACCTTTGTAAATGCCAGAATGATAATGCCAATAAATTATCTCTCTGTTAAAAATGGCCACCAATCTCAATCAGATCAAAAAAAAAAAAAAAAGATAAATGTACTGGGATGAAAAGACAGTTTACCACAATCTGTGCAAAGCTTCATGTTTTACAAGAAATTAGGTCTGTGGTTCATTATTTTGTTAGTCTCTTGCATTCATACCACATCCTATTTATACAACATCAGAAGAAAAACTTTTGCCTTTGGGTTTTCAAGGGAGAAGGATTTCCCTCAACCCTCTCAAGGTCCTTGGCTGGGTCTGAAAATTAAACTGACAAAGACAGATTAACAAAAGAAAAGCACAGAAATGCATTTAATATAATTTCCATGTGACATGGAAGCAATCACAGGAAACAAAAGCCTGAAGCAACAGACCTGCTTTTCTTCATGCAGGTTTGATGGATTAACGGAGAAATAGGATAGGTCAGACAGTACGAGGTAAGTGTAGGAAACAGGGAAACTTAGCAATGCCTCTTTGTTAGGATTCTTCTTGGAATCCTTTTGTCTTTGAAGAAAAGGATTTTTTTTTTTTTTTTGGTCTGGATATAGGGAGGGCATTTCTCTTGTGAGGGTTTATGACCTGCTTCAGGGAAGAAGGAGGGGGATGGGAGGGCAGAGTGACCTTCCTGCTGTTTGCTCAAACTGCTTCCATTTAAAATATTCAATTGCCAAGGTGTCATATTTTGAGGTAGCATGTCCTGAAGCCACCAGGCTCTTTCTTTCTTTCTTTCTTCTTTCCTTCCTTCCCTCCCTCCCTTCCTCCCTCCCTTCCTTCTCTTTCTTTCTTCCTTTTCCTTCCTTCCTTCCTTCCCTCCCTCACTCCCTTCATTATAGTATAGTTTCTACAATACCAGGGATCATTTTCTGTTTCTTTATCTCTAACAGGCATACTACCAGTACCTATGTTTGAATAAAGTTAAGACTAAATTCTGCAATATTCATATTTTAGGTTATTTCTAATTCTTTTGGGAGTTTTAATCTTTGTTGACCTAAGTTGTACTGAATAGATCATACTTAAAGATACTTAAAGATAAGCCCAGTACTGGTTTTTCATCCCCTCATGCCCACTAATATTCATATAAGTGAAACTATATATTGGAAGGAAAATAATTTAAAAACCCAAAATTTTAAATACAGTCCTATTTGGTGATCCAACTATACAAAATGCATGCGATGGGTGAAGAAGAGTTAACCACAAGATAAAATGAATGAACAACTGCTATTTTTCTGCCAGGTTGAAGAATATAGTGATTTACTTATATTACATATTTCATCATAGTCCAAATTACTGACATTTTAAGGAACAGCATAATTAGAAATTGAATTTCTAAGGAGATAATAGCTCAGAATGAAATTGGTCTTTACTTCTCAGACAAGATTCTCTCTTTAGCCAAACTCTAGTCAGAATCCTCTGCTCTTTTTTGACTAGGACCCATCCTTCAACATGTCTTTAAGGAGCCAGTTTTAGCAAGAATCCTGCTGAGACAAGTTTGCTAGAATACCCCACCACCCCACCATCAATGTCTGATCGCCCTTGGCATCTGACCAAATTCCTCATCCCTGACCATGCTTGAGGTGTGGATGAAAAAATGTTGCCTGCCATATCAGCAAACAAAGGATGCTCCGCCCATCAGGCCATCGGCCACTACAGCTGCCCCGATGGTGAGCCCTGAGGGAACTCGGATGGAGACAAACAGGCTGCCCGCTGCCAAGCCCTCAAACATTGCAGCCACCCCAAACTGTACACCCTGAAGGGACGCAGGATGGTAAAGAACAGGATACTGGCCCCAGACAGCTAAGGTGCATATCAAAGGAATGATTTCAATGAACCCAGACTCTTGAATCGTCCCATACATAGAAAAGTGCTAAATTCATTAACTAGAGATGTCTGGTTTTCTTTAACAGTAATTTTTTTTTGACAGTGCCCTGCAGCATGTGGGATCTTAGTTCCCTGACCAGGGATTGAACCTCCTCCCTCAGCAACGAGGGCGTGGAGTCCTAACCACTGGACCACCAGGGAGTTCGCTAACAGTCATCTTTTGATGTTCTGATTACCTGGTTTTTGTTGCAAAAATCCTTATGTATCCTGGTTCCTCCCTAATCTCTTTGGAGCAGTCCCTCAGAGCTGTCTGAGAGGCTGTCTTCTAGGCTGAAGTCCTCAGCTTTGTCTGCCAAATAAAACATAATTCTCAACTTTTAGAGGTTGTACATTTTTTTTTTCAGTCCACAGTTTGACAAACAATGAAGGGGCCCAGAGAAGGCTCCTCTCCTTCACCTGAACTCTACAAGGAACTGGAGCCTTGCTACTGGCAGAGGCCTTTTGGGACCATCCTCCTCCTCAGAAGCCCAGACGAATTTGGGTGAGTCTCTCCTGGTTCTCAGATCTCCTGATCATTGGTTGACGATCCTGAGGTTTTTAAAAATTTTATTGGGGTATACTTGATTTACAATGTTGTGTTAGTTTTAGGTGTACAGCAAAGTGATTCAGTTATACATATACATGTATCTATTCTTTTTCAAGTTCTTTTTCCATTTAGGTTATTGCAGAATACTGAGTAGCGTTCCCTGTGTTAAACAATAGGTACTTGTTGGTTATCTATTTTAAATATAGTAGTGTGTATATGTCAATCCCAAATTTCCAATTTATCCCTCCCCTACACCCTTCCCCACTGGTAACCATAAGTTCATTCTCTAAGTCTGTGAGTCTGTTTCTGTTTTGTAAATAAGTTCATCTGTATCATTTTTATTTCAGATTCCACATATAAGCTATATCACATATTTGTCATTCTCTGTCTGACTCACTTCACTTAGTATGATGATCTCCAGGTCGATCCATGTTGCTGCAAATGGAATTATTTCATTCTTTTTATGGCTGAGTAATATTCCGTGGTATATATGTACCACATCTTCTTTGTCCATTCATCTGTTGATGGACATTTAGGTTGCCTCCATGTCTTGACTACTGTAAATAGTGCTACAATGAACACGGGGGTATATGTATACTTTTCAACCATAGTTTTCTCTGGATATACAGCCAGGAGTGGGATTGGTGGATCATATGGTAGCTCTATTTTTAGTTTTCTAAGGACCCTCCATATTGTTCTCCACAGTGGCTGTATCAATTTACATTCCCACCAACAGTGCAGGAGGGTTCCCTTTTCTCTACACCCTCTCCAGCATTTATTGTTTGTAGATTTTTGATGATGGCCATTCTGACTGGTGTGAGGTGATGCCTCATTGTAGTTTTGATTTGCATTTCTCTAATAATTAGCGATGTTGAGCATCTTTTCATGTGCCTGTTGGCCATCTGTATGTCTTTGGAGGAATGTCTATTTAGGTCTTCTGCCCATTTTTTGATTGGGTTATTTTGTTTTTTGTTTTTGTTTTACAAAGTTCTATTTATTTTCAATAATGAAATCAACACAATAAAGAGGAATTAATCCTCTAATTTTTAAATCTAACACTGTTCTTAGAACAAAACTATCCTCAATAAATAAAAACACATTACTAGTAACCAAGTAAGACTTTTCTCAAGGCTCTCTAGAGTTTTGTTTTGTGTGTGCTTTAAAGAAAACTGGATGGTAGGTAAAGAAACACATGCTAGAGACTTAACTGACACAGACTCGAAGAAAAGAATAGCCAACAGGCTCCCCAAATATAAGTTGGCAAAAGGAATACTGGGTTTTCAAAGCAGCCCAGAAATCAGAGTTCACTGTGGGATGCAAGGGTTTGGGACAGTCCATGTTCAAGGCCTTGTAATTAAATCTTTCCACATTCCTAGATTCTTGATTTGGAATCTATCATAATCTGGAGGAGCTTCTGCCACAGGATAGGAGCCTCTTTATTTATGCTTTCTGAAAAGACCCGTCTAATTTTCCGCTTTGACTTTGTCACTAGCTCCTCTCACCGATACAGCAGGGATTCCATTCCAGAAAACGATTATTACTATGTAAAACAACCTCTCTGTTTTTGATTTTCCTTTTACAAACACACTGATACTGCCAGGAACTGCTTTTTTGATATTGAGCTGCATGACCTGTTTATGTATTTTGGAGATTAATCCTTGTCATTCTCATCATTTGCAAAAATTTTCTTACATTCCGTGGGTTGTCTTTTCATTTCGTTTATGGTTTCCTTTGCTGTACAAAACCTTTTGAGTTCAATTAGGTCCCATTTGTTTATTTTGGTTTATATTTCCATTACTCTAGGAGATGAATCAAAAAAGACATTCCTGTGATTTATATCAAAGAGTGTTCTGCCTATGTTCTCCTCTAAGAGTTTTATAGTATCAGGACTTATATTTAGGTCTTTAATCCATTTTGAGTTTATTTTGTGTGTGTGGTGTTAGAGAATGTTCTAATTTCATTCTTTTACATGTAGCTGTCCAGTTTTCCCAGCACCACTTATTGAAGAGACTGTCTTTTCTCCATTGTACACTCTTGCCTCCTTTGTGGTAGATAAATTGACCATAGGTGCCTGGGTTTATCTCTGGACTATTCTTTTTTTTTTTTTTAAACATCTTTATTGGAGTATAATTGCTTTACAATGGTGTGTTAGTTTCTGATTTATAACAAAGTGAATCAGCTATACATATGCATATATCCCCATATCTCCTCCCTCTTGCTCTCCCTCCCACCCTCCCTACCCCACCCCTCTGGGTGGTCACAAAGCACTGAGCTGATCTCCCTGTGCTATGTGGCTGCTTCCCACTAGCTATCTATTTTACATTTGGTAGTGTATATATATCCATGCCACTCTCTCACTTTATCCCAGCTTACCCTTCCCCCTCCCCGTATCCTCAAGTCCATCCTCTAGTAGGTCTGAGTCTTTATTCCCGTCTTGCCCCTAGGTTCTTCATGACCATTTTGTTTTTGTTTTTGTTTTTTAGATTCCATATATATGTGTTAGCATACGGTATTTGTTTTTCTTTTTCTGACTTACTTCACTCTGTATGACAGACTCTAGGTCCATCCACCACACTACAAATAACTCAATTTCGTTTCTTTTTAGGGCTGAGTAATATTCCATTGTATACATGTGCCACATCTTCTTTATCCATTCATCTGTTGATGGACACTTAGGTTGCTTCCATGTCCTGGCTATTGTAAATAGAGCTGCAATGAACATTGTGGTACATGACTCTTTTTGAATTATGGTTTTCTCAGGGTATATGCCCAGTAGTGGGATTGCTGGGTCAAATGGTAGTTCTATTTTTAGTTTTTTAAGGAACCTCCATACTGTTCTCCATAGTGGCTGTATCAATTTAAATTCCCACCAGCAGTGCAAGAGGGTTCCTTTTTCTTGACACCCTCTCCAGCATTTATTGTTTGTACATTTTTTGATAATGGCCATTGTGATTGGTATGAGATGATATCTCATTGTAGTTTTGATTTGCATTTCTCTAATGATTAATGATGTTGAGCAGTCTTTCATGTATTTGCTGGCAATCTGTATATCTTCTTTGGAGAAATGTCTATTTACGTCTTCTGCCCATTTTTGGATTGGGTTGTTTGGTTTTTTGATATTGAGCTGAATGAGCTGCTTGTAAATTTTGGAGATTAATCCTTTGTCAGTTGCTTCATTTGCAAATATTTTCTCCCATTCTGAGGGTTGTCTTTTTCTCTTGTTTATCATTTCCTTTGCTGTGCAAAAGCTTTTTTCATTAGGTCCCATTTGTTTATTTTTGTTTTTATTTCCATTTCTCTAGATCGTGGATCAAAAAGGACCTTGTTATGATTTATGTCATAGAGTGTTCTGCCTCTGTTTTCCTCTAAGAGTTTGATAGTGTCTGGCCTTACATTTAGGTCTTTAATCCATTTTGAGTTTATTTTTGTGTATGGTGTTAGGGAGTCTTCTAATTTCATTCTTTTACATGTAGCTGTCCAGTTCTCCCAGCACCACTTATTGAAGGGGCTGTCTTTTCTCCATTGTATATTCTTGCCTCATTTATCAAAGATAAGGTGACCATATGTGTGTGGGTTTATCTCTGGGCTTTCTATCCTGTTCCATTGATCTATATTTCTGTTTTTGTGCCAGTACCATACTGTTTGGATTACTGTAGCTTTGTAGTATAGTCTGAAGTCAGGGAGCCTGATTCCTGCAGCTCTGTTTTTCTTTCTCAAGATTGCTTTGGCTATTCGGGGTTTTTTGTGTTTCCATACAAATTGTGAAATTTTTTTGTTCTACTTCCATGAATAATGCCATTGGTAGTTTGATAGGGATTGCATTGAATCTGTAGATTGCTTTGGGTAGTAGAGTCATTTTCACAATGTTGAATCTTCCAACCCAAGAACATGGTATATATCTCTCCATCTCTTGGTATCATCTTTAATTTCTTTCATCAGTGTCTTATAGTTTTCTGCATACAGGGCTTTTGTCTCCTTAGGTAGGTTTATTCCTAGGTATTTTATTCTTTTTGTTGAAATGGTAAATGGAGTGTCTCCTTACTCTCAGATTTTTCATCATTAGTATATAGGAATATAGGAATGCAAGGGATTTCTGTGCATAAATTTTGTATCTTGCTACTTTACCAAATTCATTGATTAGCTCTAGTAGTTTTCTGATAGCAACTCTAGGATTCTCTATGTATAGTATCATGTCTTCTGCAAACAGTGACAGCTTTACTTCTTCTTTTCCGATTTGGATTCCTTTTATTTCTTTTTCTTCTCTGATTGCTGTGGCTAAAACTTCCAAAAGTATGCTGAATAACAGTGGTGAGAGGGGGCAACCTTGTCTTGTTCCCAACCTTAGTGGAAATGGTTTCAGTTTTTCACCACTGAGGACGATGTTGCCTGTGGGTTTATCAATATATGGCCTTTATTATGTTGAGGTAAGTTCCCTCTATGCCTACTGTCTGGAGGGTTTTTATAATAAATGGGTGTTGAATTTTGTCGAAAGCTTTCTCTGCACCTATTGAGAAGATCATATGGTTTTTCTCCTTCAGTTTGTTAATATGGTGTATCACATTGATTGATTTACATATATTGAAGAATCCTTGCATTCCTGGGATAAACCCCACTTGTTCATGGTGTATGATCCTTTTAATGTGCTGTTGGATTCTGTTTGCTAGTATTTTGTTGAGGATTTTTGCATCTACGTTCATCAGTGATATTGGCCTGTAGTTATTTTTCTTTGTGACATCTTTGTCTGGTTTTGGTATCAGGATGATGGTGGCCTCGTAGAATGAGTTTGGGAGTGTTCCTCCCTCTGCTATATTTTGGAAGAGTTTGAGAAGGATGGATGTTAGCTCTTCTGTAAATGTTTGATAGAATTCGCCTGTGAAGCCATCTGGTCCTGGGCTTTTGTTTGTTGGAAGATTTTAAATCACAGTTTCAATTACAGTGCTTGTGATTGGTCTGTTCATATTTTCTATTTCTTCCTGGTTCAGTTTCGGAAGGTTGTGCATTTCTAAGAATTTGTCCATTTCTTCCAGGTTGTCCATTTTATTGGCATATATTTGCTTGTAGTAATCTCTCATGATCTTTAGTATTTCTGCAGTGTCATTTGTTACTTCTCCTTTTTCATTCTAATTCTATTGATTTGAGTCTTCTCCCTTTTCTTCTTGATGAGTCTGGCTAATGGTTTATCAATTTTGTTTGTCTTCTCAAAGAACCAGCTTTTAGTTTTATTGATCTCTGCTATCATTTCCTTCATTTCTTTTTCATTTATTTCTGATCTGATCTTTATGATTTCTTTCCTTCTGCTAACTTTGGGGTTTTTTTGTTCTTCTTTCTCTAATTGCTTTATGTGTAAGGTTAAGTTGTTTATTTGAGATGTTTCTTGTTTCTTAAGGTAGGACTGTATTGCTATAAACTTCCCCCTTAGAACTGCTTTTGCTGCATCTCATAGGTTTTGGGTTGTTGTGTTTTCATTGCCATTTGTTTCTAGGTATTTTTTGATTTCCTCTTTGATTTCTTCAGTGATCTCTTGGTTATTAAGTAGTGTATTGTTTAGCCTCCATGTGTTTGTATTTCTTACCGATTTTTTCCTGTAATTGATATCCAGGCTCATAGTGTTGTGGTCAGAAAAGATATTTGATATGATTTCAATTTTCTGAAGTTAACCAAGGCTCGATTTGTGACCCAAGATATGATCTATCCTGGAGAATGTTCCATGACCACTTGAGAAGAATGTGTATTCTGTTGTTTTTGGATGGAATGTCCTATAAATATCAATTAAATCCATCTTGTTTAATGTATCATTTAAAGCTTGTGTTTCCTTATTTATTTTCATTTTGGACGATCTGTCCATTGGTGAAAGTGGGGTGTTAAAATCCCCTCCTATGATTGTGTTACTGTTGATTTCCCCATTTATGGCTGTTAGTATTTGCCTTATGTATTGAGGTGCTCCTATGTTGGGTGCATGAATACTTACGATTGTTATATCTTCTTCTTGAATTGATCCCTTGATCATTATGTAGTGTCTTTGTCTCTTGTAATAGTCTTTGTTGTAAAGTCTATTTTGTCTGATATGACAATTGCTACTCCAGCTTTCCTTTGATTTCTGTTTGCATGGAATATCTTTTTCCCTCCCCTCACTTTCAGTCTGTGTGTGTCTCTAGGTCTGAAGTGGGTCTCTTGTAGACAGCATATATATGGATCTTGTTTTTGTATCCATTCAGCCAGTCTATGTCTTTTGGTTGGAACATTTAATCCATTTACATTTAAGGTAATTATCAATATGTATGTTCCTATTACCATTTTCTCAATTGTTTTGGTTTTGTTATTGTAGGTCTTTTCCTTCTCTTGTGTTTCCTGCCTAGAGAAGTTCCTTTAGCATTTGTTGTAAAGCTGGTTTGGTGGTGCTGAATTCTCTTAGCTTTTGTTTGTCTGTAAAGGTTTTAATTTCTCTGTCGAATTTCAGTGAGATCCTTGCTGGGTAGAGTAATCTTGGTTGTAGGTTTTTCACTTTCATCACTTTAAATATGTCCTGAAACTCCTTTCTGGCTTGGAGAGTTTCTGCTGAAAGATCAGCTGTTAACCTTATGGGGATTCCCTTGCATGTTATTTTTTGTTTTTCCCTTGCTGTTTTTAATATTTTTTCTTTGTATTTAATGTTTGATAGTTTGATTAATATGTGTCTTGGCATGTTTCTCCTTGGATTTATCCTGTATGGGACTCTCTGTGCTTCCTGGACTTGATTAACTATTTCCTTTCCCATATTAGGGAAGTTTTCAACCATAATCTCTTCAAATATTTTCTCAGTCTCTTTTTCTCTTCTTCTTCTGGGACTCCTATAATTCGAACGTTCACATGCTTAATGCTGTCCCAGTGGTCTGTGAGACTGTCCTCCATTCTTTTCATCTTTTTTCTTTATTCTGCTCTGTGGTAGTTATTTCCACTATTTTATCTTCCAGATCACTTATCCGTCTTCTGCCTCAGTTATTCTGTTGATCCCTTCTAGAGATATTTTAATTTCATTTATTGTGTCGTTCATCATTGTTTGTTTGCTCTTTAGTTCTTTTAGGTCCTTGTTAAACGTATCTTGTATTTTCTCCATTCTATTTCCAAGATTTTGGATCATTTTTACTATCATTATTCTGAATTCTTTTTCAGGTAGACTGCCTATTTCCTCTTCATTCGTTAGGTCTGGTGGGTTTTTACCTTGCTTCTTCATCTGCTGTGTGTTTTTGTGTCTTCTCATTTTGCTTAACTTACTGTGTTTGTGGTCTCCTTTTCACAGGCTGCAGGTTTGTAGTTCCTGTTGTTTTTGGTGTCTGTCCCCCACTCAGGTTGGTTCAGTGGGTTGTGTAGAATTCCTAGTGGACGGGACTAGTGCTGTGTTCTGGTGGATGAGGCTGGATCTTGTCTTTCTGGTGGGCAGGTCCACGTCTGGTGGTGTGTTTTGGGGTGTCTGTGACCTTATGATTTTAGGCAGCCCCTCTGCTAATGGGTGGGGTTGTGTTCCTGTCTTGCTAGTTGTTTGTCATAGGGTGTTCAGCACTGTAGCTTGCTGGTCATTGAGTGGAGCTGGGTCTTGGCGTTTGTGGAGATCTCTGGGAGATTTTCACCGTTTGATATTACGTGGAGCCGGGAGGCCTCTGGTGGACCAGTGTCCTGACCTTGGCTCTCCCACCTCAGAGGTACAGCCCTGACGCCTGGCCGGAGCACCAAGAGCCTGTCATCCACACGGCTCAGAATAAAAAGGAGAAAGAAAGAAAGAAGAGAGCAACCAAACCAGAAAAGAAATCCACTAATGATAACAAGTACTAAAAAGTATACTAAAAAAAAAATGGACAGACAGAACCCTAGGACAAATGGTAAAAGCAAAGCTATACAGACAAAATCACACACAGAATCATACACATACACAGTCACAAAAAGAGAAAAAGGGAAAAAATACATATATATCATTGCTCCCAAGGTCCGCCTCCTCAATTTGGGATGATTCTTTGTTTATTCAGGTATTCCACAGATGCAGGGTACATCAAGGTCATTGTGGAGATTTAATCCGCTGCTCCTGAGGCTGCTGGGAGAGATTTCCCTTTCTCTTCTTTGTTCCCACAGGTCCTGAGGTTCAGCTTTGGATTTGGCCCTACCTTTGCGTGTAGGTTGCCTGTGGGCGTCTGTTCTTCACTCAGACAGGATGGCGTTAATGGAGCAGCTGATTCAGGTGCTCTGGCTCACACAGGCCAGGGGCAGGGAAGGGTATGGGATGCGGGGCAAGCCTGCCACGGCAGAGGCCAGCGTGACGTTGCACCAGCCTGAGGAGCGCTGTGTGTTCTCCTGGGGAAGTTGTCCCTGGATCACGGGACCCTGGCAGTGGCGGGCTGCACAGTCTCCCGGGAGGAGAGGTGTGGATAGTGACCTGTGCTTTTACAGAGACCTTGGTGGCTGCAGCAGCAGCCTTAGCATCTCGTGCCTGACTCTGGGGTCTGTGCTGATAGCCAAGTCTTGCACCCCTCTCTGGAGCTCCTTTAAGCAGTGCTCTTTATCCTCTCTCCTCGCGCACAATGAAACAAAGAGGCAAGAAAAAGTCTCTTGCTTTTTCCCGGACTCCCTCCCAGCTAGCTGTGGCACACTAGCCCCCTTCAGGCTGTGTTCACGCAGCTAACCCCAGTCCTCTCCCTGGCCTCTGAAGCCTGAGTCTCATCTCCCAGCCCCTGCCTGCCCTGGCGGGTGAGTAGAGAAGCCTCTCAGGCTGGTGAGTGCTGGTCGGCACCGATCCTCTGTGCGGGAATCTCTCTGCTTTGCTCTCTGCACCCCTGTTGCTGTGCTCCCCTCTGTGGCTCTGAAGCTTCCCCCCACCCCGGCCACCCGCAGTCTCTGCCCGCAAAGGGGCTTCCTAGTGTGTGGAAACTTTTCCTCCTTCACAGCTCCCTCCCAGAGGTGCAGGTTCCATCCCTGTTCTTTTGTCTCTGTTTCTTCTTTTTTTCTTTTGCCCTACCCAGGTACGTGGGGAATTTCTTGCCTTTTGGGAGGTCTGAGGTCTTCTACCAGTGTTCAGTAGGTGTTCTGTAGGGGTTGTTCCACATGTAGATGTATTTCTGATGTATTTGTGGGGAGGAAGGTGATCTCCACGTCTTACTCTTCTGCCATCTTGAAGCTCCTCCCTGTAATTTTCTATCCTGTTCCATTGATCTATATTTCTGTTTTTGTGCCAGTTCCATACTGTTTTGATTACTGTAGCTTTGTAGTATAGTCTGAAGTTAGGGACCCTGATTCCTCTAGCTTCCTTCTTCTTTCTCAAATTGCTTTGGCTATTCATGGTCTTTTGTGTTTGCATAAAAATTGTAAAATTTTTGTTTTAGCTCTGCAAAAAATGCCATTGGTAATTTGATAGGGATTGCATTCAATCTGTAGATTGCTTTGGATAGTATAGTCATTTTCATAATATTGATTTTTCCAATCCAAGAACATTGTATGTCTTTCCATCTGTTTGTATCATCTTCAATTTTTTTCTTCAGTGTCTTATACTTTTCAGAATACAGGTGTTTTGTCTCTTTAGGTAGGTTTATTCCTAGGTATTTTATTCTTTTTGATGTGATAGTAAATGAGATTATTTCTTTAGTTTCTCTTTCTGATGTTTCATTATTACTGTATAGGAAGACAACAGATTCTGTACATCAAATTTGTATCCTGCAGCTTTACTGAATTCATTGATGAGCTCTAGTAGTTTTCTGGTGGCATCTTTAGCATTTTCTACGTATAGTATCATGTCATCTGCAAACAGTGACAGTTTTATTTATTTTTCTTCTCTGATTGCTGAGACTAGGACTTCCAAAACTACATTGAATCAAAGTGGTGAGAGTGGACATCCTTGTCTTGTTCCTGATCTTAGAAGAAATGCATTCAGCTTTTCACCATTAAGTATGACGTTAGCTGAAGGTTTGTCATATATGGCCTTTATTGTGTTGATGTCTGTTCCCTCTATGCCCACTTTCTGGAGAGTTTTTATCATAAGTTGGTGTTGAATTTTGTTAAAAGCTTTTTCTACATCTATTGAGATGCTCATATGGTTTTTATTCTTCAGTTTGTTAATGTGATGTATCACACTGATGGATTTGCAGATATTGAAAAATTCTTGCATCCCTGGGATAAATCCCAGTTATTCATGGTGTATAATCTATTTAACCTACTGTTGGATTTAACTTGCTAGTATTTTGTTTAGGATTTTTGCATCTATTTTCATCAGTGATATTGGCCTATAATTTTCATTTTTTTGGGGGGGCATCTTTGTCTGGTTTTGGTATCAGGGTGATAGTGGCCTCATGGAATGAGCTT
Organism: Balaenoptera ricei; assembly: GCF_028023285.1. NCBI lineage: Eukaryota > Metazoa > Chordata > Mammalia > Artiodactyla > Balaenopteridae > Balaenoptera > Balaenoptera ricei. Next base: position 187,121,520 of record NC_082639.1, read on the forward strand.
GGGAGTGTTCCTTACTTTGCAATTTTTTGTAATAGTTTCAGAAGGATCGGTGTTAACTCTTCTCTAAATGTTTGACAGAATTTGCCTGTGAGGTCATCTGTTTCTGGACTTTTGTTTTTTGGGAGTTTTTAAATCACTGTTTCAATTTCAGTACTTGTGTTTGGTCTGTTATTATTTTCTATTTCTTCCTGGTTCAGTCTTGGGAGCTCGTACTTTTCTAAGAACTTGTCCATTTCTTCTAGGTTGTCCATTTTCTTGCTTGTAGTAGTCTCTTAAGATCCTTTGTATTTCTGTGGTGTCCATTGTAACTTCTCCATTTTCATTTCTAATTTTGATTTGAGCCCTCTCCCTTTCTTTCTTGATGAGTCTGGCTAAGGTTTATCAGTTTTGTTTATCTTTTCAAAGAACAAGCTTTTAGTTTCATTCATCTTTTCTATTGTTTTCTTTGTCTCTATTTCATTTATTTCTGCTCTGAACTTTATGATTTCTTTCCTTCTACTAACTGGGTTTTGTTTGTTCTTCTTTCTCTAGTTGTGTTAGGTGTAAGGTTAGATTGAGTATTTTTTTTCCTTAGTATTTTTTTTTCCTTGTATTTCTATAAACTTCACTCTTAAGACTGCTTTTGCTGTGTCCCATACCTTTTGGATCACCACGTTTTCATTTTCATTTGTCTCTAGGTATTTTTAAATTACCTCTTTGATTTCTTCAGTGATCCATTGATTGTTTAGTAGCAATATTGTTTATCCTCCACATGTTTTTGTTTTTTACACTTTTTTTCTTATAGTTGATTTCTAATCTATCAAGCATCTTTTCTCACCACAATGCTATATGATTTCAGTTTTCTTAAATTTACCAAGGCTCACTTTGTGGTCCAGCATGTGTTCAATCCTGGAGAATGTACCATGTGCACTTGAGAAGAATGTGTATTCTGTTGCTTTTGAATGGAATGCTCAATAAATATCAATTAAGTACATCCGGTCTAATATGTCTTTTAAGGCCTGTGTTTCCTTATTGATTTTTTGTCTGGAAAGTCTGTCCATTGATGAAAGTGGGTGTTAAAGTCTGCCACTAATATTGTGTTACTGTCAATTTCTCCTTTTATGGCTGTTAGTTTTTGACTTATATATTGAGGTACTCCTATGTTGGGTTCATATATATTTACAGTTGTTACATCTTCTTCTTGGATTGATCTCTTGATCATAATGTAGTGTCCTTCCTTGTCTCTTGTAACAGTCTTTAAAGTTTATTTTGTCTGATATGAGTACTGCTACTCCAGCTTTCTTTTGATTTCCATTTGCATGGAATACCTTTTTCCATCTCTTCACTTTCAGTCTGTATGTGTCTCTAGATCTAAAGTGGGTCTTTTGTAGACAGCGTATATATGGGTCTTGTTTTTGTATTCATTCATCCAGTCCATGTCTTTTGGTTGGAGTATTTAAACCATTTATGTTTAAGCTAATGATTGATAGGTATGTTCTTATTGCCATTCTGTTAATTGTTCTGGATTTGTTTTTATACGTCTTTTTAATTCTCCCCTTTCTTCTTTTGTTCTCTTAACCTGTGATTTAATGATTAATGTTGTATTTGGATTCCTTTTGTGTGTGTGTGTGTATCTATTGTAGATTTTTGATTTGTGGTGACCATGAGGTTTTGATATAACAGTCTATATATAAACAAGATTGTTTTAAGTTGCTTGTCTTTTCATTTCAGATGCATTTCCAGTATCCTGCATTTGTACTGTCCTCATGATTGCTGATTTTGATATCATATTTGTGTGTGGATATTTGCTACTTTTAGTGTAGGTTTGCCTTTACCAGTGAGCTTTTCATTCATAATTTTCTTGTTTCTAGTTGTGGCCTTTTCTTTTCTGCCTAGAGAAGTTCCTTTAGCATTTGTTTAAAAAGCTGGTCTGGTGGTGCTGAATTCTCTTACCTTTTGCTTGTCTGTAAAGTTTTTGATTTCTTTGTTAAATCTGAATGAGAGTTTGCTGGGTTGAGTATTCTTGGTTGTAGGTTCTTCCCTTTCATCACTTTAAATATATTGTGCCACTCCCTTCTGGTGTGCAGAATTTCTGCTGAGAAACCAGCTGATAATTGTATGGGAATTCCCTTTTATGTTATTTATTGCTTTTTCCTTGTTGCTTTTAATATTTTCTCTATCTTTAATTTTTGTAAGTTTTATTACTATGTGTCTCATTGTGTTCCTCCTCATGTTTACCCTGCTTGGGACTCTGGGATTCCTGGACTTGGGTGACTGTTTCCTTTCCCATGTTGGGGAATTTTTCAGCTATCATCTCTTCAAATATTTTCTAAGGTCTTTTCTCTCTCTGTTCTCCTTCTGGAACCCCTATAATGCAAATGTTGTGTTTAATATTGTTCCACATGTCTCTTAGACTGTCCTCATTTCTTTTCATTCCTTTTTCTGTTCTGCCCCAGTGATTTCCACCATTCTGTCTTCCAGCTCACTTACCCATTTGTCTGCCTCACTTATTAATTGGTGAGGTGAGGGTATCCCAACTAGTAATATCACTAGTGGCCTGAAGAGAATTATAATTTCTTCTAGAATAATTTCCTAAGGGCCATCCAATTAGAGCCTTGGAGTGGAGAAATCCACCAAGGTAACCCAGAAGTACTGGATATCTAGATAATTGACCATAATCCTAACAATCGGATTAATGTTAACTCTGCATAAGATTGTGAAATACATTTGGTTCATGAGCAAAGTTGTGAGCAGTTGTCAAAGTAATTGGTATACAGGCCTGGTCTGGCATCTTGGGTCAGCTGTCTACTTCATATGTTGTCTTCTTCTCATCCTGGTCTGATAGATTCTCCTTATTTGAACATTGTTTTAAGGTAATAAGGTAATTTTGAGGTCAGCTGTCCTCTCTATAGGCCAGTCCAGTGCAGGGGTCCTTTCTAACTGGAAATATTAATCCATGCATCAATTCTCTTCAGTTTTGCATTGCATGAGCTAGTTAAGAGTACCTGATAAGGGTCCTTCCATATAGGTTGGAGATGATGGTTCTTTATGTCTTTTCCAGTATGCATAATCATGTGGTTGCAGGTCATGCATCTGATCTTCATCCAAAAATAAGTTACTGAGATAAACTTCAGAAACAAACTTAAAGTGTCATTTTAATAATTCAATTAAATTTACAATAACATAAAAGCAAGGAGCTGTCTGGGAAGTGAGTCTTAGGCAGGGAATACCAACTTCAATTAACAAAACTAGAATTTAATATTCACTGAAACAATCTTTTTCTCTCTAAAATGACCCTCATTTCTACCAAATATAGCCAAATTAAGACTAATCTGTTTGCAAAGTACATCTGGTTTTAATAAACTTGGCATGATGATGTATATAAGTGTAATTGATCATAGGCTCTTTTAAAATTTGCTTCACTGGGACTTTTATAAGCAATCTCAGATCGAAATTTTAAAGGCCTCTCAAGGCCAGGAAAGCCGTGCCAAAGGCTTGTCACAGATTTCATCTTACAGATTTAGGTGAATTCCTCCCTTTTTCAAGGTCCCCCCCACAATACCTTGAGATTCCTGCATCTGTTAGGAGGTGACCTTCCTAATTTATCTGGTAAAGCTGTTGTTAGGAACCTAAGAGTTTCCAATCTCTGGAGGGATCAGATAGAAAAGATAAATGTTTCAATTCTGCTTACAAAGGTGTAACTTACCAAGTTGCTGTGAGTCATAATTAGCTTGAGGAGAAGAGTTTTCTTAAATCTGGAAAACACAGATTAAAAGCCAATAATGTTTCAGAGAGAAACCATAAAAATTATACCCATATTCACAGTTCACTCAGTCCTGTGTCACTAATCCTTTTTTTTAAACAATTTTATGAAGCCATTAGGCTTCCCATAAGACTTCTTTTTTACCCAGTTCAGCAGTATGATCTGAAATTAATCAGAAACCTGTACTTGGAAAAAAGTCCTTTCTATGAATCTTCTTGAAGAGGAAGCACTTTTGCAAAGGCATCAGAGTAAAACCATAACTGACCATGAATGGCAAAAGACTTAAGAAGGCATGATAAAAAAACCTGATTAAAAACCTGATTATAATGCAACTGACAAAGAAGTTTGGTTATTGCTGTGACATTCAATATTAAAAGATAATTAACTAGAATTATGACTGATAACATTTTACCAGGACATACTAGATTTGAGGGAATTCCATATAATTACTAGAATGCCAATATTAACAACGTTTACCCATACAACATAATCTAAGAAGATTTACTACTCGTTTGACAATACTTCCCATGGAATTTAACACACCCAATGAACCTAATTAGTTTAATATTTCTCCTTGGGATGTTTCAGGGGTCCTTTGAAGCATCCCAAAGTTAGCCAGGGGTCAAAGGAACTTCATTACAATTTGATTTGGGAAGTTTGTCAAAAAAATATAAAGAAGGTTTAAAAGACTTGGTCAAATATCACAGATCACTGTGAAACAATACTTATTCTCTCAACCAAAGTGACAATAAAAGGTTTTAGAGGCAAATATGGAAAGTTATAGCAGATTACTGATTAAAGGTAAAGAAACCGTACAATCAGTTATTAAAAGCAGATTAACAACCTAAGAAAGCTTTCCTCTTAACAAAGAGACAAACCCAATTCAAGTTTGCACCAGCTACCTTAAAAATTTATTTACTCCAGGAGAGCGGCCACGGCGACAAAGCAGAAAGACCCTGAGGTCATCTCCTCTCATAAGCACACCAAAATCATGAGTACCTGCAGAACAACCATCAGGGAAAAAGACCATAACCTACTGGAAAAGATCTTGTACAACAAAAGACACAAAGAAGGAACCACAACAAGACAGGTAGGAGGGGGAGAATTGTGATATAATCAAATCCCATACTCCCCAGATGGGCAACCGACAAACTAGAGAATATATTGCAGAAGTTCTCCCACAGGAGTGAGAGTTCTGAGCCCCATATCAGTCTCTCCAGCTCCAGTATCTGGCACTGGGAACATGAGCCCCCAGAGCATTTGGCTTTGAAGGCCAGTGGGGCTTAACAGCAGGTGTCCCAAAGGACTGGGAGAAATAGAGACTTCATTAATAAAGGATGCACACAAAATCTCACATGTACTGGGACCCAAGGCAAAAGCAGTAATTTGACAGGAGCCTGGGCCAGACCTAATTGCTGGTCTTCGAGAGTCTCCTGAAGAGGTGGGGGGCAGCTGCAGCTCAACCTGGGGACAGAGACCTTGGTGACAGATATATTGGAGAACATTCATTCAGTCATGTGAACACTGCTGCTGCTGGCAGCTGACATATTGGCTTATTAGAACCAAGACCTGGCACCACCCAACAGCCTACAGGCACCAGTGCTGGGATGCCTCAGGTCAAACAATTAAGTGGGTGGGGATACAGCACCACCCGTCAGCAGACAGGCTGCCTAAAGACTAAAGAGCCCACAGCTGCCTCTGAACATGCCCTGAGACATGGCTCAGCCCCCTAGAGAGCCAAGACCCAACTCTACACACCAGTGGACAGGCACCAGCCCCTCCTTCCAGGAAGCCTGAACAAGCCTCTAGACCAGCCTCAACCACCAGGGGCTAGATACCAGAAGCAAGAACACTGTGATCCAGGGATGCAGCCCAGACCCTACCCTAGGACCAGCTGGGCCCTGGCCCTGCCCACTAGCAGGCCAAAGCAACCTTCAGGACACCCCAGACACCATACCCAGCAATGTCAATGAACAATCCCCCTGCCCCAACAACAATGTGAAATGAGTTCTGGGATCCCTGGGCCCTGCAGCCAGACTCCAGGAACCAGCTCTGCCTTCCAGTAGTCTGGCACTAACCCCAGGATCTGGCGGCTTCACCTCCTAGTTGGTGGGCAACAGCCCCAGTATTTTGGGACCCTGACTGCACCCACAGTGAGCCAGCACTAGCCCTGAGGCCCCCTAGGATTTCACAACCAGACACATCATAACCAGGCCCCGCTAAACAGCATCATCCACAGAAGACAGGAAATGGCAACCAACCAGACTAGAGGCCAAACAAGCCTAGCAGACTGCCCACATAGTCATCCTACCACCACAGAAGGACCCACGCAGTCCTCTTAGGAGGAACCACTAGTGCATTTAGCATGGGTGACAAAATGGTAGTGCATGGCAGGGACTCATAAGATACCTCCTAGAGTGGGCCACTTCTCCAAGGTCAAGAAATGTAACTAACCTAACATACATAAAAATACTAAAAGCAAATTAGACAAAATGAGGCAGCAGAGGAATATATTCCAGACAAAGGCACAAGATAAAACCCCAGAAGAAGAACTAAGTGAAGTGGAGATGATAGATAGGTAATCTACCCAAGAAAGAGTTCAGAGTAATGATTGTAAAGATGATCAAAGAACTCAGGAGGAGAATGGATGCACAGAATGAAAAGTTAGAAGTTTTTAACAAAGAGTTAGAAAATATAAAGAACAACCAAACATGGATGAAGAATACAATAACTGAAATGAAAAATACACTAGAGGAAATCAATAGTAGACTAAATGATTCAGAATAATGGATCAGTGACCTGGAAGACAGAGTAGTGGAAATCATGGCTGATGAACAGAAAAAAAAAGAAAACAAACAGGACAGTTTAAGAGACCTCTGGTAAAAGGTCAAGCACACTAATATTCACATTGTAGGGGTTCCAGAAGGAAAAGAGAAAGGGCCTGAGAAAATACCTGAAGAGATAACCACTGAAAACTCCCTTAACCTGAGAGAGGAAACAGCACCCAAGTCCAGGAAGTGCATAGAGTCCAATACAGGATTAAACCAAATAGGAAGACACCAAGACACATTGTAAACCAAATAAGAAAAAATAAAGATAAAGAGAGAATACTAAAAGCAGTAAGGAAAAAACAACAAATAACATACAAGAGGATTCCCATAATGAGATCAGCTGATTTTAGAGCAGAAATTCTGCAGGCCAGAAGAGAGTGACATGATACGTTTAAAGTGTTGAAAGGGAAAAACCTACAAACAAGAATACTCTACCTAGCAAGTCTCTAGATTTGATGGAGACAGTAAATGCTTTATAGACAAGCAAAAGCTAAAAGAGTTCATCACCACTAAACCAGCTTTACAATAAATGTTAAAGGAACTTCTCTAGGTGAAAAAGAAAAGGCCACAACTAGAAACAAGAAAATTATGGAATGAAAAACTCACCTGAAATGGCAAACATACAGTAAAGGTAGGGAATCATCCACATACAAAGCTAGTAGGGAGGTTAAAAGACAAAATTAGTAAAAACAGCTGTACCCACCATAAGCAGTTAAGGGATACAAAAATTTAGATGTAAAATATGATATCAAAAATAGTAATTGTGACAGGAGGAGAGTAAAAATTCACAGTGTTCCAAATGCATTTGGAATTAAGAGATCAGCAGCTTAGAACGATCATACACACACACACACACACACACACACACACACACACACACACACATACAAAAACCTCATGGAAACTGCACACCAAAAATCTCTAATAGATACACAAATAAAAAAGAAAAAGGAATCCAAACATAATACTATAGATAGTCATCAAATCACAAGAGAGTGAACAAAAGAAGAAAGGGAAAAAAACCTATAAAAACAAATCCAAAACAATTAACAAAATAGTAATAAGGATATACATAGAGCTAATTACCTTAAATGTTAAGGGACTAAATGCTTCAACCAAAAAACACAGACTAACTGAATGGATACAAAAACAAGAGCCATATATATATGCTGCCTACAAGAGACTCACTTCAGATCTAGGCAAACATACAGATTTAAAGTAAGGGAGAGGAAAAAGGTATTCTATGCAAACAGAAATTAAGAGAAAGCTGGAGTAGCAATACACATATCAGACAAAATAAACTTTAAAATAAAAACTGTTACAAGAGACAAAGAAGGACACTACATAATGATCAAAGGGTCAATCCAAGAAGAAGATTTAACAAGTGTAAATACATATGCACCCATCATAGGAGCACCTCAATATATAAGGCAAATATTGACAGCCATAAAAAGAGAAATCAACAGTAACACAGTAATAGTAGGGGACTTTAACACCCCACTTAACATCAATGGTCAGATCATCCAGACAGAAAATCAGTAAGGAAACACAGGTCTTGAATAACATAGTAGACCAAATGGACTTAATTGATATTTATAGAGCATTCCACCTGAAAGTAGCAGACACATTTTTTCAAGTGCACATGGAACATTCTCCAGGATAGATCAAATGATTGGCCACAACACAAGCCTCAGTAGATTTAAGAAAATTGAAATAATATCAAGCATCTTTTGCAACCACAATGCTATGAAACTAGAAATCAACTACAAAAAACCCAAAACTGCAAAAAGCACAAACACGTGGAGATGATAAAATGTGCTACTAAACAACCAATAGATTTCCTCTGAGGAAAATCAAAGAGGAAATCAAAAATACCGAGAGACAAATGAAAATGAGAACATGATTATTCAAAACATATGGGATGCAGCAAAAGCAGGTCTAAGAGGGAAGATAATGAACTATCAGAAAGAGAAATTTAGGGAAAAATCCCATTTACCACTGTATCAAAAAGAATAAAATACCTAGGAATAAACCTACCTAAGGAGGCAAAAAACCTGTACTACCAACCCTATAAAACAAAGAAATTGAAGATGACACAAATGTACAGGAAGATATATGGTGTTTTGGGATTAGAAGAATCCATATTGTTAACATGACCATACTACCCAAGGCAATCTACAGATTCAATGCAATTCCTATCAAATTAACCAATGGCATTTTTCACAGAACTGGGTCAAACATTTTTAAATTTATATGGAAACACAAAAGACCCCGGATAGCCAAATTGATCTTGAGAAAGAAAAACAGAGCTGGAAGACTCAGGCTCCCTGACTTCAGACTATACTACAAAGCCACAGGAAGCAAAACAGTATAGTACTGGCACAAAAACAGACACATAGGTTAATGGCCAGGATAGAAAACCCAGAATAAACCCACACACTTACAGGCAATTAATCTACAACAAAGGAGGGAAGAATACACAATGGAGAAAAGACAGTGTCTTCAATACGTGGTGCTGGGGAAACAGGACGGAAAGAAATTAGATCATTCTCTAACACCATACACAAAAGTAAACTCAAAATGGATTAAAAAAGTAAATATAAGACCAGATACTATAAAACTCCTTGAGGAAAATATAAGCAGAATACTCTTTGACATAAATCACAGCAGTATCTTTTTGGATCCACCTCCTAGAGTAATGGAAATAAAAATAAACAACTGGGACCTAGTCAAACTTAAAAGATTTTGTACTGCAAAGGAAACCATGAACAAAACATAAAGAAAACCTATGGACACAGAGAAAATATTTGCAAATGATGCAACCAACAATGGCTTAATTTCCAAAATACACAAATACCTCATACAGGTCATTTAAAAACAAACAAAGAAACAAACAAACAAAAACAATGGGCAGAAGAAATAGACATTTCCCCAAAGAGGATATGCAGATGGCAACATGCACATGAAAAGGTGCTCAATATTGCTAATTAGTAGAGAAATGCCAATCAAAACTACAATTAAGTATCACCTCACACTGGTCAGTATGGCCATCATCAAAAAGTCTAAAAATAATAAATGCTGGAGAGGGTGTGGAGAAAAGGGGACCCTCCTTTAAAAACCTCTAAAGATAGTGTTCCCATATGATCTAGTAATCCCACTTCTGGGTGTATATCCAGAAAAGATAAAAACTAATTTGAAAAGATACATGCACCCCAATGTTCATAGCAGCACTATTTACAATAGCCAAACATGGAAGCAACCTAAGAGTCTATTAACAGATGAATGAATAAAGAAGCTGTGGTGTGTATGTATGTATGTGCATATGTGTGTGTGTGTGTGTGTGTATAACTCAGCCATAATAAAGAATGAAATAATGCCATTGGCAGCAACATGGTTGTACCTAGTGATTATTATAGCAAAGTGAAGTAAGTCAGACAGTAAAAGAGAAATATCATATGTATCACTTATATGTGGAATCTAAAAAAATGATACAAATGAACTCATTTACAAAACAGATGCAAAGACATAGAAAACAAACTTATGGTTACCAAAGGGGAAAGTGGGTGTGAGGTATACATTAGGAATTCTGGATTAACAGATACACCCTACTATATAGAAAATAGATAAACAGCAAGGACATACTGTATAGCACAGGAAACTATATATATATTCAGTATCTTCTAATAACTGATAATGGGAAAGAATATGAAACAGAATATACATGTAAGTGTATAAATATATGTTTATATATGTATATGTGTGTATATATGTATATAAAGTCATTTACTCAGTTGAACTTATTCTAAACTTTGATGTCCACAAACTCTTTTCTCAAGTTCCTTTTCCACAAACCTTCCATCCCTTTCTGTATCTGTATAAGTCTGTCTCTTATTTTTTCCCATCCATAAACAACGAGCTCTAAGCCAAAATTATTTTCTTTTAAGAAAATCCAATTCCATTCCTCATACCTTCTTTTACTGAAAACACACATCCTGCCTTCCTATTATACATTGAAATGTTTCCTTCTTTATTTCTAGTAGCTTTATTTACTTACATATTTAAATTAGAATCCTCAACTCTTAAAAATCTTAATTTCTAGTGAAAATTAAGAAGTAAGCAATTATGAACTTTTACATTAGCATTCTGTAGACTGGCAAACATAAATACCAATAATAATTTCTAAAAACATGTGCTTTCTTATAGAAAATATCTCACTGTCACAACAAAGGTATTTATCAATACTCTTAAATATCTTTTGTTTCTCTGTAAAAGGAAGCCTATATTCAGTAATTAATGTTTTACTATCTTGTTTTATTTGGGAATGACCCAGCTGTTCAATAAACTTCCATCATTTAACTTAATTTAGCACAACTCTAAAATTTCAAGTAACCAAATATCTGGAGAGATTACTTTTTAAGTAGACTTTCCTAAATCAATTATTCCTAAAGAGTTCACCAAAAGCTCTTATCTCATGTGTATTTAATTTAATTATAAAAAATTTCATCATACTGTTATTTTTCTTGCTGACCAATTTGCAACAGATATAAGAAGATCTTATTTGACCTCTTTTATAGTTATTATACTTGATATTGATGACTCTAAAGACATCTCTATATTAATTAAATCAACAAACTTTAAATTTAATACCAGATATTGATTTAATACTCAATATTTCCCAGTTCCTGTGAATCTGAAATTCATCCTGGCCAATTTCCTTTTATGTTTCTGAGAAATTTATATAAGCATTTAATTTCCTTTTATCCAATCAAGTAGAGCCCATTTATATATTAATTTTGGTAATACTATTCAAAGGTAAAGATACATACACATAAAATGCACAGACATATAGACAGATACTACCAGAGATCTCATAGCTTCATTTTAAATCATAGTCAGTAATCGGATGTTACAATATAAAACTCACTAGTTTATAAATAAGAGTTGGAATAAGTTGAATTTAAAAAGTTGTCTTTCCACTTTTTTTTCCTCAGTCTCAGGAATTAGAGATGGTCTAGATAAAGTGTTCCTGAGAACCCTGGTCTCGAGGCACAGGGAGAGAAAAGCAAGTTCTCCTAGAAGGACTTGTTCCCTCAGGGTCAGGATTCTAAAAATATGTTGTTTTTTTTTTTTCAAACCAGCTTTCGTTAACTGCATATGTAATAAAAGAGCCCATTTTGGCCATAGGGCAAAATTTTCCTTTAATTCCCTAATAAGTAAGTACTTCTAAAAGTTTTGTATGTACATGAACCTGGCTGCAGTGTTAGTTGGAGGCTGGTTTTCTGAGGCCCCTCATTTCTCTGTTTGGAAGGCTCTATTTTCCATTTTAAAGTTGAATTAGTCAGGGATAAAATTTACTAATGAAATTATGTGTAGGGCCAGTGTGCTGTTGTGAGCTCAACTCTTCTAGACATCCCCCTAGAGTCATTTCAGCATTCTTACATGGCTTAGTGTTCCCTTTGGTGGTCTAAGACCACTGTGGGTGTTTGGATCACTGAATGACCAATTCTTATACATGACCCCAGGTGAGCAAGTCTTCTAATTAATGAGTGGGTTGCCCTATGGGACCACTGTACAGTATGAGGACTCCACCTCCACCACTCCTGTAAATTTCTCAGTTGGCTGAGAAAGCTGTAACTGACCAGGAGGAGCCTTGTCCCTTTACTTTGTCGCAAAGTTCTCATGTAATAACTTCACTTTTATCCCAACAAGTTCTATTAAGGAAGCCGAATTAAGGAAAAGTGTCAGACCAGTCTCCTACCTAACCACTCAGCCCAGACCACTTAGTCTCTTTCAACTGAACAAACCCCAGTATCTCTCCACTGGGGGGCCAAGTACTTGTTATAGACCTCCAAATAAAACTCATCAACCAATTTGGGAGATCCAAGAACCAGGAGAGACTCACCCAAATCTGTCTGAACTCTCTGAGGAGTTAGATGGGCTCAAGAGGCCTCTGCTGGTACCAAGGCTCCAGTTCTTGTAGAGTTAAGGCGAAGGAGAGAAGTCAGCTCTGGGTCCCTTTTGTTGGTCGCCAAAAGTGCCGACTGAAAAAAGAAAAGTACAATGTGAGAGTTGTGACATAAATTTTATTTGGAGCAAAATCAGGACTATAGCCCAGGAGCAGTTCCTCAGAGCTATCTGAGATGCTCTCTCCTGGGTTATAGACCTCATCATTTTGCCTGAAATAAAACTTAACTCACAACTCTCACATTGTGCTTTTTTTCTTTCTAGTCGACATAATGGAAACTAAAAGATATATAACTGAGATGAAAGTTTACAAAAATTGGTATATTTAAATGAGCTTTATATAAGATGGTTACAAAGAGCTTAACTATATTGTGGGATAGACATGTTTCACTGGGGAACACCTCCCCTGCTTGGTATTATAAGACAGAGCATAGGAATCTACCCCTCAGGAAATATTAAATAAACATTCTAAAGGAAACCAATATGGTTACCTGAGCCTGTACAATATAAAGTAAAACTGGGAACTAATATTCAGGGGCTAATAAAAATAGTAATAGAGCTTTTGCTCTGGGTCTGATCTGTGCATTCAGAGGGCCTTTGTTGACTGCTTATGCAAACTTTTGAAGGCATGATAAATTAAGCCCTGCAATTCTGGAACACAGAACTCATAAATTTCAGTTTAGCTAGAAATCTTCTCACTGATACAGAAAAGCAAATTAAAGAAAATATAGTTGGGCAAATCAATTCTTAATGTCATTTAGGTGACAGACCAGTTCTTTGGGGAATTGAAAGCAACTGTCTTTGTCTTGCAAATCTCTTCAAATCAGAAATGTAAATTTAGCTCACAAGGAACTGAGACTGAGCCTAATCAGCTCAATCAGGTAGAACCTGAAAAGTTTAAAAGAATTTAAAAGTGGCCTTTTTAAATTCAAACCACTGGAAAGGCTCCCTCAGCCAAACTCTAATTCATAGCTTCCTTAAGGAATTATCAAGAACAAATACAAGTCTTAAAACTCTTTTCCACAGATAATGAAGCCTTAGGGGGACCTTCAAGATGGCAGAGGAGTAAGACGTGGAGATCACCTTCCTCCCCACAAATACAACAAAAATACATCTACATGTGGAACCACTTCTACAGAACACCTACTGAACGCTGGCAGAAGACCTCAGACTTCCCAAAAGGCAAGAAAATCAACACATATCTGGGTAGGGCAAAAGAAAAAACAAAAAACAGAGACAAAAGGATAGGGATGGGACCTGCACCTCTGGGAGGGAGCTGTGAAGGAGGAAAAGTTTCCACACACTAGGAGGCCCCTTCACTGGTGGAGACGGGAGGGTGGCAGGGGGGAAGCTTCAGAGCCATGGAGGAGAGCGCAGCAACAGGGGTGCAGAGGGCAAAGCGGAGAGATTCCTGCACAGAGGATCAGTGCCGACCAGCACTCACCAGCCTGAGATGCTTGTCTGCTCACCTGCCGGGGTGGGTGGGGCTGGGAGCTGAGGCTTGGGCTTCAGAGGTCGGATCCCAGGAAGAGGACTGCAGTTGGCGGCGTGAACACAGCCTAAAGGGGGTTAGTGCACCACGGCTAGCCGGGAGGGAGTCCGGGAAAAAGTCTGGAGCTGCCGAAGAGGCGAGAGACCATTGTTTCAGGTTGCGCGAGGAGAGGGGATTCCTTCCCTGCGAGCCCACAGAAGACAGAGCACCACCTAAACGAGCTCCAGAGATGGACGTGAGCCACGGCTATCAGTGCGGAGCCCAGAGACGGGCATGAAATGCTAAGGCTGCTGCTGCCGCCACCAAGAAGCCTGTGTGCGAGCACAGGTCACTCTCCACACCTCCCTGGGAGCCTGTGCAGCCCGCCACCACTAGGGTCCCGTGATCCAGGGACAACTTTCCCTGGAGAATACACAGCACACCTCAGGCTGTTGCAACATCACACCAGCCTCTGCCGTTGCAGGCTCACCCTGTATTCCAATTATGACTACTATACCCCTCCCTCCCCACCGGCCTGAGTGAGCAAGAGTGCCCTAATCAGCCACTGCTTTATCCCCGTCCTGTCTGGGCAGGGAACAGACACCCTCAGGCGACCTACAAGCCGACATGGGGCCAAAACCAAAGCTGAACCCCGGAAGCTGTGTGAACAAAGAAGAGAAAGGGAAATCTCTCCCAGCAGCCTCAGGAGCAGTGGATTAAATCTCCACAATCAACTTGATGTACCCTGCATCTCTGGAATACCCGAATAGACAACAAATCGTCCCAAAATTGAGGCAGTGAACTTTGGAAGCAACTGTAGACTTGGGGCTTGCTGTCTGTGACTGATTTGATTCTGATTTTTATATTTATCTTAGTTTATTTTTAGTGCTTGTAATCATTGGTGGATTTGTTTATTGGTTTGGTTGCTCTCTTTTTTAATTTTTAATAGTTATTTATTTATTTATTTATTTTGTAAATTTATCTCTCTTTTTTTTCTCCCTTTTCTTCGAGCTGTTTGGCTGACAGGGTCTTGATGCTACGGTCTGGTGTCAGGCCTGAGACTCCAAGATGGCAGAGCCAAGCTCAGGAAATTGGACCACCAGACACCTCCTGGCCCCACGTAACATCAGTCAGTGAGAGCTCTTCCAGAGATCTCCGTCTCAATGCTAAGACCCAGCAATCTCCAGTGCTGGATACCCCATGCCAAACAACTAGCAAGACAGGAACACAACCCCACCCATTAGCAGAGAGGCTGCCTAAATCATAATAAGGTCACAGACACCCCAAAACACACCACAAAACGTGGTTCTGCCCACCAGAAAGACAAGATCCAGCTTCATCCATCAGAACACAGGCACCAGTCCCCTCCACCAGGAAGCCTACACAACCCACTGAACCAACCTTAGCCACTTGGGGCAGACACCAAAAACAATGGGAAGTATGAACCTGCAGCCTGCGAAAAGGAGACCCCAAACACAGTAAGTTAACCAAAATGAGAAAACAGAGAAATACACAGCAGATGAAGGAGCAAGGTAAAAACTCACCAGACCAAACAAATGAAGAGGAAATAGGCAGTCTACCTGAAAAAGAATTTAGAGTAATGATAGTAAAGATGATCCGAAATCTTGGAAATAGAATGGAGAAAATACAAGAAATGTTTAACAAGGACCTAGAAGAACTAAAGAGTAAACAAACAATGATGAACAACACAATAAACGAAATTAAAAATTCTCTAGAAGGAATCAATAGCAGAATAACTGAGGCAGAAGACGGATAAGTGACCTGGAAGATAAAATAGTGGAAATAACTACCACAGAGCAGAAAAAAGAAAAAAGATGAAAAGAATGGAGGACAGTTCCAGAGACCTCTGGAACAACATTCACGCACCAACATTTGAATTATAGGGGTCCCAGAAGAAGAAGAGAAAAAGAAAGGGTCTGAGAAAACATTTGAAGAGATTATAGTTGAAAACTTCCGTTACATGGGAAAGGAAATAATCAAGTCCAGGAAGCGCAGAGAGACCCATATAGGATAAATCCAAGGAGAAACACACCAAGACACATTAAAATCGAACTATCAAAAATTAAATACAAAGAAAAAATATTAAAAGCAGCAAGGGAAAAGCAACAAATAATATACAAGGGAATCCCCATAAGGTTAACAGCTGATCTTTCAGCAGAAACTCTGCAAGCCAGAAGGAAGTGGCAGGACATATTTAAAGTAATGAAAGGGAAAAACCTACAACCAAGATTACTCTATCCAGCAAGGATCTCACTGAGATTCGACAGAGAAATTAAAACCATTACAGACAAGCAAAAGTTAAGAGAATTCAGCACCACCAAACCAGCATTACAACAAATGCTAAAGGAACTTCTCTGCAGGAAACACAAGAGAAGGAAAAGACTTACAAAAACAAAGCCAAAATAATTAAGAAAATGGTAATACAAAATTAATGCACAGAAATCTCTTGCATTCCTATACACTAATGATGAAAAATCTGAAAGAGAAATTAAGGAAACACTCCCATTTACCACTGCAACAAAAAGAATAAAATATCTAGTAATAAAACTCCCTAAGGAGTCAAAAGAGCTGTATGCAGAAAAATATGACACTGATGAAAGAAATTAAAGATGATACAAACAGATGCAGAGATATAACAATGTTCTTGGATTGGAAGAATCAACATTGTGAAAGTGACTATACTACCCAAAGCAATCTACACATTCAGTGAAATCCCTATCAAACTACCAATGGCATTTTTCACACAACTAGAACAAAAAATTTCACAGTTTATATGGAAACACAAAAGAACCTGAATAGTCAAAGCAATCTTGAGAAAGAAAAATGGAGCTGGAGGAATCAGTTTCCCTGACTTCAGACTATACTACAAAGTTATAGTAATCAAGACAGTATGGTACTGGCACAAAAACAGAAATATGGATCAATGGAACAGGATAGAAAGCCCAGAGATAAACCCACACACATATGGTCACCTTATCTTTGATAAATGAGGCAAGAATATACAATGGAGAAAAGACAGCCTCTTCAATAAGCGGTGCTGGGAGAACTGGACAGCTACATATAAAAGAATGAAATTAGAACACTCCCTTACACAATACACGAAAATAAACTCAAAATGAATTGAAGACCTAAATGTAAGACCAGACACTATAAAACTCGTAGAGGAAAACACGGACAGAACACTCTGTGACATACATCACAGCAAGATCCTTTTTGACCCACCTCCAAGAGAAATGGAAATAAAAACAAAATAAACAAAAGGACCTAATGAAACTTAAAAGCTTTTGCACAGCAAAGGAAACCATAAGCAGGACGGAAAAGACAACCCTCAGAATGGGAGAAAATATTCGCAAATGAAGCAACTGACAAAGGGTTAACCTCCAAAATATACAAGCAGCTCATGCAGCTCAAAGTCAAAAAAACAAACAACCCAATCCAAAAATGGGCAGAAGACCTAAATAGACATTTCTCCAAAGAAGATATACAGATTGCCAGCAAACACATGAAAGGATGCTCAACATCACTAATCATTAGAGAAATGCAAATCAAAACTACACTGAGATATCACCTCACACCAATCAGAATGGCCATCATCAAAAAATCTACAAACAGTAAATGCTGGAGAGGGTGTGAAGAAAAGGGAACCCTCTTACACTGCTGGTGGGAATGTAAATTGATACAGCCACTATGGAGAACACTATGGAGGTTCCTTATAAAACTAAAAATAGAACTACCATATGACCCAGCAATCCCACTAGTGGGCATATACCCTGAGAAGACCATAATTCAAAAAGATGCATGCACCCCAATGTTCATTGCAGCACTATTTACAGTAGCCAGGACATAGAAGCAACCGAAGCATCCATTGACAGATGAATGGATAAAGAAGATGTGGCACATATATACAATGGAATATTACTCAGCCATAAAAAGAAACAGAACTGACTTATTTGTAGTGAGGTGATGGACCTAGAGTCTGTCATACAGAGTGAAGTCAGAAAAACAAATACCATATGCTAACACATATATATGGAATCTAAAAAAAAAAAAAATGGTTCTGATGAACCTAGGGGCAGGACAGGAATAAAGACACAGATGTAGGGAATGGACTTGAGGACACAGGGAGGGGGAAGGGTAAGCTGGGACGAAGTGTGGGAGTAGCACTGACATATATAGACTACCAAATGTAAAATAGATAGCTAGTGGGAAGCAGCTGCATAGCACAGGGAGATCAGCTCAGTGCTTTGTGACCACGTAGAGGGGTGGGATAGGGAGGGTGGGAGGGAGACACAAGAGGGAAGGGATAGGGGGATATATGTATATGTACAGCTGATTCACTTTGTTATACAGTAGAAACTAACACAACATTGTAAAGTAGTTATACTCCAATAAAGATGTTAAAAAAATAAATAAATGAAAACAGTCATCTGTGCAAATAAATTTAACTTATTCCTATTGTTATAAATAACTAGTAAGATTATATTGTAATAGCTGATTCATAACTAAGTTTTTAAAGTGAAGCTATGAGATCTCTAGTTTTTTTTCAGTTTATATGTCTGTTTGTCCATTATATGAGATATCTCTTCCTCTGGAAAATATTATCAAAATTAAACTTATAAAAGAGCTTTATTTACTTGACTTAAAAGTAAGAGCTTACAAACTAAATATTTCTAAATATAAGAGAAACTGGCCAGAAAGCATTTCATGTTTCACGTGATCTAGGAAATATTCAATATTAAATTAACGTCCTGTTTTAAAGCTAGCTTAAACTTACTGATTTAATCAATATAGACATGCCTTACTTTTTTTGAACCTAGGTTTACTAAAGGTCGATTCATGTTATTTCAGTTAGAGTTTTTCAACAATAACATTAACTTGGTATGATAATATTTTCATAAGTTGCAAAATAAAGGTAAATAAGATAAGAGTTTTCAGGTGAACCCTTTGGAAATAATTATGTCTTGGGTATGTCTACCTAAAATAGTTTCTCCAGATTTTTGGTAACTTGTTTTTTGCTAAGTTAAATGATCGGAATTCATTGAATATCCAGGTCATTTCAAGTAAGATAAAATGCTGGAACATTGCTAAATAGGTCTAAATTTACCTCCTTTTGTCTCCTTATAAGAGGGAAACTAAAGATGTTTGGGTTTACAGACAATCATTGTTTTACTCTGATGCTTTTATAAAATGAAAATCTTCAAGAAAATTCACAAAAGCTCTTTTTGACAAATATAATTTTCTGATAACTTCTATATCATACCACTGAACTGGGTAAGAAATTACAAAACTCCAATGGAAAACCTGGTAACTTCATGCAGATCAGCAGGGATTAATACATGGACTGAATGAACTAATAAATATGATTTATAATTTTATGACTTTTTTCTGAAATATACTGGCTTTTAATCTTTGTTTTCCAGAAAAACCTTTCCTCTTACACCCTGACCTACAAGTTGATAAAGTATCTTTACTGTAAACAAAGGTGAAACATTTATCTCTTTCTACCTGATCTT
Organism: Balaenoptera ricei; assembly: GCF_028023285.1. NCBI lineage: Eukaryota > Metazoa > Chordata > Mammalia > Artiodactyla > Balaenopteridae > Balaenoptera > Balaenoptera ricei. The sequence goes on from NC_082639.1 coordinate 187,141,062, forward strand.
TCCAGAATTTGGCTTCTCCAGCTGGCTCCCCTGTAGATTTGATTGTTTATTGCAACCAGATTACAACTAGTTATACTAATCATTGATTTGTTTTCTTTGTCTCCAAATTTTTTATGCTTTATGTCTCTCTCTGCTGTACTATGACCTTATTAATGTTATTACATATATTACTTATCCTGTCTAGTTTATAAGATTTTCTCTTGCATTACCCAATGTGTAACCAAGTCTCCAACAAAATTAATGATGGCTAGAAGTCTTAAGACAGTTTATCACATATACCCAACTCTACATAGAATAATTGTAATAGTGCAACTCTAGATATGGGAAAAAGCAACAAGGGAAAACATTTCCTGATCATGATAGACTAGTAAGACAGGTGATCCACAGAATTTTAAATTAACAGGGACAGATCCAAAAATTAGAACCATGAGTGGCATATCAACAGGATCCTTGCCTGATCTAGGAATGAGACTTCCTAGTGCAATGGGATAAAATTGGTCATGAAATGCTTCCCAAACATTCGTCAAAGTTATGACCAAGGGGAGGCACTGTGGATGAAAAAAATGTTGCCTGCCATATCAGCAAACAAAGGATGCTATTGTCATCAAGCCATTGGCCACTACAGCCACCCCTGATGGTGAGCCCTGAGGGAACTCAGGATGGAGACAAACAGGCTGCCCACTGCCAACCCCTCAAACACTGTAGCCACCCACAACTGTGCACCCTGAGAGGACTCAGGATGGGAAAGAACAGGATACTGGCCCTAGACAGCTAAGGTGCATATCAAAGGAATGATTTCCGTGAGCCCAGACTCTTGTATTTTCCCATACATAGAAAAGTGCTGAATTCATTAACTTGAGATGTCTGGTTTTCTTTAACAGTAATCTTTTGATGTTCCCACTACCTGGTTTTTGTCCCAGAAGCCCCTATATATACCGGCTCCTCCCTTACCTCTTTGGAGCCGTCCCTCAGAGCTATCTGAGAGGCTGTCTTCTGGGCTTAAGTCCTCAGTTTTATCCACCAAATAAAACATAACTCTCAAACTTTAGGTTGTCCATTTTGTTTTTTGTTTTTTTTCAGTCAACATAGGTGATGTCTGATCACTCTGGCCTGCCCTCCTTAAGAATCATGTTAGGTCAGTTTAGACAGGATTCCTCCTTACCCCTGATGTTTCCTCTCTGTGATTTTCCATCTGTCGACCATCCAGCAATCCCCCACTCCCACCCTCAGTCTCCTGCTCCATGGATATACATTCCTAGTTTTCCCTCTTGAGGAAGGAAATCCAAGTTGAGCCCAATCTTCTCCCCTACTGCAAAACCCCCTTAGGCGTCACAATAATTTCCCTGAATAAAGGCAGCCTTATTGTTTTAACAAAGGTCATAATAGTATTTTACTCCAAAATTAGAAAAACACTAGTGAACATCCAGATACCTCACTGTAAGCCAGATATATCCCAGTCTTAACTTAATGCCAGGCATACTCAGAACTGCCTGTGAAACTGTAGATGCTAAGCTAACACAGCATGGACTTGGCAGCTGGTAGAGGTGGGACCAGGGAGGGAAGAGCTGTGATTAGTACTGTGACATTTATCAGTAGATATTTACATGTCTTTTCCTAATTCTGAAAATGTTTGAGTGTGAATAGTTATGTCTGAACTAATTTATAAATCACCTTCAATGCTTAAATAAAATTCTGATTGATCAAAATAATTAAAATCTTAACCTTGTCTTTTGTTCAAAATAAACAGTGACACATGTTTTCAAAAGAGTGAAAATGTTTCTGAAATAAAATGCTTCTCATTTTATGGAGTTCTCATTTTTTGGCATTTAACATACATTTAGAGCCATATGTCTCTTCTGATTTAAAGGTCAGATGGAATGAGTTGAATTTAAAAAGGTTTTGGCATTTAGATGGTTACCCGCATAATACATTAATGAGTTAATTACATTTTCCTGAATCACACAAAGGGATTTGCACAGGTGAGTCAATATTAATTTTGGAGAGTGGACACATTATTGCTGAGTATTAGAATCTCACCTGAGTGTATCTGTGAGAATTATTTGTGGATATAGAGATGCAAATCATGAAAATACTTCAAAATGTCATATCAAAGAATAAACAGACTGATCGAAGAGAATACAGAGCTCAGAGACAAATCCAAGAAACTTATAAAATCTGTCTTGCAAGTGCATTATGTTCATAAAGCAAAATTATCTAACTATTATAAATATTATATTTCACTCAGGAAGGTTATCAAATTTAAAAATTAGTTTCAGGTCAGCTCCCCTACCTTATCACTGGCACAAAAGTTATGTTCCCCTATTATGTAAATAATATCATCATTTATACTCAAGATAATGTTTGTTGCTTTTAATTCTGTTTGTCCATCCCCTAAGAGGTTCACCTTACTGTGTAAATTCCCAGTAACAAGACATTTTATATGATTAAAATTTTAACTGTACTTTAATGGGGAGAACTTCAACACTATCTAATCCCCCATCTTGGCAGGAACAAAACCCTAATTTAGGCTCTTTGTGTATCCCATTCTCTTATTAGAGGAAGAACCAGAAGAAATCCAGAGATGAGACTTTCTAGCTTAAGTTGAAGGATTGGCTTTCCAACAAGACACTATTGTCTTTTTTAACATTAAATTACAAATAATGAGAGTAGAAACAGCATGTTTATCATGATCACATATTGTACTATATAAATAATTTAAATAATATCAAAATACCTTATTTTTATCATAATTGAAAGAATTACAACTTGTTAAAAACCAGTAGGTATCTGGGCGAAAAAATTGCTGTCCTTTTCAAAAGCCCATGACAGGAGGTAATGCACATCAAAAATTGCATTTAGAACCTTTTGTTTTTTAAGTAATAGATTAGAAATATTCATGATTTATCACGATGTTGCTTTTACTCTTTATTTATATTGTGTGTGTATATATGTGTGTGTGTATATATATATATATAGTATATTAGTATAGACGATTAAATTAGGCATTGTAATTTGTTGGGGGTTGTTATTGTTGTTGATAAAAAGGAACAATCTACCTATATGTTATATTTAAATTATTGTCCTCTATTTCTGATTCTAACACATTCTTCTTGCTAGTTTTCTTATCATTCAATAACAGGTCAGGGTGAATTTGGCAATATATTACCTCTGTTATATAGAGTTAATGACTACTTTCCTAGAGGAATATTTTCATATATACTTATTTAATTTATTTATATATTTCTGTTTTTAATTTATTTTTAACTATTATTTTTAAAACATATGAATACTTCTTCAATTTAGATAAACATTGAGATCTTCAAGCATTATACCAAAATATTCTTCTTAGAATCTAAATTTAGGCTCCCCTTTAAAATACAATTTCATAAATTCCTCTTACTTGATATATCCTCAAAAGCTGTTTTAAAAGTATAGAGTGTTCAAGTTCATTTTTTTACTCATTATGTCTTAAGACCTCTTCTCCTCCTTATATCATATAAATCAAAGATTAATCTGGCACATTTCACCAGTAGCTTCAATAACACTATGCAGTGTTTAAAACTTATTAACATTATGTACCATCTGTTCCCAATTTAAATATCACACATTGAAATTTCTAAATTTGTACATCTTAAGATATTCTTATTTTTAAAATGTTTCTAGAATTTTCTTCATGTTCTTACAATCGCCTAAACACAATTTTATTTTTCAGATCTGAGCTGTAATCTGAGTGAAATTATATTACAAATATGGGACAATGTGAATGAGGTGTTGAGTAAAAAGGGCAGAGATAGAGTCAGGCAGAATTCAAACTTGAATCTTGACTCTCTCATTTATTTCCACGGCAGTGTGTATAAATTCTTTTAATATCAGGTAGAGGTATTTCCTCCACTGCACAATATTTACAAGGCGAAAATAAATACCAAACTGTCAAACTTGTTGTAAAAATTAATACTAATAAAATAATAATTAACAGTATTGTTATCACTATCAATCTAATGTTTTATATTTTTTAACTTTCCTCATAACAAGTCAGTGAGGTGGAAAACAATTGGCATTTCCATTTTACAGATGATAAAACTAAAGTAAAGAGAGGTAACTGCCTGATGTGATACAGTAAGTGATAAAGGGCATTCCAATTCGGATAGCCTGGCCCAATTATCTCATTGCCACTAAGCTTAAAGAAGATAACACATGCCAATGCATGTCTGATCAGTGCTTTGCACACTTTTCATTGTTTCATAGTTAATATTATTTATATTACTTCTCATGAATTATAAAAAATATATTAATTTCAACATTATGAAAATGTGGGTTCTGTAATAATAAGATTTTTGCGTTTACATTCTAAAAAGGACTTTACATGTATTACAGTTTTGGTTCGCTTTTCTGCCATCACATAATTCTTCTCATGTTTCCAAGTTAATGGCAAAAAAAAAAAATGTATTTTGGACTTAAGATTCTAAGTTTAAATGAAAAATTTTAAGTGGAAAACTATTCTGTAAAAGCAAAAATGTAAAAGATAAAAGGAAGAAATTTCGGAAATGCAAACCAAAGGGTCATTTTAGTCGGAAATTCTGGCACAGAATCCTTCCTATACCTTGTTTCCATTTTCACTAAACATTTTGCTGGGTTTTAACTTTCTGGAGAAACTATAACAAATGAAAAATTAATTCTATGTAACAACAACAACAAAATCAAAGAACTTCACAATTCTTCCATGTGTGTTTATCTGTATCTGTATGTGTGACATTAAATAGGTTTGTCTTGAAACTACATCCATCACCCAAATTTTGTTGATTGATTCAAAAGAATTCAGCAATTGTTATAGAAGTATGTACACTAGAATGCTGTTGGCTTACATATTAATCATTTAAGATACATATTAAAATGGTAAATTCTCATTTTCCACCTCCAGAAAAATGTATAATTTGTAATATTAATTATACCATACTTCTGTAATATAATTATATGCAAAGCATATAATCAACAACCTGTTACTTGAACATTTTATATTGCAGATCTCAAAACATTTTTTTCCCATCTTTGGTGGTTTCAATATTTACTCTTTATGTACTCTTATCCAATAATTATGTTTTCTGTCCGACTTAGCCAACACTCTGTTGTCATACGTGAAGTCTTGTTATTATCCATAACTGTACCATCTCCATAATATTGATTTCTAGTATCTCTCCTTTTGACCACTATCATCTGTCTTTCCAGATCATCCCTCCCTTCCTCTTACTTCAAAAATTACTTGAGAGTATGGGGACAACCAAGTCTATTGATTCAATCATCTTTGACCTTTTTTCTCTACCTCCACTTGAATCCTTTCTCTCTTATTTACCTACTTTATCTCCTCTGGTCCATCATTATAATTGAGAGCTACTCTCCCTATTTAGTTACAGTTGTTAAATTACTGTCTCCAATATATTCTTCCCCCTGAAATGTACCTTAAATTTACCCCCTCCTGTTCACCAATATAATCTTTTAAAGGTTACCTGTTATCATAATATTACTAAATTCAGTGATCAATCATCAGGAGACTTCTTACTGGACTTATCAGAATCATTTATCACAGTTGATCACTCCTGCCATCTTAAAATATCTTCTTCATTAGTTTCCACCTTGTTTTGATTTTTTTCCTTTTACTTTAATGCCACTTCTTATATTATTTTTATTGGTTTCTTTTCACCTCTCTGGAGTTGGAATTCAGATCTGCCTTCTGTAGCTATACTTCTACCATATATGTTATTACACATTTGGACAGCTTAAAACACCATCTTATGCCCATGGGTCTCAAATATTTGTCTTTAGGCCATACTTCTCCTGCAAACTACCAATCAACATATGAAAATACCCATGGACGTCTCCACTCAGATCTAAGTGAGGCATCTCATTCAACATCTCTAAATTATTAGATAAATGCAACTCAAAACTATAATGAGGTATCACCTCACTCCAGTCAGAATGACCATCATTAAAAACTCTACAAATAATCAGTGCTGGAGAGGATGGGGAGAAAAAGAAACCCTTCTACACTGTTGGTGGGAATGTAATTTGAAATGGTGCAACTGCTATGGAAAACAGTATGGAGATTCCTTAAAGAATTAAAAGAGAGTTGCCATATGAGCCATAGATCCCATTCCTGGGCATATATAGGGAGAATACTCTAATTTGAAAAGATATATACACCCCAATGTTCATAGCAGCACTATTTACTATAGCCAACAAATGAAAGCAACCTTAGTGTCCACTGACAGAGGAATAGACAAAGAAGATGTGGTATACATACACAATGGGATTTTACTCAGCTATAAAAAAGAATGAAATAATACCATTTGCAACAACATGGGTGGACCTATAAATTATCATATTAAGTGAAGTAAGTCAGACAAAGACAAATGTCATATGATATCATTATATATGTAATCTAAAAAAGATACAAATTAACTTATTTACAAAACAGAAATAGATTCACAGACAAACTTATAGTTACTAAAGGAGGGAAGGGATAAATTAGGAGTTTGGGATTAAAGTATACACACTACTATATATAAAATAGATAACCAACAAGGACCTACTGCATAGCACAGGGAACTCTGCTCAATATACTGTAATAACCTATAAAGGAAGATAATATGAAAAAAAAATAGGTATATATGTATGTATAACTGAGTCACTTTGCTGTACACCTGAAACTAAAAGCTCATCGACCAGCAATCGTGAGAAAAGGAGAGTACAAATGCAGAATATTGGAAATGCATTTGACATTAAAAGACCAGCAACTTAAAACAAACTTGTTTATGTATAGACTGCTATATCAAAACCTCACAGTAACTGCAAACCAAAAATCTACAATAGATACACACACAAAAAAGAAAAAGCAATCCAAACACAATGCTAAAGTTAGTCATCACATCACAAGATAAGGAAAAAAAGAAGAAAGGGGAGAAAAAAGACCTACAAAAACAAATCTAAAACAATTAACAAAAGGCAATGAGAAAATACATATAATTACCTTAAATGTAAACAGATTAAATGCTCCAACCAAAACACATAGACTGGCTGAATGGATACAAAACCAAGACCCATATATATGTTGTCTACAAAAGACCCACTTCAGATCTAGGGACACATACAGACTGAAAGTGAGGGGATCTAAAAAGCTATTCCATGCAAATGGAAATCAAAAAAAAAAAGCTTGAGTGGGAATACTCATATCAGACAAAATAGACCTTCAAATAAAGACTGTTACAAGTGACAAAGAAGGACACTACAAAATGATTAAGGGATCATTTGAAGGAAAAGCTATAATTGTAAATATATATGCACCCAACATAAGACCACCTCAATATATAAAGCAAATGCTAACAGCCATAAAAGAAGAAATTGACAGTAGCACAATCATAGTGGGGGACTTTAACACCCCACTCTCATCAACAGATAGATGATCAAAGGCCCTAAATGACACATTAGACCAGATGGACTTGACTGATATTTATAAAGAATTCCATCCAAAAGCAGCAGAATACACATTCTTTTCAAATGCACATGGCATATTCTCTAGGATTGATCACATGCTAGGCCACAAAGCAAGCCTTGGTAAATTTAAGAAAATTGAAATCATATCAAGTATCTTTTCTTACCACAGTGTGAGATTACAAATCAACTACAAGGAAAAACATAAACCACAAACACTTGGAGGTAAACAGTATGCTACTAAACAATCAATGGATCACTGAAGAAATCAAAAAGGAAATTTAAAAATATCTAGAGACAAATGAAAATGAAAGCACGATAATCCAAAACCTATGGGATGCAGTAAAAGCAGTCTAAGAGGGAAATTTTTAACAATACAATCTTATCTCAGAAAACAAGAAAAATTTCAAATAACTTAACCTTTCACCTAAAGCAACTAGAGAAACAAGAGCAAACAAAACCCAAAGTTAGTAGAAGGAAAGAAATCACAAAGATCAGAGTGGAAATAAATGAAATAGATATGAACAAAACCATAGAAAAGATCAATGAAACTAAAAGGTGGTTCTTTGAAAAGATAAACAAAACTGGTAAACCTTTAGCCAGACTCATCAAGAAAGAAAGGGAGAGGGCTCAAATCAATAAAATTAGAAATGAAAAAGGAGAAGTTACGACAGCACAGAAATACAAATGATCATAACAGACTACTACAAGCAACTGTATGCCAATAAAATAGACAATCTAGAAGAAATGAACAAAATTATAGAAAGCTACAATCTCCCAAGACTGAACCAGGAAGAAACAGAAAATATGAACAGACCAATCACAAGTACTGAGTTGAAACAGTGATTAAAAAACTCCCAACAGACAAAAGTTCAGGACCAGATGGCTTCACAGGCAAATTCTATCAAACATTTCGAGTAGAGTTAACACCTTTCCTTCTGAAACTATTCCAAAAATTGCAGAGGAAGGAACACTCCCAAACTCATTCTATGAGGCCACCATCACCCTGATATCAAAACCAGACAATGACAGCACTAAAAAAGAAAACTACAGGCCAATATCACTGATGAACATAGATGCGAAAATCCTCAACAAAATACTAGCAAACCAATTCAAGCAATATATTACAAGGATCATACACCAAGATCAAGTGGGATTTATCCCAGGGATGCAAGAATTTTTCAATATCCACAAATCAATCAATGTGACAGACAACATTAACAAACTGAAGCATAAAAACCATATGATCATTTCAATAGATGCAGAAAAAGCTTTTGACAAAATTCAAAACCAATTTATAATAAAAAAAATCTCTAGAAAGTGGGCATAGAGGGAACCTACCTCAACATAATACAGACCATATATGAAAAACCTACAGCTAACATCATACTCAAAGGTGAAAAGCTGAAAGCATTTCCTCTGAAGTCAGGAAGAAGACAAGGATGTCCACTCATGCCACTTTTATTCAACATAGATTTGGAAGTCCTAGCCATGGCAATCAGAGAAGAAATAAAAGGAATACAAATTGAAAAAGAAGTAAAACTGTCACTGTTTGCAGAAGACATGATACTACACATGCCACCAGAAAAGTACTAGAACTCACAATGAATTCAGTAAATTTGTAAGATACAAAATTAATACACAGAAATCTGTTATAGTTCTATACACTAACAACAAAAGATCAGAAAGAGAAATTTAAAAAGCAATTCCATTTACTATTGCATCATAAAGAATAAAATACCTAGGAATAAACCTACCTAAGGAGGCAAAAACCTGTACTCCAAAAACTGTAAGATGCTGATGAAAGAAATCAGAGATGACAATAACAGATGGAAAGATATACTGTGTTCTTGGATTGGAAGAATCAATATTGTTAAAGCAAATGCTAATGCCTTGTTACTACCCAAGGCAATCTAGATTCAATGCAATCCCTATCAAATTACCAGTGGCATTTTTTTACAGAACTAGAAGAAAAAATTTTAAGATTTACATGGAAACACAAAAGAGCCCGAATAGCCAAAGTAATCTTGAGAAAGAAGAACAGAGCTGGAGGAATCAGGCTCCCTGACTTCAGATTATACTACAAAACTGCAGTCATCAAAAGAGTATGGTACTGGCACAAAAACAGAACTCTAGATCAATGGAACAGGATAGAAAGTTCAGAAATAAACCCATGCACCTATGGTCAATTAATCTATGACAAAGGAGGCAAGACTGTACAATGGAGAAAAGACAGTCTCTTCAATAAATGGTGCTCGGAAAGCTGGACAGTTACATGTAATAGAATGAAATTAGAACATTCTTTAACATCATACACAAAAATAAACTCAAAATGAATTAAAGACCTAAACGTAAGACTGGATACTATAAAACTCTTAAAGGAAAACATAGGCAGAATGCACTTTGACATAAATTGCAGCAATATCTTTTTTGATCCATCTCCTATAGTAATAGAAATTTAAAAAAATAAACAAATGGGACATAATTAAACTCAAATGCTTTTGCACAGCAAAAGAAACCATAAGCAAAATGAAAAGACAACCCACAGGATAGGAGAAAATATTTGCAAACAATGCAACTGACAAGGGATTAATGTCCAAAATTTACAAACAGCCCATGCAGCAATATAAAAGAAAAATAAAAACTTAACAAAATGAGAAGACCTATATAGACATTTCTTCAAAGAATTATTAGAGAAATGCAAATCAAAACTAACGTGAGATATCACCTCACACTGGTCATAATGGCCATCATCAAAAAGTCTACAAACAATAAATGCTGGAGAGGGTGTGGAGAAAAGGGAACCCTCCTACATTGTTGGTGGGAATATAAATAGGTACAGCCAGTATGGAGAACAGTATTGAGGGACTTTAAAAAACTAAAAATAAAGCTACCATATGATCCAGCAATCCCACTCCTGGGCATATATCCAGAGAAAACTATGGTTCAAAAGGATACATGCATCCCAATGTTCATTGCAGCACTATTTACAATAGCCACGACATGGAAGCAACCTAAATGTCCATCAACAGAGGAATGGATAAAGAAGATGTGGTACATATATACAATGGAATATTACTCAGTCATTAGAAGGAATGAAATAATGTCATTTGCAGCAACATGGATAGACCTGGAAATTATCATACTAAGTGAGTAAGTCAGACAGAGAACAACAAATATCATATGATATAGCTTATATGCAGAATCTAAAAAAAATGGTACAGATGAACTGATTTATGAAACAGAAACAGACTCACAGACTTAGAGAATGAACTTATGGTTACCAGGGGGAAAGGTGTCGGGGATGGATAACCTGGAAGTTTGGGATTGACATATACACACTACTATATTTTAAATAGATAACCAACAAGTACCTATTGTTTAGCACAGGGAACGCTACTGAATATTCTGTAATAACCTAAATGGGAAAAGAACCTGAAAAAGAATAGATACGTGTGTATGTATAACTGAATCACTTTGCTGTACACCTAAAACTAACACAACATTGTAAATCAAGTATATTCCAATATAAAATTAAAAATTAAAAAAAATACAAAATACATAGTGAATCAACTATATTTCAATAAAAATTTAAAGATATAATTAAAAAAATAAAAGAGGCATCTCAAAGATGAAGTCCAAAAGGGAACATCTTATTTTAATCAAAAGCATGGTCTTCCTTCAGTCTTTCCCACTTTAGAAATGACAACTTTATTCTTTCATTTACTAAGTCCCAAACTTAAAGTCCTCTTTAACACATATTCTTTTATACAACACTGTAACCCTGTCTCTTTAAACTTGTGAGTATGTGTTTATATATGTGTGTGTGGTGTGTGTGTGTGTATGTGGGATATTGACCCCTGCCCACCACATCTACCATTAATGTTCTAGACAAATTAACTAGTAAGTTTCATTGGATTGCTACCACAGATTTATTACTAATGTCCTTTTTTCTACTCTTAACTTTTATTCTCTGTGTTCAACAAATCAACCAGAGTTGTCCTTACCAATAGATACCAGATCGTATTCTCAGTCCAAAATGGTTTCATTGCTTTCCATTTCAGGGAGAGGAAAAGGCAGTCCTTATTTGGCCATATTTCTGCCCCTGCTAATTCACTGACATGTTTTACTGCATACTCCCTCCCTTTGCTTGCACCAGACAAGCTGGCATCCTTGTTACTCTGCAATATGTAGGGTATGTGGTAGAGTCAGGTTTTTTGCACTTATTCCATATCTCTAGATGCTATTTCGCTAGATATTTGGATGACCTACTCCCTTACTTCCTTCAAGGTCTCGGCCTTATTGGAGAATCCTTCCCTCACTCTTTTCTATGTGCCAGTTATCACTTATTACCTATAAATGCCAAACCATCATTTATTGCTTGGTCTATGAAAATGAATCTGGGTCCCTTAAATATTTGTCCTTGTCTAGTCAGTAGTCTGCTAAGCTTTGTTAATAAAGAGCCCTGGAGACACACGGAGGGACGGAGCTGTGCTTCCTAGTTCTGTGGTCCTCCTAGCTGCTTCCTGAGGCTGGTGCGCTCCAGTCTGTGGCCCCCAGTGTGTTCAGCATCTTCACTACACCAGCTTGGTGGCCAGCCACCCTCAGCAGCCAGCACCTCCCCCCAGATCATCCCTAAGGGGATTCTTCACCTCTGGTGAAGTTTTTCCCAGCACTCTAGAGGACAGATTTCCAGGAAATTCCACTGGTGAGACACCAAGGTGACTGGTTTGCCATTCGATGGTCCATCACCATACCCTCTCCAACAGAGACTGGATCGCAGTCCTGTCCAAGGCGAGAGAAGCCTCTTTTGTGCTCCATCTCAGCCCTAGTGGGAGTGGATGCTACATCTACAATCGCCGTATTCTCTAGAATTTTCTTTACTTCCTAGTAGCCGATTCCTTGTAGTGACTCTAATCCCCTTTCATAGTGGCTACTTCTTAAAGTCGAACCTTTGCTATTCAAATTCCTGAGTGGTTTCTGTCTCCTTTCCTCCAGAAAGACTTTTCTTGACCACATTATATAAAATATCAATCTTGAGCCATATGGTTATTATTAATCTAATTTCCTCTGCTTTCTTTGTCTCCAAGACAATTACCGTCATTTTTCTATATATTTGTATATTGTGTGCCTCCTCTCCCATGAAATGGAAAGTCCATTAAATATAGGCACTTTGTTGTTTTTATTGCTGTACCCATTGAACCTAGAACAGTGCCCGATAATCAATAGGTATTCAAGATATATTTGAGAGAATAAATTAATATTGTCCAAGGATAATACTTAGAAAAATATGTAAATCAGTCAGATATTGTAATCCCATTCTGATGGATGTTAGTGATAACACATGCAAAAATTTGTATAATATTTTAAAAAATCTATTGGTAATATTTTATAAAATATTAAGGTTTTTCTAAGCATGTAACAAGATGATTATTGTAAAGTGGGAATTGTTTTCTTTTTTGATAGCTATTCCATGTAATAACAGACATTGATAGAGAATGTAAAAAATTAATAACTTCTTGATAGAAACAAATTTAACCCATAGCATGATTTAAGATGTCAACTTTGATTCTTCAAATTATAAATTTCTAAAAGGCTTACTTTTTCAAGGATGTGTTCTGATTTTTATTACTAGAAAGAGTTAACTGAGAGAGATGTTGTGGTCACTGTGATTTTACATCAGCTTGTTAATATAGAAAACATTTCTTAGAAAATTTGGTTTATGATTAGATATACTAGTGTCATGACAAAGTTCCTTGGGAGTTCCCAACTCTTAGTGGTTGGTACTGGTCAAAAAAATTTCCTGATTTTCAATGTGAGTTTAGCCACAAGTGTCATGGGCCTGGGAAGAGGCCCCTTTCTTTATCCTCTACATTTATTAGACTTCCTTTCACACAATTACATAGAAGAGATCACATATATCAGCAGTTTAATATAGACAAAGTGCAGTCATATATATATATATAAATTTAAAAATAATGCATTTGTCTTATCTTCAATAGCATACTTAAAAAAAGATTTCTTATTAAGTTATTTTGTTTATAATGTCAAAGCAACTGAGTTTTGGAAATCCCTAGATTACTAAAAAGTGTAGGTTCTTTTCTTTTTTCTGTTTGATACTATGTAAAATAAATTGAGAAGTCAGTCATTTTTGAGGATTCATCCTAGATGTTTATGCATAGCACTGATGCATTGAATCATCTCACCAGAATATACAAGTGTGTATTTATTTCTGACACTTCTGGTTCCTGGACTTAAAAGTCTGAAATTTAAAAACAAATTAACTTTCAAAGCTTCAAAGGCAGAATGACATTCATCCTCACTCTACTGCAGCTACAACAGTAGGAATTGAAGAAGAAAATGGTAAAGCAGATGTCAGGGCCCCTGAGCAATGTGGATTCAGCAGGCTACTTAGTGGAAAAAGACTATTGGGTCATAACTTTAATAACTTGCACATATCTGGATTTAATTAGTCCTTGGCAGATTGGATGACCTCTTTAAAGCAGTTAAGGAATATTTCCATACTGTCAGCCCATTGAATAGTACCCATGAGTGACATACACTGCCTCTTTTCCTGGAAAAACACGACTTATTCCAGGATGTACAAGGAACAGTCCAATTAGTCTCTGGCCTTGGTAGTTGCAGGCTTTTACAAACTTGCCAAAGTTCAGTTTCTTCCAAGCAAATCCTCTATGTATTCATTACCTCAATTTATATTTCAGTTTCTAAATAGCCTTTCCAATACATGTCAATTTGGTAATCTTCTCTTTAGATTTTCTGTCACTATAGAAATGAAAACAATTGTTATTTCTATCATTCATCATATTATATTGTTATCTTTATCATATAAACTTTGAAGGTTAATATTATTGAATTTACATAAAATATAGCTGGGTCTAAGTATGTGTAGAATTGATTTTCCATGATCTTTTCTGTCATAACTTGGCAACAGTGATACCATTTTCATGCCTTTTTACAACAGTGATTTTAATCGCTGCCCTTGCCAAGTCCATATTCAATTTCATATTTACCTCTTTACCATTTCTCAAAACAAAAATAATGCATACTAAAAGTAAACATAACAAAAATAACCAAAACAACAGACAAGCACTGTAGAAAAAATATCTTAAAATATCTTGTTGCAAATATTTCTTTCACTAAACCTTTCCTTAATGGACTTTTCAATATTCTCCCCAGTCCCTATACTCTAAGGAAGATTTCTGAAGTTACTCTAAATTTTATAGAAAAAAATTAAAAATAAAACCTCCCCAAAGTTCTTTAAAATAAGTGTGTGCTTCTAAAACAGCTCTATATTTTCTGAATAGATATTTTAATTAGATGACTGTAAGTCTCTTCAGTTTTATCTGTACTAGCAGCTTGGGTCTTCAGCAGGACTGCCTGCTGCCTTTTTCTTTAGAGTTTACTCTGCTCACTTTAATTTGTTTCCACAGATGAAGTGCAAAAAGGAGAATATTTTATAAGGAAAGAGGTATTTCTGTGAATATCTGAGAAAGAGCAAAGGAAGAAAGAACACAAATGTTCAGCAAAAAATGACGGCCGGGCACGTTCTTGTTAATGTTGAGTGTTCACATAACATTATCTAGTTTCTGATGCTTCTTATGCTATTTGCTCTGTAATGACATTAATATCACACCTCTCTGCCTGTCTCTTATAATAATGCCTTTGTCTCTGAATTGAAAAATTAACACTGTCATTTTAATATAGAAAACTCCACACATCAAACATCATTTAACGTGTATGACTATGTATTATAGGCACATTTCTACTGACAGTACATGCCACATGACCACTGAGTAAAATTAAATATATATAATTTAACTTTCCATGAAAAATTTTGCACCAAAGAGTGTTTGAGATTTTGTTTTGATTTGTTTTTAATATTATATAGATAAATCTGTAAATAATAAATAAAAAGATTCACAAAAGAACTGTGAAATAAAGCCAGAATAACAGTTATAAAACTCCTTGATATCTAGAAAATACATTTCCAACCCTTATATTTGACATGCAAACAACCTATGAAAGTCTGTGAAAGATAAAACTGACTTGGTTAGAAATAATAAGCCTATAACTAAAGATTGCACAAAGGATGTTTCACATGCATATATATCATTTTCTTTATAAGCTCATATCACTGTGAATTGAATTACATAATAAATAATAATTGAGCACCAATTATAAAGCCCAGAAGAGTATTTGATATTTTGGAAATATACAACCCCTACTTCCTAAGGCTAGTTGGGGATATGGTCCTAAATTTTATAGAACAAATCAGTAAAAATAGAAGATAGTTCATAACAAACACATGAATGATTTGTGTGGCTTTGTTTAAAATGATAGGGATTTAGTGGCAACGAGGATTTTAATTTAGCTAAATGCTCAGCGTTGATTCTTTGGAGAAACAAAGATAAGACTGGGACTGGAACTTGAGAAAGACCTGAAAGAAGGAAAGACATCCTGGGAGAGATGAACAAGAATGTGGCTGCCATTCCTCTTGGGAGATACCTCTGATGTATCCACTTATAAAAGCACCCCCTTCCCCAACCAAGGACCTACATTTTTACTTAGGAAATTCTAGTATTAATTTCAGATAAAGGGGTTACATCTATGTCTCTAAATAGATAAGTAATGAAGGAATGTGTTTTTAGGCCTTTCCTTAAACACTGATAATTTTCTGTCCTGTGACTCTTCTTCTTTTAAAATTCATGACCAAGTATGAACACTTTGTTTTTGATGGTTCCTGATACATACAGCTGAATAAATGAGATCCCCAACTATCCTGAGGTGTCCGTCATACCAATGATAATATTGACAATAATAATAATAATGAGGAGGAGGAGGTGGTGGGAAAAAAGGAGGGAGGAGGAAGAGGAGATATGAAGGAAAAAGATGTGAAAGAAGAGGAAGAAGAAAGTGAGAAGGACCACAATTCCCATATATAGCACATCCTACTATGGATCTACATAAATGATGATTCGATTCTCCCAAAATCCTATGAAGAAGGTGCTACAATTATCCTTTTTATCATGAATAAATCAAGATAGCATTTTAAGGACATTTGGGTGAGTTAAAAATCAGGAAACAGAATGTCTGTCTAATTCTACAAGCCTTACCCCTGACAGACATATTTTCCTTCAAAAAGGTAAATTTCTCCAACGTTCTTTATTTTGCTGACGACTGTATCTGTATGACCTACAAGAGCTTGTATATACATAATACGTTCTGAATAAAAATTTCTTGGGCAAAATATAATAAAATAATGGCCATATTGTGGGGAGAAAGTCAGCTTTCACCAAGGAATGAAATTATCTGCTTCATAGCCATCATCTGTAGGAAGCAAACAATAGTCCTTTTTGCTTTTGAAAGACCTCAACCAGATCCATTCTTGCCCAAAAGGAAGGGTAGACCTGACTTTCTTTAAATGTTGTTAGTGATTTCATACATGGCCTCTAGACACTTAAAGTTCAATTGAGCTTTTTCCTTATTGTCCACAAAGGATTTGTATAAAACCAACAAACAGGAAACATAAGGGTGGTGTAGACAGGAATGTGTCAGAGATAGAAGCAGCAGCAGCAAAAGAGATGATTGTTTAATGCAAAGGACATTACACCAGAGAAGTGACCTTAGAGAGAAAGACTGCTGTGAGGGTCATGGTCTGAGTGCTCAGAAGCGATGCTGAATCACACTCCTCTATGCCTGAAACCAGTCTCTGTAGGTGGGTAATTTCATAATGTCAGTATTCATGGTCTATAGATAGCTGACAAAAATACCATCTTCATAAAGGTGGGGATTGTACTTTACTCAGCATCTACCACCCTCACCAGCACATTGACCAGTGGGGCAACCCCACCCAGGACTTCCTTGTGGCATTTTCTGCTGTTTCTGACTCTTACATCCGTATTTGATATCTATGTTGTATGCCCAAAGTTGGAGGAGAATGGATTCTAACGTCACAAAATAATTTCCCAAATCTATCTGGCTATCATAAGATGAGACTTTGGGGTTCCATAAAAATTCTCAAAGCTATTCATTCACTTGATAGTTTTCAAATTATTGAGAATGCAGATAGTTTCTAATTATATATTTATGTTCATAAAAATAATCTGTGTGGTAAATTTGAGAGTGTAGATAAATGGTGCCAGAAATTTTAAGGGAAAAAAAAACAACTGGAAACTTAGTAAAAATATTTGTATTTGCAAAAGAGATGTCATCAGGAAATTGAAGATTGATGTTTAAAATACACATCATCCTCTGTGTACCTAGAATAAAAAAGAAAGTGTCTTGTTGCTATCCCTATTTTGTGAACACTGTGATACCCAATGCTTCTTGACTACATCAAGTATTGAATCAAGACTAAAGTTCCAGTTGAACTTGGCCTTTCAGTATACAGAATTTTCAAATTAAGATTGGTTCACTTGACACACAAATTCTAAGATTTAGAGCTTTAGTCTATGTTTCTGGCTTGTAGGTTTAACTTAAATTTATTCTATATTTCACAATCTATTTATAAAAACAACCCAGGCAAAAAACAGGCAGAGGACCTAAAAAGACATTTTTCCAAAAAGGAAATACAGATGGCCAACAGACACATGAAAAGACGCTCAATGTCACTAATTATCAGGGAAATGCAAATAAAAACCAGAATGAGATATCATCTCACATATGCTCAGAATGGCAATTATCAAAAAGACAACAGAAAACAAGTGTTGGTAAGCATGTGGAGAAAAGGGAACCCTCTTGCACTGTTGGTAGGAATGTAAATTGATACAGCCACTATGGAAAACAGTATGGAGGTGCCTCAAAAAATTAAGATAGAACTACCATAGGATCCAGCAATTCCACTTCTGGGTATTTTTCCAAAGAAAACAAAAGCACTAATTTGAAGAGCTATATATTCAACCCTATGTTCATGGCAGCATTATTCACAATAGCCAAGATATGGAAGCAACCTAAGTGCTCACTGATAGATGAATGGATAAAGAAGGTGTGATATATATATAAATATATATAGATATAGATATATAGATATAGATATTGTTATATATGATATATATAATGGAATATCACTCAACCATAAAAAAGAATGGAATCTTGCATTTGTGAAAATATGGATGGGCCTAGAATATATTATGCTAAGTGAAATAAGACAGAGAGAGACAAATACTATATGATTTCACTTATATGTGGAATCTAAAAAAGAAATGAACAAACAAAACAGAAACAATCGTAGATACAGAGAACAAGCAGGTGGTTGCCAAAGGGGAAACAAGTGGGGAAATGAGTGAAATAGGTGAGGGAGATTAAGAGGTACAAACTTCCAATTACAAAATAAATGTCACTGGGATGAAATGTATGCTGTGGGGAATATAGTCCCTGACAATGTAGTATCTTTGTATGGAGACAAAGGTAGTCAAAAGGTAGATATTTCCAATTATAAGATAAATAAATAATACGGATATAATGTACAACACTATGAATATAATTAACACTGCTGTATGTTACAAATGAAAGTTGTTAAGAGAATAAATCCTAAGAGTTCTCATCACAAGGAAAATTATTTTACTTATTTTTAAAATTTTGTATCTATGTAAGTGATGCATGGACTAAACTTGTGGTAATTGTTTCATGATGTATGTAAGTCAAATCATGATGCTGTACACCTTAAACTTATATAGTGCTGTATGTCAATGAAGTCTCAATAAAACTGGAAGAGAAAAAAAAAAATTCTTTCTCTAAAATTTTACTGACTGCTGCATTTTAAAAATATCTCCTTCCTATATTTTCTTCCACAGCTCCACTCTTCCCTGGATTATTTCCAATTTTAAGACTGGTTATTCTCAGGACGTCTTGTGGTTTTCTATTTCTTCTCTCAGCCCCTAAATGTTGGCTTTCCTTGGTAGAACATACTCTATTTTCTAAACACTTTCCCTGGAAAATTTCATCTGTGTAAATGAGTTTAATTCCCATCTATTTTCTAAATCTATATTCATCTATATCAAAAAAAAATCTATATTTCTATTCCAGAATGCTCTTCAACCCCTGGACATGTATACAAATGCAACTGTTCCTGGATATTTTTAGTGGTGTGACCTACTAGCCTCACAAAGTCAGCTGTTCTGCAAATAAATTACTTTTTTTTTTTTGCATACCCAAACTTAGTGAATGGACCCAGTATCTATTCTTGACCTTAGTCAGGAGCTGGTGACATATTGAAGATGTTCTCTCTCTCATTCCCCAGACCAATCACTATTTTTTGTTACTTGTGCCTTATTTCGGGTTGGTGCTCTTAATCAAGACCACTGTTGGTATTGTCTAAGCACTTTTCTTTCTGTCTACATCAATCATCTCCATGTCATTTCACCCTCCTTATTCAAAGCCTGTTATCCTAAAATACAACCTCAGGCTGCTGCTGAAGATATCTATTTGGAATACAAATCTGAACATGGGGATCTTGTGATCTCAAGTATCTGATAGCTTCCTAGATTTTTACAGGATGGTTTCTAAATTCATTATCGTCGTACATGAAACACTTTGTTATCCTTACTTGCCTACCAATTCAGCCTGAGATTTTATTTTCTCTTCCTTCCACATCTTACACATTTGCCCACACACACACACACACACACACACACACACACATTTTGGGTAAATAGCCCTGAGCTAATTCAGTTACTTCATACCATTACAAATGCTTTTCCTTCTGCTTTGTCAACCTGGCCATCCACCGTGAAGAGCTCTATCTGTGAAAAACTCCTCTGATCTTGCCCACAGATTTAGGAACAGCTTTACCTATGCAATCACTGGATATATGTAATTTCCTGTGCATATATCAATTAAAACCTTTTACAGTGCAGTGTTTTTTTTTTTCTTATATGTCTGTCTTATGATGACACTATTACATCTTGAATGTAAGAACCATGTTTTTCTTCTCTTTTCTACATCCTAGTAAAGTATCTGGAAGACATAGGAGCCTCAGTAATAAGTTTTTGAACAAAGAACTGAATAGGTCTTAGATAAAATAAAATTATTATAGTTTACATTTAATTTCATGAAAATACTTTTATACATTTATAAAATATTTTGTACTATTTTTATAATAAATGTTAACTTTTTAATGTGTATAGCTTTCTGTTGTTGTTTGGTTAAATCTGACCATGCAGTGTTTCCTGGGATACATACATTATATACTAAGTTTATTCATTCTCATAGAGTTTTCTAGCAAGGACACATTTTTTTTTTCTTCTTTTAAGTGTTCTCAATGCACTGGAATAGTAGTTTATTTTTAATAATTAGCATATATTCTGACACATTGTAAATTCATGAGACGGCCACATGAATGCCACAAGTTTTTTTTTTAATTATTTTCTTTGTAATCTGGTGTATTTACAATACCATTAAACTAATAACCTGAACTCTGCATTACTGAAAGGTGAGAACTCCCTTGAAGTATGTCCTTGGTTGAGATATTTTTGAGACTAATGGATAAGAATAGCATAATATTTGAGGATTGTGAGCAACTTGTTCCCTGGAAAAAAATAAATGTATTTCAAGGTTGAATTTTATACCAAAGAGTTTTATTTTTTTAAGATGCCAAAGAACTTGGTGTTTTCCTTTTGTAAATTAATGATTAGATAGCTAGCAAAATGGGGAGATAAAGAAATTTAGAAATGGATGTGTGTGTCTAGCAAATCTGTAAAATAATTAAAAACCAAATGATGAGTACAAGAAATATCTCATAAGGGCTCAACATCACATTGTAGAGAATCTCTAATTTTATAAACAAAACTAATATTCTGTAATGAAAGGCAGTAAAAATGCCTTGTTAGTATGAATTCTGAGAAATATTCCAAATTTGCCTGATGGGAATAATCGTTATATTATATACTTTAAATATATGAGATTTATATTAAACCATTCATTTGTTAAAAGATGACTAGTCGAACACACTGAGATTAGGTAGGCAAAAATTAATACTTGTTTTCAAATAATTTCACCCATCTTACTATAATTTTTTTTAAAAAATGCATTCCCAGTGAGTTAGAATGATTCCTGTAATTACAGAAAAGCAATTTTAGATCACTCAGTTTTAGAGTCGGAGACTACCTAGTGTCCCCACTAGCATTATGGAGTGCGTCCTGTGAATTCTCCCCGGGGACAGAGAGCTGAATAGGTAGGCCCTCACTTCCTCTTTAGGTAGACACAGAAAATGATGCTTTCATTAAAAAAAATCTATTTTAGATATTTTTCTCCTATCCTCACATATGATTTCCTCCAAATAAAAAGTTGAGGACAAGGAAACAATGGAGGACCTTCAATCATTCAACCAACTTTATAATATGATGAGGATATCAAATCAGAGGTGTTAGATTGCTTACCTCAAATCAGATAGCTCCCCAAAGCTTGGATTAAAGCAAAACTATGTAACTCCTAGTTCAGTACCCTGTTGGAATGTTTTATGAAAGATACACTTCAGTCTTTAAAACTACTCTTTTCTCAGTAAATGTATTCATACTATTCTTGACTTTTCTTGTAAGATTCATGATGTCAAGAATAGTTTACACTATTCAGAAAGTGATGAAGAAGCAGAGACATGGTTTACACCTTGGTCAGTTTGAGAGGTGTATGGGAATTTGACTTTTTAAGAGTCTAAAATGATGTAATGTAAGCAGTTGATTTTAATTATTTATATCTCTCTTTTTTGTATTTTTTATAGCTTTTTATTTAATTCTTCTTCTCCTGTATCCTCTCTCATAAAATCCTATATAGTGACTTGCCATTATTCCTCATAATCTCCTCTAAAGCTGTCTACCTCATTTATCTTCCTGATTTACACTTTCTATTTCTTTCCAGACCTAGCTTTCCCACTCAATAAACTTGCGAAAGTCTTCAATGAGGGATAATAGAACAAAGCAATATTTATATATTGATAAAACATATACATGGTTAGTACTCACCTAAACTATTGATTTACCTTTTTGCTAACTCCTGTGTGTTGGTGGTGAGGGAAGGTGTGGGAATGTATAAGCTGCTCAGCTAGAAACTATCAATGAAAGAATAATTAGACTAAAACTGTTCAGAAGAGATTAAGAAGAAAAATAATGAAATTGTTTGAGACTGTTAAACTAATATTAAAAAAAGGCTGAATGATTTGTTTTTGAATTTGGAAAAGAAACGGCTGACTGTTTTTTAATAGAGATATGAAATAAAACAAAATACCTGGGGATGATTTAATTAAGCAGTAATATAGAATATGTTAATAGTTTTTATTGAAAAAGTAGGGAGAACTCCTCTGAGAGGAAAACTACCTTTAATAATTTTAAGGCATCTGCGTTAGAAATGTCCTCTATATCTTTAACTATTTTTTTATTTGTATATTAACTCATTCAACATTTTTGTTGAGTCATTATGAGAGGCTGGGGAACGTAAGACAGCAAAACCTCAGTCCTCTTTCCTCAAACGTTCATTCTGCAGTGGACCGGGCAGACAGGCCCCAAGGTACTTACACAAAATGGAAAGGGGGAAGATGGAGACTGGTTTACAGATGAGTTACCTGTCAAGTATCCTAATGTGTTTCCTATAATTCCCTGAAATTAGAGGAGATACTGAATTTAAGAGACAACTAATGACTTACTGTGTAATCGGACATATTAGATTTAGGTCCCTTACTTGCAACATAGAAACCAATGTTCTAAGTTTCTTTTTTCTTCAAATTGCCATCCACTCTGCTTTGTAGTGAAAACTTCTCAAACTCTTTGCTAATTCATCTGCAACAGCTTCATCTTGCCTTCCTTTCTACACTTTTAGCTCCCTTCTAATCAAAATGTAAGCTCTCTCCCCTCTGCTGCTACTTGTTATTGTTTTTTGTTAATGAGTAAATAAATTTCATGTTTCAATCTACTACTGATCCGTGATAAATGAGGAACAATTGAAAGAATGAACAATGTTTAGGCTGGCAGGGGAGAATGTTTAGTGTATGGAAAAAGAGATCAGGCATATTCCATGCAATTCTGAGAAATAGAGCTAAAAAATGTTAAAATATCAGGATTATAGGATTTAATCGTTTGGCAAATATTGAATGCTAGTCATTGTGCTACATGCTTTTGAAAATGTTATTTATTAAAGATAGCTATTATTATCCACGTATCACAAATGCAAAAATACTGCGTTGGGCTTCCCTGGTGGTGCAGTTGTTGGGAGTCCACCTGCCATTGCGGGCGACACGGGTTCGATCCCTGGTCCGGGAGGATCCCATGTGCCCTGGAGCAACTAGGCCCGTGCGCCACAACTGCTGAGCCTGCACTCTAGAACCCACGAGCCACAACTACTGTGCCCGTGTGCTGCAACTACTGAAGCCCGCGCACCTAAAGCTCGTGCTTCGCAACAAGAGAAGCCACCACAATGAGAAGCCTGCGCACCGCAACGAAGAGTAGCCCCCGCTCGCCGCAACTAGAGAAAGTCCACGCACAGCATCAAAGACCCAGCGCAGCACCCCACCAAAAAAAAAAAAAAATACTGCATTGATTGCTTTTTAAAATTAATCAGTGAACAAAGCTAAACAGCTTAAAGATATTAGTAAGAGAATTAGTCTTCTTTCCAGTTGAAGCAAAGGTGATTAAAAAGATAAATTTATAAAGAAAATATATGTTGTTTATTGAAGAAAGTATATAAAAGAAAGTTATATTTTTTATAATACTAAAATATGCTAGCCCTATTGACTGAAAATGCAATGGTCTCTTTCAAAACAGAGTAATGTTTCTGTCTGAATGCTTTAAGATAGGTTTATGCAAAATATATCAAGGATTAGTTGATATTTAAAATATGTTATTTCCATGTGTATTATTACCTAAACATTTCCTTGTTTCAGAAACACACATTTATTAATAATAAAATCTTACAAGGTAACCAATACTGATTCATTAATATAATATCATTGTTTATGAGGATTTTGAGGTTTTATTTTTAAAAAGAAAATGAAAAATAAAGTATAAGTTTTAAGCCTCACCTCAATCTTTCAGAGAAATAGTATTCTCCTACTTTATTTCTCTTATAAGACTTTTTTATCTGAATAATTTTCATCACTTCTCAGTTGATACAATCAACCTTTGCTTACCATCTTCTTCCTAAGTATCTCATCTTCTTCCAAGTTTCCCTAGCTTAAGTTAGGGATTTCTCAATTTTCACTGCAAACAAAGCATTCTCATAACCCCAATACTCATACGAATTACACTTTGCAATAGATCTTGACTCCACTTTTCCTTCATGTCCAACATCTTTCAGAACTACACCGTATATCAACCTATTTCCTTTCCATGTTCATTGTAGCATCTTAATAAATATGTATATTAAAGTAACTGTTTTCTAAATAATTTTCTTCTTTAGCCTCACCCTCAACAAATCCATTCTAATATGTTCATTGTATCCTGTCATTTACCTGCTTAAACAATATCAATATCTCTCTGTTACAAAGAAGACCAACGTCAAAATACTTACATCAATTAATGCTCTCCAAATCAAATCCATTCTTTTTAACCAATCTCTCACTAGTCCCTAAAATAAAGCCACCTTTCCAACTCAATTTACCCTATAAAAATGGCATATCTGAATCTAAGCCTTTTCTGAATGTCTTGAATATCTGTCTTGAATTCATCTGTGGTCCTTTGCTTAATCAAGTATAACCTTCAAGTGCTTATTTGAGTAGTACTTTAATTACCCCCAATTTTTATAATATAAAACTATACTATTCTACCTTTGTCTGACCTCAGATTACATTTCTCATGTGTACCAAGTATTTTGCCATTAATTGTATATTACTTTGTAATATTAAATGGCTAACTGAAGCCTTACCTACCCTATCAGATTGAATGAATGGACTGCATTCCATTTATTTTATTTTCACTGTTACAGAATATAATTTATTTGGTACCTAGTCAACAAAAAATAACTTGCTGAATTATTGTTTAATGATGCCAATAAAATTAATCTTATTAACTGCATGCTTTTTTTTTCCTTTAGAATACTTTATTGTGATATATTGCCACACAAAAAGCTGTACGTCATTAACATCTACAACTAGATGAGTTTAGAGATAAGTATACATCTGGGAAACCATCACCATCGTTATGCCATAAACATATCCATCACCTCCAAAAGTTTCTGCCCATTGACCCAGGCCAGACAGCCAGCCTGCGGTCCCCAGCAACCAGCCGTCTCAGAATCTCTGGCTGGGCTGACTGGTGAAGGGCTTACTGTCATTTATGTACACACTTTCCCCCCAAAAAATTGATATGGAAGGGGATGTAAGATTATTTTTGAGATAAATTTTATACCATAATCTAACTGATAAACATATACAGTTGACCCTTGAACAACTTGGGTCTGAGCTGTGTGGATCCACTTATATGAGGATTTTTTCAATAGTAAATACTACAGTGCTACATCATCTGTGGTGTGTTGAATTTTTGGATATGGGTGTGTCTGTTCCCCTAACCCCTGCCTTGTTCAAGGGTCAACTGTATATCATATTAAAATAATATAAAGTCATATTTTCTTTATCAATCTGTTTTCCTACTCTTGCTTATTTTTGTTAACATTGCTTTCCAAGTCACATATGTTTTTGAAATCATTCTTGTCTCTGTAGCCTTCACTCACATCCAGTGAATTGCCAAGATCCATAGTTTCTATCTTCACAATACTGTTACTTGTTGTCCCTATCTGGAGCCCAAGACAAAAATTCATCAGTTTGAATACCAATACTATGCATTTACTCTAAGCTCAATTCAAATGCCCCTCGTCCTTGTCCTTTAGTTATTTTATTTACATTAATATATGCCACTGCTCATTTCACTTCATATTCTAATCCATGCATCCATCAAATTTCTACCTATTATTTGGACTCTATTTGAAATTCTATTCCTATTGTGAAGCCATTCCCAGTGGTTAGACCAGATGGGAAGAATCCAATATTTAAGTTCACATTTGTGGTAAATCCTAATAATGGCGCTTGGTATCTTCACCTGTCCTTTCTGTTCCCCCTCTATCATTTTATTGCCTAAATAATGAAGCAAACAATCACAAAACCTTAGTTGCATATAATAATAAGTATTGATTTTGCTCACAAATGTGTTCTGATCTGGGCTTGGCTTTGTTAACCTCTTGCTCATATGTCTACAGGCAGGTACAGATCTGGATGGGTTCACCCACATATCTGGCGGTTGGCTTGTCTTCCTGATGCTGGACTGCCTCAAATGGAGCAACTAAAGTGACTCACCTCTCCTCCATGTGTTCTATTCTCCAGTGTGCTAGTCTGTAGCCATATTGTAAGTGGTAATGAATTTTAGTCATTAATGTAATTAATCTACCACATCATAGGACCTAAAAGGCCAAAAGCTTTGTTGCTAACACAGTATAGTAATCTGGTTCTGTGTCCTGGATACAGTTTAGGTTATCTGAATGAGATCATCTTTTCTCGTTCACATGCAGACAAGCAGGCTCCCACTGATGTGTTCTACTGTCTCATCACCAGTGAGACTGAAGAAGTTCTTATAAACGTAGGAAAAGACTGATTGTTCTGTATCCATGGTCACATGTAGCCCCCATGTAGTTCAATGAATAATGACAACTTGCCTCAGTGAATATACTTTGCAATGTCAGTCCCTCACCTCTGAATGCCAGTCGGTAAGCAATAGAGTCACAACAGAGAACGTCTCCGAGTGCCAAGAGGTGAACAAAAAGAGTCTCACCATAGTAACCACACATCTACATATGAGGCCAACTCGCCCCTCTAAAAGTCAACCAACCTCTGAACTCCATATGTGCCAAAATTCCTATGTAAAAATGTCACCTGCTCTGCTTAGAGCAGCATTGGTCTTCCTAAGCAGAGGAAGCAATGCATTCAGCGTTGTTGATGTTGAGTTGGGGTCTTGGCCACATGAGTGAGAAGCACCTGTGTAGTCCCACTATGCCTCTGGCTGTAGCAACATCAGTCTCCTGCTACATCTGGATAGCAACTAACTGCATGGATCTGAAGACATAATCTTCAAATCTTTTAAATAATATTTGTTAAATATAGACAATATGGATAATCAGTGATTTAATGATAGTAAATTAAAAAGCTCAGTATTATATCCATTAAAATAAATTTCACATATTTTATCCAAAATTGTTTCATGTATACTTAACTTCACATTCAAGTAAAAAGAGTATTCTTTGTGAATTTATTATTTTTTCCCATTTCATCACAGGTAACCAAACTCTCTGTAGGGGTCCAGCACTCCATATCTATGAAAAATAAAGCAAATACTTTATTTGGCTTCAGTTATACTTTAGCTTATCTACCACTAAGAACTTTATCTAAAATGCCAGCATGAACTTTAAAATGCTTTATCCTGAACTGGAAGTGCAGTGTATCCTGATTTGAGTTGGTGAAATTTCTGAAAGGCAATCTGCAGTGCTCATTGTCTCTTTCATACTTTCACTGGGAAATTAGATAATGTTGGCTGTTCTAAGTTGTTTCTTGATTGTCATTTCCTTTTAAAAAATTATTATTCATATAGACTTGATTGATGGGTCAAATGTTATCTTTACTTCTTTTTTTATTGTATGGCTGCTATTTATCTTTGCTCCTTTTCCTTTTCTATTTTTTAATCTATCTTTCAATCAGTTCTCCTAGCCAGTCTTCTCTTAAACTCTAATGCCTTCTTGCTGAATGCCCTAGTTTCCAACCCCACACAAGTTAAATCCTGTTATTTAAGACATCCATGAACAGAATTAAGAAGCAAGAAGTTGTAGGTACTCTCCCTCAATAATAAAAATAAGTGAATGAGATTCTCTGTATAATTCTAGTCCATTTTATGTACATAAATAAAAATGTATAATAAAAGAAATGTATAGCAATAATGGAAAATAAAATTAAATATGTCAACTGCACAACTCAGTTCTAATTCTCATGAAGTATGAAAGGGAAACTTCATGATTAATATTTGTCCTAATGTAAATTAATGCCTAGCATGTCTTTTTGTTGCATTACAGTTCATTTTATTTGATTTTCTAGCCAGTTTTACTACATGGGTACTTTGCAGAGATATACTAGAAGGGCCTAAATTAACCATGACATAAAATAAAGGCATACATTTTATATCTCTCAAAGATATTATAAACATGAACTTACTGTTATTTGATCTTAAATGAGATCTCTTATTCCGCTAACTATGACCGTAAGAAATAGTTTCCTTAAAATTTTTTAAAACAAAATTTAAGGTATCAATATTACCTCTCATATTTACTTACTTATTTATTTATTTATAAATCTATAAATCCATAAATATTCATAAATGTATAAATATAGGATTGTAGTAAATTGTCCAGTGTGAATTCCTGCTTTAAATTCAAATAAAATGTGATACCTAAACATATTTTATTTTTTATGATTTTGAGAAAATGATATATTTGGAAGGTCATTGGGCATAAAATATAAACAATTGGCAACGCTGTTGTATGTTGCACAGGGGTCAGGAAAATGCAACTGAAAAAGGCAACTGTCTTTGTCCAAGTCGCTCTGAAGGAGTGATCAATGGCAAAGTATGAGGCTAAGTCTATCTCTTTTTACAAAGCAGGAGAAAATATTGTCTCCTGCCCTAGAGGCGGCAGGAGCAGCAATGGTAAGTAAAGAAGCCCATAACAGACAGTGAGATCAACTCAGCTGGTGAGATCCTAAAAGGCCAGAAACTGGCAAAAGCAAAATGACAGTTTCTGTTTGGCTTGAGAGAAAACTTGCCCCTCTTAGGCAGAGCTTGCTTTAGTTTTCTGGTTGCGAAGGCTGAACTATGTTCTGAGAACAGATAAATCCAGTAAATAGGACAATGTTTGACTCTGGGAATGAGAATACAAAACTAATGTAAGGTTTCAGAGGGTAAAACACAGGTGAACTCCTAAGTAGCAACACCAGTGCCATGGACTTCTGTATCACAGAGTGGACGATTACTAAAATGAATTACGGCAATTGTTTGCTATTTGATTAGACTGCTTCCATGGTAACAGCGTGTGTTTGCATTATTTACATTCTGTAAAAGAGGGTATTACATTCAGTTTTCTGTTAAATCTTAAGAGCAGCTGATGAGTCTTAATTTTAATCAAAGTGTCTCTTATGAAAATAAGTAAAAAAAAGATTGAAGGCTACTGAGAGAACAAAGAATGGACAATGAAAGCCCCCGGCAAGCAACTTACTATTGACAGAGGCATTCAGCCTTTATGATCTTCGGGTAGCAATTCATTGAAAGAAGATAGGTTAGAACTAGAGCACATGGGTTATTTTTATTTAAGTCAACTTTAATGTTTTGAATCAAAAGCTGAATCCAATATAAGATAACCTTGTTTAAAGTTGATGCTTTGAGGCCAAATACTGTGCTATGCGTTTTCTAGCCGTTAGCTTGTCACCGGGTGGACGTGTGTTGTAATAAAATAGCTTCAACCGAGGTCAAAGGAAGGCCCGTACCAGCAATCTCAGTTCCACGGCAGTAAACAAAGAATTGCAAACTACCACATTAAGCTTAAGCACAGGGCAAAGTTTATTTAAGCATAGGTACACTCTGAGAGAGAGAGCTGTTTCTGCGAATCGAAAGCAGCATTTCTATACAAGCTTAAGGGCGCTTTTAAGGAGCACTTTGCAGGGAGGCGGGGGTGAGTGACAGGGGATCATTATTTGATTGACGGTCCCGAGATGTATAACAAGTTTACTGCTGCGCATGTTCTCATCCTTGAATCGCTAAGAAACGCCCACTCAGGGGGGCAAAACCACAGGTAGATTTTATTATAATTATGGTATAAGGAGTTTGGGTTTACTATAGGTTATACACCTGTCTGGTCTGGGCATGCGCAGCCCAGGGAAGTCCCCTCGTATTACTGTGGTCCCTCTTTATCAGGATAAGCTGCCCACCACACGACCATAGTTTCAGCCCGATCTGAATGGGGTCAAGGGAGAGTCCCCAGATGGCTGGGTGTGTGACTCGATTTATTCTTCTTGTTTGTCTCACCACTGTCACCTCCTTGCTGCTAATGTCTGACTATCTACCTAACAATTTTATTGAATCCTTAGGTCAGTTCTGTGTAAGCTGTAACCAGAATTATGTTTACTTTTCAATGAAGAGGGTGATGCACAGAGACATTTTCTAACTTGTCTAAAAAGTAGCATTGTTGTTAAATGACAGAGCCAGAATTTATCCTACGCAGTGCCCAGTGTCTTTTGAAGAATATTCTATTATTGCTCAAAATATTCACTGATCCCCTGCCCTTTTGAATTTAGGAGGGGGTCTTATAACTTGCCTTGGTTAAAGAATTTGAGTAAAAATGTCATGTGCCACATGCAATCAAAATCTTTAAGAGCTAGCCCAGGGACAGCCGTGCATCTTTCCTCTTTACATAAGACCAGTGAAATCACAGATCAGGGTCATTCAGTCAGTCAACCTGGATCCCAACATGAAGGCAGTGGGGAGCAGAATTTGTGCCAGTCTGAGTTGAACCCACAGGATGAAAACACTCACGGTTATAAGCCTCTAAGAATTTTTACTGTTGCTTACTGCAACATAACCTAGTTATCTCAACTGATGCAGCTCAAAACCATTAACTATTTGGCTTTTCAATAAACAGAATGCACACACAGAGAACAACCCACTGTGCCCAGAGAGCGGGGTCCACATAAAAACACTGCAGCCCTCACAGGAGTTCTGTAAATAGTGATGAAGTTCCAATGCCCAGGTGAGGGGAAGACAGAGCCTTAAGCAAGTAATCCACCATTCTGTAAATCCATCAAAGAATCATTTTGCAATGTTTATCAGTAATTTAGAAGTCTTCTCATTATGGTAACAAATGATCATTTATAGAAGTCTCTTGTCATTAATTGGAACTCAATGATTTCATTTTCTGAATAGGCAATTATGAATAGTCTTCTACTAAATTGTAATTCTCTACTTCCCTCTTATTTAAAAAAAAAAAAAACTGTAATTATGGGTTGTAATTTTTGTAGTTAGCAGTATCTTTCCAGTTTCTACTTGCAACTAGAGACAATCTTGTGACACACTTCTGGCCAAACTACGGAAGTGTAACAAGGAGGAGCTTTGAAGAAAACATCTTAAGGAGTATATATCTTTTTGACTTTAGAAAATAAAGTCAAGTCCAGTTAGTACA